>NW_028227269.1:8607500-9807500 GCF_978045245.1 Mus caroli
TCAAACTAGAGATAGTAGTTTCTCTTATTTTTAGAGTAGAGTCTATTCTTCTTCCTGTGGCATACAGACTGAACAATAAGTGGGATTTCTTTGCGTAATACATTATTTGCATGACTTTTCCACCAGCTCCAGCAAAGCCAAGGAAGTTGTCATGTCCCCCCTGAGGAGCAGAGAAAGATAAATCTGCAACACACACTGGGAGTCTATTGTGTCTGTGAGGACCTCTAACCCATCCACAAGGAAGCTCAAATAACCAATTAGCTTCCTTCTCTTACCAGCTCTGTGTTTTTCTTCCTACCTACTCATTTTGTCACACTAGTAAGCCACTGAGGTTCTGTGAATCAGAGCAAGTTTCAGAGTGTATGGGTCGGGGTGGAAGACTGGGGAGCAGGAGGGAAAGGCCCCAGTGACCAGGGAGCAGAGCCACCTACCAGTTTAGACGTGTCCATGAGAGAAAAAGAATTTCTAGTCATGTTAAAGCCAGAGGAATCTATGTCATGTTCAGCAGGTCCTAAGTTAGGCACCCACATAAAGGAATCGAATCTTTATGTATGAAAATGTGTGTGTGCGTGTGTGTGCGTGTGTGTGTGCGTGTGTGTGTGTGTGTGTATGCATGCACATGTGCAATGCATACCTATAGAATCGTTTACACCCTCTCAGCAAGTTCTTTCTGTCTCCTGCATGAATTCAACTGTGATTTGATATAGGACTCATTAACCCATTTGATAATAAATATGTGTCCATATATACATTTATAATATAGAGTAATAGGAAATGTGCAATGTCTTTAAAATGTCAAAAATAAATGATGAGGGCAACGTTTAGGAAAGTGGCTGTGCTTATATGACACACCATTACAATTCTGTTAATCAGAGTTCTGCCACAGAGAGACTGTCAATCTGGCTTTGAGGACTTTTGTATTGAGATGGTAGATATGGTGTCCAATGGGATCCCTTTTTAAATGTCACTATCATGTCTTTACCTCAGAAGCTGAACAGACAATAGCCCCAGTGCTCTTCACCCCTGAGGACAGGACTTAACTCTTCCCAATTGGTCTGGTATTATGTAATCTCTCCCAAAGCCAGCCAAAGCTTCATCTTGCCAGTTACCCTGGCAACCCAGCTGTGTCATCTTGAAAGATGTCTGCAGGCACTGGCTTCTGAGTCTGCCAGAGACTTGACTTGGGCTGAGTCGTGAAAGCCACAACATATTAACTGCAACACGATGTCATCATTGATTGTGCTCCTGGTAGACATGTCACAATGGTTAAAAAAAATCATGGACAAAAATAAGCCCTGGCCTGACTATGTGGTGGAACTTACTCACAATGCAGGCAAAGCTTTCTATTTTGGGAGACCATCTATGTCTTGTGTGGTTTACTTTGCCTTTCTTCTACAAGAAAAAAAGCCTTTCATTTTTTTTTGCACTTTTCCTTGAAAATCTCATTTCCAACAAAAATGTAAGCAGCCTCATTTTCATCAGCCGTCCCTTTCATATTGAGGGTCTTTAGTTTTATAGTTTATCCTTTCATTTCCTCCTTGGGAAAATAATATTTAAGGAAGTTCCTTGATGGGAAATTGTCTAATGTATTCATAAGGAAATCAGCTTGTCACTTGACTGAGAGAATAGGGCATCATATTTTCCTGCCTTCTTGCCCCAAATTCTATTTATTTAAGCATTCTATATGGAGAGTGCCACTCTGAGCCTCTGGAGTTTACTGCTCTGAACTGTATGCTTTGAGATGCTTTTATTCCTTTCATTTAGTCTTTGAATTAAATTTCAGTTAAGTTACAAGCAGTGTTTTTACTCATTCATTAATTCATCTTCTCAGCTAATTAACTTCATTATAGGACACTAGAGGATCAGTCATGAATAAGCTGTGGGCTCTACTCTACTGGGTAACTGGAAAGGGAGAAAGCCATGATATTAACTGATCCATGCTACAGGAATCATTGATCTAGCAGAGATCTAGTGACAGGCTTATGCAATTCTAGAATCTAGGCATTGAAGGGAAATTTGCAAGGGAAGAAACATTCCTATCTCCCTCCTCCCTTTCCACCATTCTCCCCCAACTTCAGCCACCCCAAACTTCTCTCTCTGTATCTTCAGCATTATCCTCATTCCCATCTATGTTTCTAAGGGTCGTGTTTCTTTCTATACCTCCAGAACAAAGTAGGAGATCAAAAAACCCTTTCACATAGTCACAGTTCCTCTTTGCAGGCTTTTTAATCCTTCTTAATAGACCAAGAGCCTAGGATCCTAAGAGACTTGTAACTCTCTGACTCCATAGCTTATCCTTGCCCAGGCACCAGGGCTCCTTGACTCTTATCCCACTCTTCCGTGCATTTATTTGAGTACTTTTTCTTTCAAGGAGTATCAGAGCCTGTTAAGATTGGTCTCACCTGTGTATTTTGTTGGGGAGTCAGGTTGGCATTTCTCCTCAGTCAATATGACATTGTCTATTATAGTAGCACAGAGACAGGTTTCATCTATCGTGACCCACAACGCCACATAATAAACAGATTCTTTGTCAACTGCACCAGTGTAGCCTCTGCTTTCAGTCCCCTCCCACTTATACGGGAGTCATGGCAGCTGGATCAGATTAGGTGTTATGGTAGGCCCTTATGCATGTGCTGAAAGCCAAGATGGCTTTCTAACATTGGAAAAGGGGCAGTTGTCACTTGAGGTGGAAACTTGAGGCTGAACAAAGAGAAAGATATGCAAAAGGAGGATAGTGTCTTCTCTCATGATCTCATCACCATGAGAAGGGTTATTAGCACTTACTAAATACTTGAATGGTAGGTACATGTAGCATGGACACTACATTAGTTAATTTTGTTGTTGCTATGACAAAACACTTGAAAGAAGCAAACTTAAGAGGAGATGGATTTATTCTGGACCACAATTTGAGGGGATATACTTCATAATGAAGGTGGTTGGCTCTGTGGAATCAGAAAGCCTAAAACTGATTCTTTGTGGCTAAATAGAAAAGGAAGTGACTGATCTAGTTTAAGGATTCAATAGACTCCCCAAAACAGTGTCACCAGCTGGGGACTCGGTGTTTAAACACATGAGCCCATGGGAGATATTTCATAGTCAAGCTGTAATTGATGTGAAGAACCTTTGACAGCTGTGGGATCTGGAGATGAAGGAAGTGAAGGACCTGCCCAAGAACTTCCTGCTCCTTAGGGGCAGCACCTGGGTTTATACAGTGGGCATCTGTTCAGGGTTGCACTCTCTAATGTACCCATATTTTAAGCTGTTACCCAGCACAGGATCAGAGTGGCTGTCTGTGTTTTAGTGAAGAGATCCAAAAGCTCAGTGATAATGTGTATAACTTCACCATTTAGCTTTGTGGCCCTTAGTGATGGGAAACATATGTGGGGAAATGAGCAAAGGACAGCATCCATCCTGTTCTTCTTCCTGAAGACATGGTGGACATCACTGAGAGGACAGCCCATTTGTCTCTGGTTCCCACCTAAAGCACAGTGACCTTCCTTCACCTTGAAGAAAAAGATAATATCAGGGTCTGACTCACAGAGGAAACCCAGTTAGCCATTATGGGAACATCTGTGTTACCATTTTTAAATGTTTAATTAAAAACCAGTATCCACATCTTTCTTGGGAAGTCTTCATGAACTCTGTATGGACTAGAGGCTCAAGCCAGGCTCATTCCTTAAGCAAGAGGTGCCACAGGGCAGGGATCTCTGGGAATTGAGCTTCAATCAGGGTGCAGCCCTGTGGCTCTGAATAGCTGACAGGAAATTCTAATGTGCCCTGGCCGGGGTCCTACCTTTCCAAGGTTGGGTTCTTACCCCTCTTTGTTCCTCCTGCTCACCACTAGCCCTGAAAAAGGGTAGTCTCTGTCTCTCCTGTTTATATCTTTACTAAGTCTCAACCATAGCTCCTACCATGCCACCTCTTAGAGAGCTGAGCCAGACTCTCTAACCTGCTGACTGTCTTCTCTCTCTTTGAGCCTCCAAAGCCCTGACTCTCCCACAAACTCATTTAGCCTTTAGTGCCCCCTTATGGCACGGGGTGTTCATGCTGACCCTCCATTGTTGAGGTTAGAAACATACACACAGACAAGTACTTGATGAACAACTTGGTCATGCTTGTCACCATCCATTTATGAGAGGGCACAACAAGAGTTCCTAAAGCTTTTTCTTTGTGGCACTAGGAGCATGGGAAGGAGAAAAAGTAACTTGTAATTGTTGGTATTGTTTATTTTGTGGTTCTAAAAGAACACAATGATAGACCACCAGCAGTGGTCTTCCTCTTCAAACATATCCTGGCAAGGGTTTCATGGCTGTCTTCTAGTATTCTTCTGGAGGCTGTTTTCACAGCATTTAGGATTCAGGCATTTTGTGCTATCAATTACCTCTATGATCTAAACTCACTCATCTCCCACCCTACTTTTACCCTGAGATCTCTTTGGTTATCTGACATTTTAGACAACCTCATAAACCATCTTGCTCTTCCCCTCACTAACCCCATGTCTTCGTGCTTGATATGAGCTTAATGATTGTGTTCCCAAAGTCATATGCTAAAATTCTGTATTTGAAGATGATGGTATTATGTTGTGATTAGGTCATGGGAATAAGATTGTCATGAATGGGTTTATAGTCTTACATAAAATGCCTTAGGGAAAATTTAGGGAGAAGACTCAGTTTGTAAAGCATCATGCAAGTATAATATTTGAGTTTGTATTCCCAGAAGCCACACAAAGCTGGATGTGGTAGTATGTATCTATAACCCTGGCACTTAATGGTAGATGGATACAGAAGAATCCCCAGAAATTTGTGGTCAACTAACCTGGTATATGTAGTGGTGAGCAATAGAAAGCCTTGTCTCAAATATGGTAAAGGGCAAGACTGAGATGGGTGTTATCCTTTGACCTCTACGTATGTGTTGTGGCGTGTTCGCTCCCTCTCACCCCCCCCCCCCAAGAGCACATTGGTTCCTTGGAAGCACCATTTTTGAATCAGAAAACAGGATCTCCACGCCAGTCCATTTTCCAGTGCCAAGAACTATGAGAAGTAAATTTTTATTGTTTATAAACTACTCAGTTAGAGGTACTTTTTCATAGCATCTCCCATGGACTAGGCAGCTGCCCTTGTGGAAATTTTAATGTTAATTGTCCTCTTATGAATCTCATTACTAAGGCAGCAAACTACTTTGATTTCAAGATGCAATGAAGTTGACCAAACTCTTTATCTAGAAACTTCTTATGTCAGACAATTGGTATTTGTCTTGCATAAATATATTTCCTATCTCTGTTTTAGCCATTTATTCAGACTGTTATATTTTTCTCTAGGCTGGGATGCTTACAGGACTGTGGATGCCTGATCCCAAGTCTTCCTACTCTAGGGCTCTTCAAAAGTAATAGATTTGCTATGGACAACACTGGTAATTGTTTTCTGAAAATTACTGACAAACATATCATTTTCCCTAAATTAGAAATAATGAGGTTCTTGGGCAATTTAGGCTTATTTTACAACTGACTTCTCTCCTTCTCTCCCCAGTGAAAACAGGACTGAGTTTGATCTGTGTGCATCCAGAGCAGGACCCAAGTTATAGTAACATGAACACAGATATAAGATGACTGCCACTAATTCCACAATGACCCTCAGAGAAGAAACTGAAAAGTGGCCAAAGGCCAAGAACCATTTCAAGTGGAGAAAAAGAAGTGAGAGGGAGACTCACCAGTGGGATCAAGGGCTTTCTTCTCTCAGGAGCTCCCTGGGTATTTCACAAGTGTGAGTACAGTCTCGTGTAGGCGGGGCCATTGAATGGAAGACCCATGGTGTCTCTGAGCCCCACTGATAGTCCACTATACAATTTCATGACTTCAAAGAGTCAGAAAACCTAGTGAAGCAAAGCAGCCTTACACTGGCACATTAATAAAAGTATTTGCATGTTCAGCTGCATCCTCTAAGAGAAACTGGCCATTTATTCTTCTCTGGGTCTATTTCCGACAACAAGTTGTTTTCAGACAACTGGCTGCAGATAACTAAGCAGAAAGCAGGTCTATTTGGCTTCACACTGGCACTATCAGATACATCCTTTTGGGTATTAATTGGTGTAGTGGATCTATTTTGTATATCCCTGTCCCATTCACACATATCTTGGTGCCCATTTGGAAAGTGGAGGAAAGTGTGACTTGGGACTTGCTGGAGCTCTTTTCAATCTTGAGCTGAGGTATGGTGTAAAAGCATTCCTTTAGGATGTGATGGTGGCAGAATTATCAATACCCCTCTAAGTACACCAACCTTATCATGAGAAAGCCAAATCCCAGGGTGGAGAAGCTGCACAAAGTGATTTCACACCCCTGAGACAGGAGAAGGTTATCACATGGACCTCTCTGGGGAGTGAGTGCTATCTCTAACTCAAGCCACACTGGTAGCTCATTATTCTCCAAATTTCACTGCAATGAAATGCAATTGGAGCCTCACACAGAACTGTATTTTCCTAGACTCTCTCCTTATTGTCTTTTCTTTGAGATTTAAGAGCTAGTTCTTGTTTTCCACATTAATTCAAGTTGAAGTGCAGCCTTAGTCATGTTGGCAAACATTCCAAATGTAAATGAATTCCAGCTTCTCGCTAGGAGTTAGAACATCCTCACTGCCCAGTCGCGATGACATTATGGCTTATGTAACAACAGTTTCCTTAAGGGATCAAAATGCAGCTGTGTATAGATACGTCCAACAATATTTTAATAACCTCTATTCTTAGTTACTTCTGATTAAGAAGCAGAATCTCACGCCTTGAAAATTGATCAGCCCTCAATTTTTTGAGCCAAAAATTCTATTATTAAAATTGATTTGAGAGCCATTGGTTGATACTAGGAGGCTAGGTCAGTTGGAAATAGGAAAGTATCTGTTGTACAAGCATGAGGACCTGAGTTTGAGTTTTCAGCACATACATAAAAGCTGGACATGGTAGTGTGTGTTTGTAACTCCAGTGCTGACATGGGTGGAAACTGGTGGAACCCTAGAGCGTATTTTCTAGCTAAATTGATATGCTCCAGGTTCAGTGAGATACCCTGTCTTGAAAATATAATGTGGAAATTAACTAAGGAAGACACCTGACATTGATTTTAAGCCTCCACGGACATGTTTTTGTGTGGCACATACACGTGCACACATTCACATGAACACATTCATACACCTCTCAGACAAACCACCTATCCATACACACATATATACTCTGCTCTCCACAAGATGAAAGCCATCTGTTGCTTCTTTTATTAAAATATTTCCTGGAGAAGCAAAGTCTTGGTGCCTTCCCAATTGTACCAACAAAGAGCTGCCTCTCAAGGAAAGAACTCATTCTAGATCTTGAATGAATCAGGGATAGTTTACTTACTCACACATACATGTACATGTGCTGCATATACATACACATAACACATACATGCAAACAGATATGTTAAACAAAGTGAAGATTAGAGAGTATATTCTCTGTGTGCATGCATGCATTTGTGTGCATGGTGTATATGTGTGATATATATACTCATGTGCAGTATACAGGGGGTATAGGAGAGGATAATGGCTGCATCCTGCTTTATTACTCTCAGCCTTATTCCCTTGAGATAAGATCTCTTGTCGAACCTGGAAGTAGGCTAGTGGATGGCATGTCCTAGGGAGGATCTTCGTGTCTCTGTTCCCCCTACCTTAGTTCTGGGGTTACAGACACACATAACAACCACAATTGGCTTTTAAATGCAGGATTTGGAGATTTGAACTGAGATCTTCAAACTTTCTCGCAGGTTCTCTCACTTGCAGAGTCATTTCCTCAGCTCAGAAATCTCAATTCTTATTTGCATGCCATTGAAGTTAACTTGAAAGTCTAGTTTAGGAGAGGGTCCTCTCTCTCTGTCTCTCTCTATCTCTTTCTTTCTTTCTTTCTTTCTTTCTTTCTTTCTTTCTTTCTTTCTTTCTTTCTTTCTTTCTTTCTTTCTTTCTTTCTTTCTTTCCTTCTTTCTTCCTTTCTTTCATCTTAGTCACAATTAGCACTCAACAACTAGTGCTAAAGGACATAGCATGTTCTGTCAATGGTTAAAAGCATTTTTTGTGACTCTTAAATTTTCTTGGGCTATGCCAATGAAAGCTGTGTGAGAGAGATATATACATTGTCATTTACTGGTAATAGAATTCTCAGAGTCTACCAAAGGATAGCTCTTGCTTAATATCTAGCCATGCTCTCAATATGTTAGCCATGCATTTTCTCCACTGTAGCTACTTGAGGTTAGCAACCTTGAGGCGTGAACTCAAGCATCTTCCAATTGCACAGTCAGCCCAAGCGACCAGTGTTGATGTTTAAGAGCCACTGATACAGGACAACATCTAGGTTTATATAGATGCTGTGACTTATAACTTGATGAAGGCACTTGTCCAAAGTTAGGCAGCAACCGGACAAGACCAAGTCCCTAAAACAAAGGTTTATAATGCAATCCTATATTTATTACATATCATGTATATATTATGTATTTATTTTAGAAAGAATGCCTTGAGTTCCAGAAGGTGGACTTTAAAAGCATAAGAGCAAAAATTGAAAGTAGAATCCTAAATCGGTGTAGAGAACCACAGGATGGATACTTTCTGAATATATTATTAACTTGAATGTGCTTGTTATTTTATTAAAATATATTTACTACAAAATACTTGGATACTTCTATCTTGATAACTTTATCTATGTTATTTATATACATGTATGTTCATGTAGTGTGTGTGTGGGTGGTGTATGCGAATGGATGGATGTGTGTGTCTATTCCTAAATGGAGACATACTTGGAGGTCAAAGGCAGATGCTGGGTGTCCTACTTTGTTGCTTTCCACTTGCCCTTGACAAAGGTTTTCTCACTGAATCTGAATCAAGGCTGTCAATCAGCAAGCTCTACAATGCTAGGGTTCCAGGCACATGTTCATATGGCTCTTGTTTTTTACATGGTTTTGGAGTCTTTGTATCAGGCCCTCATATGCTTATACCCACTGAATCATCAGGCCAGGCCGTGTAACATTTACTTTGTTATAATATCGGATGCTGGGTAATTCTGCCAATAGCTTTTTCAGGAGTAGACTTGAATGCTTTTAGCCTAGAGGGTTGTTCAAACTTTTGACACATGCATGATGTTCTATCTAAATGTACTGAACCAAATTTACTTATGGCTATCCTAGGACACATTAAACACATACGCTACAGGTTGGATATGCCTGGTCTAGGTAAGTTTTATGGAACCTCACTGATAAATTTTGCTGCAAATGAAGATGATTTTTCAAGGTGAAAATAAGCCTAGTTTCCAGCTCTTCCAGTCATGGAGCTTCCTGAAGACAAGGCATCTATCTCCACAGTACCGACTCCACAGAAAGCACAAAGGAAACAAGCTATGGATGAGGGAATGAGCCAGGCAGAGAAACTGCTCATCGATGGAGGATCTGGAAGGACATTTTCTAACACCAAATTACAGAAGCTCTTTAGGAAATGACCACTTGGAGGGGCATGGAATGATTTGGCAGGCACTCGCCTGTTATATGTGAATAAATTTTATTTAAAATTCAAACTGTTGAATCAGTGATGATCAAATTGGACTCCAGGGCACTGCCATCATCTTGCCAACATCTAGTGCCCTTTTGAGAAGAAAACTTGGGACAGTGACCTAAGCGGAGGCTCCGGAGACCTGGATTGGAGCCTAGCCAAACGTTTAGCTCTTTGGTTGTCTCTGGGAATGACAAGCCATAGGAAATGAATAAGTGAGTATCCTTTCTGGAGCAGGGTGTAAGAGTTAGGATAATGAGTGGTTGGTGGGGGACAGATTTAAAAATGACTCAGTGGTCTCTGAGATAGTTTAGTGAGTAAAGGTGTCTGCCATGTAAACCTGATAACCTGAGTTTGGTCCCCTGAATCCACATAAAGGTGGAAAAAATGACTCTATCTCTCTCTCTCTCTCTATGTTTCAGTTTGTTTGTCTGTCTGTCTGTCTCTCACACACATGCACATACACAAATACAAATACACAGACACACACACTCACACATACTTATATACATACAAACACTCATACACACACACTCTCTCTCTCTCACACATGCACTTTTTCTCTCTCTCTCCCAAACACACACACACACACACACACACACACACACACACACACACACACACACACACATACACACACACACACCTTGACTCCAATCCATATTCACTTTAGTACCTGGCTGTGGGAAAAAGGCTTTGTTCCTGGGAAGGCACAGTACTGTGTGGGAAATTCATGGTGGAAGTCGAGACAGCTCAGGCTGCATCCTGAGACCCCACTCTCCTGTTCTGGAATGCATAGTGGCTATTGTCATTTGATTAAAGTTTTGTTCTCTGCTGAATCTTCCTAAAGACTGAGTCCACCTCTGTATATCTTCCTGTATTGCCATCAAATTTGGCACATGAGATAGAACCCACTTCAGTCTTGGTTCTCTGTGAATAAAGAGTAGATCACTCACAATACAAACACAATTTATGGTGAGTTGTAAATAACTTTCACCTCCTTTATCTTTGGGACTCCAAGAGAGGTGACAAGGCTTATTATTTTCACCTATAAATAAGAAAACAGACCCAGAGAGACAGAGAATTGGCATGTGTAGCCCAGCTGAGATTGAACTGCACATCTGTTAGTTTCTAGATGCCAAAACTATTTTAACTAATGCTGTACTATTTGTGTAACTCACCTTGAGACAACCCAAACCTCTCCTGAAGTCAAACTTCTAATGTATATCAACAACTACATAGGGCTTTTTGCAGCACTGTGCTGCTATACCTTCATGGCTTTGGAACTGACCTGACTGGAGAGATGGGTGAATGAAGGAATGGTAGACACAGGCATGGAAAAGCTGGGATCCGGGTGGGCTGTTTGCTCTGATGAAGCACAGAAACCCAGAATATATATGAAGGATGAGGTGAGTTAGCTAATCTTAGTAGTCTTTGTAGGGAATAGGCTCAGTCTGCAGCCATCCAGAAAAAGGAAGCCATGGTTGATATTTTCTGCATACACTGTCAATATCTATATTCAGACCAGGGTAGAGTCTTACCATTCACATGGGTGTGAAGTAGGAGGGTTCTTGAAATGGCTGCTCATGACTACAATACATATTCATTCAGGAGTCTGTCCACTCCTCACACTGTTAGGTTTGTTCCTTGGTTTTGTTGTTACAGTGGCAAAGCAGGCTAGGAATAGACATAATCTAATCAAGACGAGGACCTAAGGATCCCAAGAGAGGGCACTTTATCCTACAGATGGTTGCTTGCTTATCTCTACAGTTTGATTATTTTTGAAAATTGCAGTGGCTTCCCTGAAAATGGATTAAATAGGCGAACTATCTTAGTTTTGTAATCTTGGTTTGGCAACCAAAATGATTGTTGGAAAGTGGAAATTCCTATGGGCAGAAAATCAGATACTTGACATTGACAAAACACAGATATTGACAAAACACAGCTCTTTTCAGCCTAGCTTCATGGGGGCAGGGAGGATACCACATAATTTGCTACAACTTTTGTGATCAGAGACACAGAAAGTCCTGGGAGTGCAGGGAGCCAGTGCCGTTCACAAGGTGCCCTTTTATTAGTTGCAGAAGGCTGAGAGTTTACCTGTGTCAACAGCAAAGGAACCTGGACCAGACTAATTTTTTAGGGCTGCCAAAATGAAGTACCAAATACTAGATGAATTAAACAAGGGAAATATGCTGTGCTGTGTGGTTCTGAAGGCTACAAATCCTCAACAAGGCATGGACAGGCCTGGTTTCTTCTGAGGTCTCTTTTTGTGACTTCCAGATGGTGTTTTCAAGGTCTTCTCTCTAGATGTCCTGCGTGAAGGTCTCTTATTTAGGGTTTTCCTGCTGTGAACAGGCACCATGACCAAGGCAACTTTTATAAGGATAGTATTTAATTGGGGCTGGCTTACAGGTTCAGAGGTTCAGTCCAATATCATCAAGGCGGGATCATGGCAGTGTCCAGGCAGGCATGATGCAGGAGGAGCTGAGAGTTCTACATCTTCATCTGATAGCCACTAAGATGAAGACTGACTGGCTAGTTAGAGGATCTCAAAGCCCACACCCACAATGACATTCTTCCTCCAACAAGGTCACAACTCCTAATAGTGCCACTCCCTGGGTCAAGCATACTCAAACAACCACACAAAAATTCCAGGCACATTGGGTGGGTGGGTGGGGTCTGTTCACTATATTTACCTTGCTTTAAGTTAATCAGCTCTTTAAAATCCCTACACTTGAATACAGATGAATTCATAGGTAATAAGGACTAAGATGTCAGTGCACAAGTAGAGAGGGGACAGAGTGCAGTTGATAAGAGGACCTTCAAAACCCATCACCCAATGAATATTTTATCTTTTAAGATTAGAGCAAAGTATTCCACCTCTCACTGTATTAGTTACTTTCTTGTGTTGATAGTCCACTTTGAAATTAGCATCTCTCCTATCCATTCTTGTCCCATCATCAAGCACGAATGCCAATCGTTCTGGAACAGTGGTTATTTGTAGCTTCTATATTAGCTCAGGAGATCCTGCAGGGCAAGGGCAACTGTTTTGAAGTTGTTGTCCAGAGATGGTTACACCACAGGGCTTCCCAAGAAGGAGCTATGCAGCCAGAAACAATACTTCCCAAAGCTGCTTTGCTTTGTGGCAGGCTCCCTGCTCACTGTTGGGTTTATGTGGACTGCAATGTTGTGGCTACATTTCTAAAGAATAAAACCTGTGTCAAACTGAGAAGCACCAAATCTAGATCTGTGTCACAAAGCTTACTCCTGTAGATGAGTGGGTTGCTGATATAGGGCAACACCACACACAGGCACACAGGCAAGGATGTAAATTACATCAGGATAGTGAGATGCCCTCCTGTACTCTCTTTATATACAACTCCACCGAGATGGCCATAGACAAGGCCAGGTAACTTCTCTTAACTGCTTAAAGGACTCCCTTCCCTCTCAGAGGTGTGAGCTCTCTTTTTCTGAGATTTATCCTGTAGTGTATTCTGTCCTTGGTACTTTAGGACTCTCATTGGGAGGCCCTACTGGGTAGGGTAGGTAATGTTTGTTTATGTATATGTGTGTATAGTGTATATGGTATGGATGTGTTTGTGTGTATGTGCCTACATATGAGAGTGTGTGAGTATGTAGGTTAGAGGTCAAGATCAGGTGTCTTCTTAAGTTTCAATTACTTATTCTCTGAGGCATTGTTTCTCACAGAACCTGAAGCTTTGCAGATTTGGCTATGTTGTCTGTCCAGTCAGTTCCAGGGAGTCCCTCTCTCCACTTCCCACAGCATTGAGCATCCCCAATCTTTAACATCTATCCTGCTTTTGCCTTTCATGATGCCAAGAAATTTGTCTTATTTTTTTAAACCTGTACTTTCACATTGTTAAAGGTCTACTTAATGAAGATGTTCTTTTACATTTGAAACTCAGAAAGGCTCTCGTTGTGAGGGCAATCGATGGTCAGGGTCATGGCTCCTGGCCTAGTGGATGAGTGTTTCCCATTGTTTAGCTTCTGTCTTAATCTTCATCATAGTTGGTTTTCGAGCAACTGAGGTGACATCTGGAATGGCAAACAGTTGAACAGCAATAGAAACTGTACAGGGATGAGAGGCTGCAGTGGGCTTTGGCTTATCAGACTGAAGTGGGCTTTGCACTGCCAGAGGCTGCAGTTAGCTTTGTTCCACCAGAAACTGTAGTAACCTTTGCTCTATCAGTGAGTTCCAGGACAGCTCTGCTCCTGACCACATAGAGAAGAATTATTTGAAGGACCCATTCTCCAGGGTTCTGCATCTAGTCTTGGTGAATACTGGCACTCTTCCGAAGTACTTAAAGGAAGTCATTTCTCATCAAGTGCCCTCTGGGCCTCTTACATAACCCTCAGCCTTTCCCCTCCTCACCCATTGGAGCTGCCTTCTGTGCCCGTATGTGGCATCGTTCTTCTGTGATTCTCCTTTGATCTCTGTCCTTGGATGACTCTGATAGGAGTTTGTCTGCTTTCTGTCTACTTGACATAAGAACTGAGTCCATATTCAAGTCTCACTGTTAAGGAGCTGAAATTAGAGGCTTCCTAGAATACCCAGAGCTTAGAAGTCTTTTGTCGCTTTTCTGAAGCAAAGTCATTGGATATGGTTGGGGTGAGAGTTGGGGCTGAAGTGGGAATAGGGGTGGCAGGTGATCCTGGTCTATGCTTCTGTGTGTCATGAAGCACAGAGGAATGTGCAATGCTTACACAGCCGAGCTTGAGGCCGAGGCTTTTGTAGTATACGAGTGACAGAGCACATTTCCTGCTTCCTCAAAGACAAAAAAAAAAGCCCCTTGGTTCTAGACAAGTAGCAACACCCTGCGCTCTCTTAATCATGACCTTCAGTGACATGAAGGTGACTTGGACACAGCTCACTTGTCTCTGATTTCCTTCATGATGACAGTAAAATGTTTCCAAGCACAGGTTAATGCCAGATGAGGAAATGGCAAAATCTGAGTCTGAAAGTGGAGGGGAGTCACCGGATGACCTAGGAAGTACATCTGTTCTACTTCTGCTCAGAATTAATTTATACCAATTATATAGTGGGCATGTCTCCTGGAATTTCTACACAAAATGCTAGTGACTAGGTACTTAGATCTTTTTAGGAATGCCATAGTGATCTTAAATTTGTGTGTGTACTATATATATAAAATATATACATTATATGTAGTAGTATATATACATAATATATATCCTATATATATAATAGTGTATACACATATACAGATGCATATGTAGATAAACACACATATTTGTGTGTGTGTGTGTATGCTTATTTTCTGCTTTTATTTTATTTTATTGCCAACTTGATACCACCAAGATTCACCTGGGAAGAGGGAATTTCAATTAAGGGTCTGCCCAGATGAGACTGGCCTTTAGCCATATCTGTGGGGAATTGTTTTGATTGTTGGTTGATGTAGAAGGGCCTATCTCACTGTGGGTGTTGCTACTCCTAGCCAGTAGTCCTAGGGTATATAAGAAAGTGGGTTGAGCATGAGCCAGAAGGAGCAAGTGTATAAGCAGTGTTCCTCTGTGGTTTCAGCTTCAGTTCCTGCCCTGACTTCCCTCAATAAAACTGTGACTTGGAAGTATAAGCCAAATAAATCCTTTAGGCAGTCTTTATCATAGCAATAGAAAAATTAACCCCTGCTCTTTGTGTATATGTGTGTGCATGTATGTGTGTGTATGCCACAGCACATATGTGGAGGTAAGAGGTTGGCTTGTGTAACTTGGTTCCCTTCCCAACATTTCATCATGTAGTTTCTGGGGATCAAACTCAGCTAGCCAAGCGTGGTGGCAAGCATCTTCACCAGCTAAGCTGTCCATAGACTTCTCATAGTGATCTTACAACATGTATACATATTTCACAATATATGTTCCTTTCTACATAAACTTGATGACACAATATTTTATATATTCTTTGGGTTCTTACATGCACACAATTGATCAGCCATCACTTGGAATGCCTGACTGTCATCAGTAGTCCATGCAATATCTGTTTATTAATTTAGTTTGGCAGCTGGTAAGCTTTTAACCCAATAAACAGCCCTATACTCACCATCCTAAAACATAGCTGAAACCTTGACAGGATCTGTACCTTACCCAGATCCCTACCTCCTCCCTCGCTCCTTCCTCTCTTCATTCCATATCCCTTCACTTTCTATTTTCTATCAACCCCTGTACTTAACTTGTAGTTCTACAAAGCTCATTTTAATTTTATTTCTGTCTAATCCCTGAACTTACTTCTGTATTTGTATTTTGCTGGAGTTCAGCTATCTTGATGGTTGTATATTTCATTTTATAAATATGCCACCGTTCATTTTCCATGCTCCTATGGTGAGTTCCAGTTTTGTTGCTGTGTACAGAGAAGCTCTGAGCATGGCCCTTCTTGAACATGTGTAAAAGTGAAAGTGCTGGATCAGAGACTTTGGTAAGTGTCCAGCCTCAGAGCTAAAGATCCTCAAAGCTCTACACAAACCTCCCACACATGGACACGCACCTGGATAGTTCACATAGCTCACCCTGACATTTGTTATAATAAAGTAATAAAAAGTGACATTTTCTACTTGGTATTTCAGTCAGAAAAGGTTAAAACAAAAAAAATTGCATCTCTTCTGCCAGTGTAACATTATGTAAGTGTCCACAAGATGGAATGCCCTAAATTACGCCAGAACCACAGTAATTCACAAACTCAGGCAAACTAGAGTGATGCCAGTGCAGCAGAAATTATATTTTGATGATAGCCAATATCCAGGAAAAGGTTAGCTTCTAAGCAGTATAAAATACAGAATCCATGTGGTAGACAGTGATGACTCAATGTATGTAATACCCTCTGCTTTTATATGAGCTGGGCTGGGACTCTAAGTCCTTACTGGAGGCAGGAGAACCTTTCTTGGTGAAAGATCACTCACAAGTACATTCTCTTTAGTGGAGAGAGAGAAAAAATATGTGTACTTCACATATTTCTCTATGCAAGTGTGATCAGGAGACACTATTTCTGAGACTTTAATGGCTCTTTCAGCAGTAACTTTCACCAGCTAAAGCCATATATAGTATTTTAGCAATTATTTTTTTCTTGTTCAGAAATTTGCTTCGCTTATCTCTAGAAACACACACACACACACACACACACACACACACACACACACACACACACAGGCTAACACATGCAGGCATGCATGCATCTTTGCATCAAAACTGCCATTTAAAGGTTAGAATGGAAAGCCAGCAGAGCTGTTTCTAGCCAGCTAGTGCTCATTTGGAGTAGAAACGGTCGGCATCCCGTACCTTCACATAGAGCTGCTGGAACTCCTCGAGGTTCAGCCTCCCGCTCGGACAGTCCTTGAGGAAGCCCTTGTACCACTGCTTAAGCTCATGCTCATTGAACTCAGTGCTCTTCACCAGGTCCTCCATGACTTCTGGGGCCAGTTTGCTATTCTGTTTCCCCATTTTGCCTGCAGAAAACCACATTGAAAAAGTTAGCACTGTTGACTGTGAGGGTCTTTTGGTCAGAACTCACTTCTGCCTGTCTAATCACAGTCTCTCCATGTCTGCATCCTTCCCCTTCGTTCTAGAATAGCCAGGAACAGGAAAACCCCTTTGGACAAGCCTGAGGTCTGTGCAGCTCATCCTCTTTGTCATTATGTCATCTGTCACATGGCATTGACTCTCTATGGAAACCAGACAGCCATTGTTCCTGATGTTCATGTTAGGTGTATGGAGCTTGTTTGCTACTCCTGTGAATTATAGTTCACTAACACTTGACACCCACACACCTAATTCCACATAGATTTTGCAGGGTTATTGAGGGATATATGGACAAGAACCACGGGAGGACCTTGTAACCAAATGTTTAAGAAGGTATTTGGAAATCCTGATCATCTACCATAGGTGTCTCAGTTGGATGAATTCCAAAGATAGGGTTTTTTTTTGGGGGGGGGGAGGAGCAGAATAATAATAGCCCATTTTGATTAGTCCAGTTCTAACTCATCTCATCTCTAGACATTTCCTACAAGACTGTCATCAGCATTGGCTTTTTCTAAAGACTGGTTAGTGAATTTCTATTGACTAAACTCCACTTTGTTATTTTTAATCATTCAAAGTTAAAATAACAGTGCATAAAGTCATGTCTCCTACATGAGTTGTATGTTTGCATATTCAAGAGCAGAGCAGAGTGTGGGGGGGACAGGTCAGGTTCAGAATTTGTGGGTTGTCACCTTGATTTATAATTAACTAGGCGTGCTAGTTACAGAAATATTAATTACTGTCCTCTCTCAAGTTCTTCATAAAGTAAATTGGCAAGATATAAAAAAAATCCAGCTTTATTGTGATGGCCAATCAAGACATAAATAGCTAGGCAAAGATTAAGAAGAATAACTTGAAATTAAAATAGTTGTACTTTTGCTAGATCACAATTCTTTATGAATCCTTTTAAATGTTGTTTTATAATAACAAAATAATTAAAACGTTTCCAATAAGCCACAATGTGACTGAAAAAATTTATGAAAAAATGAGGCTACATCAGAAGGAGAAAAGTAGCAGATCTTTAGGATATAGTGAACAGAGAGATTTAGGTTTTAAAGAATGTGATCAAATGGGCCAGTTATTCTATGCACTCTGAGCAGGTCTATACTTTCAACAGCCCTGAGGGGAAAATGTCATCTCATATTTTACTTTTATAATTATTTTAATCTTGTGCTGAAACATCGCATAGCCTTCATCAGGAACCTGCCCTGACGTTGAGAAGGTCTTTCACCTTGGCATCATCCCAGCAGCATGGGGCAGTACATGGGATACTTTAGGATGGGCAGTTATTTCCCAAGCACCTACGTTTGATAAAGGGGCTCTGGGAACAGCAACTTCGCCCTCCATCATGGAGCCTCTTTACTTACTTTTGCTCTGAATTTCACTTGTAAGTCTTCTATTAGCGAGCATCTCTTAATTATAAGTTACTGTGGGGCTCCACAGCTGGATGTGGAAATCAAGTGGGTACTCAGGTGTGAGATTTAATTAATCTGGGTAAGAAAACTGTAATTCACTGTTAGCCTCATAATCAAAAGATAGAGCACCAGAGTTTTCAGTCCATTATTTTGTTCTTTTTGGTAGAGAGGCACCAACCATGATTACCGATTAGAATCCCACCTTACAATAATAACTACTGAGGATATAATGTTGGCTTGGAGAAGGCCTAACACGGGGCACTTCACACACTTCAAAAAGAATGAGAATGGCTCCCTGAGACTCAGAACATGGGGGTAACATCTACGGAGTCACACACCTTAAGGAAATGCAGAGCTGGGGTTGGAAACTGGAGTTAAAGACTAGATTGCATTAGCAGAGATACAGAAGGGATGGGAATGCCTCCAGGAACAGGAGAGGAGGAGCAAAAGTGGGAGGGTCAGAGAGATAGAGAATCTAAACCACTTTCAAAAAGGGAAAAAAAGAGAGATGGGTTATGTTGCTGGGTTGGCTGACTTGTTAAGGAAAGATTGATCAAAATCACACACTCTGTAGATATGTATTAATTAATAATTAGAAATAGGTTAAAAGTTATGGGAAAAAAGCGACACCCCAAATGCCTTTGGATATGCAACAGTGTATCAGTTTAAGAGAATGTTGGTTCTCCATGGATCATTTGTGATGCCATAAGCTGTCCCTACTGGCCGGGAAAGGATGGATGTCTCTCTCACATACAAGGGGCATTGTTAGGGCTCTGAGTCATGATTCTGGAGAAGCAAGTGCATACCTTCATGCCTTTTTGGTTACGGTCATGGTCAAAGCTATTGCGCAGGTGTGCCCGGACTGGGTGGATCATGCACAAAGTCTTGTTATGGCCTGCTCCTGTGATTGTACCATTATCCGCCACCCTGCCCAGCCCCAACAGCCCAGGCCTCACCAGGCTTTATCACTTCCTCAACCCCCAACCCCCATTCTATTCTAACCTCCTGCAGTGCACAACTGCATGAATAAAGCCACAATCTTACCTGGATCTGCTACCTCAAACTTCAGCACTGCCCACCTTGTCTCTAGCACACAGCCCATCTCCCTGGCCTAGCACATGCTCTGCTGCTTGCTCAGTAGCTTCACTTCCTCCCAGTCTGTCGTTTCGCTCAATGTGGTTACAATAATGGGTGGTTACAGGTTTCGGAGCTAGCACAGAGTAGCACAGAGTAGCACAGAGTAGCACAGAGAAGCACAGAGAAGCACAGAGTAGCACAGAGTAGCACAGAGAAGCACAGAGTAGCACAGAGAAGCACAGAGTAGCACAGAGAAGCACAGAGTAGCACAGAGAAGCACAGAGTAGCACAGAGTAGCACAGAGTAGCACAGAGAAGCACAGACTTGCAGGTTCTTGAGGATGATGCCCTGTGTTGTCTTCATGTCCATTTCCTTCCTTTTCTTTTAATTGACCTCAACTCACATCTTAACCACTTCTGGGAGACCTTCATGGTGGAGGACCATCCAACCTAGAGCACTTCCTTCTTGATAAAGTTTCCATGATCTTTGTTTTCCTACTGGATTTTTTCTTTTAAAACATTTTTCCTTCCTTCTTTCCTTTCCTCCTTCCCTCCCTCCCTTTCTTTCTTTTTAAAAGAGATATAGAGAAACAGAGAAAGAGAGACAGAGAGAGACAGAGAGAGACACACACATAGAGACAGACAGAGATATGTCAGGTGTGTGTATGGGGGGTGACTGTCTTTGTACCCTTGGTAATTTCTATTAGATGCTCCACAAACACATTTTGAGGGACTGAGTAGTAATCATGAGAACATACACATTTGATATGCATTTTCTCAGGAAAATCTGTCTCATTATCTCTATATGAAGAGAGCTGATGGACTCATAAGTCTGAGATACAGTTCCCAGATGGCAGGAATGTTTTGCTTAACTGTGTGGAAAATATCCTGCCCTGATAAAGACAGGTTACCTGTCTTTTCTCGTCCTTTAATTTTGAATACCATAAAGGCACTGTCTATGTCTTCAGTATCCTTGGTGGCTAACATAAAGATGGCAAGGTTTTTAAATTAATGGGCATGCACACTTCCAACTCATAGGCCTTGCATTCTAGTCTACAGTGATATGAGCCAAGCAATCTTTCTTATTATGGAACTAGAATGGAAGAAAGGGTAAAAATGATGCAAGACTTAGAATATTCCCAAGCAGAATTCCCATGATGTCCAGGGAGAAGACGCATGCTACCTCTGTCTCCAGCTTGCTCTGTGATCTTGTGAGACTCCACCTTCCCTCACACTCAGTTTCTCCACTTAAATAGGGAACAAGTTGGGTCAAGTGATCTTTGATGCTCTCCTAACTCTGCCATTGTCTGGTTGGCTGCACACATTTTCTAACTATGAGTCACAGACTTCAGACTGGATTTTGCCAGCACTTGTCCACTCTGTATTTCTACCTGAGAATCCATCAGCACTTGCGCATTTTTATTACCCAAGAAGGGATGGGACAGTGACTGTGTTTTATTTTTAAACTTGTATTCCAGGCAATAAGGGAAAATGAACCTCCACCAAAGATCAAATGAACTTCTTGGTGCCTGAGATGCAGAAGACAGAAGCTCAAGACTAAATACAAAGGAGCAGACTGAGGTCGATGGTAGACACAAGAACTCAGTGAGGACAGAATCTTTGACACAAAGTCCAGACCACTTAGTTGCAAATGGCACTTAGAATAGATGGGGGCTTGTATACGATCTTGTTGTACAAAAGGCTTTTAGGTAGCAGAGTTCACTCATCTACCAGTGCTGTCAGAAGGAGATTATTAAAACTCCCATTTTATTGCTAGTGTGTCAAAGAACAGAGAGACAAGGAGATTTGCCCTAGCTTAATCAGCATAAGAATGGTTAGTAAGGCATGATCATAGACCTCTCATACCACTTGGCTTAATGATATAGGCTATCATCTTCTCATTCCCTGAGGCTTCAACTCTCTCAACTGGTGGTCCTGCCACAAGGTTTGTTTATTTCCTTTCCACATCCTACCATGTCCAGTAGCAGATTCTCTAGAGCATAATGAATAGAATAGGTCACTGGGAACAGCAAGGGAGCTCCTGTAGGAGAGAAAGCCTTCTCCCATTCCCACAGCTCCTACAGGCTAATTGTGTGTGTGTGTGTGTGTGTGTGTGTGTGTGTGTGTGTGTGTGTGTGTGATATGCAGCTTCCTAGTACATCCCAGGGCCTGCAACAGGCAAACAGAGCCACACAGCCAGCTCCTGCCAGGTAATCTGGCAATCAGCCTGTTTGGATCTTAATAAGATTCATCTATAAAGCCAGGGTGGCTGAGATGGAGCAGCCAAGCCACATGTGCAGACACACAGCAGCATAAGTACAATGGCAAACAGGCTTGGACACCGGCCCAGCCTAGCAGAAGGAAAGGTTTTGGGACTCAGGCCTCAAACCTCTGGAATGCACACAATGCACAGTGGGGTGGAAGACAGCTTGGATGGGAGCCAGGGTGGTTCTAGTGTCAAATTACCAGCTCAGCCTCAGACAAATTAGCTCTTAGCTCTAGCTCTTGGCTTCTTGTCTGTGCACAGAGATAACCAGAGGAAGCTGGCCTTGCTCATGTGTCAGTTACTTGGTGCTACAGCCCTTTTCTCCCCGTCACCAGTCTATACCTCAATACTCATGCAAAGTTCTGTTCATTCCTGCCTTCTCCATGACACTACATGTAGCTTTCAGTCCTTCTTCCTTCTTATACTTAATACAGGTTTCCTGGTTGTAATGATGGGAGGCCTTAGAAATAGAAGCAGACAGACCCTGTCCCCTAGAGAAACTCAGTTGGGCAGGAATTCCTAAACAAATTCTGTGGGAAAAGGGTCTGGGTATGGCAGGATATAAATGGGAAAAATGAGTCACACCCTTGAAGGGTTCACACATACCTTAAACACAAAGCATGGTGAAATGATGGTCATGACAGAAAGTTGTAGTGACAGAGGACAGACAAAGAGATAGAATCCCACCAGGCAGTCAACTTTATCTGTGGCTAATTCCCAGGTAATAACTCCACTATACCAGTGCAAATACACAAATTACCCCTGCTACCTCTGTAGGACCCTTTCTCCTTAGAGAGAAGCCAGCAACTTGCAAACCAGATAAGTACCATCATTAATCAACTGTGTCCTACCACTGCATGCCATGGAGGGATCAAAGCAGCCAGAGAAGGACACAGGGAACCCAAGCTCTCTCTGAATCCTCCCTCTTCCTCCTGGTATCTCTGATATAGGTTCTACATTCTTGTACTGGGGACTGGTACACACCATACACTTAGGGAAGACTGAAGCCTATGAGAGCTGCCTCTACAAGCTTCTTGTGCAAACCTTCTGGTTTTAGACTAGAGGATTTGACACTTGGGAAAGTGAGAGATTCTCTTAGATCACAGAGGCAGCTGGGGGCTGAACTGTGATGAGAAGCCTGGGATACTGAGCCAGCTGGTGTCTGACCCCTGACCCTTGTGGTATGTCGTCCCTAAGCCAAAAGCTCAAAGGCTATAATAGCCAAGCATGTTTATCTCTGTGCAAAGAGGTTCAAACGACCCATGTTGTCATTCCGCTAGGGCCCTGAAAACAAATGATTGTGGGCTGCTACTTTCTAAAGGATGCTGAGAGGGTTGAGAACTAAGAGTCCTAGTTGCCCAGATCATTGTATAGTGGTTTCCTTTTGAATAAAGACAATCACTTGAGATCTTGATAATTTCTACTCCATTTTTTCCCTTCCTCCAAGAGCCAAGTCTTCATAAGCTGTATGTCTCAGGGGATAGTGAGGGTGTTGATGGCAGGCTGGCATTTCAGTGCTGTCTGGGAACCAAAGCAGCTTCAGGGAAGAGAAGTCCTTTCTCACAGTATTCTCTGATGCCATCGCCTCATGCCAAAACCTCAAGGGATTACAGCTGAGGTTCTGGCCCACAGCTTGAAATAGGCGGTGGGAGTCAAGGCTCCATCCTCAGGGACTCAAGATAAAAAGCAAAAGTACATATTTGATCTATAATAAATGAGGAAAAAGACTTTGATGGCAACAACAGTGGGGTTGTTAGGGCAAGCGACAAGACATCTGTTAAGGAAAGTGTAATGAATACATGAAGGTGAAAGTGGAAGTGGGCCCTAGGGAGCACTCATCCTACAGCTTTGCTTTCTAGCTGAAGACCTGGGGAGGTCAGGGCACTTATGCCAGAGAACATAGGGACTTAGTAACAGAGCCCAGTGGTACCCTCAGCAAGAGGCTTGAACACTGATGCTGTGCTCATGCCTTGGATTGTGGGGCACTGAGGGGAACTGTAGGCCCCTACAGAATTGGAAAGAGTCTGTACAAGTGTGCAGGGTATGTAGAGAAACCTCCCTGACTAGGCCCGCCTTACCCATTCTTTACCAAGTTCCTGTCTGACCTGTCCCGATGTCGAATACAGACTGAAGTCCTGAAGTGGTTCTGGGGCTTTGGAGAGATGATCCACTCCAGACTCCAGGCTGGAAGCTGCCAGTGAAGTTGCTAGATGTTCCAAGAGGCATGAGGTCTCTTCAAAGGGTTGTAATCACAGACAGCTACTACAGTGCCATCATCTTCCGATGTTTTAAAGACACTGAACATTTCTTAATGATCTGAGAAATACAACCCAGAACAAAGCCATATTGATTCCTCAGTACTTGTCCATAACTTTGGAAAAGTTTCTTCTCATTGATTTTTTTCCTTTCTATCAGGGCTCAATGTCTCTCTTATATTCAGCTGGACTGAGTATGAGGGGGCAGGAAGTATGAGCTGGCTACAGGCTCTGGTTAGAATCAAGCTTCTGATAAATATAAGTAGGTGTCTTTTTATGAGGTACTTCAGTCAATGGGTCTGGGAACGATTCTTTTCAAGTAGAAACGACATTTCCTTGTGGGGAAGTTATGGGGTAAATGAGATGACACGTTCAGTTCTTTCCAAAAACATCTTCCAAGAAGTGGGTGCTCAGCCACAATACCTATTATTAATCCCGCCACAGGCATAGCAACCAGGCTGATCTAAAATATGGAGAACCGGATGTTGCCAGATTTTACATGAGAGAAGAAACATCCGGGACTCACTCAAGATGGCCTCACTAGGTTTGTATGAGCAGAAGTACACAAGTCTCAGGGCATAGGAATTCTAAGGTGTCTCTATTGATGCTGCATCATGGTTTGAATAAAAAATACCCTGTAGGCTAATTGTTTAAGTATTTACTCTACTGTCAGTGGTGTTATTTTGTGAGGTGGTGAGTTCTTGGGAAATATGGCCTGGTTAGCAGAAGCAGGTTCCTGGGTGATATTGAGGGTGATATGGTTCTGAGGCAAACTGCTTCCTGATCTGTTCATATGTTACAGTTAATTCTATAGACTCCTGCCACCATGGAATTATCTACTCCAGCCACCATGACTTCTTTGCTACGATGTGCTAGTCACATCCTCTGACCTGTGAACCTTCCTCCCTTAAGTTGTTTCTGTCATGTTTTCTGTCACAGTAAATGTTCTGGTTAGTTTTAATTGCCATCTTGCCAAAACCTGTAATTGCCTGGGAAGAAAATATCAATGAAGAAACTTCTAGATCATGTTGGCTTGTGGGAGCGTGTGTGTTTTGGTGGAAGGAGGTTCTCTTGATGCTAAGTGATGGGGGAAGACTGAGTGTATTGTGGGCAGCACCATTCCCTAGGCAAAGGCTTCTGAACAGTATAAGAGGAGAAAGTTAGCTGAAAACAAACAAATAAGCAAGGATAAACATGTTTATTCTCTCTCTGCTCTTGTTTGTGGATGTGAAACTTTATGTTCCTGCCTTGACTTCCCTAAAACAATAGACTATAACCTGGATTACAAGTCAAATAAGCCCTTTCTTTCCTAAATTGCTTTTTGTTAGGGTATTTATAACAACAATAAAAATGAAACCAAGACAGTGACATAGCTGTAACTAATACATATGGCTTCCTTCAAATAAAAGTATTTTATATATGATTGAGCCAGGAGTCAGGAGTAGGTCATCCCTCCAAAGCCCCAGGGATACTTATATATGAAAAGTCACTTGAGGATCCCACATCTCAGACAAAGCATCAACTCTTAAGATTTCTGCCCAGTTTTGGCTCAGCCACTGAACAGACGTGCGAGTTGATTAATAGCTGGTGACCTTTTCTCTGGCACTGACTCAAACAGCCACCCACTTTTCTGCAACCTGCACCTAATTTTCATTTCCCAGTGCATCCAACCATTCTATATATTTCTGAGGAATGGCTTCTATGAAAGGAAATGGGCTGTCTTGGGCATTGTCAGGGCCTTGCTTGGTTCTATGAGGTAACAGAGGAAATGCTTTCATTAATAATCACAGCCTTCTGTACAACAGATTGTGTTCTGGGTTGTGCTGCCAGGACCCAGTGGGGAGGGACCATGGCCCTTATCTTAGAGCAGCAGGGAGCTACTGAGAGGAGTAGGCCAAGACTGTCCCCTGTCACCAGCACATCCTTGTTATGGTGTTGGGCCTTGAGCACTGTGGTTGCTATCCTCTCATTGTTTTCTGAGTGAGCCTTGGTCCTACGAGAGTGGCCAGTGACATGTCCACATGCCTGCACAGTAGCAGTGTCTCAACCCCCTTATGATTCAAATCTCAAGCCACTGTATCTCTCTCTCTCTCTCCAGGGTTTCTCTGTATAGCTCTGGATGTCCTGGAACTCACTCTGTAGACCAGGCTGGCCTTGAACTCAGAAATTCTCCTGCCTCTACCTCCTAAGTGCTGGGATTAAAGGCATGTGCCACCACGCCCGGCATATTTATTCTCTTTTCAGAGATGTTTGTACTTAACACACTTTTGAGATGTTACCACTATAGAAGTTCTAAAAATGTACATTAATTTGTATAATGGGGTCATTTATTTGTTTTAGTTTTCTTTTACATTGTGTGTGTATGTGTGTGTGTGTGTGTGTCTGTGTATTCTCAAGGCCGTTGTATCTTTTTTGCTTTTTTGTTTTTGATCTTCTTTCTAATATGTGGGTTTTTGGGATTGAACTGAAGTTGTCAAGCTTGGTAATAAATACCTTTACATCCGAGCCCTCTGTTTAACTATGAGTCCTGCACTCTGTAGGTTCAGTTGTCCTTGAACTTGTGGGAGATCCTTCTGCTTCTCATCTCTAAGTGCTGGGGTTACAGGCAGAAGTCAGCATGACTGGCTGTCTGGATCTTTAGTATAGATTATTTTTAAATCTTCATATGAAGAAAGCTTTCTGTAAGTAAAATGTTCTAGTGGGAAGAAATGTGATGCTGAAATCAATCAATTAATTTTCCCCTCATTTATTTGTTTTGAGACAGGGTGTTATATAGCCTAAGCTGGCTTTGAATTTGCCACCTCTAGTTTATGCAGAGCTGAGATTAACACAAGCGTGTTAATGTCCCCAAAAGAAAAATCAGAGAAGACATCACAACAACCTAGTAAGCTGGGAAAACAGGTCACAAAGTGGCATGTGTAGTATCACCTTGCTTCGCTTTGTATACACACTTGCCTAGCTTACATACACAGGAAGTTTGGGCACATTCTAATTTATATTAAAATCTTAACAGTGGTTGTAACTGTTGGCCATAGAATGCTGGCATTTCACTGACTCCTGCATCTGTCTGGGTGCATATAACATTAATAGTCGGAAAAGAAACAGGATACAATCTCTATTTCACCACACAAACGTAGCTTTTGCCATCTTGGGCTGAGAACTGTGTTGTTGATTTTCCTCAGTACTGGTCATTTAAAAAAATAAAAAACCAATTCATAACATCACCAGGTTTCATTAATAGCCACAGACCCTCTGTTTTAATACCATCAGGTAGTTGAGTGAAATGAATACAGTGATACTTAAGAGAACCCAGGAAAGTTTCTCAACACCCCAGAGAAGCTGGGATAGGGAGAAATAATGTCAGAGGAAGAGTCTACCTGACTGGGCCAGGGACTGCCAGAGGCTCACCTCTCAGAGGCTTTGTTTTAGTCATATCGGATTAGCAATGCTGTCCTGCTGGCACCATGCTTGAAGTTTTACACGTCTGCTAGATGTAAGTGAGGAGTGAGATTATGAATACCACAGTAGAGGCTGAAGTGCCACTGGATGCTGTTTACCAATTGGAATTCTAAAATAGAAAATTCAAAGGGAGGGACAGATGACATCTGGGTGCCTAAGGCCAGGTCTAGGGTTGCCCGTTAAAGTGCTGAAAAGCATCTATCTGCAGGACAAATCAAAGAACCTAGAAGCCCCTGAAAACTGTTAACTTCCCCAGGACAACATTATCTGTCCTTGTTCCAGAAAACACAGAATGAGGATTTACCTGAAAGTGAAGCCCACCACTTGGGGGAACCCAGTCTGCAACTTTGGGCTTCAAAACCTGTAGCTAATCTAAGGCAGCTGTTCACAACCTGTGGGTTGTGACCCTTGTGGAGGCCGAACGACGCTTCCACAGGGATGGCATATCAGATATCTTGCATATCAGATATTTGATTCATAACAGTAGCAAAATTACAGTTAGGAAGTAGTACTGAAAATAATTTTATGATTGGGAGTCTCCACAACATGAGGAACTACTGTACTAAAGGGTCACAGCATTAGGAAAGTTGAGAACCACTGCTCTAAGGACATATTTTTCTAGAGTCCCACCAAAGTTTGTGGGTTGATCTATTATTCTTTAGCTTTGAGGGGCTCGTCCTCTGGAGCCCCAGGCCCATGTTTTAGACTTATGCTTTGCTTCTCTGCTGCTGTGAAGATTTATTGGGCTAACAATCCCATGCTGTAGTCCGCCATAAAGGGAAGTCAGGCAAGGAACTCAGGAAGGAATCCAGAGGGAGAAACTGAAAACAAGGCCATGGAGAGGTGCTGCTTTCTGTCTTGCTCCCCATGGTTTGCTCACTGCTTTCTCATAGCACCCAGGGCCACCAGTCCAGGGGCGGTATGTGCACAATAGGCTGGGCCCACCTACATTAAACATTGATCGAGAAAATGCCCCTCCCCCCACTTCCCCATAGGCCAGTCTGGTGGAGGTGATTCCTCAGTTTAGGTTCCCTCTTTGCAGATGACCCTAGCCTGTATCAAACTGACAAGGCCCTAACCACCACATAGTCCTAACCTTGACAGGGTTTATTTGAACAACCTTTATAAAAGCCTGGGTTTTCACTGAACTTCAGCTTCCTCATGTCCACAATTCTATAAAAAACAAAACAAAAAATGTCTGCTTTCTCTAATGAGCAAGTCATTGTAAGAAACCATCTGTGGATGCTGCTTATAAATGAGACAACTGTTGCTAGCACCTAACTGGGTATGTTTTCTAGGATATGTAAGATGTATAGGGGAAAAATGGGCATTTTAAACAGGGACAAAGAAAGGGAGTGAATTTCAAGCCCCTAGCCTGATGGAGTAAGACACCTGTTGCCGAGCAGCCAATAGAGGGTACAGAAAAGGAAGCCAAAATGGGGCAGGGGGGAAGGTGCCACATGGAAGGAGAGACATACCCAAATGCTTTCTCTTAGAGCTTCAGTCTTATTTCCCAAAGGTTTTAAGAGGGCTGCTGACCCTCTTTGATGTGTGGCCAGTTCTGAATTAAGCTCACCTTGTCCTTGACGAGCCTTTGTGAAACATCCAGCCAGGCTGGAACAAAGCACTTCATTATGGACATGAGAACTATCTTGGCTGAAAGGGACAATGCCAAGGCTAGGAAGACTAAAATTAGACCTTCCGGTTGTGTTTGACTTGGCGGTCTTGCGTGCAGGCTGCTAATGTGGCCCCCTCCTTCCCAGCCTTGGGCCTTCTGAGAGCACAGGTAACAGGTGTTGAAGGCGATGAAATGCTGCTTCTTTTGGTACCCCGTGGGGATGACAAATGCTTCCGTGCCCATATCGCTGTCACTTGGAACAGAATGTTGAGCAACACTTTGTTTTTTACAAAGCTAATTTGCAGATTAAGATAAAAATGCGTTGTTTGTTTCTCATTAATCTAATGTCCTTCCATGTTGAAACCATTAGGGAGCCTGAAGACAACCATGGAGTGGGTTTGAACCTTGCAGGAGTTTATCTGAGAATTTTCAATTTTGCCCTGTGTAACCACTTCAGGATCCAAGGATTTGGTTATCCCTGCCCCAGATCATGCTGTGGAGTGGTGAGCTCTTCACAGAGGAGTCAGGCCTCCTGTCACATTGAGAAGACACCACTGTTAGCGGGTGCTCCGGGCAAAGTTACAGAGTCTCTCTCATCATCATTCAGTCAACATTAAGTTGTGCATATGAATAACTACTTTGAACTACAGAATGAAACACCAAATCTATATGCCTGACGCATTGGCAGTAAGGACAGCAGTTCACAATGTTGAATACATATGGTGTGCTCATGGATTGTTTTCTTCAATATCACATGTATGTAGCATAAGTACATTGTCATGTTTGTGTGTGTACAGGTGTCCTGTCTTAGTTTTATGTCAACTTGACAAAAGCTAGAGTTATTTCTCTTATGGGCAAAATGCCTCCCTAAGATTGGGCTATAGACAAGTCTGTAGGAAATTTTCTTAATTATGATTGATGTATGCATGGGGGAGGGGAATCACATTGTGCTTGGTACTATCCCTGGGCTGGTGGTAAGAAAGCAGGCTGAGCAAGCCATGAGGAGCAAGCCAGTAAACAGCATCTCTGCAAGGCCTCTGCACCAGCATCAGCTCCTGCCTCTGGTTTCCTCACTGTTTGGATTCTTATCCTGACTTCCTTCAATGATGAACAGCAGTATGGTCGTGCACACCTAATAAGCACTTCCTCCCCAGGGAAGGTGTCCTATCACAATAGTTACTTCAAAAATTAGGTAGAGTTACTATTGTGACATATATATATATATATATATATATATATATATATGCATATGCATGTGTGAGTGTGCGTGTGCATGTGCATGTGCATGCAGTAGCTAGAGGATAAAGTTGGTTGTCTTCTTTAGTCACCCTCTGTCTTCTTATTTGAGAGAGGCTCTTTCACTTAATTGGAGCTCTGCAGTGATGTTAGGCTGGTTCGTCCATGGGGCCAAATGACCTGCCTATTTCTGCTGCCTCAGCTCTGGGACTATAGGTAGATGACCCCATGCCATGTGGATGCTGAGGATCTAAATTCAGGTCCTCATGCTTGTGTAGCAAGCAATCTATCAGTTGAGCTATTTCTTTAGCCCCCTTTGTAACAGTTTGATGAAGTAGGTCCCACCATGTCTTTCATCTTTGGCTAGGAAGTTCACCTGTGCAAGGTCACATAGCAATGGAAGACCTGGAATCTGAACCTGTTAGGTGTCAGCACACACTGTTATACATGTTGCCTCAGTAAGGGAGGCAAGAAACAAGACATGTAGAATAGAAGCTGCCATTTCAGTGTTACACCTCACAGCTCTTTTTGTCTAGGTGCCATCCTTCCTATGATCGTGTTTCTTCATGTGAAATAGCTTTAAAGGCACACAGAGACCCAGCCCCTTATCTCCCCATTGCCGGCTTCCAGTCTTCAGTAGAGGGAGGGGGTTTGGGTACGAAACACAAAAGCAGCAATTCAAAGGGTAAAGAGTGCACGGTTTACAGAAGCAAAGAGTCTGCAGAGGAAATATGAGCTCCCCTCAAATAAATGCAGGACTTACTGGCACAAAAATAGTCATATAGATCAGCATAACAGGATGGAGAGGCTAGAAATAGATGTAGCTATGCATAATCACTTAATATAAGATGAAGGAAGCTTTTCAGAATGAGGGGGGAAGGAAACATATTTTATATGTGACCTCATCATCCCTTGAGAGCAGATTTGATGAAAAAAAGGTAAGTTAACCACACTATATGTTCTATATTTAAAAATCATTAACATTTGGCATAAAATGTTACAAGCTATAGCATTAAATTTTAATGTGGAAGAAAGTCAAGAGAAACTATTAGAAACTGAAAATCTAGAGAGAATATTCACACCTTTGTATTTGCACACTTGTAGGTAAACAAATACAAATTATTAAGGCAACCACCAACATGAGTAAAGAAGTGAATGACTAAATGCTAGTGGATAAATCTCAAGAATAAACACAAATAGTAAACAAACTGGGAGAAGCATGACTTATTTGTTAAGGTCAGGGTGGCTTTTCCTGACTTAAATGCAATGATAGCAACTATAAGGCTAATAGAATATGCATATAAAAAGTCAGTGTTTTAGGAGTTTATAAAAACAGGTAAATGTAAATAACAGTGAAGAGAAATTCATGCTTTATAAATTACTTTTATGGACTAAAGAAGCTTACAAAGAAATGAAATACGGACAACTGCGAAAAAGCACAGGAGCAGAATGTAAATAAAAGACGAACTATCAATGGCAATATTTCCTCCTACATAGAAATGTGGTTAAATTGTATGTTGATCCCTAGAAATTGCTAGAAATTATAAAGTATCAGGTTCATTTGATCCAAGGTGGGATTTGGGGGGCGGGTAGAGTTAGAGTTGTATGTACATGTGTATGCACGTATGTGTAGGTATGTTTGCCTGCGTGCATCCATCCACATGGAGGACAGAAGTCGGCTTTGGGCATCTTCCTGCATCATTCTCTTCCTCCTTCTTGAGATGGAGACTCTCACTGAACCCCAAGCTTGATGATCTGGCTAGGCATCCACTAGTTTCTATCCATCCCGTCATCTGTGCACTGAAGTTATTGAGAGCTGGGGATTTGAACTCAAGTCATCATCCTTACACACACTTAACCTATGGGGTCATCTCACCAGGCTATGGAGAAGGTAGATTAAGGAAATAACCCAAGGAAGAAAAGTGATAGAAGAAAAGAAGGAAGAAAAGGGATGTGTTTATTTCAACTTGAGTTGATAGTCATAAAAGTACCAGACTATAACCATTCCCCATTAGGGAAGTGGGTGGTAAATTACAGAATTTTATCTCAATGAAATAAAAATATGAATGCAATGTTGAAACATTGAAAATTGCTTATGATATGCTAAGTAGAGGAAAGATAAATGCAAGATTAAAGTGCTCTATAATTACCATGTATACACAAAGTGAAAATTGTTTTCCTCCTTTTTTTTGTTGATGGGTAAAAAGTGTGAAGTATGTGCAGAACGCATGCTATGTATGAGAAGATAGAATGAGATAAAGTGCGGATTTCCTGTGCAAGCCAATGATTCAACACAGGGGAGATACATAATATTCAGGATAATTAATTGCAGGTTACAAGAGGGAATGACAAATGCATTCTCATAACACAGAGGACACTGTGCTAACAAAAGAATGTTAAATCCTCATATAAAGTCTCCTATAGGCTATTAGCTTATATTTGAACAGGGAGCCTGAAAGGCTCTCTGGAAAATCTAACAAATGTTTTCTGTTATGAAACTGAGAAACTTGAGCTGTGGAAAGAGTAAGAAAATAGTTTTACATTAGAGAATTGCACTTAGGACTCGGGCAGGTGTTTTCAATCCAGGTGTCAAGTGCTTTTCATTATTTTCTAGGATCCCTATAGCTATGGAACCTTCGGAGTACCCAGGCATAGGTGGTCCCATTTAAGGTAATGATGGATGGCAGTTGTTTGTTTTCTCATGGTTTTAGGGCGCAGTTATTTTTCTCCCCTCTCAGCCTGGGAGGTGACAGCAGCAGCTTTGGAATCCCCTCCAAGGGTCCTTTATTCCTTCAGCTGGCCAAATTGAGCTGTTTCACTTTTAGCCCATTTTTTCAAAACGTTAATGGATTCATTGAGTGAAACAGTAGAGCCTTAAGGGTCTTTCCTTTCCAACATCCAGCCCGAGGATCAGCTGTTACAATAGGGGAATGGAAAGGATTCAGGAAAAGTAAAAAACGAGGACACCCGGACACTCTTGTGGGACCGGTAACTGCCAAGAGATCCCAGGAAGGACAGCTTCTTGTCCTGCTTAGTGAATCCCTTAATGAAGACAGTTGTGCATGGTATAATCATATTTTGGGCACCAGTGATGGTCCCAAATGATTAGAATGGACTTGAAAATTTCCAGTGGTCTAGTGACATTACAGACATCTAATGTGATAATGGAGCTCAAAACATCATGTACAAAGCAGGCATGGTGGTGCATGCTTGCACTCCTAGCTACATGGGAGGTAGATGGAGGAGGAGGAGTAGTATAATGTCATTGTTTAAAAAGGCAAGTTTGAGGCAAGCTTGGCTACATGAAGTCCTGTCTCAATGAACCAAATGAACAAAACCACTTTTGCTAAATGGTCATGTTGTCAATTTGTCTTCTAAATATTCTGCTTATACTCAGACATGGATGCTCTTGGCCTTAGAGAGACTTTTTTCCCCCCTCAATGGTAGCTGTCAATGGGGAGATGCATGACTGGTCAAAGTGTTAAGAATAAAAGACTTAATGCTCATCCCGAAAGGGGACATCTATATTTACCTAACCATTACTAAGGATCAGGGAACATCACAGAAGAGAAGGAAAGAATGTAAGAGCTAAAGGATGCAGAGGAGTACCGAGGAATGCCATCTTCTGGATATGACATAGCTCTCTCTTTCATAAACTTCCAGTAGTTGTCGTTTCTTGTCAAAATTAAAGCAGCTACGGTTCTGGCATGGATGGACTATGATCTCCAGGCCCAGCCCCTTAGCGAGGAGCTATTGGCAGTTGTTAGTGGCTGGAAAGAGAGAATACTTCTCCTTTAAGGCTTTGGTCAATGATAGGCTTCCTGTGCTCCAGTGCATGCTCCCCTCATCCCCAACATATGGCCAGTACTTACTGGACTTAGTGAGTATAAAGAAATGACATGAAGCTTGAGGGAGTATATTAGAAAGAATTAAAAGATCAGTAGGAGTGATAGAGGGATGAGAGAGAAATGGTTTGAAAACGAACCAAATACAGTAAATTGATGCATGAAATTGTTAAATAATAATAACGACAACAATAAGTGTGTTATATTAGGTAGATACAGCTTCTTCTATCTTATATTTACTGTTTTTCTTTCTTTCTTTTGTTTGTTTGTTTGTTTTTTTTGTTTGTTTGTTTGTTTTTTGGTTTTTCCAGACAGGATTTCTCTGTGTAGCCCTGGCTGTCCTGGAACTCACTCTGTAGACCAGGCTGGCCTCGAACTCAGAAATCCACCTGCCTTTGTCTCCCAAGTGCTGGGATTAAAGGTGTGTGCCACCATGCCTGGCATACTGTTTTTCTTAATTGTACCAAGTGATCAAGTTGAGTCACTGACCTGTATTATGTCTGGTTGTGTAACTGCACTCTAGGATCCTTGCCCAATGATAAAATTGCCTTTGGATGAATTTCTCAGCTTGAATGCCTTTCAATAAATGGTGAATGATTATGCTTATAAAATTCTATGGTCTATATTTGGTTGCTCTATTGAAAAGAGTAATGTTAATGTGTCCAAAGCATTTTCAGCTAGAAAATTAGTTTAAATTTGAACAAGGCAGATGAAAACAAGAATCAGATGTGTGATTCAGTGAGAACGTGGAGTTTTGAGCATGAGGTGACAGTCGCCTCTCAAACTGGTTCAGGAAGCCATGTTTCATGAAAGAACATGGTGATTCAGAAGAGGTCTTCATATCACTGGGAGGACTTGAAATTCTGGGTTTGGTACAATTATTTATAAATAATATAGAGGCAGAGGGATATTTTCATCACTGAACTCTAATGACTTTTCATAGAAGTCTATCTCTCACTTATATCTATTAATCTGTCTTTTGATTATCTATATGCTATCTACTTATCATCTATCTATCATCTATCTATCTACCTATCTATCTATCCATCATCTATTGAGCAAGAAGAAGAGTAGTATAGGGTTGACCAACACTCTCTGGGTACAGATTATGTAGCTGGACATATGTCAAAAGTCTAACTTAGGTAGAACTATGAGATACTTGAGGATTAGGAAGAAGAAAGTCAGTATAAACTCAAACCTGAATAGGCAGCTTCCTTGGTGTTCCAGTTAAACTGATTTTCAGGATGGCATGTTGGCCCTTTGAGAACTACATTCAGACACTTAGCAGTTCAAAGCAGAATCTTAGAATTCATTAAATGAGAGGGAATCTAACGATCCTCTTGTAGATCAGTCCTTTCCTTTTCTACATGTAAAAAACAAAACAAAACAAAACAAAACAAAACAAAACAAACCAGGGTAGAGAGGAAGCAAGTGTTTTTTAAAGCAAATTTTGGTTCCCAATCCCATGATCTTGTTAAATGCTGCTTTCCCCAGTCCATCAATAAAACAAGCAGGCTTCAGAAGAGACAACATTACTTTCTCGAAAAGACATATCAGGCATGGAGGGTGTATGACTAAATAATTCAGGGGAGAGTCATGAGTTTGCAACCTTAGTTAGGAATGTAGAAATCAGCAATAAGTCCTCATCCTTTGTATCCTAATTAGTTAGAAATGGCATTATTTCTAAGAGCAAATCCACCCAAATCCACCCTATGTACTCTATCCCTTTGACTCTACCTCATTTCCAACAATATCTTTTGTGACTTCTACCTAATTAGTCTTCATTTCTCCTCTCTCGACATTGCTACCAGGGCTATCTGGCTAGAATGAACATCCAACCATCCTAGGCATTTGATGGTTCTTTTGTGAGATCTACAGGAGCTTCCCTGATGCCCATGAGTTTTTAAGCATGTTGTCTGTCTTAGTTAGGGTTTGATTGCTGTGAAGAGACACCATGACCAAGGCAACTCTCATAAGGACAACATTTAATTGGAACTGGCTTACAGATTCAGAGGTTCAATCTAATATCATCAAGGTGGGAGTATGGCAGCATCCAGGCAGGCATGGTACAGGAGGAGCTGAGAATGCTACATCTTCATCTGAAGGCTGCTAGCTGCATGCTCAGTTCCAGGCAACTAGGACTATGGTATTAAAGCCCATGCCACAGTGACACACCTGCCCCAATAAGGCCATACCTCCTAGTAGTGCTATTTCTTGGCCCAAGCATAGATAAGCCATGACAGTGTCTTTACTACCCCAAAATCTTACTCCCAGGCTATTGGTCACACTGCCTTGGCATTTAGAAAATCATATTAATATTTGACCAGGTCTCTATTAACCACAGTAGGAACGTATTGAATAGATAAATAGATGAAAATAAGATAAAGGATATTTTTTTAATCTGCGCTAATTTTTTCTTTTATTGAAAATATATTTTTCTTATATAAGTCCAGATTATAGACTCCACATCTACTCCTCCCAGTTTATCCCTATGCTCCTTCTAATCTGGATCCACTTACTTTCCGTCTCTCAGAAAACAATAAAACAAAACCTAACACAGATGGGACAAAACAAACAAGAAAAAGAGCCCAAGAAAAGGCATAAGCAGCAGACATAGATGAAGAGATCCAGTTTGCACACTCAGGAGTCCCATAAAAACACTAAGCTGGAAGCCATAATATATACACAAAGGGCCTGTAGGGTAAAATGAGGGAATGAGACAAAAATCTTTGATATGACATTGTAAGACAAGGAACCTCCCAACATGTCTTTGAGTTCTTTCGTTTGCCATCTACTTCGTGTGTGCAGATACCCATAACAGTGCTTTTCTTTCTCAGTTAGATTCTGTTAGGTAAACTAAATTTTCATCTATAAATGGTTATCAATTGTTTCTGGGTTAGGGATATGGGCATATGTCCATTTTTCCTTTCAGCTTCAGTACCCCATGTGGTACAGACCCACAAGGCCCTGTGCATGCTGCTGTCTCTGTGATATGTGTGTTGCTCCCATTGCATTTAGAAGGCCTTTTTTCCTTGGTGTTCTCCATCCTCTCTGGGTCTTAAACTCCTTCTGACTCCTCTTCCACAGGTTTCCCTGAGCTCTGCTGGGAGGGATTTGATGCTGACATCTGTTTAGGGTTGAGTGTTCTATGGTCTCTCTCTCTCTCTTTGTACAATGTCTGGCTGTGAGTTTCTGTATTTGTTCCCATCTGCTGCAGGAGGAAGCTTCTCTGATGATAGCGGAACAAGGCACTTTGATCTGTTTCCCTGTCTAGAGTCAATATTTCTTAATTTTATAGATAGTTCACTAATTCATCTTCTCTAGGTTTGCTCACCCCTCAGATGAGTACTATGTCTGTCTTGTTCACTAATGGATGTGCAGCATTTAACAGTTGAATATATACATTGATGGGTGGATGAATGAATAAACCATTGCAACAGAGATTTTGTGTATTTGTTACAGCTAGGCAGAGGTGTCAATCACCCACATTTGTGGGAATTCACAAAGAGTTCCACAAGAAACATTTTGGTGATGGATGAGTAGGCGCTGTCAGGCAGAGAGTGTAGCTACAATAAGGTGTATCATGGCATGTTCAGGCATGATCAGAGAGAAGGAAATACTGGAAATATTCAGGAGGCAGGATAATCTACTAGAAAGGCTCAGTCAGAATAGCATTAAGTCCTACTGTCTGTGTGACATTGATTAAGCCCGAGAATCTCTCTTAGCTTTCACAATCTCATGCTAAAAGGAATTGCAAAGATGAAACACACAAGGTGGATAAATACTGAATGACAAGTGTTATAGAACAGTCTCCTACCCCAAGTCAGCCTCCTCTTCTCCTTAGTGTATATTACTTTGTTTAGTGCAAGTATATTGGACTGTTCCAACAACTTTATAAATGCCCAAGCCTCTCCATTGAGTGCTCTCTGCAGACTCTAAGCTCCTATCCACACATCTCATCTATCCTGTTGTGCGTGCCAGAAGCAAGTTGGCTCCTGCTTAGACTAAAATGGGAATTGGCTATGGAGCAAGAGGAAGCAATGTTCTACTTACTCTCTGTCTTAGGGTTTCTATTGCTGCAACGAAACTCCATGACCAAAAAACAAGTCAAGGAGTAAAGGGTTTATTTAGCTTACACTTCCATATTGCTGTTCATCATTGAAATAGTCAGGATAGACACAAACAGCAGGAACCTTAAAGGAGGAGCTGATGCAGAGATCATGGAAGGGTGCTGCTTACTGGCTTGCTTGCCATGGCTGGCTCAGCCTGCTTTTTATAAAATCTAGGAACACCAGCCCAGGAATGGAACTAGTCACAATAGACTGCCCACCCCCATCAATCACTAATTTTAAAAAATGCTCTACAGACATCCCTGCAACTGGATCTAATGGAGGCATCTTCTCAATTGAGGTTTCCTCCTCTCAGATGACTCTAGTTTGTGTGTCAAATTGACACAATACTATCTAGCATATCCTCTATGGTTTTTACTAATTTTCTTGCCACCTAAGGTTCTTATTCATTTTCTGTCTATATCCTACTGCATTTCCACAGTGACACCTTATAACTTATTACCCCAAAAGCTTTTGAGAAAGAAAGAATTACTACCACTTACACCAGCATTACAGATACTTTCCCAGGACTATTCTAATAATCTGTGCATATTCATCCACCCTTCTTACCTCATCCCCTGCCATAATATCCCTTGATGACTATTCCTTAGTAATGCTGTCCTTGAAACAGTCTGTGGCATGGAGAAATCATCCTCATAATGTGCCCTTTGTATGATCTTTTCTCTTGCTATAGAATTTTTTTTTCTGACAGCAGGTATGGCTGACTTTTCATCATTCAAGGCCATGCTTGCATGTTACTTCTCAGGTCTCTCTGACCACTTAAATGTGTCCTCTGGTACACTGGTAAGTTCCATATACATTGCCTGGATTTATATTCTTTTATAGTATACAAAAGTAATATAAAGGACTATCTCAGCTTACCGAATATTTTTATTAATGTGTGTGATTATTCTCTCTCTATTTTTGCTAGAATGTAAACTCCAGGAGGTTGAGGTCTTGGCCTATTTTGGCTACTTCTGTTTAGATCTAGATCAGTTTGTGCTACCAAACAGATTACATGAATGTCATGAATTTCTGTAATTTAAAAATACAAGATCCTTGTCTTGATAGCAACATTTGATAGTTACTATGGAAAGTGCTCATTTCTTATATCAAAGCGAAGAGGATATCAGCCACATTGGATAACAGAAAGATCAACTTCAAGTTCCTTTCATCATTTTGTTTGCTCAAGACTCAAAAGGGCTATGCATCGGGTTCTCAATTACTATCAAATTCAAGGAGAAATGCAATAAACAGCCATAAACCAGATTATAGGTTAAAATGTTTAGATAATTATGATTCATGTCTTGGGTACCTAGAGAAAATACTGGCTCTGGTAACAAAACGAAGTGGTTAATTTGACCCCATCCATTGTTAAAACAAAGGCTCTTTGTAGTCTGGATATTTTTTGATTGTGAATCAATTCTTTCTCAGGTACATCAGACTGGTTTTGGGGAGAAATTTTAATCACACAATTTTGAATAATGGAAAAGTCACTGGCTCATTTTGAGTAAATTAGTTTTGGCAATTAATTAGTCTTTCTAAGACTTAGTTTTTATCATCTATAAAGTTGTGATAATACTGCCTCAGAGGAATTTTTGTAATATTAGAGGTAACATAAGAAACGAGCCCAACATAGCAGCTAATACAGGAGATGCTCACAACCTCTTATGTCTTATCCCAGGAGACCGTGACTGTGTGTTACATTTGCATCTGTAAAACAGCACTAAGTTTCTATAAATCTATAGGACCTCAGTTTTACAAAAAATATAAATCCAGACACAGTCAATCCTTGGTATTAATGGCTTTCACATTTCAACTATCTTAGTATATTTCTGCCTTTAAAAAGTAGAGGAATAAAACAATGTAAAAAGAGCTGATGGTTTCAAGAGTTCATGGGATAGTGGGCGCCTATAGGGACAGTATATTCAATAAAAATGTCTTTGATACATGATTGTCCAGAGAAATAAAATTAGGGTTTTGCCTCATGCCAATCAGAAAACACATGAAAACCTAAACAAATAATATGTACAAATTGGGATTAAGAGATTGATAAATGTAATTACCTCAAAATTAAAGACACTGTTCCTAAGACAAAAGCAAGCATGAAGGAAGGTAACAGATAGAAGCTAAGAGAACTTTACTACAATGATTATAACACAGGCACTGTATTCAGAACATGCTAAGTATTCTAAGCAGTGGATGAGAAAGGACAAAGAATCTTAATGAAGAATAGGGAAGCCCTGTGACTAGATGATTTGCACAGAAGGATAAACCTGAAATAATTACAAAGCACAAAAGAGGTTTTTCAATCAGTTCAGAAAGTTTATTTTAAGAGTGTGGACACCAGTGTTTGCAACAATGTAGAAAAATGTCTTGTTTATCAAATGTGCTACTAGAGGGAATATAAACTGCTGAATCTTTTTATTTTTTATTTTGGATAGAACAGTTTTGCAATAGGATTGTCCCCAACTCAGAGTGGTGTGAGAACTTGTCAAGTTTTCACCTCTATAATGGTGAGAAGGAGAAACATAAGCCATACATCTGAACTCTGAATTTTGATCTTTTTCTGGGCTAGCAAAACCTCCAGATACTGTTTGGAGAGCCTGGACAGTGGTGGAGAGCCACAACTCCCCGTAAGACCTGTGGTCACAGGGATTAGTAGTTACATTGCAGGCAATTGTGCTGCTGCAGGTTTTGGATAGAGATGATATTCAACACTTGTTATAAAACAGGCTTCATATAAGTTGACATAAGCCAATATAGTCTCAGTATTTAAGGTAGGTGAAATAAAGCTAGGTTAGGGGTATGAAATTCTGCTTTGACTCAAGATATTTTCATATTATGATAGGTTTGTTGGGATTTAAACCCATCGTAAATTGAGGAGCTCCTGTGTCTAACGCAGGAGGAGATGCTCATAGAACAGGTTCCTGAAACACCACTTCATCATAAGTATACACACAGTGGGGCTATATGAGCAAAATGCATATTGACTCTGAAATGAAACAAAAATAATAGCACATTTAGGAGTTAAAACTAATGACCAATGCTATATGAATAAGAAGATGAATATATCCATGGGAGGCCTGCCCCTTTCTGAAGAGAAATGGAGGAGGAGTGGATGGGAGGGGGAGAGGGAAGGAGAGAGGGAGGGACTTCGAGGAGGAAGGGGAAACTGTATTGGTATGAAAACAAAAACTAATTTAAAAAATAACTTTAAAAGATGGATGTAAAATTATTTTGAGAGAAGTTGGAGAATGATGCCTATATAATGATCTAATCACTTTAGTATACAAATAAAAGGCTGGAGAACTGGCTTAATGGTTAAGAGCCTTTGTTGCTTTTGCAGAGAGCCTGTGTTCATTACCCATCATATGGTTGATCACAACCATGGGTAACTCCTGTTTCAAGGATCTACCAGTCTTTTCTAATCTCCTTGGTACAAGGATCATATGAGATATACTTACATACATGTAGGCAAAACACTCATAAACACAAAATAAAATAAATACAGATATACACATTTAGTAAAAGGCAGAAAGGTCGGGAAGAAACATGAATCAAGTTAAAAGAAAATGATATTTCTTTGTGAGGACTAGTGGATAGGGAGGAGAGGGACAATGAAAATAACCTCTAAATATGAGAAGGTTTTGGGTGAGTAGGTCAGTGGATATTTGCTAATTGTTTCACAATTAAAATGCCATATCCAGGGATCCATCCTATAATCAGCTTCCAAATGCTGACACCATTGCATACACTAGCAAGATTTTGCTAAAAGGACCCAGATATGGCTGTCTCTGGTGAGACTGTGCCGGGGCCTGGCAAACACAGAAGTGGATGCTCACAGTCAGCTATTGGATGGATCACAGGGCCCCCAATGGAGGAGCTAGAGAAAGTACCCAAGGAGCTAAAGGAATCTGCAATCCTATAGGTGGAACAACAATATTAACTAACCAATAACCCCCCGGAGCTTGTGTCTCTAGCCACATATGAATCAGAAGATGGCCTAGTTGGCCATCAATGGAAAGAGAGGCCCATTGGTCGTGCAAACTTTATATGCCTCAGTACAGGGGAACACCAGGGCCAAGAAGTGGGAGTGGGTGGGTAGGGGAGTGGGTGGGGGAGCGTGTGGGGGACTTTTGGGATAGCATTGGAAATGTAAATGAAATAAATACCCAATTAAAAAAAATTAGTATAGGGCTGGAGAGATGGCTCAGCGGTTAAGAGCACTGGCTGCTCTTCTGAAGGTCCTGAGTTCAAATCTCAGCAACCACATGGTGACTCACAACCATCCCTAACAATATCTAACTCCCTCTTCTGGAATATCTGAAGACAGCTACAGTGTACTTACATATAATAAATAAATCTTAAAAAATGTAAATATATTGTCATTTAGACTTCTCTAAAATCCAGACTGACTTTTCTGACTGCTTGATAATGTTGATGATTTGCTAATCAAATGGCCATCTTTGATTTTGGATAATCATGTTCCCTTCTAGCTCCTGTCATAGAGAACAATTATTCATTTGAAAGGATCAGATTACTAACAAAACACCATGCCCTAAGCACGAGGACTTTACCAACTTAAAGCATGCTAATTCTAAATTTAGAAGATCCTCCTCCTTATTTTCTATTAGGGATTCTTAGGTAATTTCCTTCATTTTGTTTTATATTCTTGTATCTATTGAATGTCTATGTACATGTTCATGTGGGTGAGTGTTTACACACCAGTACACATGCTTGTCAGCACTAAGCACCTTCCGTAGTTGCTCTCTCTTATTTTTTTTTCTAGACAAGATCTCTAAAAAGACTTAGAGTTCGCTGATTGGCCAGAATGGCTAGCCCATAATCCCCAGACTTCTCCTGTCTTCTTTTCCCCGGCACTGGGATCCCAGCAATCAGGTTGCAAATTTGGGTGCTGGGGATCCGAACTCAGGTCCTAACATTTGTGCCCTCTGACTCATCAAACTCCCTGCTGCCTTATGTAAATTAGCAGACAAAGTAATAGATTTCACTATTGAGTTTCAGAAGCATACTCCATTACTTTGTTCTTATCTCCCCCCACTCACCATCCATCCTACTGCCTACCACCACACCTCTTACAGGTCTCCTCCTTGTTTCATTCTTGTGATATTCAAATCTGATGTAGCAAACCAAGGAGGAAGTTTAAATTAGATTTGGTACTGTTAGGGATGCTTCCTTGGTACCACAACTGCTCCTACAGTTAGTATTCTCAAGCTAGTCTCAACATTTTAATAAATGCTCACTTGTCTGATCTCAATAGACAACTGGACCATTGTTTTGTTTTGTTTTGCCTCTCTCTCTCTCTCTCCTTCTCTCTCTTTCTTCCTTTCTTTCTTTGGACTTAAGTAACTAAACAAGTAAAACTTGAGAAACCTTGATGCTCTGACACAGAAGTGATAACATTGGGGAGTGAGTACTCCCGTCAGCCTCCTGGATTCCAGCCTTTGACCTGAGCACATAAAATTAACATGTCATGTGTAGTTGTCATCTGTAGTTGTCCTTATAAAATCCAAACCATAAGGGATGGAATAATTTCTTAGAGGGCACCTGAATAACCTCACAGGATGGTGTGATACAGGTCTTACTGGTCCATATTTGTTTTACGCCAAAGGGCTCACAATCTTTGGCCAGCTATATAGTCACTGCTTTTTTTTGTGCCTTGTAACTCTGAAAGTGCCTTTTAGTTTGGAAGGACTCAGGAAAGACACACAAAGGAGGTTGATGGGCCACACAGGAAAACTTCTATTTAGCAATTAGAGATTTGGGCGAGGGCAAAGCAGCAATGCAGCAATGTGGAAGAAATCCTTGTTTTGCTTTTTTTCTTTTGTTGTTGAAAGTTTTCTTTCCTTTTTTTTCTGTTCTCTTTTGTTTTGAGACAGGGTCTCTGTAGCTCAGGTTGGCCTTGAGCTTGCTGTATATATAGTTAAGGATGACTTTGAACTCAGGAGCCCCCATGCCTCCATATCCTTAGTTCTGGATTACAGGCAGGCACTCACCATTATATAAATTTTTGTCTTTCAATTTTATTTTATTTTATTGAATACACTTTCTAAGCCTGAGATGCTTCCTGAGCTAAGCAGACTTTGTATATAAAAAGTGACTCAGGAAAACACATGCATAATACATACTACATATTATGTCTATCTATCTATCTATCTATCTATCTATCTATCTATCTATCTATCTATCATCTATCTATCTATCTATCTATCTATCTATCTATCTATCTATCTATCATCTATCTATCTATCTTATTGGAAATGCTAAGGATAAAACTCTGTGTCTTTTTTTTAAAAATATTTTTTATTACATCTTTTCCTCAATTACATTTCCAGTGCTATCCCAAAAGTCCCCCATACCCTCCCACCCACTCCCCTACCCACCCATTCCCATTTTTTTGGCCCTGGTGTTCCCCTGTACTGGGGCATATAAAGTTTGCATGTCCAATGAGCCTCTCTTTCCAGTGATGGCCGACTAGGCCATCTTTTGATACATATGCAGCTAGAGTCAAGAGCTCTGGGGTACTGGTTAGTTCATAATGTTGTTGCACCTACAGGGTTGCAGATCTCTTAAGCTCCTTGGATACTTTCTCTAGCTTCTCCATTGGGAGCCCTGTGATCCATCCAATAGCTGACTGTGAGCATCCACTTCTGTGTTTGCCAGGCCCCGGCATAGTCTCACAAGAGACAGCTATATCTGGGACCTTTCAGCAAAATCTTGCTAAAAACTCTGTGTCTTATACATGCTACAAAGTACTCTACTAAGGAGCTGTACCTCTAGGGCTTCGTATTTTGACAGGTTCATGCTGAGTAACTCAATCTGACCTTGACCTTGAATCACGACCCTCCTCTTTCTGCTTCTTAAGTGTTGAGATTACAGGTATGTACCACCATGCCAAGCAAAACAAATTTTTAACAAGGAATATAAAGTTTATCTGTCACACCACTATGAATTTTGTTCTTGTTTTTTGAGATAGTCTTGTTCTATAGCCTAGGCTAGCTTTAACTTATGAGATCCTCAGCCCCAGTTTCCTGAGAACTTGCATTACAGAAGTGAGCTGCCATGTGCAGTTTTGTTCCTATTATATTAACAGGAAATTAGGTACACAGATTAAAGACCAGATAGAAAGAGGTCAAATAATTATAATCTTGAATATTAGGATTCCAACTTTTATTTTTCCATTAGAATGCATTTTCACATTCTTTTTATTGCCAGAAATTACATTTTTTAGTGAAACTGTTGCTTTGTAAGATTATAAACTCAGCAGTCCGGCGTGGTGGCGCACGCCTTTAATCCCAGCACTCGGGAGGCAGAGGCAGGCGGATTTCTGAGTTCGAGGCCAGCCTGGTCTACAAAGTGAGTGCCAGGACAGCCAGGGCTACACAGAGAAACCCTGTCTCGAAAAAACAAAACAAACAAACAAACAAACAAACAAAAAGATTATAAACTCAGATTGAAAACCTGTGATTCTCAAGGGTTCAGCAATTGCCTGTTTCCCTCAGATTTTCAGAGCTGCCTCAGCTGCCCTGGTGTTGAAGGTGATTGATTGACTGACCCAGGATCTCCACTCTCAGTATCAGGCATTCAGTCCTGAGGGCTGCTCGGCATAGCTTACCATCTGGTTTCAACGAGCTTGCCAACAGTTCAGGTTCATCCTCTGCTTCTGGATGACCAAGCGTATTAGCCACTCTCTTAAAGCTTCCCTGGCCTCTTCTAACATCAGCTCTCAATGTTTGGGGGTTGAAAGGACCTCTCACACAGTTGCACATCAGATATCCTGCATATCTGATACTTATATTGCGATTCACAACATTAGGAAAATTAAGTGGTTTTTACACCAAGATGCCCTTAAATTTGATCAAGGTTGGGTCACTGACATGAGGGGCCCATCCCAGGCCATCTGATGAGACCGGAGAGCTCATTCATTGCTATAAAGTAGCAATGAAAAGAATATGGAAATAATTTCATGGTTGGGGGGGTCACCACAACATAATGAACTGTATTAAAGGGTCACAGCAGTATGAAGGTTGAGAAGCACTGTGTTAGATGGAGAGGCTCGTGCCCTCCTGCCGGGCTTTGCTTTTGGTTCTTGCATTGTGCAACAATAGGCTGTGATGCCTCAACTATTCTTGGCCAGGAAGCAGTTAGTTCTCTTCCCCCTCCATCTCACCTTCCTGATTGTTCCTTTTCCCAAGCATTGAACATATCAGTTATTAATATATCCCATTTCTTCTTTTATCAAAATGGCTCTATCAATATTTCATGTCCAGGGGAAGCAGTGGTAAGTGGTTTTTACACCAAGATGCCCTTAAATTTGATCAAGGTTGGGTCACTGACATGAGGGGCCCATCCCAGGCCATCTGATGAGACCGGAGAGCTCAGAGAATGGAAAGGACTCTCTAAAGAGAGATAAAAATAGATGTGCTTTTTTAAGAATTTGGAATGAACATCAGATTCATTCATCAACAGTGGATATAAAGGCTCAGTTGGTCAAATGAGGGAAGAGCCTGCACGAGGCCCCATGTTGAATCTTCCATAACACATAAATCACACATCATAGTGCATGCTTGTAATCCTGGTACTGAGAGGATAAAAGTGGAAGGATCAGAAGTTCAAGGGCATCCTCACCTACAAAATAAACTTGAGGCCAGCCTCAAGAGAGTCTGTCCTTTAAAGCAATAAATAAACGCAGAACCTAATTCTAGAGAGAAAAGTTGAAATGGAATATTCACATAAAGATACTTCTTGGATCCCATAAAAATTTACCCAAAGTTCTATTTGTTTCTGGTGGCTTTGCTGCTCCTCTTTGCAGAACAATGCTAAGACGCAAATGAGCCACCACTAACACAAAGGTCCACTTACTTGGGACAGAATGTTGGTGCTAACCTTAGAGCTAAATTTGCATAGGAGTGGAGGAAGGGGTCCTTGCTTATATAAGCTTTGTGCCATCTGAAGGCCATCACCAGGAAGCAAACATTTGTGGCTTTGATTTCTAAAGAATTCTGTAGTCTTAACATTAACGCTGTTCTTATATCAAACAAAAGTGTTTACCGTCATTTGAAGAATATAATTTGTTTTTGTGTTGTTGAGACAAAGCCTGGATGTGGGGAAATCTACTGGATTAGTCCCAAGGACTGATGAATATGTGAAAATCCTGGACCTTGGAAAATAGACTAGTATAGTTTTTATATTATTGTGTAGTTTTCAAACACATACAAAATATCATTGCTCATTAAATGTGGGATTTCTTTTCCTGAGACAAGGTCTTACTGTGTAGTTCAGGCTGGCATTGAATCCACATGAATCTTCCTGCCTCCATCTCCTGAGTGCTGGCATTACAATTGTGACCACCATGCCTGGCCAAAACAGGAATTGATTTTATATGTTGCTGGATTTATGACAGCTGTTTGACACTATATATTCTTCCAATCAGCTGCTAACATTGAGAGTGAAAAATGACAGAGTGACACCTTACAGATGCCTGAGAAGGACATCTAGGTCAGGGAAGACTGGGGACACCAGCTATGACTTCACACTGGAGAAAAACCTCAGTAGGTTGGAATTACAGCCATTGAGCAGGTTGGGGTATCACTGACCCTGTCAGCTGGGTGGGAAAGTTCTGTGGGAGCCAAGTTTCCCATTCTGAAGATAACCCATTAGAGCAGTATAAAAGGACTGTATTCTCTGGGTTAGCTTCTAGGGTGTACTTTTAAGAATCACAAGTAGGGGCTGGCACAGTGGCTCAGAGGGTAAGAGCACTGACTGCTCTTCCAAAAGTCCTGAGTTCAAATCCCAGCAACCACATGATGGCTCATAACCATCCGTAATAAGATCTAACAGCCTTTCCTGGAATGTCTGAAGACAGTTACAGTGTATTTATATATAATAATAAATAATTCTTAAAAAAAGAATCACAAGTAGGGATTCTATATGAAGTCACACCACTGTTATGCTCATGAATATAACCTTCCTCTTTATATTCTCTTCCATAAGTAGAGTCCACCAACATTCACCTCCTGAACAGATCCTGAGATCTGCACAATAACAAGGCATCACCCGCGAACTGGATGTTATCACTTAGCCTTTCCTAATATTACTAATCTTACCATTAAAGCCATAGTTAACTATCACCTCTAAAGTTAAGACACCAGATGATACTTACGTGCCAGTATTTATATCAATAAAAAAGAATACTGTCATATAACGATCATTGTTTGAATTTCACAAGAAAAATGACTCCTAAATTCAAAATGTTTTGTGGCAAAGCTGGATTAGGACCTGTGTCTGATTACAGAATTCATATTTCTTTCTGTGATACCATGTTCATCGCATTAGACCAAGAACTTGTCTAATGGCATTAAAACATTAGAGCTCATGTGTCTAAAGAATCTTCCTGATGTTATTGTACATGGATTCCTTCTGCTTCCTCTTTAGATAATGGCATCCCTGATCTCTGCCTGTTATGAAGCTAATGCCTCATCCTGACATCTCTAAAAGTGGAAAATCATCCCATCTATAACCCTCACACTATGGAAGTTTGAGGTGTGTGTGTGTATGTGTGTGCTTATATTTGTGAGTTTAGTTCTATGTGCCCTTGCATTCCTTGCTCTGCCATCACTCTGTTTCTTGTACTTCTTTTAGAAGTACTTGGCCATATTTAACAACCCAGAGATCCACACCAAATAAGAAACATGAGGAGGAGCCTATTGGGAGGAACAGCCAACACAAAGATGTTTGTAGATTTTCTTGTTTGGAAGCCATTCTGGAGGATCTCACATCAGAGGCTGAGGATCCATTGGAGACTGACCAACATCAATAATTCTGCAGTCCTCTGTCACTTGGGGCCTCCTGGGTGAGGAATAAAGTGGGAGATGCTAAATCCTGCAAAGGAGATCCAGAGTCCACAGAGAGAAATGAGATAAATGCAACAGCGGTCCTCTTTGTAAGGCCTGGAGTCTGTAAACAAGCACTAGACGATTCCAGGGGGGTGGAGTTGGCAACCCAAATCTCAGTGGCTTTCCTGGGAATCTGGAATCTCTTATTTCAGCTGTCCACAAATAGGTCTCCCTCCTGTATTTTCTTATCAACATCACATGTTTCCTTCCATGGCACTTAAGTTTACATATAATTGGATGCTTTTTTATTATTATTTTATATGTCCTACTAGACTGTATTTTATGAAGGATAGTCTCTTGCAGATGATGAATGTTCAATAGATGTTAAAAGAACTAAAGCAGAAAGCTAGTTCTTCATGCAAAAGCTGCATGGTGAACAGAAGAATTAAAGCAATGTGGAGTGAGCTGAAAGTGAGCCTGTCTGATTTGAATTTAGAGCTATCACTGGTAAGCTTCAGGACTTTAGGCAAATTTCTTGATTTCTGTATCCATTTCTGCATTCAGCGAAGGGACAACAGGTATTCATGGATTGCTATTGAGCATGGGTGATGTAATCTGTACTTAATGTACTTGCTGGGATAGCTGGCAAAAAGATAACACGGGGAAACGGATGTTTACAGACTTGGAATGCTTGATGACACCTTCGCTTCCTTTTCTTGAGGGATTAGCTGTGGGTGTTTGGAACACCTGAGCACTCAAAGGTGAAAGCTTGTGTGACAAGCGCAGACTCCAGGTGACAAACAAAGCAGGTGCATGCTTCTTTTTTTTTCCCCTTAAATATCTTCTGTGGATGCCCAGAAATTCCCACCATCCTGTTCCTTCAGACAAGGATTTGGGACCATCTGGCATTCTATGACTCATTGAATGTATATTTATTAAGATTCTATAGTTACTTGGGCATTGAATAAGGCCTTGAATGAGCATACCACTGAATTAATTGAGTGTTGTGTTTCAGAACTTTGTTTTAATATGTCAGTCTTAGAAGTCCTAGTTGTACAGCACTGTAAACAGTCGTAATCATAGCTTTATGGTAGGTTCACCACATGTGAAACCTCACTTGGTATCTACAGGTATATTGAAGACTAGATTTAATCATTCATAATTTACAGGTAAAGAAGGGGATACTGAGCAGCCACGGGCTGGTGACACTGGGGTTTGAACTCGTGTTGTGATTCACAGTCGGAATTTGCTCTCTCCTGTGCAGTCTAGAACTCAACCACTTTTAATGGTTTAGTTGATTTGTGAAGTTGTAAATGGAAGTTTTATAATTTACTTTCTTTTTTTAGATTGTACCTATAAATGATTAATTTGATAAACATAGTTCTATAATAACTGATACAATAACAGGAAAAGCTAGAGTTTTACTGGCTTAGGGCCCTGTTTCATAGCTGGGAAAGGGATATGAATATATTACAAAATACCTGGTACAGACTTCTCAAAAGTTAATAAAAATACAGCAAAGCAAAAAGGATCACCTGTAACTACAATAGAAAGTGAGTTATGTTGGCAAAATTCAATAATCCCAGCACTCGGGAAGTTGAGACAGAATTGTGCAATGGAGACAGTTGAAAAGGATCCTATCTCAAATAAATAAATGGATGTGTAAATAAATAAATAAATAACCAAAATATTAAAATGGAAACTAAGTCAGAATCCAGTTTTTCTTTAGGCTATTAAACTTATTGACCTGGAACTGCTTAAAAATCAAGACTCGTCTGCTATTATGCTTATTTGTTTGTTTACTTATTTATATTCAAGGCCTTGTAGTGTAACTCTGGAACTCTTTGTGTAGTCCAGGCTAGCCTAGAACTTATGGTAGTTCCTCAGCCTCAGCCTGTCCAGTTTTGGGATTATAGCATATGTTGGTTGATGCTATGGTCTCAAATGGAAAGAAAGTACTCAGTTATTCTGTTTGGCCAAAATACTACCTCTTCAATACTAATTTAATATTAGAGCTATTTCACTTGGATCCTTGAAAATAGACATTTGTCACTTTATTTTATAAAGGAAGGGTCTCATGTAGCCGAAGCTAGCCTTGAACTGCTTATCCATCTGTTCCCATCTCCCGGATATACATGCATATGCCATCATGCCAGGTTTACTGATTTATCCTGAGTATATTTGTATATCTGGGGCTCAGCTCACTTTGTGGCATATGGTAGAAGCACATGATGTTAGCTGGATGAGTGTGAAAAGTTCCCATCCAGGAAGATTCTCTTGGGACCACCAAATCGGGACTGGAATGAGATGTAATGAAATTTGTTACCCACTGTATCCAAGATTTCCACCTAGATGTCTGTGTTTGTTTATTTGTTTGTTTGCTAATAAAGCTTACTTTTAAGGAGAAAAATGCCAGAAATATATTTCAGTTAAAACACAAAAGAGAATAATCTGCCTTAAATCATGTGGACATTTCCCCAGAGGATTTTATAGCTACAGATCTTCGAGGGAAGGTCTACTGAGTAACTCAAATGCTTATTGTGAAGCTTGGCCCTCATCAGTGGAGACACTTCTTCCAGTAGATGGTAATAGTCACAGAGACCCACAACTGGACAAAGTGTAGTGAAGAATAGACTTTATCATACCATTCTCAATCCTCACGATCCATGTGGAAGAGGGACTGGGAGGATTTGAAAGAGCTAGAGGTATGACTCTAGGGAGCAGTATTTTTGAGATGTAACATGTCAGACAGCATACAAACTCATGATGACCATGACAGCATGTACAAGACTTGCACGGGCTTAAGTCAGACAAAACTTCAGCATGGAGGACGGTTGAGAACACAAAATCCCACTCCTAATGGAGAACTATTTGAAGGTGGTAGCTGCTAGGATAGAAAAAAAAATCAATGAAGTGGCACTGTTATTATAAACTATGTTCCAGGGTAGGCCCCGGGAGTAGTTGGCAGACATAAACTGGACTCTGTGTCTGTTTTGCTTTGGTGTATCTATTGGTTTTGTTTGCTCTGCTTTGTTGTTTAAGAGAGAAAGGAAACAAAGTTGAGTAGAGAGGGAAGTAGGGAAGGATCTGAGAGGAGTTGGGGGAGGGGAAAGAAATAATCAAAATGTACTGCACAAAATTCTCAAAGAATAAATAAAAACATTTTAAAAATTACAAGTATCCAATACTAATTTTACTAAAAACAACAATAATAACTATTATTAAGTAGCAATAAAGATTAGACTTCTGCCAAGCATGTAGTGCATATTATTTTTATCTTAAAAATAACATCATGAAATAAGTTATATTTAACAAATGTGAAGACTGGTGTCCAGAAAGGCTAAGTTAGTTTGCATAAGACCACATACACATTAAGTGACAGGGTCAAATTAAACTTGGTTCTAACATATGCTTACATTTTCCTCCTCAAATGTACTGATCATTAAGATTTTCTTACTCAGAACTTCTATTTTATACCTTAAACTGAACCAATGAAGAATGAATGGCTTTGCCCAAATTTGTAAAATAAAAAGCCAGCTCAGGCATGAATCAGATTGGCTGTTGTTTAATAAGAAATGTTCCCTTAGGCTTAGGCATTTGAATGCTTGGCACCCAGTTGGTGGCACTATTTGGAGAGGCTATGGAGGAGGTGTGGCCTTACCGGAGGAAGTATGTCATTGAGGGTGGGATCAGTGTACTTAAAGCAGTGCTCTACTTTCAATTCACTCTCTACTTTATGCTTATGGTTGAAGATGTGAATGAACTCTCAGCTTCCTGTTACTGCTGCCATACCTCCCGCCTGCCATTATGGACTCTGCCTCTGTAGCTATAGGCCAAAATAAACTCTTCCTCAAGTTGCCTTTCGGCACAGTGTTTTATTACAGCAACACAAAAAGAATCAGCACAGCCCCATTTGTCTATTTTCCATCAGCTTACCTCTCAGATATAATTGTACCCTCTGATCACAATATATATTGACATATGCTAATTTTAAATATTTAATTCATATGAGATTAAACATTCTTTAAATATTGCAGTGTTTCTGAACTTGAGATAATTTTAAAGTCACAGGCTTCCTTTTTATATGGGAAATGCTTTAGAGCTTGAAACACGGTGGGGAATACTGAGAGCCATTAGTCATTAGCCACTTTGGCACAACTGTGGTCCAGAAACAAAATGGGAATGCTCTCCAAGGATCAGTAGCCAAAGTACTCCAAGAAGTTTCTTCAAGCTTCTTGGACTACTCTTACATTTCCCCCCTTTTCCTCTTCAGAAAGGAAATCAGAATTCATTGAAAACCTTGCAGATGCCAGAGGCTGTTCTAAGCATTTCCAAATATACAATAGTAGTCCTTGCTATTAATCTCAGGGTATATTTTTTTGGATTCCAAACCTTACAGAAATTGTTCAGAGTAACTGGGCTGTATATATGGCCAAAAACACTCCCATCTACACTGTATTTCTCTCTGTTGAAAAGTAATCTTGTTTTGGATAAACTAGGCTGCTGACTGTTCACTATTTAGGATATATAGACTCTATTTGAATTCTGATTCACATAACTCATATGGGCACTAATGGGATCTATATTAGTCACTCTTCTCATTCTTGTGACAAACTACATCATGAAAACAATTTGATGAAGGGTTACTCTGTTTCTCTTGTGGAAGGTACAGTCAGCCCATCATGACAGGGAAGATATTGTGGTTGGAATGTGAGGTGACTGGTCACACTGTGTCACAGATGGGAAATGGGGAGAGATGACTGTTGGTGCTCATTGAGATTTCTTGCCCTCTCTTTTCTTTAAATTGAGTGTTGGGCCCACATTCACAGGATGGTGGTGTCTTCATTCACGGTGGATCTTCTCTTTTCAGTGCAACTTCTCTGGAGTGCCTTCATAAACATGCCCAGAGATATGTCTCCTAGATGATCCTAAACTGAGTCAATTTGATAATGAAAATGAATCATCATAAGATTCAAGCAGTAAAGGGGTATTTGGATATTAGGTAATTTTTCTCCTGTGTTAAAAAGTGCTGTTGATATTTTAAGGAGAACATAAAGATATACATTTAAATATTCATATATGAAATTATAGCATGCCTTATGCATTGAAACTAATCTATTGGCAGAGAGTGCTAGAAGATGTGTTCTTGATAATGATCCTTAGAGCTAGTCGAAGGGCACAAGGAGATTTCTAATGTCATTTTCTGCTACTAGGTATACTTTTAACATAAAAAACACCTCTGATGTATGACTGGGGATTGGGCAAAGAGAGAGCCTTAGTTTTGAGCAAGACTTCCTTTGAATAGCTATGTGAACCTGGACAACCTTTTTCCTTCCTGAAACACACTTTCTCAGTTATAGAATAAAGCTTACCTTAAAGTACTTACCTGATAGATCTGCTGGGGTGGAATCAAGGAAACCATGTGCAGAAATAGAAATACCCAGCACAGTTGCTGGCACAAGCTAAGTTCTTTTCAAAATAGTTGACTAATATTACAAGATACAAAAGACTTCTGATTTAATTTCTTTCCAAATATGGCCCAAGGAAGGCTTCCAATAGTCATATGAATTCAGTCATGGCTCACAGCCAAAGATGAACCATCGAAACCTTCTATGCATGCTATTTTCTACCAACACCTTTTTGGAAGAGATTCAATTTTCCAAGTTTCCCCAATGTTCCAGGTAGCCTCCAGGTCTCTTTCCTCTGATGATTACCCTTCTTATTTCACATAGCAGTTTTTAGTTTCCAGACAGCAATTCTGCCACGTTGCTTTGTTCTAAGAATCGTACACCATTTTGTCTTATTCCTTAGAGCCGAAACCAGCTTATAGAATGGATTTTATGCATACTTTTATTCTCCCATTATTGTTGCAAACACATCCTACCAGGTTTTTCTTTCCTAGCCTATGGTAGTATTTTGGACTAGTTTGTAATTATACTAAAATTATTTTCATTATAACTTTGCAGATATGTGTGTGTTGGGGAAGGGCTGTGGGGATTGAACTCAGGTTGTCAGAGTTAGCAGTGAGCGCCTCCATCTACTAGCCATCTTGTTGGCTCCTGATCTATGATTTTTCAGGTTTCTTTGGGGGTATCAGAAAAGTGGTTGTTTCTAGAAATTAAAAAAATGTTAGTATCCTTTAGATATAAATTTGTGCTTTGTATCTGGTTTGGTTTCTTTTTTTCCAGCATAATTTTATTTGTTTTTGGTTTTCTGAGACATGGTCTCATTTTGTAGTTCCAGATGGCATAGAATTCACTATGTAGATATGTAGATGAGGCAGCGTTTAACAGAATCTTCCTGTCTCTGCCTCCTGAAAGGTGTGCACCATCATGTGTGCTTTACAGGTGTGCACTATCATGTGCACACCACCATGTCTGCCTTCCAGTCAATTTTCATGTAGTCGTGAAGAAGAAATAGAAATGGGCCTTGCTCATTTGCTCTGAACAGAAGGTGAGGGAAGAGGCTGACACAGGAGACAGGGAAGACCTTAAGTGATAGTTCCATAGCATCCTGGACATTAGTGTCCTGGGAGTCAGATCCATGCTATTTCTCACTGTTCTGAGGTGTTTGAGGAATAACACACACCCAAATGAGAGGTAATGCAAATCAACTAATAATAACTCCTATTCTACTGGTCTCTGGTGACATGTCACCTAAAGGAGCCAAAGTAGTTTCTTTGCTCCAGTATCTTCCAATTTTGAAGGAGAGTAATTGTAAGCACAGTGATTATAGAATGTGCCCAGATTATCCAAGAGTTAACAGAGATGCTTTTGGTTAGCAAGCCTAGACTAGTGTTCCTAAGAAAGGATCGGATTTTAATTATTGGTGCTATAGACAGCTAAGGAGCATCCACTTCCATTGTCCTTACAGGAAACTTGTCCTGACTGCATTAGGAGGCACAGAGCCTGAGTACAACAGATTCTCTGTGGGTGTGGGCATCTAGAGGGCTTTTGTTGCTTTTGAAAGGTGTGCTGTCCTTGCACAGTTTAGGTTTATATATGCATGCTGAATCCAAAAGAAGAGCAGTTACAACTCTAAGCCTCTTACCTCAGTGGGTTGAAAAACCTTATTTCTGAATGGTCCCCAGTAGAACTAGCCTGTGGGCATGAAACATGGCTGCCTTTCTTCCCACAAAGGCCTCTCTGTAATTAGAGACATTTTCTCTACGAGGAAATGATTGTGGGCTCTGGGTCTTAAGCCACATAGGAAATCTCATAGAGACGATATAGATATTTCTTAAACATTTGGTGAGTTAGGCTTTCCTGTCAGCTTTTAGTGAGTTCGTCTTTCTTCTTCATATATGTATGAAGTTTTGTCTTCATGTATTTCTGTTTGCCATGTGTGTATCTGGTCCCTATGGAGGTCAGAAGAGGGCACTGAATTCTCAGAGTGGATTTCTCCTTCCTTCCTTCCTTCCTTCCTTCCTTCCTTCCTTCCTTCCTTCCTTCCTTCCTTCCTTCTTTCCTTCCTTCCAAAGCAAAACAAAAAAGAGGAAGACCTGGTTGAAGGTATATGACATTTATCTGTGTATAGACATATATGTATATATATGTTTATATAGCATGCATACAGACATACATAGTCTATCTATGGACCTGCAGTTGGGGTGGACAGGGGACAGAAAGATAATTTTAGCAGATATAATCTCCACGTAGAATTTTCCACAAGATCAGTATTTTGATTCTGAGTTACCTTTTGAAAAACCAGGGTTAAACTAAGATTCTAAAGCAAAGTGATAATAATAATCTCCTTTTCTTCACAGGGTATCATGTGTAGAGTATGTTCACAAATGTGTCAATCTCTCACTAACTCCTAATTAATCAGGCTGGGTCAAATTTTTCACGGGAGGAAGTGAAAACTCAGAGAAATGAAGTTACTTCTCTAAGGCCACACCTGTGGCCAGAGTATAGCTTTCACACCAGAAAGACATTTCTAATTAGTCCTGTAATTAGTCCTGACCCCACGCTATCTTCACCCCCTAGTTCACCTTCTGGTCTCGTTAAAGCAAGTTTCCTGGCTGAGTTCTTCAGAAACAAAACAAAATGCTAATAAGCACATACTAGTAAAAGATTTCTTTGCAAACAGCCTTAGAAATATAGTTCCACAAAGCTTAGTAGACTCAGGGGCCTTGACCACAGGACCAAATACACTTATGATTAATATGAACATTTGAGCTGTGGCTGACTATGGACTGCAGTAGTTCATTTCCCCTCCAGAAATGTTTCTAGAGAAGTCTTCAAGGAAAAGTAACCATCAAAGTTTTGAAAAGGTATCTTCAAGAAATAAAGACTATTATGTCCTTAGTACCAGCTTTTCATCACCACTGCCAGCTATGCAAAATGGTGACCTTTCAATGGATGCCATCTTCATGGGATTTCCACGAACACTGATTTGTTATATATCAACTGCTCTAGAATAGCTTTTAAGATTTACTGACTTTATTTTATGTGTGTAAGTGCTGCCTGCATGTATGCATGTGTACCATGTTCATGCTTAGTGCCCATTGTGGTCAGAAGAGGGGATCAGATTCTTGGAAATGGAGTTACTATGGACAATTATGAGCTACCATGTGAAGTGAACCTGAATCTTTTGCAAGAGCAGTAAGTTGTCTTAACAGTCAAGATATCTCTCCAGCCCCTTCCCTAAAGTATTTTGTTTAAAAATTTAGTAAATATCTATAGTGAAGATACTGAGGGTGTATGTACTATGTATGTATGTGTTGACCTACCTGTATGTGTGTATATTTCTCTGTCACCTCTGTTTGAGAACTGCCCTTTGCTGATGGCCTATTTACATTATGGGACTACACTTCTACAACCCTCAGCAACAGAAGGCTTTTGGAGTCTAACCCTGACATGCACATACTCTGCAATGCAGCATTAGGGCCTCTGTTTCTGCTATTTTCTTGGTATTATTTCATAGGCATTTCCTTGGTAGACCAAGCATATGCAAATGACTGAGACAGAGCTGGCACAAGAGGTAAAGTATGGTGTTTCCTGCAGTGTTGTACAGGTGTGAGAGGCACCTTAGAAGAAAACAGGAAGAAGATACTATTAAATACACCATTGAGCCACTGGAGTGGAGGCTGGTCAGCCATTAGTTATGCCCTGAAACTTTGGATTCTGTAGTACAAAGTATGTCTTATTGCAAGACAAGAGATTTTTTTTTTTTCAAATGGATGCAGAAACTCAGCTCTAAGCTAGGACACTAATTGGGTTAGCACAGTTTTCCCAACGTTGAATTCATGACAGTACCTGGTATATGTGTGTGTTACCTATAATTCTGCTCCCAGCCTGGTTCAGTAGGACAGACATACTTGAAAAAAATACAGCAGAATACACCTATGCTACAGTGGAAGAAATAATGAAGTACAGACTGAGAAGGTGAACAGGAAGGAGAGGGATGGGCCCTAAGAAAGTCTGCATGGGGAGAGATTGTTTATGAGATGCTAAGCTATTTCATTTGCTATATGTACATTTGTAGGATTGACCTTAGCACTCTTATAAAGTAATGTGAAATTATTTTTGACAACTAAGAAAATCAGCACAAAAGATTGAAACCAAATATCCCACTTTATATTCACCTTGAACTCCTTGTATGGAGTCCTCAAAATGGAGGACCGACATTTGCTCAAAGGGAAAAAAAAGATGTTTCTTATGCCTGCAAACTAGAAATCACTTAAATTCCCCAGTAAATAGAGGAAGAGTTAGAAGAAAAGGAACACAGCTCTTAGAACTGTTTAAAACAGTAAGGTTATGGTATGTGTGTCTAGAAAAATATGCAAATAAGTTTTTGGTTTAATAGGAAAAAGCTGCTCGGATTTTCTTTCAAACTGTAAAAGCCCTGAGAGAAAAGAATGAAAGAGTAGAATCTAAAAGTCTCCTCCCACAGATTCGGGTTGAAAGATTAGTCATGGGGTGAGTTGGAGTAATGGGGTGGGTGTGAGGAGGGTGTGTTTTGGAAGGTAGTGAAGGATAGAAGTATTGGAGTATACCATTTAATCCTTTAACAAGGCAGGGCTCTTGAGCTGTTTGTACTAAATTCAGTGTAGGGTGGTAAGGGAGGAGAAAGGCTGCCTTAGTTACCTGCACTGCATAGTAATCCATAGATGAGCTTCAAATGCGTTCAGGAAGGAAACAAACGATGCTGCCTTTGCAGTTCTCAGCCATATGTAGGTATTATATGGTGGGGTGATGAAGAGAAACTAAAGAGGGTGCATCTATAGGAGGACTGAGAGAAACTGGGGCTTCGAGGTTTTCATGAAGGTATTTCTTTCTTTCAGAGATTCTCCTATACCTCAAAATCATTTTTGTTCTTTCCTTTCTTTCTTTCTTTCTTTCTTTCTTTCTTTCTTTCTTTCTTTCTTTCTTTCTTTCTTTCTTTCTTTCTTTCTTTCTTTCTTTCTTTCTCTCTTTCTTTCAAGACAGGATGTCGTGTAGTCCAGGCTGGACTTGAGCTACTCAGCCTCATGTCCACTTCCCACATACTGGGGCCACAGGTGTATGTTCTCACGGCTGGACCATGCCAGCTTGTTATTTCACTTACTGAATTGCATCTGTCTGCTTCTCTACTAGGCATGATTTCTTGAGGGTCATCACAGTATCTTATTTGAGGTTGTTCTACAGTTAACTAAATGCTGCTACAGTGACCAAAATTGCATTGATTCACAATGAAAAGGAAGCTTTCAAAGGGTATTTATCATTGGTTACATATTTTTAGTAATGCATCTTTATGTTATATACATGGTCTATTTTGTATTCAAGAGGGCTGTAAATTACTATAGAAAATGGTTAATCCAAGGGATTAACCAATTTATAGAAGGTCATAGAACTAATAAAATATTGGGTTTTATCTGGCTGCATCTGGCTTGAAGATTTTCTTTTTCCTCCAGTACTTGGGATTGAATTTAGGATTTTATGCTATACCCAACCATCCCCAGCCTTTTTAATATATTTTGAGGCAAAGTCTTACTAGGTTGCTTAGGCTGGCTCTGATTGTACTCTGCAGCTATATGAGGTGTGTGTACGCACGTGCGTGTGCGCGCGCATATGTGTGTATGTTTATGTATTTGAATATGTTCATGGATGTGTGCTGGCACATGGGTCTACATGTGCATTTCTGTGATTGTGTCTCTGTGTGTGTGAGTATGTGTGTCCGTGTGTGATACAGAGGTTGATGTTGGTGTCTTCCTAAATTTCTCTATATCTTATATAACATGTACTTTCCTGAGTCAGCTCCAGCCTTTGAGCTTGTGGTCTTTCTTCCTTAGTTTCTCAAGTTGTTGAGATTATATGCTTGGGCTACCATACCCTCTTGAATATTCTTGATTATGCTTCTTGTCATTTTTTTTTGAAAAGCCAAGTAAAGTATTAGTGAGGAGTCTCCCAACACTGCTTAGACTGATGGATGATTAAGAGGATGATTTTCATCTCCCTTGGAACTATGAATACTTATATAATCATTTAAAGAAAAACTAACAATTTTATATAAGCAAATTAAACTGATTTCACATTTTAGCTTTTCATAAAATTTCCTATGTAAGAAAGAAAACAAACATCAAACACCTTATGTAAAAATTACAATAACATTTGAAATTTTAAAATGAGCCAAGTTTTTCATGACCACCAAAAACCTAGTTAAATTCCAACAAGCAGAAATTCTCACTGAAGAGTCAGATGTGAACAATACCAGATGATGCTTAAAAATAAAATATTATATTAATAAGCATTTCAACACTGTTGATAATGCTTGATTAAGTCTTCCTTGGGACATTTTACTTATAATTTTAATACCGAATCTCAAGAAATCAGAAACAAGCATATGCATGCAAGAAATTAATACAACCAGGCCCAAATCTAAAACACCAGAGAATCCTATAACACAAAGCATACTGTTTAAGAAACCACCAACTTTAAAAATCATTCCAACACATAAAACAATAGAAATATTAGGGTCTTATTTTTGCCTTAATGAAATTTTACCTAGGCTTTGAAATAAATTCTACCTGTTAACAATGTAGAAAAAAAGAATCTATTTATACCGAGCTCTTTAAAAATTTTAGGTCTTTCAGAGCCTAAGACATAGTAAGTAAACAGAAGTAGTTTTTACATCTAGGAAGGTACTTCCATGAGCAATAATTGAGAAAAATAAAATTTTGTCTATGGGCTTATAACTGGTAATATTTCCAACTGATCTGTTAACATTGTATTTTATGAGAAATATTTTTTAAAATGATTGTTATTTTTGTAGACAAGGTTTCTCTGTATAACCCCGGCTGTCCTGGAACTCTGTCTGTAGACCAGACTGGCCTGAAACTGAGTGACCCATCTACCTCTGCCTCCCGAGGGCTGGGATTAAAGGCGTGTACCACCACTGTCTGGCTTTAAAATGAAATTTCTTTAATTAAAAGAGACCCAATTTCTATTTTTAAAAAGGCTAGCAATTATTGTATTATCTATCTTGAGATCGAGAGCCACTTGGTGGATGAGAGCACTCTAGGTATTAATTGTAATTTGAACAATAGAGTATAAAATGTTCACCCAGACATTATCCAACAAGTCATAGGAAATAATGGCCATTATTATATGCTTTATCAAAAGTAAACACTCCGTGGTTACTTATTAGATCGTCTCTGTAAGGTTGGTACTGAGGCAAGGCAATGGAGACGCCCAGAACAAGAAACTTAGCTGGTTTGTGTAGCTCACTCTCATAGAGCATCTGTGTGATGGATTCACAGAGTAAAGCGTCAAATCTCCTTGAAGATTCTTAAGTCATTTGCTATTCCATTTTTGTTTCATTCATTAAGTAGTTTTTAATGCATCACCAAGATCCTTCACCTAGTAAAGTTCTCAGTGAACTGAACCAAGAAAGCAAAGCCATCATCATTAGAAGCAAACCATAAATGGGAAATGTAATGTTGTGGTCCCTTCACTGTGAACACACTAACATAATTCCATAGCTTCAGAGACCATAAATACAGTGCATAGCTGTTGTTGTCTAGGTTTATCTTTCCTTGATGACTTGACAATGTCAAGTCCAGAATATAGACAATATAATTAAACTTTCTGCTTATTAATAAGCAGTTTTTATTCTACCTTATTATATTTTATTTTATTGGAATCCCTTAGAAACTTGTTTGTTTTCTAACGAGAGCCATAAATGGAATGGATCCAGGTGGGACGGGGAGGGGAGAGGAATTGGGAAATGTAGAGGGAGGGGAAACTGTAATTAGGATATATTATGTGAGAAAAAAAAATCCATTTTCAATAAATGGAAAGAAAAATCAATAAAATAGTGGAAGGACATGCTACTCTTGTCTTTTAGGTTGTGAGCCTAGCTTTTAATGGCTAAGCAATCTCTCCAGCCCAGCATTCTACTTTGAAAAGAAAACCTTATGTAATATTTTATATATTTACTAAAAGTAAACTGTAAAATATCCTTTAGTATATAGTATTCAATTTTAGTAAAAATGTATTAAATTCTCTCTCTCTCTCTCTCTCTCTCTCTCTCTCTCTCTCTCTCTCTCTCTCTCTGTGTGTGTGTGTGATGCTTGCATTTCTGTCTGTTTGTGAGGATGCACATGAAGGTACCTGTGTTCAGGAGAACATGTGTGTGCGGATATCAGGTTGACGTTGGACATCTTCCTCTACTGCCTTCCATCTTCTTTTTTGAGACGAGACCTTTCACTGATCCCAGAGTCAACTGACAAATCTTGCTGGTCAGTCAGCTCTGGAGATCTGCCGGTGGCTGCCCTCATCCGTGCTGGGGTGATGGATGTATGCCACTGTATCTAGCTTTTATATGGGTGCTAAGGATCCAACTCCGGGCTTAAGCTTTGGCAGCAGGCACTTTCCTAACTGAGTCATCTCCCTAGTTCCCCCAAAGATTTTTAAAACAGAATTAATTGTGCATATGGTCTTCACAGAAATTATTTAATTACTTTAATTGAAAGTTACATGCAAATATTCAATTAACAAACATTAGAGTTTCTGCTAGGAAATATATGTAGATATTGTAGAAATACTATAAATCTCACCAACACCTTGATTTCATACTGTTCGTGAAGACTTGAAGTGATAGTTTTTCTTAAATACCATCTACCTTATTTATGTTGGAGGAACAGACTAGATAACTGAGGGAAATAGAAACAGCTATCATTCTTTGGCATTACACATTTTTTTAAAGAATTAATGCCATACCTATTACATATAGCTGAGAGAGACAATGTCAAACCTTAGATTTGTTGAATATGTTCCCTTCTTTGTGTGTATGCACATGCATGTGTGAGTGTACATGTCTGTGCTCACATGTATGGAGGTCATGGAAGCCATAAATCAAACTGGATCTCTCTTTTGTTGTTGTTGTTTGCTGTTTGTATTTGTTTTTGAGACAGGGTCTTTCATTGGGATCTGGGGCTCCCTTACTAGGCCAAGATGGCAAGTCGGTGAGTTGCAGGGGTCAGCCTGTCTCTGCCACCCCAGTACTGGGATTGTAAGCAGACACTATTATTCCCTGGTTTTCACGTGGAATTGAATTCATTAGGGTTTGAATGTGGAGTGTCATATTTGCATGCAAGCACTTCACCAACTGAACCATTCCTAAGCCCCCATGAACTCAATTCCCTCTATAAAAGCAATTGTCTTACATTCCCATTATCACAAATCGGAGGTGCACAGAAACCACTCTGTATGATGGAAATGATCTTTTGGAATGGCATTAACATACTGGGCTTAGCAATAAGAAATTACAGGTTTGCGGCTGATATTGACGCTGTATGCCATTTTTCAAAACTCCTTTGGGAATCCCTCTGAACTGTTCAGAATCCACATGTGTATACAGTTCCATTAAACACAACCCTCCCAATCATGCTACTGTATACAGAAAATCCTGTAAGGAAAGCTATTAATATTCTTGGGCACGTTTTTCAATTATGGAACATATAGCCAACCAAAGCAAGGCCCTCAGCAGCCACAAGTCTCTGGGTCTCCATTGAGGCTTCCTGGTATCTAGAAAAGCCTGGGACAAAACTCCAATATCACGAAATATATATATATATATATATATATATATATATATATATATATACATACATACATATATATGAACAGAAGATATCCAGGACAGAGCTCATCCCCTTTTAGAAGATGTTTACCAGGAAAGGAGGGGTAAGATGCTGCCACTTGGTGCATATGCTGGGAGTCCTTGCTACCTCAGATTAAACAACATCTAAGACTGTTTAGTTCCTTTTGTGAATGGAAAAGCACCACCAAGGCCTTCCTCTGCTCCGCTCCACCTTGCAGAGCCCTACCCCCATGCTTCATCATTTGGGGGATAGGAATAGCTGGCATTGCCTCCTGGAGACATTTGTGCTGGTTGTAGCTGTCTTCCCAAGTGTCTGGGAGATTATATTTTTGGAGAAAGAACAGGAGGGCCAAGATTATCTTTTAAAGGAATGGAACTGTGTGTAGGCACTCTAGAAATATTTTTATGGATGAAAAGGAAAAAAAAAGAGAAATTTTGGGGGGATTAAGAAAGCAAAGGATAAGGAAAAGACCAGAGAAGGTGGGGGGAAGGAATGAAGCAGGCCATGTATGTGCTATAGCTCTAGTTCGGCTACCGAGTAAAGAAAGCTGCGCAAGAAGGAAGAACGTACCACCCAAAAGAAAAGCTGTGTGCGTATGCAGGCTTGAAAAAGCTCCAAAGGGGTCACAAAGCCTCATTACCCTGCTCTCTAACCCTACTAAGCAGTCTCCCAATAGCATTTCTGCCCCACCCCACGGCAGGTGACTTCCCCTGGAGGATTTCCATACAGCCTGGAGGTGCACATCTCTGATTTGGCTTCTGCCTTCCAGGAGCCAGGGGAGTTGGCAGAGTCCACTGTATGTTTATCCTGCAGTTTCTTTGCTCTACAACATCCCCATTCCTGCAGCTGCAGCAGCTTCGGAGGAGGCTAGTCTGGCAGAGGGGTGGGGATGGCACCTGCAGTATCTCTGTAGCCTGCAGCCCCTGTGGGATTCTGGGAGTGGAGCCAGGAGAAATGGATCCACCCCAGGCAGATCTCATCCAGGAGGTACCCTTGCCTCTGGTTTGCTGATGCCTCCCAGAAACACTAAAGGTCTTAAATAAATTGACTGAGATGCAGAGTACACCAGGGAGAGCAGACTAAAAATTAAAAAAGAAAACAAACATAACCCAATGAGGTGGGTTCCTTAGAGACGAGGGGCAATGGGAAAGATGCAAAGAAGAGTATAAAAGCCCCTCCTTACCTAGCAAGATCACCTCATACCATAGGAAAAGATAAGGTATATATATATATATATATATATATATATATATATATATATAAAGATTACAGCAGTATTGTTGAGGATACTGAACACTGCAGAGAAGAGAATATTTGCACCCAACCTGACTTTTTATTTGTCCCATAGACCGGAAGTTAATTGGTTTTATCTAGTTGCATGGCTCTGGGCCTCATTTTCAAATCTGTAGGAGCCAGAGAAGCTGAGACCCAGCATCAACGATCATTGATTCGTGACTCCCCCATTTCCTCTGCTACCTACTTATCAATGCAGAGCCACACAAACACAGGTCACTGAACCGATGCCAACTCAGTGATGGCAACGAGTATGGCTCAAATGTGACCACGACTGGTCTTTCTGCCCCGGAGTAAGGAGGAGGGGAGGCTGTGTGATATCTACTTTGGATTTCCAGGGAGAGGCTATTCTCAAATTTTCTATCCCAAATGTTATGCATTGAAGCAAATCACACATTCCTTTGAGGGGTTGAAAATGGCCCTACTGATCAAACCATCAAAAGATGTGCAAAATGTTTCTTTCTATTTATTTCCATCCCAGAGATCAGATTGACTTTTTGTGGAAATCCAGTACACAGCAGCCCCTCTTCTCAATGCCTCACACCATTCTGCCAATCTGCTTCAATGCAGCATTTTTCTGGGGTTATTTAGCTCTCCAATCTGGGTGAGAGGACACTGGTGAGTAAGGTCTACAATGATGCAGACCCCACCCCCACGCCACAGGCAGATGGAGACACTTTAAATGATAAAGGGATAAAATGAGTTTGCACAAGTTTCATTTTACATTTGTCTCAGCCTAAAATTCTTTTGAATTAAGAAAAAAAATAATGTAGAAATAAAACTCCCTGGCTTCTCATGCCTTCAAGAGGAACTCGGCTTACAGACTGTACTTTGTGCCTTCCACACCCACCAGCAATTCTATCTCATTTTAGTCTCCAAAATATGGACAAGAGGGCAACTCTGAAAAAATGGATTCCCACTCTGGCATCTCACTGAGTACATTCGTGCAGAGATGAGCTCTCTCCCTCTCCTTGCCTGGGAGAACCATCCCCACATCTCTACCCCCTCCCTTTACACATTCTCACACCCTGGAGGGTACGCTTCTGTAATCTGTTTTTCCCCCAAACAAGGTTTGACCTTGTGAAGACCCTTCTTCCACTTTCCGAGCTCGAAACAACCCAATTGAAGTTAAAAACACAGAACGACCTTTTCTCCTTTAAAGCAACATTACCAAATGCAACATGCCAAGGGGTGTGCAGTTCCCAGCCCTGCATTCCGGAAGGCAAATGCGGAATGCAGAGTCAGGTAGCTAGTTAGGTCCTCATCCAGCCACTCTTGACTCTGTTCAAAATCAAAGATGCTGTACAACAGCTTTCCTTTTTCTTAACAATTCATCATTGTGACGAATAGAGAAAAGAAACAGAAAACAGCATTTTCCAAGTACTAACAATATACTTGTGCGCCTAACTCCTTGGGTTTTAAACACTAGCATCCTGCATAGCAACCAATGGTGATGCCCACACCAGCCTCGTCCACTCAGTTTTACTTAGCAAACACCTTTTGTGTTTCTCCACCGTGGAAAAAAAATGGTGCACCAATACCACGTATGACAGGTTGGCACTTAACTGCAACCGCTCAATAGTTTTATCAGCAACTGGGACACTTCACAATCGTTTAATTAGCTACTCAAGTCCGATTAGAAAATCCACCTATTTGTAGTCTTATACTAAAAAAAGCACCTAGTCTCACCTGTCTTAAATCTAGCCTAAGTCCCCGGAACACGCCGCATATAAACATTCCTCCCCCCACCGCATTATCCCAAAAGATCCCCTATGAACCAGCAGCACATTCCGACCCACTAACGTTAACCAAGGCAACTGTCACCATGCATTTAGTAGCATCTATGCAAAGCAAAATACGTGACAAGAGCCAAAGCATCTCTTGATAATCGGCTGCGCTACACATGCAAAAAATGCAACGAAGATTATATTTTTCACTTACAGTTATAGCGCTGTACACCGTCACTTAAGGAAAATGATAAAACTCAACAGTTCTTTCAAAAAAATATATATTTAATTCAGGCTAACGGCTAAACCGTCTCTGTGAGTGGTTCTCTCTCGCTCCTTTTCTAGGAGCTCCGGGCTGCTTAAATCTCTCTTGGATTGCGCCCTGCAAGCCCAGCGGCCGCTGCAACACGCTCGGGTGAATCTCTGCTGCAGATTGGGAATCCCATAGAAAACCTAGGGTCCCTGGAGCTGCGTGCGCAAGCGCGCGAGCCTCCACCTCTCTACTCCTCCCGCCCCCTCGTTTCTCTCTCCACCCTCCTCCCGCCGCTTCGCAGCCCAGCCTGGAGAGTTGTGACCAAAACCCGCTTGGCGATGGCGCATGCTCAGATGCAGGGCTCGGAGTTTTTGCAGAATCCTAGGCTTCGGATTTTAGCAGACATTCTAAAGGAGATTGGGAAAAGGAGCCCGTCTTACTCCAGCCCCTGCTCTATGATGGGCATGAGATAGGGCGGATGGTATTCATTCACCACGCCCTGAGATTCTGGGGCCAAGGGACTGAAAGCTGTTGCAGAGGAGACAAGAACACGTGGGCTTGTTTTCCCCGCCACTCTCAGTGTTAGCTCGGCCTTTGGCCACCTCTTGTCAGACTGTGAAGAGAGCTGCAGAAATCGCGGGAGAAGGCTTCCAGGTGGGCCGTAAGCACCGGTCCTTGCACCACTGAGAGAATGGGAGCCAAGTGCCTGGTGGCTGGGCCATGTAGGAGCTATTTGTGTTAAAGAGAGCTGACCTCGGCTTCTGAACCTTGGTGACTATCCACAAATGCTGAAAACTGCCGTCTTTGTACACAAAGCATATACGTATTGAATATTCTCTGCATTGGGCAAGGGTTAGGTGTGGAGAGAAAGTAGCCAATAACCCTTCAGATTCAGGTTGAAGGTTCAGGGTTTCACCTTTCTCATCATCCATAAGGTCCTCCCTAAATGGCTTTCGTCTGCCAGCTCTACCCCGCTGCCCATTGGCCTGCCAAAGCCTAGAAAACTTGGCAAAGAGTAGTGCCTAGTAAATGCTGGTGGCTTCTCTACCTGGAAAGCAAGGACGAATTCTCAAATGCTCCCAAATGATGGGGTTCTCCATTTACGGTTCGTTTGCTCTCTGGTTTTTCTCTGGAGTACCCACTAGCAGGCACTGCCCTGTGTTTCCCGGGTTGATGGCATTTACGAAAATCCCTCTAGAGTTTCATTCCTGTGGGAACTTCATTTTCCAGGAAAGGGAGGTCTGGGAACCTAATGAAAACCAGTGTTTTCCTTTATCCCGGTCTCTGCATTTTGCCCACGGTCTTTACACACCTTGGTACGTTCAAAGAAACTGCAGTTCCTAGAGCGCCCCTGGTGGCCAACCAGCTCTAAACTGGTTGCCAGGCGGCTGCGGGCTCCAAATTGGGAGAGCAGCTTGGAATGCGTTTGAAACTGCTAAGGCGGAGCAAGCAGAGAGAATCTGGCCAGAGAAGTTGGGGGGAGGGGGGTTTGTCTCAGGCCATGGCACTAAGCAGGTTCAAAGTTAACCTCGCCCAACTCAGGAATGAATACTCAGGCCAGATTCTTAAGAAAGGTGCCAAAGACAGATAGCGCACCTTCGGGAATCCTAGGACAGAGGTAGTGGCCATCCCCTCCTTGCAGAGCTCTTAAGCCATGTGTGGATGACAGTGGAAACCAGGGGCTCAGACAAGGCGCTCAGCGGAGCGGAGCACAGACCGAGTCTGGCGGGCGCCCGCCCTGCGCTCCCAGGCCGCAGTGCGCACTGCGCAGTAAGGCATCCCGTCGGGCTAGGTAGGTTCTTTCAGTTTCTCCGGATGGGCCAGTGACTGAAGTCAGGTCTGGATAAGTCACTTTTGTTAGCCAGGGAGACCACTTAGGAGGGTATTCAAAATAATGTCCCCTCTTTTGCCTATTTTTCCCCACTGAGGCGGTCTAGTGTCTCCTTGGAGAACAGCCAAAGCACTGCAGTCTGTATTAACTGAAGGGGTCAGGATGCTATTTCTCAGCTTTAACCAGACCAACCAGCTTATTGAGTCCCCATGGGCCCACTGGCGACAACATTCAGTTTTAGATAAATTACTTTGCTCTTGTGCTTAGGGAAAAAAAATGCACACGTGTAACTTTGTAGATTTGACTTTAGTTGTTTGTTCTCAGAAGGCAGGCTGTTGGTTGTTTTCTCAGAAATAATTCCATTGAATTCCACAGCATGGTGGGGTGTCCTAAGTATGGCATCTTAATCTAGTCTTCACTTACAATGTTATGTCCATTAATAAGAATTAAGTAATTTTTATTGAGTTATGGGTGTGTGGGCAGTTGACCAGCTCTAGACGGCAGTAAACAGCACCCTGCAGAATCTGAACGATGTCCGGGCTTCAGAATTTTAGGATCAGTTTTCAGATAGGAATGTCCAAGATTCCTACGATGTGAGGGAGTCTGCTGTTGTCTTCTCCTGCATGCAAATGCAGGTGTCCCTAGTGACCACGAGCTAGAGCAGAGATATGTAGCCCAGAGATGGATGCTATGTGCAAAAGGATACAGGACTGAATACAGTCTCATGTTGACCGAGGAGTGCTATTTACATGACACCATTCCTTAATATCAAAAAATCAATTGGCAGCTCTTACAGTTGGGTGTTTGGAATGACTATGGGGTGGGGTATGTATGAAGGAGGCTAGTCAGGAAGATATTATAAGGAGGAAGGGGTTGCTGTTATTCACAGATACTAGATGAATCCTCAACTGATCAGAAGCAATTGAGGGGTCATTTTTCTTTTCCTCCTTGCAAATTATAGTCTTAAAATTACACTGCATAGTGACTAATCATAAAGATGCATTTATGAGATATAAAATGATACTATTCTATATGTATGTATATATACAATGTAAAATGACTGACTCAAGCTAATTATCATATTCATCACCCCAGATACCACAACGGAAACATATCGTCTCAACAGCATTTATATATAGATTTTTTTGTTTTGGTTTTGCTATGTAGACCAAGGAGACCTGGAACAGGCATTGTAGCCCAGGCTTACCTTGAACTTGCAACAATTCTCCTGCTTAAGCCATTCAAATATCAAGATTGTTGGATGGAGTACCATAGCATTTTTGACAAATTACATTCTTTAGAGAAGATTCTAGAACCTCTATCTCATTTTTTTTAGGTTAAAATGAACAAACAAAACAAAACCGAGAGTAGCTTGTAAGTGAGTATACACAACCCCATTTAATATTCCCACCAACTTTAAGAGCAGCACAGGAATGCTAGTGGATATATGAAATGCCATCAGGACAAGCAGTCAAAGTTTGTGGGTCTGTGACCTCATGATGACATTGTTTATTTGAAATGCTTGTGTGTAAAATACGTAAGCTAGCAAGGAACTTAAGACATGAAAGTATTCAGAAAACTGTGATAAAAACTAAGTGAAGGACATAGCAAGGAAATGAAAAAGGACAGAGTGTAAGTTACTTTAGTCAGTGGGTGAAAACTCATTTAAATTGACAAAGAATAGGTACAGTTATTTTTGTGTGTGTAATTCATAGATATAGTGCCAATCAAGTCATTTAAATTAGCACATTGACACCGTTCTTCACCAAACTATCTCTGAAGTCCTATGAATCTCATCTTCTGACTCTAATCCACCCTTCACATCACTGCACTGTTCAGACTTTCATCGTTGTCTATTAGTTTTTTCATTCATTCTTTTTGGTATGTGTGTTATATGTTTATACATACATATATTTGTGGATGTATGCATGTGTGCATATACACACATGGGCGTGCATGGAGTCAGAAGTCTTTGGATATCTTTCTTAGTCACTATTGATCTCATTCATTCATTCATTCTACCATATTTTGTTTTAAAATAGGGTTATTCACTGAAACAGGGGTTCACTGATTGACTGGACTGGATGGCTGGTGAACCTCCAGGATCTCTCTTTCTCCAGCCCCTCAAGCCCTGAGGTAGGTAGTTCACTGCACTCAGCTACTTTTATGTGGGCGCTCGGGAATCTAACTCATGCATGTGGACCAAAACACCTCCAATCTTTTCCCATTTTCACGGTTATTGCAAACATGGAAGCTCATTACCTTTGCGACTAAAACAATTATGTAGTGTCTCCTTTCAATCCAATCCAATCAAACCAGAATAAATTAAACAAAACCCAAAATGCCCTCTTAGCAGAGAACATTTCTAGCTCCCATGAACCCATACAAACCTCCTTCTTGCTGCATCTTTTTAGCTCCCCAGGCCCTATTAGACTGTGGCACTTGTAGCCTAGCTACTTATGTGCTTCCCATGTCTCCTTTTGCAAGAACTCCTTCTTCTGGGAAACTCTCTTTTACTTTGAGTGACCTTTAAGAGGCCTATTACTCCTTCAAGTTCAACTGAGATAACATCCCTTAACAGAAAAATCTTTCTCCTCATAGCACATAGACATTTTACAAGGCTACTTTGAAGGGCAACCAAGTACATATACAAAATACAAATTGTACAGCTCTGACTCTAGGCTACAATGTAAGGACAACCCATTCAGTAATGCACGCTACAGGGAATGGCAGTTACTTCCCTCAGTGCTGTGACCAATGGTAAGTTTCCCAAACTTTGGCAAATATGTCTCACCCTCCTACCCCACTCATAAACCCAGTGGGCAGCAATTTAAAAGGACGTGAAAGTAGGAGGGGAAATTGTTGGAAATAATGAAGGGTTCATCAGGAGAAGAAGGGGGAAAGAAAAGAATAATGGAAATAAATATGTTCAAAATATGTTGCATGTATATATTCAGTTGTCAGCATCGTATACATGTGTGTGAAATTGTCACAAAAGAAAATGTAAAGATAGAGAAACCCTCATCCCAACTTCATGGTCTTCTTCACCTTTTTTTTTTTTTTTTTTTTTTTTTTTTAAATAACCGCTGAGTCTAGTTTGTACTGCCCGTGTACTCATGGGTGTAGGGTTGTTCAGTAGAACATGCTGACTTACCAGCATCCACACCATTGAAGAAAACAGACTTTCCTCCCAAGGAGCCATAATTGGCTTACTCTAGTTCAGGTTTTATGCAGGCAACAACAGTTGCTGTGCGTTCATGAGTTGGGAAGGAGGTGAAAATAGTCAAAATACATTGTATGATACTCTGAGAATGACTACAAATATTATAGTATTTTTTTTTAAACAGAGGAGGAAAAAAGCTACAAGATTTCCACCTCCATGTTCACATGTCTACTGATATTGCCATTGCTCAGATCTTGTTTATGCAGCCACTGTATTTTAAAGTTGCATAAAATAAAATAAATGAATAATGTATGTCAACAAGACAAAATCTGTTGTTTTATAACTCCTACATGACTTCACAATCTTATATTATTTGATATCCAAACAGATATCAGTATTTTCATTTTTATAACTTCAAAGAAAGACCATATGAGAGCACTTTCTAAAGGTTATACACCTATACTGTTCTTGAAGTCGGTGTGCCTGAGTGTTCTAATCATATGTCTTGTTACTCTTCTGAGGCTGTGGAATGTTCCTTTCATTTCTATCTTTCCAAGGTCCAACTTCTCATTTGTAATCACAAGAATATTCAGGAGTGGATTCAAGTTTAAAAAGAACGTGAATTATTATTACTCAGACTCCAAGAACACAAAATAAGATTATTTGGCTCAATTTGTTTTCTTTGGTTAGAATACAAGAACGCATTAAAAATACTCATTTTATTAACCATTTGTCACTGAATTCCATGAAAAAGCTAAACTGGAAATCCAAAGCACTTATTGAAGATTTTTTAAAGCTCACATATGAAGGCATATATGGATATCTATCTATCTATCTATCTATCTATCTATCTATCTATCTATCTATCTATCTATCTATCTTTTCAGAACTCAGGTGCATAGGAATATTTTTTAATACAAATCACTTAAAATAAAGAAAAAAGTAAAGTTTTTCACTGGCAAATTCTTAAAAAATATAACTTCTAAGGAAGTCTATCACACCATTTACTTTGTCATCTCAATCTGGCTTGTTATGTTTTCATTTTAATGAAACAAGATTAAAATTAAACCATTGAAACATTATCATTTAAAACAAAGGCAGGTTCAGTTTTATCTGGTGTGGTGGTCTGAATGAGAATGATTCCAGAGGTTCACAGGTTTGAATGCTTGGTCCTCAGTTGGTGGAACTGTTTGGGAAGGATTAGGTATGCGGCCTGGTTGGAGGAGGGGTAATATCCCAATATATGGACTTTGAGGTTTCCAAAACCTATGCTATTCCCAGTTAGTCCTCTCCTTTTTATCTCCTGTTTATGGATCAAATGTCAGCTCTCAACTACTGCTGCAATATCATGCCTGCCTGCTTGCCTGCTGCCAAACCTCCCACTCACCCTCTAGTAAAGTCTCTGATAAACTCCTTTTTTCTATAAGTTACTGCTTTGGTCATGGTGTCTTTTTATGGCAATAGAAAAATAATTAATATATGTATCTTACATATATAAATAAAATTTTTATGTATGATTTTATTAGAAGGCAAAATTGCACTTCCTCATTTTGTTTTATTTTTATTTTTTAAATTACTAGGGCAATAAAATAGGTCTAATTGGAGGAAAAGAGAATGGTAAGAAAAGTTTTTACAACCACATCAGACTATAGGATTATAAAAAAAAAAATGCCAAAGACACGGAAACAGCATTGATTTGAAGCTGCCAGGGGAAGGTAAAGTGGAAGTTTCTGGTGTCATGTGCTTCAGATTCATGTGGTGTTTTGCTGAGGCAAGACCTGTGGTAGGATGTGTGATGTTTGGAGAAAGTATAAATAAGACTCAATAGACAGTGATAGGGCACCTGCAAAACTTTCTTGTTCTCATGTCTTCGCAGCTCTTCACTTCACTGAGAGAGGCACGACAGAGAATTTCTCCTGGTGTCCTTGCTAATTCTGGCCACTCCTGCTGACTTGTGTCAATTTGGCTGAGGCCTGGCAGTTTCTGCTGGATCTTACTGCTGCTGCTGATTCAAGTTTGGTATCTTGACACTACTGTACTGAACTGCTGATATCCTGACAAATGGAGATTGGAATCACCCCAATGAATTACTTTTAAACAGGTCCACCCCCTTGTCTTATTTACCATCTTTTCTCCCCCGTCTTTGGATGATGAGCTAGAAGGGGTGTGGAAGTGTTTGAGAACTCTAACTCAAAACCTAAAAAAGTAGGGTTTGAAAAACCTAAGCCTAAAGTCCACAGAATTTGATGCTCACTTAAATGAAAAGGGGAAGATAGATTGAAGCTCAATCATCTAACTAGAGTTGTGCTCCCCAAACCATGATATTGATTTTTGAAAATAAAAGAGGCACATTTTTAAATAAACAGACTGAGAGATGGTCCAGTAAGATTTAAAAATAAAAAAAGTTTTATCAGGCAACTGTGAAGAACTTAGTTCAAATCCCAGAAATTACCTAAAATCCTAGTATTTGGAGTTCCAGATGAGAAGGAGAAGGAGAAGGAGACAGAAGAGTCCCCAGAAACTCCTGCAGCAGCTACCCTGGAGTGGAAAACCAGCAAGGACACCTGAGCCCAGCCTTTGACTTTCAGGGGCATGATCACATTTACACATAGAAACCCAGTAACAGCACACAGTAAGCATGCAAAGAGGAGAAGGAGGTTCACATCTGGATGGGTTTGTCATCTGGAAAGCTGTGTCACAGCCACACAGAGAGGTCAATAGACATCAAGCAGAGATGAGACTGGTGAGAGGTCTGTGCTGGGAATGCAGAACCAGCAGTTATCCACAGACAGGTAAAGGACTGAGGACATGGGGGTTGATTGATGATGGTGGAAGAGGAGTGAGTGTAGAGAGGAGGGGTGAAACTTTAGGAATCATCTAAATTTGGAAAACGGAATTTGGTTGTATAAATTATAGTCATATTAGCACAAATACACTGACTGAGGGTTGGGTTGAAAAAAAGATAAAGTAATGCATTAAACTGTAGGAATTCTTGAATATATTACATGCTCTTATTCCTGTTAATAGACAAATAACTAAAAAATAATTAAAAAATTGTAACAGCACGCATTGTGTGATCAGTTGACTAGACTCAATTACAGGTACCAGTTTTAGAGTTGTAGAACATTCATATTTGAGTTTTACCAAAATGACATATTATTATCTGCTATGATAATCTTCAGGGTCATTCATAAATGGGTACAGTCTAAGAATAAATCTATAATAGCCACAATCCCCTAAATCTTGCTACCTAGGAACAACATTGAAATTTTCACATCTTGTTCTGTTTGAAAGGTAAATAATTGGAACTTGAGAGTGAATCCACTCTGAAAGCAAGTGGAATCTGATGGACTAAGGACAATTTTAAAATGCTCAAGTTTATTCCATTGTATGTAGGCGTCCAATTTAAATGATTAAAAACAGACCCTTCTAATGCCCTTATCTTATTATTTAAGGTAATAGACATATCAACCTAAGAGAATGGACAATTAATATTATTTCTGCTTGTATTTATTTACCCTAAAAGCTGTGTGAACAGTTTGCCACCTCAGTCCGAGGAAAGAACATAGTTGCGGTACTCTGCATCTATGAGACTTCCAGTTCTCATAGCAGTGGTTAAGTGTCATCCAGCAGCCATTATGCAACCAGAAGGGTCACTTTAATGGGGAAAGCACTATTCAGGGAATCTAGACACATTGATGACACTGATTGCTCTCAAGGGAGTGGGTTTCTTGGTCTTTCCCATAATGAATAATGTGCTATTCCTTGCTGGTCTATCTATCTTTTGAAATTTTGTCTACCTATCTGTTTATCTGTCTGTCTTAGTTAGGGTTTTACTGCTGTGAAGAGATACCATGACCAAGGCAATGCTTATAAAGAAAACATTTAATTGGGGCTGGCTTACAGTCTATTTTCAGTGCATTGCAGCATTCCAGGCAGGCCAATATAGTACTGGAGGAGCTGAGAGTTCTGTATCTTGTTCTGAAGACAAACAAGAGAAGACTGACTCCCACATGGCTAGGAGGAAGGCCTCAAAGCCCACCCCCACAGTGACACACTTACTCCAATAAGGACACCCCTCCCGAAATGTCACTATCTTAGCTAAGCATATTCAAACCACCACATTATCTTTCTTTCTCTCTCTGTATATCTATATATCTATATCTACCTACCTACTTTCCTACCTAATTTATTTATTTAATTTATTTAGTGGGTGTGTAGTATAAGTTCACTTTCATATATGACCCTGTGCTTATGGATGCACCTGCACATGTATGTAGATGTGTGGAGAGGTCAACGGTCCAAGTTAAATGTCTTCCTCAATGAGTCCATTATTTTCTTTCTAGACAGAGTCTGTCTCACTGAATCTGGAGCTCAATGACTCACTCACTAGGTGAACTGGCTACTGAGCTTTTGGAATCTGTCAGTTTCTACCTTCCTACCTCGTGCTATCATTGCTGACAGACACTACCATGTCCAACTTTTTACAGGGACACTAGATAGGGTTCTGATCTCAGGTTATCATGTTTGTGGGGCAATCATTTACCAGCTGAGCCATCTCCAGCCCCTTGCTGGTGTATTTTAGTCAATAATGTAACTGTGTGGAAAGCAACTAAAGATGACTCTCCTGAGTCCTGTGACAAACTGTATGTCCTCAGAAGAGGACAGTATGCTCTGGGGTGTCAGATGATACCTTCTATGGGATAAGCTCAGTGTAGAGTAAGTGGTATGCTATGATGGTCAGTAGTCCCACCAAAATCCTATGTCTACGTTGGAGAACAGGACCCATAGACAATGCTAGAGTAGGGCAAAAGTCTTCCAAAGAAATCACCCCAGACTCACTCAGAGTATTTCCATAGCAAAAGGAATTTCCTGCCTTTTCTTTGTAGTATTAAGAATCCCTTTCAGGGGATTGGGCATTTAGCTCAGTGGCAGATCACTTGCCTAGCAAGCACAAGGCCCTGGTTTTGGTCCTCAGCTCTGGAAAAAAAAATCCCTTTCAGATTTGTATCCCAAATAAGGAAGTTTGCAACAGATTAACAGATTTCCATGGAAAAATATAGATTAGAACATATAGTTAAATTCCTATAGTTACCTATAGCCAACATTCCAGCCCATATTTCCAGGTCTTAATTACATCTTATGTGTTTCTTTTCTCTCTTTGAACATTTCCTCCCCCTGCCCACTCCAAACACTTTCAGTGGACTCATGATATATAGAATAGTCAATGAAATTAACCAGGACATAGAGTTGACTTTATATTCAATTTTATTAGGAAGCAGAAGCTGTGGGGTAGAGTTCCTCCCTGGATCATTTAAAATTGCCAAGGTCCTGGTTCAAGATAGACCTCCACAATTATTTGGCCAAGATTTTTTTTTCTTTATGTATCATGCTCAGTAGGTTATTTTTCTGTGGTTTTATAATCTAGCTGAATTAATCCATTGGAAATTCTGGCTCTTTATGAGGAGACTTGGTGTAGAATGCAAGCCTTTGTGCATGGCAGACAAACATTCTACCATGGAACTACGTACGTACCCCAGTTCTGGCAAGTTAAAAGACTGTTCTGGGCCTGGAGAGATGGCACAGGGGTTGAGAACACTTGCTGTGCTTCTAGAGCCTGGCTCACAACTGCCTGGAACTCCAGTTGGAGGGGATATGATGCCCTCTCCTGGTCTCTAAAGGCCCTCATAGTCACTGAGACACACAGACACTCAGATACATACATGGCACACATGAATAAAAATAAATCTTAAAAATAGTATTCTTACAAATTAAGAATCATTCTATTTTATAATTGGTATATAATTTTACTACCAAACTATATTAAAAACAATTGTCCTAAAAACAAACAAACAAACAAACAAACAAACAAACAAACAAACAATTGTCCTTATGCTGATTTTAATGAGAAAAAAATTAAGACAACTTAATTTATTTTAGGTTTTTATTGTTCAACAAATTATAATTGTATATAATTATATACATTTGTTCATAAAATGTATATAGGTTACTCATTCATTGAACACAATGTCATATCATAATAAGCATCTGTCGAGTTAATCTGAGATGTCTAATAAGTGATATATTTCTTATTAAGCAATACAGGTTGTACAAGGTATAATGGAAGATATTTAGAATTACTTAAATAGAATGTCACTTACTGTTTGAGTTAATTCCTCTGTAATTAGATTGATTGAAAAAAAGGAACTTGGATTTGATAGAGGGAATTTCTAGGTTTATTTTCAGGGCAATGGTGTTTACAGTTGGCAATAGATGCAGAAATCATCTTTTGGCAAGCACTGTAACCATTTGAAAGCCAAGAAATATGCTTACATCCTGCTTTAAGCAGGTGTGTGTGTGTGTAGGTGTGTGTGTGCATGCGCATGTTCGTATATACATATTTGTGTGCATATGCTAGGCTTCATTTTTCTCCATTTGCTTCCTCGAATCTGATTCTAGTGCCTTCTAAAGACTTTGTAAAAGTTTAAATAGTCTTCCATTTTATTCTTTATATGAATATTGACAGTCCTTATACTTTAGGAGTGTTTATATACAGGCCACAGTGAAAACTACATGCTGATTAAATTAAAAACTCCTTACTAATGGATGGAACTTGAAAATATCATTCTGAGTGAGGTAACTCAGTCACAAAAGAACACACATGGTATGTACTCACTGATAAATGGATATTAGCCCAAAATTTCGGAATACCCAAGATTCAATTCACAGATCATAGGAACCCTAAGAAGAAGGAAGACCAAGCTGTGGATGCTTCAGTGCTTCTTAGAAGGGTGAACAAATTACTCACAGGAGGAAATACAGAGACAAAGTGTAGAGCAGAGTCTGAAGGAAAAGCCATTCAGAGACTGCCCCACCTGGGGATCAATCCCATATACAGCCATCAAACCTGTACGCCATTGTGGATGCCGGGAAGTTCTTGTTGATTGAAGCTTGATATGGCTGTATCCTGAGAGGCTCTTCCAGAGCCTGACAAATACAGAGCCTCATAGCCAACTATTGGACTGAGCACAGAGTTCCCCGATGGAGGAGCTGGAGAAGGGACTGAAGGAACAGGGGGTTTGCAGCCCCATGAAGGGGGCAACAGTGTCAACAGGCCAGATCCCAGGAGCTCCTGGGAACTGGACCACCAACCAAAGAATACACATGGAAGGACCCACGGCGCTGCCGCATATGTGTTAGAGGAGGCCTTGTTGGACATTGGTGGGAGGAGAGGCCCTTGGATCTGGGGGTGTTCGATGCCCCAATGCAGAGGAATGCCAGGGCTGGAAGACAGGAGTGGGTGGGTGGGTGAGGGAGCATCCTCATAGAGGAGGGGGGAGGGGATAGGTGGTTTCCAGAGGGGAGACCTGGAAAGGGGAAACCATTTGAAATTTAAATAAAGAAAATATCCAATTTAAAAAAAAAAAGAAACGTAGATTCTAACAGCATGGAGGATTCTAACATTGTCCTGCTATTGTGCTGCTTAAGACATATTAAAATATAAAGGCTGAAAAAAAAAAAAAAACCTCCTTGCTATCTGCCCATTCTTCATGCTTTAAGATAAAAATTTCATCTATATTTAAATCCTATTTATTCTAGATCTTACCCATTTAATATGCATTTAAGCTGACCATAAAAATATTGTCTGTCATATGGAAGGTCTTGTGCTCTAAGTGCTGGATGTACAAAGGCAAATCGTATATATATCAGAAGGGGTAGAGTGTATAAGACTGATCAGTGTGGAGTTCTGAGTATTATGGTAGATGTCTGCAAAGCTATAGGGAGATGGATGAATAGTTACTTGTTATAGAGATAAAGAAACAGTAAGCTTAGAGAAATGGAATAGATGAATAAATGAGTGAATGAATATATTTTATAAAATCAGATATTGGGTACCATTACTTGTGTAGTCTGCTATGTCTTCTGACTAGTTTCTCCCTTTCTTTAGTATATGTAGATCCCTTCCTTGTGTCACTTACTGTTCACTGACATGTGTGCATGCCCCCTCCCATACTGTAAGTCTTGGAAGAAAAGACCTAATTTCAAGTATTAATTTGAACCACTCTCACCTAAAACCACACAGAGTGTATAACTCTCCTGTAATGTCTTCTGAATGGAAAAACTAAACAAAAACCTAGACATGTGAGATTTGAAGGAGCTTTGCATTGCAAAGTGTGATAGACAGGAGAGGAGAGTGCAGTGACTGTAGGTAACATTAGCAAAGGGCTCTCAATCAAATTGAGAACAACCTGATTTCTAAGCCTTAATTATCCTTTAATATGTACAACTTCCATCAGAATGCATTCTTTTGTGTAGTGCATGTGCGCGCATGTGTGTGCATGTGTATAGATCAAGTGTGTCAGATGTTTTCCTAACTCTCCACTTTATTAATTTATTGATTGATTAACAAAGTCTCTTAGGAGTTAACTGAATTTACAACCCTGCCTAGCTAGCAAGCCCAAGTTATCCTTTTGTCTTCATGTCCCCAGCATTTGGGATTACCGGTACCTGACATCACATCATGCCTTTTATGTCCTTTCTGGAGATTTGAATTCAGCTCACCCTTGTGCATAAAGCTTACTGCCACTTGAACCATGTTTCCAGAGCCATCCCTACCTTCCCTCTCTCTCTCCTCCTCTTCATTCCTCCTCCACATTTTATATTATTTATATTTATATTATATTGTTTACTTCAACACCAGACACACTTCTTGCACAAAAGAACCGTTAAAAATCAGCAGAGACACCTCTTGTGAGGCTATGCCAGTGCCTGGCAAACACAGAAGTGGATGCTCACAGTCAGCTATTGGATGGAACACAGGGCTCCAATGGAGGATCTAGAGAAAGTACACAAGGAGCTAAAGACGTCTGCAACCCCAAGGTGGAACAACAATATGAACTAATCAGTACCCCCCCAGAGCTCATGTCTCTAGCTGCATATGTAGCAGAAGATGGACTAGTCGGCCATCATTGGGAAGAGAGGCCCTTTGATCTGGCAAACTTTATATGCTCCAAGTACAGGGGAACACCAGGGCCAAGAAGTGGGAGTGGGTGGGTAGAGAAGCCGGGGGGGGGGGGAGGTATAGGGAACTTTCGGGATAGCATTTGAAATGTAAATGAAGAAAATACCTAATAAGAATTTGGAAAAAAATCATGGGAGACTTAAATCAAAACACCAAATGAGATGAGAGTGTCATTCAATGGTTATGGATGTGGGTACACTGTGCCCTAGAGGTAAAGGTCCTAACAGCCAAGTTCCTTCCTGCCAATCCCTGACAACTAGAGTCCCATACCCAGATTCTACATGGTAGAAGAGAGAACCAACCCATGCAAGGTGTCCTTTGACCGTGACAAGTGTGTGGTGGCATATGCAAATTCAGAACTATATAGAATAAGTAAATAAATGTAAAGCAGAAAGGGCTAATCCTTTTTCTTACATTCCCAAATGGAAACTGTGCAATCAACTTTAGGTTGACTCCAGGGCTTATTCATGGAACTCTTACTTATAATTCCTGAATTAAAACCTTCCCTGTTGTTTTCATGTTAAATATATTTTATATGTATACTTTCATAACAAATCAAAGTGAGTGATAGTTGTGGGAATTTTCATTGTCTTTTAAAATACTTATTATATAACCAAGGAACATAAAGTGACTAGTCTCAGCAGAATACAACTCAAAGTTGTGCAAAAAAACGGGAAGCATAAACTTGGATGATTAAAAAAGTGTAGACACTGCCATTTCAAAAACTTCAAAGGTCTCTTCTAAAAGGTTAACTAAAAGGAGGTCACAATTATTTTCTAATAGAGATATTCCTTGCCACTGAAAGAATTCTAGGAAAAAAATCAAAGGTTTTTAGTTCATTGTCAAGTATTTCTCTATTTCTTCTTTCTTGTTTTTATTCACACTTCACTAAAATATGACATTATTTCCCTCGAGTCCCTTTCTTCCCACCAACTCTGTCCGTGCCCACCTATCATTCCCTCTCAAACTCCTCCTTCATTATTGTTAGACACACATATGTATAAGTATACAGATACAAACTGCTCAGTCCATTCAGTGTTGCATGTACATGATGGCAAAGATGATCACATGGTATTGAATAACTAATTAGGGATTTCCTCAGTGGAGGAAAACTACATTTCCTTCATTCATTCCATTTTTTTTAACTGATGCTGAAATTTATTAGATTAACAGGTAGATGTTGTAAATAGCTAGACATTCTCAATTGATTCTTGAATACTTCGGGATCTGGGAGAGTTTACTTCTGTCTTTCTAGCTAAGCATTCATAGTACATAAGTTAGGTAAGATTTAGAGGTGGAAAAGATGGGCAACAGATAGAACCGTGGACGTGTAAAGATGCAAGGCAGTGGTAGACTTTGGAATCATTGTGGAAAAGTAAGTGAACTCCACCATTTTAGTCCAATGATTCATCTTCTGCCCAAGGTTGGAGCTCTGCCTTGCATATTCAAGGAATGACAAGATATGTGGTCCTTCAGGAAGACAAGTAATGTTGTGTCATGGCAACCCTTGGCAATCAATATGAGTGGCTCTGGAGTCAACTTAAAGGTAGTCTGATGGCACTTCTTTGAGGAACTTTCTTGATGGGATTTTTTGATATGAGCAGACCCACCCTAAGTTTCGGTGGTGCATGTAAGAAGTAAACCTTTGCTTATTTTCTGCCTCCCTTTATCCTTGAAAGCAAGCCCTTCTACCCTGATGCTGCCTCTGTTCCATTCTTCTGACAATATTAGAACAAGCTTCTTCAGCTGTGATAAAACATTAACACCAAAAGTAACTTGGGAAAGAAAAGGTTTATAGTTTATATATAGTTTATATAGCCATTATCTGGGGAAGCCAAAGCAGGAAGCTGGAGACAGGAACTGAAGCACAGGCTGCACTGGCTTGCTCCACCTGGCTTTCTCAGTTTGTTTTCTTACACAACCCATCTCCATAATTAATCATAAAGAAATTGGCCTCCTAAAGACCAGCAGAGTCCAGTGGAGGCAGTTCCTCAATTGGAAATCCATTTAAGCAGATATGTTCAAGTTTGTGTCAAGTTGACAAAAATCAGTCCAAACCAAACCACCACCACCACCACCACCCTTTAAGTAGGACAGAGCTAAACAATGGATAAACTCAAGATAGGATAAACTAGAATTTGTGTATTATTTTAAAGCATCCAAGTGTTCAATGAAGTTCTAAAGTAAAGAAAGAAAACAATTCATATTTTATTAAGAAAATGCTTGTGACAAAGTTCAGAGCAGAGCCTGAAGGAACGAGCATCCAGAGACTGACCCACTTAGGGATCCATCCCATAAACAACCAAGAAACCCAGGCACTAGGCAGATGCCAACAAGAGCCTGCTGACAGAAACCTGACATAGCTGTCTCCTGCAAGGCTCTTCCAGTGCCTTGCAAATACAGAAGTGGATGCTCACAGTCATCTATTGGACAGAGCACAAGGTCCCCAATGAAGGAGCTAGAGAAAGTACCCAGGGAGCTAAAGTGGTCTGAAGCCCCATAGGAGAAACATCAATATGAACTAACCAGTACCCCCAGAGCTCCTTGGAACTTATACCACCAATCAAAGAAAACACATGGTGGAACTTGTGGCTCTAGCTATATATGTAGCAGAGGATGGCCTAGTTGGTCATCAATGGGAGGAGAAGCCCTTGGTCCTGTGAAGGCTCTATACCCCAGTATACAGAAATGCCAGGACCAGGAATGAGAGTGGGTGGGTTGGGGAGCAGGGGGAGGGGAGAGGGGATAGGGGATTTTGGGAGGGGAAATTAGGAAAGGGGATAACATCTGAAATGTAAATAAAGAAAATACTTTAAAAATGGGAAAAAAAGAAAATGCTTGTGGTAGGATTATACAACTGAGGAGAGTCTAATAAAACGAAGAGGAGCACATGATAGGGGGATTATAAAGGAGTGGTGTGGGACTGAAAAAAGGTGAAATATTATGAATAAATCATAGGGCTTAATGGCAGGGTCACATTTTGTGTAGACTCAAGGTGTTGGGTGCTGGAAAATGACAGTAACTAGGCAGAAGAGATAACACTAACAGTTTCTAGTTTTAGAGAGAGGTTGGCCAAGAAAGGCTGCACTAAAACTGGAAGAGGAGGAGACTGTTTCTGGTTTAAAACATTTACAGGTACATTGTTTCACTTTAACTGGCATGGGATGCACCACTGTTTCTAGGTTGAAAGACTCCCGAATGTAAAGATATACACAGTATCATACTTTACTTTCCCCAGTCTAGCACTTGCTATCTACTTTCAAAAGAGTGCTGAGTCTGCATGTCATCTGCCCAGGGACTCAATACAGCTGAAATAGAGAGGCTTTTCAATACCTCAAAAGTTACAGGAAACCTAATGGTGGTAGGGATTGGCCAGGTGGAGAAAGAGGAGTGCATTGAGAACATGCATGGAACAGAATTGTATCAATCAAACAAACATTCTGAGGCAAGTAGTAAAAAACAAACAAACAAACAAACAACACAGAGCAGAAGATGATGTAAGTCTTCAGTGAAGATGAGGCAAGTCACGCTTAGGACACTGGCGTTAAGCACTGGCATCCCAACATACAGAATGAGCTCTGACTGGTTCTGACAGGCGCCAGTGCAAAGCTCCTTAGTGGGGCTTATCTCATGAACTCAATCAGTATTTCTCTTGTTCAGTTCAGATCTGAACTGCAATAAGACACCCGGCTGAAAGGAAGTAGACAGGTGCTGCCCTGGAATCTCAGTTTACTCTTATTAAAAGAGACAAGTACTTTCAAAGGACAGGGAGATAAAATGATACAGAGAGGTGTGACATTTGAGATGAGCTTTCGAACAAGCCTGAGTCGAATGTACAACCTTCTGTATTTCTTAACATCCCATTTCCTTTTGAGGTAGCCTTGAAAAGGAAAAAATATAAATAGTAAGTAACTAGAATAGGTATTATTTATAAATGGAAGTGGTCATTAGTGCAATTTTAAATATGTGAATAGAAGAAAATTAATCTATTTTGGTCTCCATTGCTGTATATTCCTGCAGGATATATATTTACACATGTATATGTATACATACATATGCACACATTTGTATATCCATATCTATGGATATAGGTGAAAAGAAAGCATTAAACATTTATATATACTTAATAATGCTTTGGATGTAGTTCTCAAATAATTTATTGAATTAAGTTTTACCACATTTATATTTTGACTCCTAGTCCTTAAAAATGCATAGTTGTTAAATGGTGGAGGACTTAGAAAAGAGTATGTTCTTGTATTTTAAAGGAAAATACAGCATACATTGAAACAACCATCAAGAGGTCTGAGGTTTATGCTCACTTAACAGTAATTACATGTTTCTTAATAAACATGTATATAATAATAGATATTTAAAAGATCATTTTCTCCTTCACGATTACAGGATTTACAAAAATTGGCACTGACCAGAAATCATAAAGAAAACTTTCCAAATGCCGAGGGAAAAATGAAAGAGCTTTAAAAATTCATTAATTTGAGCCACCATAGGATTATTGTATTTACAGTAAATGAAGTTCAAACATGTAATTTTTATTTATAAGTAAATTTATCCACAATCTTTGGGAAGTAAATTCTACAACATCTGTGAAAATATAGTCTTAGTCTTAACTGAAGAAAAAATAATTTTCTAGGTACTAAATTCTGTCCACTTTTCCTTAAATATAATTAAGTACCAGCCCCTTCTCCACATTTTTAATTTAATGAAGTAGGAAAACCGATTTTAACTATTAGTGGGATGATTTTAACTATTTTTTTTTTTTAATTTCTGGATTCAGAAAGATCTGGTCTGGCGCTGACAGAGCCACTGGATTTTATTGGACAATCCACCTGAAAACAATAAACCAACCTCCAAAAAGCCAAAAACAAGAAACCTGAGGAAAAACCGCTTCAGAGGAAAGCATCGATTTTCGAACTTAAAAAAAAAAAAAAAAAGACTGCCCCCACAAAACTCAAAACATAGATTCCGACTTTCCCCCTCAATTTTGCCCGAGGGAAGGCCGGAGACGCATAGAACAGCTGATATTCCTGTCTTCAAAACAGCGCTAAACCTCGGTGTAACGGTCAGGAGCACTCCCGGGCCGGGACACACACTGGTGGAGGTGGGGCTACGGGGGGCGTGTCGGGGGCGTGACCAGGGCGGGGCGAGACCCGGATTGCCTAAGTCTGGCCTCGAGGGGCGTGGTGGAGGTGTGACAAAGGCTGGTGCGGGGGGTGGGGTGGAGTGGGGCGGGGCGGAGCCTGCTCGCGCCCTTTAAAAGGCGGGAGCGTGGCGGGACCTCCGGCAGATGCTCCTGGTAGGCGCTCATGTCTCTGTCGCGCCCCGCGTGGCCTGCGGGGCCTGCCTGGCCTGTCTCCTCAGAACCGCCTCCTGAGGACCCCGCTGCGGCGTCCCCCAGCAGCAAGCGGCGGCGTCTGAAGGAGCCTGGCGGCGGAGTCTCTGAGGCGGGATGGCCGCTGCTTGTGGTGCCTCGCTTGTCTGAGGTAGAAAAAGTCTGGGAGTGGTCGCTCAGACCCTTCACAGCGTTCCTCATTCCAAAGAGCCCGGGGAGCTCAGTCGGTGGGAAGCAGTCGTGTGACCCGGGATGTCAGGACAGAACATTCCAGGCGCACAGCTGTTGGCAGTCTGGAATCTTAGGAAGAGCAGGGTGTTCTAGGGCTCCAAGAAAGTCTTGTGAAGCAGGACTGCAGGACAGGGAGGTTCAGGGGGTGCGCCTTGGTGACCAAGCAGAAGTGAGTCATGCTCCACCCAATAGCCTCGAGCCTGAAGAACTTCCTGAGAAGGAAACTATTCTGAAAGAAAAGAATTCTGTGAGAGAGCCAGGAAACTCATTTCTAGATGTACCATTTTCTGAGGAAACTAAGTCAGCATTACATGAAATTAAAGACAGATGTAAAGTTGACAGTGTTATAACCTCCGAGAAAAGAGAAAACGTTTCATCGTCTACACTAAAAATATCAAAATTTCAAAACCAGGCCTGCTTGGAAAGTGCCAAACCTAGCTATTTTAGAGATAGCATCACAAAAAATTTCTTTGAGTTTCCAAGGGATTTAAATAGCAACATGTCCTTTGTCTATTTAAAGGAAACAGCAAAGAAAAAAAATGACAAAATTGTGGCATATGTTAGGGATTTCACAAACATTTTCTCGTCCCAAAATAGACCGGATGCTAAGAAACAAAAGTTACAGGATGATAAAAAAATTGTATATGTGGAAAATAATTTTTCTGACTATTCTGAAAGTAACCACAAGTCACTCACCATTGAAGGGAAAATAGACTTGATCAATTTAAACTACTATAGGCACAGTAGTATTGAGTGTGATGTAAGAGACTCTAAAAAGAATTTCACTCTAACACTAGAAGTTGCAAATTGCGAGGGAACAGAAAGGAATCAAGACTATTACATACCTACCAGACAAGAATATTACATACCTACCAGACAAGAATCTCAAAGCTTGGACTATGACAGATCTATTTTGAAAATAAAAAAGGAAAATTGTTGGAGAATAAAAAAAATTAGGATTATTTGTAAGAATAATATGATTCTGAAAAGCAATATAGTTTCTTTGCATGATAACTTTGATTCTTTCATAAGAAAGAAAGAAAAGAAGAAAGATGATAGGGAATCAGAAGAGGGATGCATTTTCAAATATATAATAAATTTGAATTATTTGAAAAATATTATAAAGGAAAGATATATTGTGTATCTAACTAAGATGTTAACTTCTTTAAGACTGTTAGAATGTAATACAAAATCTACAGCAAAGAAAAGGAAACTATTTAAAACGGAACATGTTCTTCAACGGGTTAAGAAACAAAACATGAATTCTCTTACTATGACAACTAAAATTTTTCTAATTTACAAACTATGTGAAAATGTTCCTCTTTTAATGGGTTTTGATAACATGGAAGAACTTTCTTTGACAAAAGAATCTAGTTATGAGAGTACAAGATGTGCCAAACTACTCCTAAATATGGAAAATTTGGACTATTATAGTTTTGGTATTGGCGGCACACATGTGGAGTCTGATCCTCGATTTATACAGAATAACTGTGGACATATTAATGAAAAATATTATGAGAGTAGTATGTATAATCAAGATTTAGATACTGTAAGAAAATGGAAGCATAAGACCATTCACTTTATTTTTAAGTCAATATTTGAAGATGTCTTTAATGTTAGACAAGTGTGCACATTGTTAAGCCAAAATACATCACACAGTGACCAGATTAATGCTATGGCAATAACTCTGAAGATCAGCTTGGAGAATCTGTTAAGTGAAATAGAAGGGAAAATATATGATTTTGTTTTGAAGAGAGAAATGAAGGTCACAAAAAGTTCAAGTGGTTTTCAAGCCCATAAAGCTATTGACACTGAGAAGGAAGAGGATAGCTTTCCCACAATGGACAGAATGTCTTCAGTGCAGTCAGCTTCACTAGTGAGTAAGAGCATAAATATGGAAGAAACTAAATCTGTTAATCAAAATAATAGAACTAGCACAAAAGAGGATGGAGGTATTTTGCAAGAAAGTGAGTTAGCTAATTCAAAGCATTTTCATCCAAAGAATGAGTCTGCATTATATGCTAATCATCAATTTGAAAGTGATCCAAGTGGGGAGAACAATGAATGTTTTCAGGGTTTAACTGCTACATGTTTATCAACAGAAACTCTGCCAATAGCAGAAGAGTTTGAGATGAAGAGCAAATTTGATTTAGTACTTGAAGAACTTCGAATGTTTCATGAAATTAGTAAGGAAAATGAAATTCCAAGTACCAGGGAAACAAACAATAGGAAAGAAAATTACTTTGGAGAAAGTAATGATGTTAAAGAGGCAAGAATGGAGATAGGAAAAAAACTGGAAATGGTTGAAACCAACACAAGAAATGCACCTTTTTTGTCCAGTGATGTGAAGGCAGGTCTCAACAAACATAAAAGGCACCAAAGTTCATTTAACTGGAAAATGCTGCCTACTCATGAAGGACAGGCAGTTCCCAATGAGTGTTGGCCAAGATCAGAGGAAAGGAGTAGAAGACTCCATTCTACTCCTGAGGAAGGTATGCTATTTACATTTTATTTCTTTTGTGTTTTTTGTTTTTGTTTTTGTTTTTTTGAGACAGCTTCTATGCAGTTTGGGCTGTCCTGGAACTCGCTCTGTAGACCAGGCTGGCTTCAAACTCATAGAGATCCATCTGCCTCTGGTTCATATGTGCTGTGATTAAAGGCATGCACAACCATTGCCTGGCTTATAATTTTTTACTCATGATAAAAAGTCACCTTTTAAGCCGGGCGTGGTGGCGCACGCCTTTAATCCCAGCACTCGGGAGGCAGAGGCAGGCGGATTTCTGAGTTCGAGGCCAGCCTGGTCTACAAAGTGAGTTCCAGGACAGCCAGGGCTATACAGAGAAACCCTGTCTCGAAAAACCAAAAAAAAAAAAAAAAAAAAAAAAAAGTCACCTTTTTTCTCCTGAGTAAGAAATATATATAATTTTGATAACAAATAAAATAGAAAAGACTGTTCATTAATGTACACTATTTCCTACAAAGATCTATTAAAATGTTAGACAATGAACTGAAGCTGAAGGAAACAAATTACTTAAATAGAAAAAGCTCAGGAGTCTTATTTAAGTTTTTTAAATATTAGGAGTCAATTGAAGGCAGAATTTATAAAAAACATAGTTTGTCAATGTTGTTAACATTTATAGACAAAAGTCACTTTCTCTAGACAGAGCTTTAACCATCTAGTCAATGCAGTATCATAAGTGAGTTATAATATGTTAATGTTTATTTTCAGATCATAAGAAACCTTTACCTAAAAGCCCTACTTTTTCTCCCGATGAATATAAAAAAGAAACTTTATTGAAGGGAGGTAAGATCTTTTGTTATTTTCTGGAGTATGTTTTAAGATGGCTGTCATATTGTTTGAGCATGGTGAAACTACCATGGTTGGTAAACAAATACAAAATTTCATACTTTGAAAAATATCAAGAAGTTACTAATTACAATATGTAGAGATTGGCTAAATATGAGAATATTACTGGAAGGTGTCCTCTGAACAGTATGCTTAAACATTATAGTTATGTATGACAATAATCTAAATGATGTTATTAATGTGTGATTTGTTGTGTATGTACTATATTAGTTGACAAAAATCAAACAAAGGAGAATCCCAAATGGATTCCCATTTCTGAAATGTCATTCCTATTATGTTCTATACTTTTTTACCTTTATGGATTTTCTCATGTAGATATTTTATAAACATAAACAATATACTAATACTAATCTGGATATTATAACTCATACCTTAATCTTAGCACTAGGGAGGTGTTGACAGGAGAATCTGGTACAGGTTTGAGACCAGAAACCAAGCCCAAATACTCTAGCAATTATTTATTATTATTTTGGTATTAATATGATTTTTGAACATGACTATTATACTTATTTTTATTCTTAATTGCTGTTAAGGAAAACAACAAAAGCAAAATTAAGCAGTTGCCAATAATCCTTATATAAGAAGTTTTTGAAATAAGAATAAAGCAAAATCTAATATTTATTCTAACTTGTACAAATGTGTATAGATAAGGATAGGAAGAATGCAATTTCATTTTGTCTTTCCTTTTGTCTCTTTCCCTTTGTCTTAACGGATGATGAATTGACCTTAATGGTTTATTGATGCCTTTGGGAGCTTAAAAGTATACAGGCAGTGTCTTATTTCCTGAAAACAACTGATGACAGAGGTACTGATATTCCCTGAGTCTAAAAAGTTAGGCTGGACAGAAAGACAGGGAACACCTGGCTTTAGGAATCTATTTTGATGTAGAATAGAAGGAGGAGAAGGAACACACATCTACATTGTTGCCTGCTATGTGGCAGCTGCCAGCTCACCAGGTATTTTATATGTCCTTTAGGCCACTGTTATTTTGACTGTAATGTGCTCTGGCTCTCTTGAAGATCTTGTTAAAGGATTCTGTTTCACCGTAATCAAGTTCTAGGATTCTGCATTTTTAACAATTTCCTAGAAGACACAGATGTTGTTAGCCTGTTGACCAAACCCTTAGTAATCCTGGCTGTCCGGGAACTCATTCTGTAGACCAGACTGGCCTTGAACTCAGAAATTCACCTGCCTCTGCCTCCCCAGTCCTGGGATTAAAGGCAAGCACCACTATGCCCAGCTAATCATGACATATGTTTAAATACTGGCTTTAAGAGCAATTCCACAAAGCATTCTGGAATGCTTAGATTTGTTAAAAACTGTGAACAATAAATTAATCAAGCATATAACAATAAGAAAGGGGCTGAGATTTATTTTACAAAGGAATGTAGTTTCAACACATAGCTTAATGAGGGAGGTCATTATTTTACAAAGACCTAATATTGATGGAAATTAGTGTAATAATTTTCTACCCACTGTAAAACTACCACAAGTCACTATTAAAATATAAAAGAGGAAAGCATAGTTTGAAAAAGAATTCAAATAGATGCTTAATTTTGCTCTATTCTGAAATTATCTTTTAATGAAGTTAATTTTATATAAATTACTAAAACTGTCTAATATATTACCAAATATACTAACATCAGCATGACCCAATAATTTGTCTGAGTTGAGTATCTCTTTACATTTAAAAGATTTCTAAAACTCTAGTAATGAAACTTTTGCTTATCATTAAATTTATGATTTTAATGCTAAATTGAGTGTTAAAATGCATTTATAGCTTTTGGAGGGCTACCTTATTTTTTCAGGAACATTATTTTTATATAGTTTAAATTTGAATCTGTTTCATCAGTGTTTATATAGATATATATGCAAGTTGTTCAACTTGAAGTCATGCTGTTTAGTTTTGTTAGATTTAACAATGGCTTGATGACAGTGCCTTACTATAATGTAGTATCAAAGTCATACTAATTCACTAAAGCCAAACTTACCAGTTTTACAATTATGCTAGATAGTTTATGTGGAAAAAACCCCTCTTAGTGGTAATACAATATATCTGCCTGTCTAAACTAACTGTTCTGGGGAGAAATATAGCTCTTGGAAACAATTGAATTTCTTGGAAAGTAATGTAATGTGATGTCAAATAAAACTAAAAATCAGAGTAACCCATAGCTATACTTATACTTGTGCTTTATTAATAAAAATCTCCTTTAGAAACCAAATACAACTATTGACATCATGGTAGAGTTACTTCCCTTAAAACTGGAGAATGACATGCGTAAAGCATAGAATCAAGTTGACTTAAACATTAATTAGCTTTTGGTTTTATTATTCTTTTGTCAGATTTCTTGACTGGAATATTGGTTTTATGTAAGTGTTATATACTTTGGGAAAGTTTCTTATTTTTCTTGTATTTGCCTTTCTATACCTTAGAACTGGATGTAATAAGATTAAGAACAATAATGCATTTAAAGTGATTGTTATGAAAATTCTTGGCAAATGGTGCTAGTATCATGATTAGAATAAGGACTTTTAAGCATATTGGTAATTTTTGCCTCAGTCTATAAATTATGTTGTCCTCTTTGCAGGCAGTCATTTTTCGCATGGGATTTCCAGAGTACAGCCTCTTAAGACATGCAGCCGTCCAATTAGGGTTGGCTTGTCAAGAAGAGCTAGGCTGAAACAGCTTCATCCTTACCTGAAATGAATGAGTTGTAAGGACTTACAAGGAGCTTCTGGACTTTACCAGTTCAGCATGTCTAGGAATGATTTACTTGTTGCTTTGTATAAGTGTTTTCCTCCAGCTGCAGATTTTGTGTTTTATTTTTTAAGTGTAGAGAGGTTCTTTTGTGTATAAATTATTTAATTACCTTTAAAAGAAAACTTTTACTGCTATTTCATGTCATATGATCAAGATACACATTAAAGTATTTTTATGATCATATAAACCATTTCAGCTTCTTAGTTTTCATGACATATGTATGTAACTCCTTTGTAGAGAAACATCTATAACTTTGACTACTTTCTGAAAGTACCTGTGGCTTATAAAAGGCTAATGCATCTATGTTCTAACACATTTTGGCAGATATATAGACCCTTCCTTCCTTCCTTCCTTCCTTCCTTCCTTCCTTCCTTCCTTCCTTCCTTCCTTCCTTCCTTCCTTCCTTCCTACTTCCCTCCTCCCCCCTTCCCTCCTCTCCTCCCTCTTTCCTCCCTCCCTCCATCCCTCCCTCCTTCCATTCAGTCCTTCCTCCCTCCCTCCCTCCCTCCCTTCCTCCCTCCCTTCCTCCCTCCTTCCCTTTCTCCCTCCCTCCTTGCATTCAGCCCTTCCTTCTTCCCTTTACATGGCATATCTATCTAGTAGCTCATACTGATCTCCCATTCCCTAGGAAGCTGAGGCTGATGACCTGGAGATTTTGTTTCTCTTGTCTCCTTGTGCTGTAGCTTCCTGTGCTTGATATTTGTAAAGAAATATATAATATACATATTTTAAAGTAACAATCAAAAGAATAAAGCATATTTAAAAATATTAGACAGATAAATAATATTGACATACTGTGGTGGCTTAAACAGGAATGTCACCAGTAGGCTCATATATTGGAAGGCTTGGTCACTAGGGAGTGTTGCTACTTGACAGGAATTAGGAGGTGTGGCCTTGTTGGAGTAGGTGTGGGTTTGTTGAAGGAAATGTGTCACTGTAGGTGGACTTTATGGTTTGAAATGATCAAGTCCAGAGTATCTAGTACTCTCTTCTTACTGCCTGGGATCTTCATGTAGAACTCTCATGTCTGCTTGCTTGATGCCATGCTTCTCACCATGACACTAACAGACTAAACCTCTGAACTGTAACCTAGCTCCAGTTAAATGTTTTCTTTTATAAGAGTTTATATAAACTGTAGCTGTAGCCACGGTGTCTCCTCACAGTAATAGAACACTAAGACACATAGAAAAAAAATTAAGAGAAAAAAAAAAAAGGAAGTATCAAGAAAACATAAGAGGAGCAAACAAGGCCAGGGTTACCTCAGTATATTTTGCAGTTACACCAACAAGTAAGCCTAAATGCATCAATTAGCAATATAAATGTGGCTGGTTAAAATGATCATCAGTAAATGTTTTAGATACACTAAGTTCAAACCTCAACTTTGCCTCTATTCATTAAGTTCCATCCTTCAGCAAACACTTTCCAACTCCAGCGCCCTGCTGTAATCCCTCCACCCACTCTCAGCTGAAGAACCCAGCAGGAACACCTTAACTTAGGCCTTGTTAAAGTGCATTTTTAAAAAGCATGTTTGATTATTATATTTTTGTGTAAGAATGTTTTGCCTCATTGTCTGTCTGTGTACAAGGTGTAGGCTGAACCTTTGAAGACTAGAAGAGGGCATCAGATCTCTTGGAACTGGAGTTATAGACATTTGTGAGCTACCCTGAGGATGCTAGGAATGAACTTGGGTCCGCTGGAAGAGCAGCCATTGCTCTTAACTGATGAGCCATCTCCTTAGGCCCAGAATGCAAACATTTTGAAAGCCAGATTATTTGGTCCCCTGAAATATGTCATAAGATCTTTAAACTACACCTGCTTCCAGTATATATTTCTATTGTTTTGAGAATAACTGAATGGAATTCTACTCGAGTACTGTCATGTAACAGCTAGGTCATGTAAAATTCTTTTTTTTTTTTTTGTTAATTGAAGATTACATTTCATGTTGACAGATTAAGTTGTTTGTATTTTTAGATGGTGTGACATGATCCTTGAATCACTATATATATGTTGTAGGATAGCTAAATCTAGCTAAATTAGCATATGCATCACTACTCAATTATTTTTCTGGAGAAAACAATTGACATCCACTCTAAGCATTCTTTTTTTTCAAAATTTTTTCAATTTTTTTTTTTTTTTTTGGTTTTTCAAGACAGGGTTTCTCTGTATAGCTCTGGCTGTCCTGGAACTCACTTTGTAGACCAGGCTGGCCTCAAACTCAGAAATCCACCTGCCTCTGCCTCCCGAGTGCTGGGATTAAAGGCGTGCGCCACCACGCCCGGCTCAATTTTTTTTACTAGATATTCACTCTACGCATTCTTAAAAGCTCTACAACCTTGGGCAAATCCTCTCATCTAAAAAGGAATAGTAGTATCCTATTGGATAAATGTAAGGATTGAGCCTGCCAATGCCTGTTGTAGACTTGGAACAGCTTAGATATAATGTTAGTGTTTAACCATAAATATGTATTGTTACATAATAACCAACTAGTAATGGGCAATTAAAATACTTACCAACTTTTCCTATCTTTCTTCTCTTTCAGTTCTATCATGCCTCTTTGTCCTGTTGGTTTAGACAGGATCTAACTGTCCTCAATTTGAGGACCAGTGGCCTCAAATTTGCACTAATACTTTTGCCTCTCAAATACTGGGATTAGTGTGTGCCACTATTCCCAGCTTCTGGGAAATTTTTCTAGTTATGTAGATATTATATATTTTCTTGACATAGACATATATTACTTCAAGGGATAGTTTGCATTAATAAAATACCTTTTATGGACTAGGGGAAATATATATACAATATATGTAATTATATATAATATGTATGTAAATATATGTGTGTATATACATTATACACACAAAACATACACACACACACACACACATCAGACACTAAATCATATTTTTCTCACTGTGTTGGGAAGCACCATCATTTGAACCTATCTTTGCTAGATAGACAGACTCTACCTATTTTTCAAGTCATAGCACGTACTGTAGGAGAGCATTTGGAAGAAATACTCAGTTCATCCATCTACCCAACCCCAGGGCAAAAGAATAAACTAACAGCCTTGGGGAACAGTGTAAAGGAAGTACTGGGGATCCCTGAACTCCAGGCTCTGTGGTTTCCTTCTTTGTCACTCTGACTTCTTTTTGGTTTTTTGTTTTTGTTTTTTACATTAGATATCTTCTTTATTTACATTTCAAATGTTTTCCCCTTTCTTAGTTTCCCCTCCAACCCCCCCCATCCATTCCCCCAGTCCACTCCTCTTCACTCTGCTCACCAACCCACTCACTCCTGCTTCCCTGTCCTGTCTATCCCCTATAGTGGGGCATTGAGCCTTCACAGGACCAAGAGCCTCTTCTCCCATTGATGTCTAACAAGGCCATCCTACGTACGCAGCTGGAGCCATGAGTCCTTCCATGTGTACTCTTTGGTTGATGGTTTAGTACTTGGGAGCTTTGGGAGTACTGGTTGGTTCATATTGTTGTTCCTCTTTTGGGGATGCAAACCCCTCAGCTCCTTGGGTCACTCTGACTTCTAACAGGTACCTCAAAAATGTCATAGTCCTGAAGAAGCTCCTTCTGTTTTCTCTATAAGTCCCCCTCATATACTTCTCATTTTAGTGAGGAGGAGGAGGAGTTCTATTAAGTGGCTCAGAGTAAAAACCTTGGAGTCTCATAGAAGCAGGGGGAGGGAGGATGGCATAGGGGGTTTTCAGAGGGGAGACCTGGAGGGAGGATAACATCTGAAATGTAAATAAAGAAAATATCCAATAAAAACTGTTCTGGAAATGGCATTTTCAAAGAGTACTTTGAGATAGAAGCAAACATTTTCAATGAATGTCTACTTCACAACCATCTGTAATACGGTCTGATGCCCTCTTCTGGTGTGTCTGAAGATAGCACGTTCATATACATACAATTAAAAACAAAAGAAAAAAAAAAACAAAACCCCCCAAAAGAAAAGAAAACAAAACAAGACACCAAAACCTTGGAGTCACCCCCCTAACTTCCAACTGACCTATCACTTTGGTTTCCTTGCTCAACTAACTGTAATAGAATTGAGTTCCTACTTAGTGAGCTTCGTGCTTCAGTTATTGCTTCTATCTTTTCTGAGTGTAGTATCCAGATTTGCAAGCATGTTACTGCTCAGCTCAATATAATATAATCATCTAAAGTCTTTATGTTAATCTGAGTAAGAGTTAAACTCTTACTTTGGGGGCTAAAAACTATCAAATTCCTAAACTCCTTACTATCGTTTCCCTGTTTGTTCCACTGAAGGCACACTAGCCTTCCTTGAAGTGGTCGGTTTTGCCTCAGGCTCGGTGCACTTGCCTTCCTTTCCTGATATGCTTGCTAAGCTAGCAGTGCAGCTCACTCTGTCGCTTCCATAGAATTGGATCAAATGCTCCCTTTACATTGGTTACTGTAAATTGTTAAAAGCTTCTTGCCACTACATGTTTCTATGAATGGTAATATTATTATAAAGCACAATAGGGTGTTTTAGGAATACTACACTTGATATAAATATTTGTCACTGAATTTTATTCTTACCTTCTCATTTGTTCTCTATATTTTTATAGTAGATTTGGTTACTATAGTATAGTAATTCAGTAACTTAGATATTTAAATATTTAAAAGTGTAAGAATAGAAAGAAAATCTTTTTCCCATTAAAATCTTTTTTTATACAATATATTTGGACCATATTCTTTCCCTTCCCCTAACTCCTCTCAGATCCTCCCCACCTCTCTCCTCACTCAACTTCTAGTTCGCTCTCTCTCTCTCTCTCTCTCTCTCTCCCTCCCTTCCTCAAAAAACCAGAAAAATAAGACAACAAAAAACAAGAAAAGGAACATCAAAATATACAAACTAAACAAACAGAACAAAAAGAAAATTAATAAGACAAGACATACCCAAACAAAACAAAAGTATACACACACAAAACCCCATGGAATCTGTTTTGTGTTGGACAACTGTTTTCTTCCTTGGAGTTATGCACCACCACTGACTCTTAGAATTTTCCTGCCTCTTCTGTAGAGGTACCTGATCCTTGAGGAGAAGGGTTCAGTAAAGGTATTATTTAAGACTAAGTGATCAGAGTCTCTCACTCTCTGCAGTTGTGGATCTTTTTTGTTAATTACCACCAACTGCAAAAGGCAGCTTCTCTGAGAGGGTTGAGTGATGCTCTGATCTATTAGCATAGCAATATGTTATCAAAGTCATTTTATTGCTGTGTTCCTTTAGCAGAATAATAGAGGAAGTTTTCCCCCTTGGCCTGTGATTTGTCTAGTCTCAGTTCTTGGCCACGTTAGCAGTGTTATGTATTTTTTTGTGTTAAACAAACTTGAAAAGTCAAAAGTCTAGCATTTTAACTAAAATTACATTCATCTTCAGTTAGTTTGCGTTTTCAGTGCTGGACACTGAATCCAGAATCTCATGCAGGCTAGATAAGCACTCTACCATTAAGCTATATTCCAAGCCCAAATTGTATTAATTTTTAAAGCAACAATTCTAAGCTTTTACTTTTTCTTTATCTTTTTAAAAAATTAGGTATTTATTTTATTTACATTTCCAATGCTATCCCAAAAGTCCCCCACACGCTCCCCCACCCACTCCCCCACCCACCCACTCCCACTTCCTGGCCCTGGCATTCCCCTGTACTGAGGCATATAAAGTTTGCAAGACCAATGGGCCTCTCTTTCCAATGATGGCCGACTAGGCCATCTTCTGATACATATGCAGCTAGAGACACGAGCTCTGGGGGTACTGGTTAGTTCATATTGTTGTTCCACCTATAGGGCTGCAGACCCCTTTAGCTCCTTGGGTGCTTTGTCTAGCTCCTCCACTGTGGGCCCTGTGTTCCATCAAATAGCTGACTGTGAGCATCCACTTCTGTGTTTGCTAGGCCCCGGCATAGTCTCACAAAGGACAGCTATATCTGAGTCCTTTCAGCAAAATCTTGCTAGTGTATGCAATGGTGTCAGTGTTTGGAAGCTGATTATGGGATGGATCCCTGGATATGGCAGTTTCTAGATGGTCCATCCTTTTGTCTCAGCTCCAAACTTTGTCTCTGTAACTCCTTCCATGGGTGTTTTGTTCCAATTCTAAGCAGGGGCAAAGTGTTCACACTTTGGTCTTCATTCGTCTTGAGTTTCCTGTGTTTTGCAAATTGTATCTTATATCTTGGGTCTCTAAGTTTGTGGGCTAATATCCAATTATCAGTGAATACATATTGTACTTTTCAAACATGCATTACGACCTTAAGTCATTTAATTTGCAATGTAAAATGGATATAGTAATTGTATCTCACAGTGAATTTATATATGTATATATATGCACACACATATATATACATATATATAATTACATATATATGAGGTTTTATGTATATGCATGAGTTTATATATAATATATTACACAGTATATGATATATACTCTATCATGTAAACATATGATTGTATATATTTTATCATATAATATTTTATATTAAATAATATAATATATATCGTATATTAATAATGTATAAATATGAGTTTAGAAAAGCATACTTTCTTTTTGATTTTAATAAAATATCCATGTTTCAGTGAATATTCCTACATTTCTGTTGCCTCTTGGTTTATCTTAGCTTGTGCATGAAACTGTCTTAGAAACTTCTTGTTAGTCTCCAAATCACTTGATCAGTACACTGTACTGACAGTGTTTACTGATTATATACCTAGTATCACTTGAACATCTACTTCACAATTTCTTATGTTTGGGTTTATATTTATATTTATATTGATAATTCTAGTAGTTTATAGCATTTCTCTTCCAAGCTGACCTTTAACTCCTGGTCCTCCTCCCTCTTCTTTCCAAATGCTCAGGTTGCAGTCAAGACCCTCTATTCCTATCTTAGTTTCTCTTCCTGACTCTATATTCTTTTACTGTTTTGGCCAGTTTCAAAAGAAATCTTTCCTTTCCCCAGTATGTTGTAAAATGACCTTTTCATATGGCTAAAACCACTTAAGTTTAGTTAGGCCCTTATTTATTTTATTACATTTCAAGAAACTTTTTGAAAATATTTGAATATTTTCATCAATAGGAGAAAATTAAAGTTGTTTTTCTCTTTATCTTTTTGAGTTTATGGTACAACACACTATCTCCTACATGTATTGCTACTGTTCTGTCATCATCACCTCCAGTCACCAACTTCAGGAGAAATTGCAAAATGCTTCATAGAATTGGCATCAATAATCAACATTTGGATATTGCTTATTTACAAGAACCATCTGTGGAGCCAATTGATACCTTTATTGTCAGCTAGGTAGATTCATGTTCAAGTTGGTACTTACTTTTTTAAAAAAAAATCATTTTGGTAGAAAGTTGCATCAATATTTTAATATATGTATATTTAAAATATCTCTTCCTATCTCATATTTCCCCTCTTTTTTTGAGAGTCATAGTGGAGGAGAGAATGATTGACAACAAACTTACTGATGGAAAATTTTAATTTTTATAATATTATAGTATAAAAATTAGCCCAATTTTGGGGTATACATTGATTCATTTCTTCCAATACAAACTTGATTCATGCATAATAATCCTCGAAGATATGGGCACAGGGGAAAAATTCCTGAATAGAACAGCAATGGCTTGTGCTGTAAGATTGAGAATCTACAAATGGGACCTCATAAAATTGCAAAGCTTCTGTAAAGCAAAAGACACCATCAATAAGACAAAAAGGCCACCAACAGATTGGGAAAGGATCTTTACCAATCCTAAATCAGATAGGGGACTAATATCCAATATATATAAAGAACTCAAGAAGGTGGACTCCAGAAAATCAAATAACCCCATTAAAAAATGGGGCTCAGAGCTAAACAAAGAATTCTCTCCTGAGGAATAACGAATGGCTGAGAAGCATCTGAAAAAATGTTCAGCATCCTTAATCATCAGGGAAATGCAATTCAAAACAACCCTGAGATTCCACCTCACACCAGTCAGAATGGCTAAGATCAAAAATTCAGGTGACAGCAGATGCTGTCGAGGATGTGGAGAAAGAGGAACACTCCTCCATTGTTGGTGGGATTGCAAGCTTGTACAACCACTCTGGAAATCAGTCTGGTGGTTCCTCAGAAAATTGGACATAGTACTACCAGAGGATCCCGTAATACCTCTCCTGGGCATATATCCAGAAGATGTCCCAACCGGTAAGAAGGACACATGCTCCACTATGTTCATAGCAGCCTTATTTATAATAGCCAGAAGCTGGAAAGAACCCAGATGCCCCTCAACAGAGGAATGGATACAGAAAATGTGGTACATTTACACAATGGAGTACTACTCAGCTATTAAAAAGAATGAATTTATGAAATTCCTAGGCAAATGGATGGACATGGTGGGCATCATTCTGAGTGAGGTAACCCAATCACAAAAGAACTCACACAATATGTACTCACTGATAAGTGGATATTAGCCCACAAACTTAGAATACCCAAGATATACGATACAATTTGCAAAACACAGGAAACTCAAGAATTGGAACAAAATACCCATGGAAGGAGTTACAGAGACAAAGTTTGGAGCTGAGACAAAAGGATGGACCATCTAGAGACTGCCATATCTGGGGATCTATCCCACAATCAGCTTCCGAACGCTGACACTATTGCATACACTAGCAATATTTTGCTGAAAGGACCCAGATATAGCTGTCTTTTGTGAGACTATGCCGGGGCCTAGCAAACACAGAAGTGGATGCTCACAGTTAGCTATTGGATGAATCACCAGGCCCCCAATGGAGGAACTAGAGAAAGTACCCAAGGAACTGGGGGGATCTGCAACCCTATAGGTGGAACAGCAATATCAACTAACCAGTACCTCCTGGAGCTCGTGTCTCTAGCTGTATATGTATCAGAAGATGGCCTCTTGGTCGTGCAAACTTTATATGCCTCAGTACAGGGGACTGCCAGGGCCAGGAAGTGGGAGTGGGTGGGTGGGGGAGCATGTGGGGAACTTTTTGGATAGCATTGGAAATGTAAATGAAATAAATACCTAATAAAAAAGATATTTTATTATGAAATTTTTAATTAAATCTAAGTATATACACATGAGTATAGGTATGCACAGAGGCTCTGGCCTGGAACTAGAGTTACAGGTTGTTGTGAGCCATCAAATGTGCTTGCTGGGAATTGGCTCAGGTGCTCTGGAGAAGCAATGCATGCTCTTAACCATTAAACTGCCCCCCAGCTCCAAACATATTTTTCAAACTTTAATAATAAAAATTTTTTAACAGGAAATTTTATTCACTTTAATAAAAAATACATCATGGAGTGAAATTATATCGAGAAATACTTTGAGTACTGTATACAAAGAACTTTGAAAGTGATTACAAAAGAATAAATGGTGATAACACCAGTAATTCCTAAAGATACAGTATAGTGAAGTTATGTAGCTAACAAATGTATTTGCTTAAGAGCTGTAAATGCTTCAAAGATGAAAATTCTTCTTAAGACATGAGAGCACAGCTTTTATAAGTCATTAGCACTTTTATAATTGTGACTTGTAAAAGGTTAATGGATTTTGTTTATTAGGATAGTTTTAGGTTTACAGAAAAAAATAGAATAGAAAGTAAAAAGTTTTTGCACGTGGCTTCCTGTTTCTTTATTGTTAACACCCTGCACTGGTCTACCCAAGCTATATGATGAACTAACATTCATATACTATTGTTCTCTGAAGTCCACATCTCTAGTAGGCTTTACCTTTGTTCTGTAAAGTTCCCAAGGGTTTTCTGAGTATACACTTCCATCCAGACATCACTATAGTATCAAAGAAGAAAATAATTTTACTTGCTTGAATTTCTCTCTATTCTATTTATTTATTTCTCCCCTTTCAACCATTTAAAAGTGCTGGCAACCATTGGCTTTTTTATTGCCACTATATTCTTGCTTTCCCAGAACATCAGAGAGCTGGAAGCACACTGTATTTTGTAGCTTCCTAAGATTGCTTCTTTTCACTTACCAATAGGCACTTATGCTCCCACAATAGTGAATTTTTCTAGCAATGGATCTTTGCTTAATAGAGACTTACAGTGAGACCATTTTAGATTTTTTTCTTTTAAAGAAAAACAGTTCTACAATTTAAATTATGGCTATGTCTCCTGAATGGTTTCTTTATGGATTTTCCATATAGGGATTCTGAATTTTAAGGAAATTACACTGTCAACATTGACAAAAGCTTCCCTGTGAGAAGAGATGTTTCAAAACATGTTAACTCTTGAAAAATGGCCCCCAAAGAGGTTTTTCTCTTTTATTTTGTTAGCAGGAATTGGTTTTAGGAGCTGAACTGTGCCACAGACTAAAGTGGTAAAGCATGAAAATAAACACCAAAATCCCTGTAAATTAAAACCCATAGTGCTAAGCAACATAAGGGATATTGTAGTGTGTTGCTCTAGGATGTCCTGTGTGACAAACATCATGATTTGCCATATGAGCCTGGAACACTGGCCTTGAAATCTGTGGCTACAGGGATGTTAATATTGACCATCAAAAACTTAAATCTAATATGTCTTGCTGCTACTATGTAGAATTTGCACATCTTTTGGTTTTAGAGAGTATACAACTTTAGTTGACAAAAATTAGGACCTAGACTACCTTAGTTAAAAATTAAGAGAATTGTCAGGAGACATGAACATCTGTTCTGACTGTTCATGACCTAGAATTTGTCTTGTAGCCCCATTGGCTTTCAAATGTTTCCTCCTTTGATCTGTTACTGCAGTCACTGAAATTATTGCTTATCTACTCAGCAGATCAAATGTTATGTGGATTTTTAAGAGGTAATAAAAAGAACAATATAAACAAAAACATTAAGTGTAAACAATAAAGAACATACAGTATAGATATTTCAGCAAGTTTATAACACCATAAACGATGTTAAAAATAAAAGGAACTGCGATTAGGATAGTCCTTATAACTCATCTTTCATGTGTTTTAAACAGGAAATCTCTTCTCTTTCTTAACTCATTTATTTATGGCTTCAAGAATCGTTTATTGAGAGTGTGGTATTAATGTGAAACTAAATGAAAGACTTTATTTCTAAATTCTCTCATGTATAAAACTCATTATTATATTAATCAATCTTTTATAAAATAATGTTTAAAGGACTCTACCCATCAACATTTTTAGATCTGTTCAACTGTTAGGAAGCTTGTTCTTAACTTGATTGCTAGTCTATATTGATAACACAAGCCAAACTGTAATTATAGCTGCTTGAACATTTTTATTTATGCTGGGAAGAAAACCTTTGGTTTTCCATTTGGAAAAATGATGACGTTTGTGCTGACTGGAGACATGGGTGTGAAGGAGATTACCTAGTTGGTTTTCATGAGAACAGCACTAAGAGAGTATAGGTATGCAATGTCCTATACAGCCCTGGAACATAGTTTCCCAGTAATTAGCATTGTCATGCTTTAGAAGATAGGTTTTCTCGTCTTTTGCATTTTATAAATGTAAAAGATTTGCATTAGCTCTCTTGCTTTTAAAAATCCCATATCTGAAGTGTGGGAATGAAATTATTTATCTTTATTTTAGAAGTATCCATCACATGGTTTAAATATTTATTTCTCCGAATACCTACTTTGTTAACATAGGCTTCCAACAATACACATGTTTGGGTCAATTTGTTTTGACAAGTGTCACAGACTGTGTCCAGTCTCATGGAGGAGTTTTAGCTACAAGAAAATTAATTACTAAGGTGATATTTAGCTTTACCATTTGAGGCTCTTCAAGTGTTGTCTGCAGCCAGACACTAATTATATTCACTTTATTATGTATAGAACCTTTGAAGTCTTCTTTATTTAAAAGATATATTTTACACAGTTTTTCATTTTTCTCTTTTTTAAAATCATGAGTGACAACATAAGACACAGAAAGGCAAAAGCTCTCAATTCTGCAATTCATTCTAGTTTTTGACTCTAGCTGATTTTATGGAGGGATTCGTAGCTATGGCTAACACATTCCCATGGGTCTTTGAAGACTTCTGAGTAATGTGTTAGAAGTTGAAGACAAAGTTCTGTTCCATAATTTCTTTTTCTCATAAAGGCTAGACTAAGTAAAGTTTTAAATTAGAATTGAAAAATGAAAACAATCAAAATTGTATTTGAAGTCCAATTAAAATTTCATAAATATTTAGGCATGTAAATAAATTAAATATTGACAAATTTGAAAGCATGGAGTATTGTTTGAATATAATACATGAAACAAGAGGATGGGGGAATTGCTCAGTGGGTAAAGTGCTGGCTAATTCATAAGAATGAGTTCATGTCCTAGCATCTACATAAGAGTCTAGCATATGAACACAAGTCTGTAAACGCCTCTACCCCCTCTCTGGTGCTGGAGGAACAGACAGAGACAGGTGGATCCTGGAGAATTTCTGGCCAGTTGCCTAGCTGAAATAGTGGCTGTCATTTTCAGTTTTTCTTTTCAGGAGACTTTTTATTAGTGGTCCTTTCAGATTTAGTACTTGTCTAAGTACAATGATGGTTACAAAGGGAGATAAAATGTGGAGTTTTAATTTAACTGAAAAGCAGAAAACATTAACAGGTAACAGACTAGTCAAACAGGGAGCTGTGGAAGGCAAAGATTTATTCTGATTTGGAAGGGGATTTATATAAAATATATGATAGTTAAACCTTAAAAGTTTTAAAATTATAGATCAGAAGAAAATAGTAGAAAATTCTATTTAGAACAGAATATAATAAGTAATTTAGTTTAAGTGGAAGTTTATAAAATTGTTAATGGGACAAATCTTCAATTTTTACACAAAGCGGTGAAGGATTCTAGGTCACGAAGTTGTCATTCACGAACCTTATCTTATGGTAAAAATTTGTTATTTAACCTTTTGATATCCCTTCTAGTTTTTGGAATTTAATTTGTTTCGGTTAGCCAGACAATTTAAAGAGGCTTTCTGTGATAAGCAGATGTATACTGAAATATCAGGACTTAGAACAAGTAATTTTTGGTTCTTTATAAATCACAAAGCTAGTGAAGAATAATGGATATTCTCATTTTATAGTGATTCATGAGTTTTTAGAGCAATTCTTTCTCCAAGAGCCTCCTATTTAATTATGCATACTTCAAAAGCAAGGTGTTGTTTTTGGCTACCTACCAAAACTAGATGCTAAGGGCTTATTTTTGAAAACATTGCACACTTGAGTCAGAGAGCATGGAATTATTACTCTGGAACTGATTTGCAATCATCATCTCCATTGGTTAGCTTCTGTAGTTCTAGAAGGTGTTATACAGGCTATTGAAGGAGAAAAATCACTGATTCTTACAGAGCTGTGAACATTTTGAGCTACAGTAACAACTGTCCTATGCTCATTGGTGAAATAGTGACACAAAAGTTTTGGAGTTATCCAATACAGGGTTAATTCTGATTAGATTTAAGGACTTCTCTATAGAAGGAAACTCATGCCTGGTACTAAACCTGGCCAAGAATACTTGATAGGTAGGCCATAGACCATAGCGGAGAATCTGTTGCTATTATTATGATAAATTGACACACTATCAAACTTAACTCCTTCTAAATATTGCATACTCATAGATTAGTGAAGGTTTCACTTCTTATCGGAGTAGTGTCTGTTTTGCAGTGTACAGCAGTTTTTACAGAGACCCATAGCTAGTTGGCGTGCAGAGGATGAGGCACTGTGGAGTGCTCACCCCTGAATGAGATATCAATATTATATTCTCTCCCTGCATGGCTCACACAGAAGAGGGACCAGGATTGTAAGAGCCAGATATAAGGGAGGACTGCTATCAGTCTGCAGTCTGGCCATGCCAGGGTCATTGTATTCATGGACTCAACAATAATTACCCTTGACTGCACAAAACATAGACAAGATCTGGACAAGATCAAGTCAGTCCAAAGGGCTATGAAGACCCACCTCCACCTGAGGAGCTTTGGCAACTGAAAGTTACTGGGTTAGGGAGAGCTAGTTTTCTGCAGAGAAGTGACTCATGTTCTAGTAAGTGGCTCTATCCCAATGAACATAAGGAGAACACTGATCAGATTCAGTTGGCTATTTTTTCAGTTGAAAAGGCTATGGAATTGGAACAGGAGGCATTACTAGGTCTTGGAAGGGTTGGTGAGGAAATGGGAGGGTGATATGAGCAAAAATTATACACATGTATGAAATTCTAAATGAATGAAAAATTTATAATAAAAAATAGGGCATGATACTCATTTTCTTCCTTTTTTTCTTCTCCTTCTTTCCTTTTTTCAAGCATGTAGATTTCTTAGCTATGGCCAACACATTGCTATATATCATAGTAAACTGGTTGGGAATTTCAGGAACATGAATAGAAATTCCACTTGCCCCCTCTTCTCCTGCCTCTAAGTTCCTTGCTCCTTCTGTGAATTTCTTCTCTTCTTTCCATTTTTATTCACTTTCTTTGCTTTTCAGTTTTCTTCTTTCTGCCCCAAACACTACTCTTTTTATAGGTTACTTTCTGCTTCCTTATTGACTTTTATAATGTTCCTGACTGAAGCTGTTTATGCATGGAAATGTAAAATGAACTCAGTACTGTTTTAGTCAGCTGCTGGATAGAGTCTCCCAGAGGACAGTTATGCTAGGCTCCTGTCTGCAAGCCTAACAGTATCATTAGTAGTGTCAGGGGTTGGTTTTTGCCCATGGGATTGGTCTCAAGTTGGGCTGGATATTGGTTGGCCATTCCTCAGTCTCTGTTCCATCTTTACCCCTGCATTTCTTGTAGACAGGACAAATTTTGGGTCAAAAGTTTTTGGGTGGGTACCTTATTCTTCCACTGGGGGTTCTGCCTAGCCACAGAAAGTGGCAACTTTAGGTTCCATATCCCCCACTGCTAGGATTCTAGCTGGAGTCACCCCTATAGACTCCTGTGAACCTCCCTCATCCCAGGTCTCTGGCATGTCCTAGAGATGTACCCTCTCTGCCAGCTACCAATTTCCATTTACTTTCCCAGGCCCACGTCTTCTGTCTCTTCCCACACCTGATCCTGAATATCCCCCTCCCCCTCCCCATTCCCTCTCCCGCCCAGTTCTCTTCATCCATTTGCATCCTATGACCATTTTATTCCCTCTTCTAAGTGGATTTTTAGCATCCTTGCTTGGGCCTTCCTTCTTGTTTAGCTTCATTGTATCTGTGCATTGTGGCATGGTTATCCTTTACTTTATGGCTAGTATTCATTTATAAGTGAATGTCCTTTTGGGTCTGGGTTTCCTCACTCAGGATGATATTTTCTAGTTCCATTGATCTGCCTGAGAAATTTATGATTTCCTTGTATTTAATAGCTGAGTAGTATTCTATTGTGTAAATGAACCACATTTTTCTGTATCCATTCTTCTGTTGAGGGGTAGCTGGGTTGTTTCCAGTTTCAGGCTATCACAAATAAAGCTACTATAAACATAGCAGAGCACATGTCCTTGAGGGTTTATACTCAGGAATAGTAGAGCTGGGTTTTGAGGTAGAACTGTTCCCAATTTTTGGTGAAGCTACCAGATTGTTTTCTAGAGTAGTTATACAAGTTTACATTCCCACCAGCACTGGAAGAGTGTTCTCCTTGCTCCTGCATCTTTGCCAACATGTGCTATTGTTTGAGTTTTTGATCTTAGCCATTCTGATAGGTGCAAGGTGAAATCTCAGAATTGTTTTTATTTTTTTTCATTTCCCTGATGACTAGGGACATTAAACATTTCTTTGTTTCTCAGCCTTAGAGATTCCCCATTTGAGAATTCTCTGTTCAGCTCTTTACCCCATTTTTTGATTATGTTATTTGGTTGGTCGATGTATAGTTTCTTGAGTTCTTTATTTGTTTTGGATATTAGCCCTCTATCAGATGTATGGTTGGTGATGATCTTTTCCCATTCTGTAGGTTGCCCTTTTGTCCTATTGACAGTGTTCTTGCCTTACTGAAGCTTTTCAATTTCATTAGGTCCTATTTATCAATTGTTGATCTTAATGTCTGAGCCATTAATGTTATGTTCATGAAGTTGTTTCCTGTACCAATGCATTGAATACAGTTCCCCACTTTCTCTTATATTCAGTGTGTTCAGTTTTATTTTGAGGTCTTTGATCTACTTGGACTTGAATTTTGTGCAAGGTGATAAATATGGATATATTTACATTCTTCTACATCCAGATATCCAGCTATAGCAGCATCATTTGTTGAAGACACTTTATGTTTTCCATTGTATAGTTTTGACTTTGTCAAAAATCAAGTGTCTGTAAGTGTATGGATTTATTTCTGGGTCTTTAATCTGATTACATTGATCAACTTGTTTGTTTCTATACCAATACCATGCAGGTTTTATTACTACTGCTCTGTAGTACAGCTTGAAATCAGGGATGATGATACCTCTAGAAGTTCTTTTATTGTACAGGATTATTTTAATTATCTTGGGTATTATTTTATTAGATATTTTCTTTATATACATTTCAAATGCTATCCTGAAAGTTCTCTATACCCTCCCCCTGTCCTGCTCCCCTACCCACCCGCTCCTGCTTCTTGGCTCTGGAATTTCCCTGTACTGGGGCATATAAAGTTTGCACTACCAAGGGCCGATCTTCCTAGTGATGGCTGACTAGACAATCTTCTGCTACATATGCAGCTAGAGACATGAGCTCTGGGGGTTCTGGTTAGTTCATATTGTTGTTCCACCTATAGGGTTGCAGACCCCTTCTGCTCTTTGGGTGCTTTCTCTAGCTTCTCCATTGGGGGCCCTGTGTTCCATCTTGTAGATGACTGTAAGCATCCACTTCTGTATTTTCCAGGCACTGGCATAGCCTCATACAAGACAGCTATAACAGGGTCCCTTCAGCAAAATCTTTCTGGCATTGTGCAATAGTGTCTGGGTTTGGTGGCTGATTATGGGATGGATCCCCAGGTGGGGTAGTCTCTGGAAAGTCCATCCTTTCGTGTTAGCTCCAAACTTTGTCTCTGTAACTCCTTTCACGGGTATTTTGTTCCCTATTCTAAGGAGGAATGAAGTATCTACCCATTGCTCTTTCCTCTTCTTGATTTTCTTGTGTTTTGCAAATTGTATCTTGGGTGTTCTATGTTTCTGGGCTAATATCCACTTATCAGTGAGTGCATATCTAATGACTTCTCTTGTGATTGCGTTACCGCACTAACGATGATATCCTCCAGGTACATCCATTTGTCAAAGAATTTCAAAAATTCATTGTTGTTTAATGTACCACTTTTCTATATCCATTCTTCTGTTGAGGGACATCTGGGTTCTTTCCAGCTTCTGGCTATTATAAATAAGGCTGCTATGAACATAGTGGAGCAGGTGTCCTTATTACCAGTTGGAACATCTCCTGGGTATATGCCCAGGAGAGGTATTGCTGGATCATTCGGTAGTATTATGTCCAATTTTCCGAGGAACCTCCAGACTGACTTCAAGAGTGGTTGTACAAGCTTGCAATCCTACCAATAATGGAGGAGTGTTCCCCTTTCTCCACATCCTTGCCAGCATCTGCTGTCACCTGAATTTTTGATCTTAGCCATTCTGACTGATGTGAGGTGGAATCTGAGGGTTATTTTGATTTGCATTTCCCTGATGATTAAGGATGTTGAAATTTTTTCAGATGCTTCTAAGCCAGTTGAGAATTCTTTGTTTAGCTCTGAACCCCATTTTTAATGGGGTTATTTGATTTTCTGGAGTTCAGCTTCTTGAGCTCTTTATATATATTGGATATTAGTCCCTTATCTGATTTAGGATTGGTAAAAATCCTTTCCCAATCTGTTGGTGGTCTTTTTGTCTTATTGACAGTGTCTTTTGCCTTATAGAAGCTTTGCAATTTTATGAGGTCCCATTTGTCAATTCTTGATCTTACAGCACAAGCCATTACTGTTTTGTTTAGGAATTTTTCATCTGTGCCCATATCTTCGAGGTTTTCCCTACTTTCTCTACTATTAATTTCAGTGTCTCTGGTCTTATGTGGAGGTCTTTGATCCACTTAGACTTGAGCTTTGTACAAGGAGATAAAAATGGATCAGTTCACATTCTTCTATATGATAACCACCAGTTGTGCCAGCACCATTTGTTGAAAATGCTGTCATTTTTCCACTGGATGGTTTTAGCTCCCTTGTCAAAGATCAGGTGACCATAGCTGCTTGGATTCATTTCTGGGTCTTCAATTCTGTTCCATTGATCTACCTGTCTGTCACTGTACCAGTGCCATGCAGTTTTTATCACAATTGCTCTGTAGTAAAGCTTTAGGTCAGGCATGGTGATTCCACCAGAGGTTCTTTTATTGTTGAGAATAATTTTTTTTCTGTTTTTTTTTTTAAATTTTTTATTAGGTATTTTCCTCATTTACATTTCCAGTGCTATCCCAAAAGTCCCCCATACCTACTCCCCTACCCACCCACTCCCCCTTTTTGGCCCTGGCGTTCCCCTGTATTGGGGCATATAAAGTTTGCATGTCCAATGGGCCTCTTTCCAGTGATTGCCGACTAGGCCATCTTTTGCTACATATGCAGCTAGAGACAAGAGCTCCAGGGTACTGGTTAGTTCATATTGTTGTTCCACCTATAGGGTTGCAGATCCCTTTAACTCCTTGGGTACTTTCTCTAGCTCCTCCATTGGGAGCCCTGTGATCCATCCAATAGCTGACTGTGAGCATCCACTTCTGTGTTTGCTAGGCCCCAGCATAGTCTCATAAGAGACAGCTATATCTCTGTCCTTTCAGCAAAATCTTGCTAGTGTATGCAATGGTGTCAGCGTTTGGAAGCTGATTATGGGGTGGATCCCTGGATATGGCAGTCTCTAGATGGTCCATCCTTTTGTCACAGTTCCAAGCTTTGTCTCTGTAACTCCTTCCATGGGTGTTTGTTCCCAATTCGAAGAAGGGGCACAGTGCCCACACTTTGGTCTTCATTCTTCTTGAGTTTCATGCGTTTAGCAAATTGTATCTTATATCTTGGTTATCCTAAGTTTTGGGCTAATATCCACTTATTAGTGAGTGTGAGTTCCTTTGTGATTGTTACCTCACTCAGGATGATGCCCATTTATCGATTCTCGATCTTACAGCACAAGCCACTGCTGTTCTATTCAGGAATTTTCCCCCTGTACCATATCTTCGAGGCTTTTCCCTACTTTCTCCTCTATAAGTTTCAGTGTCTCTGGTTTTATGTGGAGGTCCTTAATCCACTTAGATTTGACCTTAGTACAAGGAGATAGGAATGGATCAATTCGCATTCTTCTACATGATAACAACCAGTTGTGCCAGCACCATTTGTTGAAAATGCTGTCTTTCTTCCACTGGATGGTTTTTGCTCCCTTGTCAAAGATCAAGTGACCATAGGTGTGTGGGTTCATCTCAGGGTCTTCAATTCTGTTCCATTGGTCTACTTGTCTGTCGTTATACCAGTACCATGCAGTTTTTATCACAATTGCTCTGTAGTACAGCTTTAGGTCAGGCATGGTGATTCCACCAGAGGTTCTTTTATCCTTGAGAAGAGTTTTTGCTATCCTAGGTTTTTTGTTATTCCAGATGAATTTGCAGATTGCACTTTCTAATTCCTTGAAGAATTGAGTTGGAATTTTGATGGGGATTGCGTTGAATCTGTAGATTGCTTTTGGCAAGCTAGCCATTTTTACTCTATTGATCCTGCCAATCCATGAGCATGGGAGATCTTTCCACCTTCTGAGATCTTCTTTAATTTCTTTCTTCAGAGACATGAAGTTCTTATCATACAGATCTTTCACTTCCTTAGTTAGAGTCACGCCAAGGTATTTTATATTATTTGTGACTATTGAGAACAACTACTGTTGTTTCCCTAATTTCTTTCTCAGTCTGTTTATCCTTTGTGTACAGAAATGCCATTGACTTGTTTGAGTTAATTTTATATCCAGCTACTTCATTGAAGCTGTTTATCAGGCTTAGGATTTCTCTGGTGGAATTTTTAGGGTCACTTATATATACTATCATATCATTTGCACAAAGTGATATTTTGACTACTTCCTTTCCAATTTGTATTCCCTTTTTCTCCTTTTGTTGTCTAATTGCTCTGGCTAGGACTTCAAGTACAATGTTGAATAGGTAGGGAGAGAGTGGGCAGCCTTGTCTAGTCCCCGATTTTAGTGGGATTGCTTCCAGCTTCTCACCATGTACTTTGATGTTGGCTACTGTTTTGCTGTAGATTGCTTTTAACATGGTTATATATGGGCCTTGAATTCCTGATCTTTCCAAAACTTTTATCATGAAGGCGTGTTGGATTTTCTCAAATGCTTTCTCAGCATCTAATAAGATGATTGTGTGGTTTTTGTCTTTGAGTTTGTTTATATAGTGGATCACATTGATGGATTTCCATATATTGAACCATCCCTGCATCCCTGCAAATAGGGATGAAGCCTATTTGATCATGATGGATGATCGTTTTGATGTGTTCTTGGTATCGGTTTGCAAGGAATTTATTGAGTAATTTTGCATCGATATTCATAAGGGGAATTGGTCTGAAGTTCTCTTTCTTTGTTGAGTCTCTGTGTAGCTTAGGTATCAGAGTAATTGTGGCTTCATAGAATAAATTGGGTAGAGTATCTTCTGTTTTTATTTTGTGAAATAGTTTGCAGAGAATTGAAATTATGTCTTCTTATTTTTCATTTTTATTTTTAAAATTATTTTTCAATTTTTTATTAGATATTTTTTTTTTCATTTACAGTTCAAATGCTATCCCAAAAGTCTCTTATACCCTCCTCCCACCCTGATCCCCTACCAACCCACTCCTACTTCTTGGCTTTGGTGTTCCCCTGTACTGGGGCATATAAAGTTTGCAAGACCAAGGGTCCTGTCTTCCCAATGATGGCCGACTAGGCCATCTTCTGGCACATATGCAGCTAGAGACATGAGCTCTGAAGGTACTGGTTAGTTCATATTGTTGTTCCACCTGTAGGGTTGCAGACCCCTTCATCTCTTTGGGTACTTTCTCTAGCTCCTCCATTGGGGGCCCTGTGTTCCACCCAATAGATGACTATGAGCATTCACTTCTGTATTTGGCAGACACTGGCATAGCCTCACAAGAGACAGCTATATCAGGGTCCTTTCAGCAAAATCATGCTGTCATACGCCACAGTGTCTGCATTTGGTGACTGATTATTGGATGGATTCCCGGGTGTGGCAGTATCTGGATGGTCCATCCTTTTATCTCAGCTCATCTCCTTGTACAAAGCTCAAGTCTAAGTGGCTCAAAGAACTCCACATAGAACCAGAGACACTGAAATTTATAGAGTAGAAAGTGCGGAAAAGCTCGAAGATATGGGCACAGGCAAAAAATTCCCGAACAGAACAGCAAAGACTTGTGCTGTAAGATCAAGAATCAACCAATGGGACCTCTAAAATTGCAAAGCTTTTGTGAGGTAAAGGACTCTGTCAATAAGACAAAAAGTCCACCAACAAACTGGGAAAGGAGTTTTACCAATCCTAAATATGATAGGGGACTAATATCCAATATATACAAAGAGCTCAAGAAGCTGGGCTTCAAATAACTCCATTTAAAAGTGGGGTACAGAGCTAAACAAAGAATTCTCAACTGAGGAATAGCGAATGGCTGGGAAGCAACTGAATTAGGTCTTCTTTGAAGGTTTGGTAGAACTCTGCACTAAACCCATCTGGTCCTGTGCTTTCTTTGGTTGTGAGACTGTTAATGACTGTTTCTATTTCTTTAGGGGATATGAGAATGATCCTGATTTAACTTTGGTACCTGGTAACTGTCTAGAAAATTGTCCATTTCATCCAGGTTTTCCAGTTTTGTTTATTATAGGCTTTTGTACTAGGATCTGATGGTGTTTTGGATTTCTTCAGGTTCTCTAGTGATGTCTCCCTTTTTGTTTCTAATTTTGTTAATTAGGATACTGTTCCTGTGCCCTCTAGTTAGTCTGGCTAAGGGTTTATCTGTTTTGTTGATTTTCTCAAAAAATCAGCTCCTAGTTTGGTTGATTCTTTGAATAGTTCTTTTTGTTTCCACTTGCTTGATTTTGTCCTTGAGTTTGATTATTTCCTGCCATCTACTCTTCTTCGGTGCATTTGCTTCCTTTTGTTTTAGAGCTTTTAGGTGTGCTGTCAAGCTGCTAGTGTGTGCTCTCTCCAGATTCTTTTTGGAGACACTTAAGAGCTATGAGTTTTCCTCTTAGGACTGCTTTCATTGTGTCTCATATGTTTGGGTATGTTGTTGCTTCATTTTCATTAAACTCTTAAAAATCTTTAATTTTTCTATTTATTTCTTCCTTGACCAAGTTATCTTTGAGTAGAGTATTGTGCAGCTTCCACTCTATGTTGGCTTTCTATTATTTACATTGTTATTGAAGATCCCCACTTTCTTTTATAATGAACATTAAGATATGCATCACATCAATTTAGTGAATGCATATATGTACAATAATGAATCAAGATATACAATAAATATGAAAGGTAACTCAGCTCTCAGGATAATTTAATCCTGGGTGGACATGAAGCCATACATCAAAAACTTAGTCACAGCCTTATTTTTAGGTACTTGCTGCCTGCCATGGATAACCCCACATGTTCTTGCACATCATGGTAAATGATAAGTCTTTGGGATATGTTTGCTTTGAACTGTTTGCAGATAAAATTTCAAAGACACCAGAAAACATTCATATCTCAGCACAGAAAAAAAGAATTTGTTTGTTGTTTGGTTGCTTTTTTAGTCTTTCAAGATGGGGTTTCCCTGTGTAACAGCTCTGGTTATCTAGAGCTAGCTCTGTAGATCAGGCTGGCCTCAAACCCACAGAGACCTATCTGCCTGTATCTCCAATGTGCTGGGATTGAAGGCATTCATCACCACACCTTGTTTGAAAAGATTTGTTTTTAAGGGTTCCCTCTTATCACAGAGTTATTCCAGAATTCATATGCTAAAATGTTATCTTCATATGCCATAATGGTACTTTATAAATGCATAAGTGGCAATTTTATCTATGTGAAGAAATTTAATGCTGTGCATGTTTTCCTGAAGCATAGGTCATGGTATTATATCTATGGAAAATTCTGGACAAAACACAAATGCTTCCAAGGTTTTCATCTGCAATGCCAAGACTGAGTGATTGGGTGGCAGGTCTGTGGTCACTAGGAGGGTGAAAGAAGGCACGAACATCAGTTGAATCCATGGTACAGTGGGACTGGCAAACATATAACCCTGAGACCATGCCTAAAGTAGTCTAGGAGAACACTCTCCACCCTGTCTGCTCTCAGTATCCCACAATCTCTTCATTCTCTCTAAAGTTCCTTGGTTTCCACATGTTCTTATTGTCCTATGTGTCTAGCTGGATTTTAGAGTTAAGAGTATGATCATGAGTTAAAAAGTAAAGAAGAAAAAAATTATACTCAGATATAAAAGTAATGACCAGTTTCTAAAATCTTATATTCAACAAGGGCAAAGAAATCTAAAAAATATAGATTATACCATAATGTTTTAAAGTTAAAAGCCCAGTTTGTCATATTAGTGGAAAATTTAAGTTTATTGCATAGAACTATTAACAACTTAAAAATATAACTTTCATAAATTATCATTAGAAAATATAAGAATGATAAATTCAGATATGCTAGTATTAATCAATGAGAAAGAAGGGATTTTGTGTAACATTAGTAATCATTAGGAAGGAGTTTATGATGAATTAGTTGTTATAATGTAGATTATAAGGTGTAAAATGTATTTAGTGATATGAGTTAAACACATTTACAAGATTGTTTAATATACAGATTCAATATATTGTGTGTATGTGCATGTTTGTGTATGTGTACATGTGTAAATGTGTACATACCTATGTGCATAATAAATTTGGAGGCCAGAAGTGAACCTTAGGTGTCATCTCTTAGTTTCTGTTTCCCTTGATTTTGGGGACAGGATTTTTCATTGGATTGAACTCACCAAGTAAACTAAGCTAGCAGGCAACTTAGCCTCAGCAGGCCTCCTATCTCTATCTCTTCAGTAGAAAAATTACAAGCATACTCCACCAATCTGGCAGTGGGTATTGAATTCAGGTTCTCCTGCTTTGCTAGGTAACCCCTTTCCCAACTAAATTATCTTTCCAGACTAACAAGATTTGTTGATTTAAATTTTGTGATATTGCTAAACATGGAAAAACTTTTAGTTCTGGGAAATATGGAATGTGACAAAATATTCCTGTGTCATTTAAAGTAACAAAGTATACCCATCTCATTTGGAGAAAAAGGTTCACTGATAAAGATGTATTATGTCAAAGCTTCAGTAATGACTGAGTATGTTAAGCAAGCATCTTTCTGACCTAATATTTACTTTTTAAACTCTTTGCTTTGACTTGAGTACTGTATAAAAGTTCGACTAATATACTTCTTTCTTTGACATATGGGTATTGTACTAATTATGGTCCTCTAGATGAACAGAACTGATATGGTGAATATATGTAAGTATATTCTTATATATGGACATACATATACATATACATGGAGAGAGGGGGTGGGTGTGTTACTAGAGTGCCTTACAGGCTGTGGTTCAGTTAGTCTGACACTGGGTATATCTACCATTAGAATGTACAAGAATCATCAGTTTTTTAGTCCAGAAGACTTGATGTCTCAACTGGTCTTCAGTACCTGCTGAATCCCAAAGAAGTACTCTGTAATGCCAGTGAGTGAATGAGCTTGCCCATGAGAGCAAGGGCAAGCAGGTAAAGAGCATGCTTTCTTTTTCCATGTCTTTATATAGGCTGCAGCAGAAGGTGTGGCCCAAATTAGGGTGTATCATCCCACCTCAAATAGATCCATATTTAGGGTGGGTCTTCCCACTTCAAATGTGTTAATTAAGAAAAATCCCTCACAGGTGTACCTAGACACTTGGTCTAAGTTAAATTTAGATAAAGTCAAGTTGAAAACTAAGAATAACCATCTCAGGAACATGTTCTACAGATTGCATTGTGGCTTTGTGGTGGAAGAGAGGCAAGAGAAGAAAATAAATGTAGCATGGCTTTTCATTGCATCATACTTTGTATTTCCAAAAAGGATGTTAAACAAATTTGCAGGAAAGATGTGAGTTTTTGGAGGTAGAGAGGTCTCTATCTTATAATAGTCATGCAGATTCTCTGTTTTTCTATCTGCAAAGTGTTGATCTTTCAGTTTTTTAAAAATAAAAATTATACATAAACTTTGTAAGTTGTCCACTAGAGTATTTGGAGATTATACAATATGAGGTGGCAAGATAAGAGATTGCAGTGGGAGTAAGATGCACACAATTGAAATCATAGAGTTCCTTTCATTAACACAGTGTGACAGCAGGGAAGGGGGCTGGGCTAGTGTGTGGATTTTACTACTATAGCAAATTAGTTCCAGTAACAGAGCTGGTGTGCTGAACTGAGAGGAATGTCATAGAGACCTATGCGTCAGAACTATGATAGAGTAAAGTATGATTGTTGTGGATGAATTCAGAACTGTTTCTTGCTCTTATTTTTATGTGTGACCTTATGGACATAGTTTGGTATATGAGTATGAGGGCTGATTTATTCTCAGATTCTAAGACATATCCTGCAATAATAAATGAGTGAGTTTGCTTTGATAACAAAGCTTTGTCTCCTTAAATCTAGGGCGATATGTTTCTGTTTTGCTTAGTCAGGTTTTAAAAAATATTTTTATTAGGTATTTTCCTCATTTACATTTCCAAAGCTATCCCAAAAGTCCCCCATGCCCTCCCCCCCACACCCCCTGCCCACCCACTCCCACTTTTTGGCCCTGGCGTTCCCCTGTACTGGGGCATATAAAGTTTGCATAACAAATGGACCTCTCTTTCCAGTGATGGCCAACTAGGCCTTCATTGGATACATATGCAGCTAGAGACACGAGCTCCAGGGGGTACTGGTTAGTTCATATTGTTGTTCCACCTATAGGGTTGCAGATCCCTTTAGCTCCTTGGGTACTTTCTCTAGCTCCTCCAATGGGGGCCCCATGAACCATCCAATAGCTGACTGTGAGCATCCACTTCTGTGTTTGCTAGGCCCCGGCATAGTCTCACAAGAGACAGCTATATCAGGGGCCTTTCAGCAAAATATTGCTAGTGTATGCAATGGTGTCAGCGTTTGGAGGCTGATTATGGGATGGATCCCTGGATATGGCAGTCTCTAGATGGTCCATCCTTTTGTCTCAGCTCCAAACTTTGTCTCTGTAACTCCTTCCATGGGTGTTTTGTTCCCAATTCTAAGAAGGAGCAAAGTGTCCACACTTTGGTCTTCATTCTTCTTGAGTTTCATGTGTTTCACAAATTGTATCTTATATCTTGGGTATTCTAAGTTTGTGGGCTAATATCCACTTATCAGTGAGTACATATTGTGCGAGTTCTTTTGTGATTGGGTTACCTCATTCAGGATGATGCCCTCCAGGTCCAACCATTTGCCTAGGAATTTCATAAATTCATTCCTTTTAATATCTGAGTACTACTCTATTGTGTAAATGTAGCACATTTTTTTTTTTTTTTTGTATCCATTCCTCTGTTGAGGGGCATCTGAGTTCTTTCCAGCTTCTGGCTATTATAAATAAGGCTGCTATGAACATAGTGGAGCATGTATCTTTCTTGCCATTTGAAACATCTTCTGGATATATGCCCAGGAGAGGTATTGCTGAATCCCCCGGTAGTACTATGTCCAAATTTATGAGGAACCACCAGACTGATTTCCTGAGTGGTTGTACAAGCTTGCAATCCCACCAACAATGGAGGAGTGCTCCTCTTTCTCCACATCCTTGCCAGCATCTGCTGTCACCTGAATTTTTGATCTTAGCCATTCTGACTGGTGTGAGATGGAATCTCAGGGTTGTTTTGATTTGCATTTCTCTGATGATTAAGGATGCTGAGCTGGGCGGTGGTGGCGCACGCCTTTAATCCCAGCACTTGGGAGGCAGAGGCAGGTGGATTTCTGAGTTCGAGGCCAGCCTGGTCTACAAAGTGAGTTCCAGGACAGCCAGGGCTATACAGAGAAACCCTGTCTCGAAAAACCAAAAAAAAAAAAAAAAAAAAAAAAAAGGATGCTGAACATTTTCTCAGGTGCTTTGTTTAGCTCTGAGCCCCATTTTTTAATGGGGTTATTTGATTTTCTGGAGTCTACCTTCTTGAGTTCTTTATATATATTGGATATTAGTCCCCTATCTGATTTAGGATAGGTAAAGATCCTTTCCCAATCTGTTGGTGGTCTTTTTGTCTTATTGACGGTGTCTTTTGCCTTGCAGAAGCTTTGCAGTTTCATGAGGTGCCATTTGTCAATTCTCAATCTTACAGCACAAGCCATTGCTATTCTATTCAGGAATTTTCCCCCTGTGCCCATATCTTCGAGCTTTTCCCCACTTTCTCCTCTATAAGTTTCAGTGTCTCTGGTTTTATGTGGAGTTCCTTAATCCACTTAGATTTGACCTTACTTAGTACAAGGAGATAGGAATGGAACAATTTGCATTCTTCCACATGATAACCACCAGTTGTGCCAGCACCATTTGTTGAAAATGCTGTCTTTCTTCCACTGGATGGTTTTAGCTCCCTTGTCGAAGATCAAGTGACCATAGGTGTGTGGGTTCATTTCTGGGTCTTCAATTCTATTCCATTGGTCTACTTGTCTGTCACTATACCAGTACCATGCAGTTTTTATCACAATTGCTCTGTAGTACAGCTTTAGGTCAGGCATGGTGAGTCCACCAGAGGTTCTTTTATCCTTGAGAAGAGTTTTTGCTACCCTAGGTTTTTTGTTATTCCAGATGAATTTGCAGATTGCTCTTTCTTATTCTTTGAAGAATTGAGTTGGGATTTTAATGGGGATTGCATTGAATCTGTAGATTGCTTTTGGCAAGATAGCCATTTTTACAATGTTGATCCTGTCAATTCATGAGCATGGGAGGTCTTTCCATCTTCTGAGATCTTCTTTGATGTCTTTCTTCAGAGACTTGAAGTTCTTATCATACAGATCTTTCACTTCCTTAGTTAGAGTCACACCAAGGTATTTTATATTATTTGTGACTATTGAGAAGGAAGTTATTTCCCTAATTTCTTTCTCAGCCTGTTTATCCTTTGTGTAGAGAAAGGCCATTGACTTGTTTGAGTTAATTTTATATCCAGCTACTTCACTGAAGCTGTTTATCAGGTTTAGGAGTTCTCTGGTGGAATTTTTAGGGTCACTTATATATACTATCATATATCTGCAAAAAGTGATATTTTGACTTCTTCCTTTCCAATTTGTATTCCCTTGATCTCCTTTTTTGTGGTGAATTGCTCTGGATAGGACTTCAAGTACAATGTTGAATAGGTAGGGAGAAAGTGGGCAGCCTTGTCTAGTCCCTGATTTTAGTGGGATTGCTTCCAGCTTCTCACCATTTACTTTGATGTTGCCTACTGGTTTTCTGTAGATTGCTTTTATCATGTTTAGCTATGGGCCTTGAATTCCTGATCTTTCCAAGACTTTTATCATGAATGGGTGTTGGATTTTCTCAAATGCTTTCTCAGCATCTAAGGAGATGATCATGTGGTTTTTGTCTTTGAGTTTGTTTATATAATGGATTACATTGATGGATTTCCATACATTAAACCATCCCTGCATCCCAGGAATAAAACCTACTTGTCAGGATGGATGATTGTTTTAATGTGTTCTTGGATTCGGTTAGTGAGAATTTTATTGAGTGTTTTGCATCGATATTCATAAGGGAAATTGGTCTGAAGTTCTCTATCTTTGTTGGATCTTTCTGTGGTTTAGGTATCAGAGTAATTGTGGCTTCATAGAATGAGTTGGGTAGAGTACCTTCTACTTCTATTTTGTGGAATAGTTTGTGAAGAACTGGAATTAGATCTTCTTTAAAGGTCTGATAGAACTCTGCACTAAACCCAGGTGGTCCTGGGCTTTTTTTGGTTGGGAGACTATTAATGACTGCTTCTATTTCTTTAGGGGATATGGGACTGTTTAGATCGTTAACTTGATCCTGATTTAACTTTGAATAGTTCTTTGAATAGTTCTTCTTGTTTCCACTTGGTTGATTTCGACCCTGAGTTTGATTATTTCCTTCTGTCTCCTCGTCTTGGGTGAATTTGCTTCCTTTTTTTCTAGAGCTTTTAGGTGTGTTGTCAAGCTGCTAGTGTGTGCTCTCTCTAGTTTCTTTTTTGAGGCACCAGAGTTATGAGTTTCCCTCTGAGAAATGCTTTCATTGTGTCCCATAAGTTTTGTAATGTTGTGGCTTCATTTTCATTAAACTCTAAAAAGTCTTTAATTTCTTTCTTTATTCCTTCCTTCACCAAGGTATCATTGAGAAGAGTGTTGTTCATTTTTCACGTGAATGTCGGCTTTCCATTATTTATGTTGTTATTGAAGATCAGCCTTAGTCCATGGTGGTCTGATAGGATGCATGGGACAATTTCAATATTTTTTAATCTGTTGAGGCCTGTTTTGTGACCAATTATATGGTCAATTTTAGAGGAGGTACCATGAGGTGCTGAGAAGCAGGTATATCCTTTTGTTTTAGGATAAAATGTTCTGTAGATATCTGTTAAGTCCATTTGTTTCATAACTTCTGTTAGTTTTACTGTGTCTCTGTTTAGTTTCTGTTTCCAATATCTGTCCATTGATGAAAGTGGGGTGTTGAAGTCTCCCACTATTATTGTGTGAGGTGCAATGTGTGCTTTGAGCTTTACTAAAATTTCTTTAATGAATGTGGCTGCCCTTGCATTTGGAGCATAAATATTCAGAATTGAGAGTTCCTCTTGGAGGATTTTACCTTTGATGAGTATGAAGTGTCCCTCCTTGTCTTTTTTGATAACTTTGGGTTGGAAGTCGATTTTATTCGATATTAGAATGGCTACTCCAGCTTGTTTCTTCAGGCCATTTGCTTGGCAAATTGTTTTTCAGCTTTTCACTCTGAGTTAGTGACTGTCTTTTTCTCTGAGATGGGTTTCCTGTAAGCAGCAAAATGTTGGGTCCTGTTTGTGTAGCCTATGTCTTTTTATTGGGGAATTGAGTCCATTTATATTAAGAGATATTAAGGAAAAGTAATTGTTGCTTCCTATTATTTTTGTTGTTAGAGTTGGCATTCTGTTTTTGTGGCTGTCTTCTTTTTGGTTTGTTGAAGGATTACTTTCTTGCTTTTTCTAGGGTGTGTTTTCCATCCTTGTATTTTTTTTTCTGTTATTATCCTTTGAAGGGCTGGATTAATGTAAAGATAATGTGTGAATTTGTTTTTGTCGTGAAATACTTTGGTTTCTTCATCTATGGTAATTGAGAGTTTGGCTGGTTATAGTAGCCTGGAATGGCATTCATGTTCTCTTAGTGTCTATAGAACATCTGCCCAGGATCTTTTGGTTTTCATAGTCTCTGGTGAGAAGTCTGGTGTAATTCTCATAGGCCTGCCTTTTTATTTACTTGACCTTTTTCCTTACTGCTTTTAATATTCTATCTTTATTTAGTGCATTTGTTGTTCTGATAATTATGTGTAGGGAGGAATTTCTTTTCTGGGCCAGTCTATTTGGAGTTTTGTAGGCTTCTTGTATGTTCATGGGCATCTCTTTCTTTAGGTTTGGGAAGTTTTCTTCTATAATTTTTTTGAAGATATTTGCTGGCCCTCTAAATTGAAAATCTTCATTCTCATCTACTCCTATTATCTGTAGTTTTGGTCTTCTCATTGTGTCCTGGATTTCCTGGATGTTTTGAGTTAGGATCTTTTTGCATTTTGTATTTTCTTTGTTTTATTTTATTTTATTTTATTTTATTTTATTTTTGTGCCGATGTTCTCTATGGAATCTTCTGCACCTGAGAGCACCTGAGATTCTCTCTTCCATCTCTTGTATTCTGTTGCTGATGCTCGCATCTATGGCTCCAGATTTCTTTCCTAGGGTTTCTATCTCCAGCATTGCCTCACTTTGGGTTTTCTTTATTGTGTCTACTTCCCTCTTTAGGTCTTGGATGGTTTTATTCAATTCCATCACCTGTTTGGTCTGGTTTTCCTGCAATTCTTTAAGGGATTTTTGTGCTTCCTCTTTAAGGTCTTCTACCTGTTTAGCAGTGTTCTCCTGTATTTCTTTAAGTGAGTTATTAAAGTCCTTCTTGATGTCCTCTATCATCATCATAAGATATGCTTTTAATTCCGGGTTTATTATTTCAGGTGTGTTGGGGTGTCCAAGACTGGGTGGGGTGGGAGTGTTGGGTTCTGATGATGGTGAGTGGTCTTGGTTTCTGTTAGTAAGATTCTTGCATTTTCCTTTTGCCATCTGGTAATCTCTGGAGTTAGTTGTTATAATTGTCTCTGGTTAGAGCTTGTTCCTCAGGTGATTCTTTTAGCCTCTATCAGCAGACCTGGGAGACTAGCTCTCTCCTGAGTTTCACTGGTCAGAGTACTCTCTGCAGGCAAACTCTCCTCTTGCAGGGAAGGTGCCCAGATATCTGGTGTTCGAACCCGCCTCCTGGCAGAGTTGTGTTCCAGTTACTAGAGGTCTGAAGATCCTGTGGTGAGTCTTCTGGGGACCTTGGGGGTGTCCATAGGCTCTGTGTCCAAGGTGCCCTGTCGCTGGTGCTGGTGCCGACTTGAAGGGACTTGTGACCCTGGTCAGGCCGGGTTTTCTGCTTCCCTAATTAATGCTGTCTCAGGTTCCACACGATTGGATTGGAGCAGCAGTTGTGTTCCACTCACCACAGGTCCTAAGATCCCGTGGAGAGTCCTTTGGGGAACTTGGGGGTGTCCACAGACTCTGCGCCCAAGGTGCGTCGGTGCTGGTGCTGACCTACAGTAGGGACTTCACTTAGTCAGTTTTTAAGTATCACTTTTCATGAGAACAAAAGCTCAACGAATAAGCTCATGGACTAGTGATTATATTGGAGTGAGAAAATGATGGAGATAAAGTTAGTCATATTTAATTTTACACATATACAAATTTCTCAATAAGAAAGAAAAAATTTAAAAAGCATAGTCTCTTAAATAAGTGGCCTGAGTTTGGATAGTGGCGGCAATTGTGCACTCATTTCTGATGCCCAGGCTTGCTGTTGATTGACTCCCTTATGTGTGAACTAGAAATAGAAAGAGAATTGGTTATAGAGATTACATTAACTCTACTCACAAGGTTCCTGGCCCATCGTTAAAGTTTTAATAAGTAATCGATTCACATAGTGGGTAAAGATCATCTTAGTGGGGTCTGGAAAACACTTTTAGTGTTGCCCTACCCTCAGCACTGTATGTATACAACTGGAAAATTTAGTAACAGTCATATGAGGGCCAGAGCAGATGCCAGGGAGCAAACTAATCCAGTGGGCTTTGTACATGAAGTACAAAACTAAAGTGAAAGTCGTTTTAGTTCTAAAACCATCCTCAGAGCTCTCATACTGGAATATGTATATATTCCAGTATGTATATATATATATGTGTATATATATATCCTACAAATTATATGAAGGCTAAAAAATACTATAATTTGAATTTCTTTTATTCCTAAAATTAGGATTGCCTCTATTTTCTAGAAATAAACTTTCAAATATTGTAATGTTAAATAAGTTCATTGACCATTTCAGGCCTTTGATATCTAGTGACATATAAAGTATGAAGTATTACTTCCTCTTCTACTAATCACATACTAATGTGAGTAATAACATGGACCCAACTACCTTTAATGACTAACTAGGAGGAGGCTAGCCATGCAGACTTACTTGTCCTATCACTACTGTATAAAAGTGGAGCCCTGGAATACTGTAGAAATAGTCTAAAACAGTAGTACTCACTACTGTCTTGGATGCTGTGTGTCCTGGATGCTGATAGTGTGTCTTGGATGCTGATAGTGTCCTTCCCTAAGACTAGGGAGAAGAGGTTCCCTGGTTCCTATGTTCTAAACCTTGTGTGGTTTTTATCCACTATTGAATTTTGTACTGTGAAAACTTAGGAGCAGTGTCTACTCACAGGAGGACTGCCATTCTGCCAGTCTTTTGAACTCCTCTGCTATTTGGCAGCTGGTCCGCCAAGGCAAACCTGGAACAACGTTTATTTTATCAGGCTTTTCATTACTTAAATCACCTCAGTCCATCATGCTTTGGCCTAACTCAGTCTTTTAATGAAACTGTAGCAAGCCAGCTACCCTCTGGGTAACACATGCTAAATCAGTAGATCAAAAAATCAATCCCACTGTCTAAATCCAGACTAAAGGTGAGCTAAAATAAATGTAAATTAATTTTGAGTTAGGAGAGAATATACACTCCTCTGAACATGGCACTTGACAAGGGTCACCAATTGACATTCCTACACTCTTAATATGGAGTTCAAACCTAGGAAACAGAAATCACCTTCTTCCCCATAAGATTCCTTTGGAGGATGCCCACACTGAATCCTAGCAATTATCATTGTCTTTGTTTATGCTCTTACTCCACTCACCACAAGTCACATTTAACAAATCACATTGGTTCTACCTTTCAAACACAGCTTTCCAAGCCTCACTACCCACCCACCCCTTCCCCTGCCACCTGCATGACCAGTGTCTTCTCCCTGGATTCATCTAGTGACACTAACATAGTTTTTGTCAACTCGACACACCTGGAAAGACAATCTCAGTGGAGAAATTGCTTCCAGCAGACTGGCCTGTGGGATGTCTGTGGGGGATATTCTCTTGATGAATGGTTGATGTTTGATGACTCAGCCCATAAGAAAGATATATGTGCAAGTCAAATGAAGCAAGCCAGTAAGCTGTATTCTTACCTGGTCTCTGCTTCAGTTCCTGCCTTGGCTTTCCTCTATGATGGACAGTAACCTGTAAGCCAAATAAAATAAAGTCTTTCTTTCCCAAGTTGCTTTTGGTCATGGTGTTCATCACAGGAGCAGAGGGCAAACTAGGTTTGGCACCTCATGGCTCTTTCTTTGTTTATGTCTTTCCAAGAACTTGTTTTATTGGAAGTATTTCACTTACTTGTCAACTTTGGTACCTAGTATTTCTCATTGGCATGTGCATTCCAAGAGGGCAGGAATTTGTGTTTACTGTAACTGTTATAACCTCATGTATATAAAACAGTGACTTGGAAATATTTGCTGATGAATGAATTGTAAATTCAGGCCTTAGAAATCTAGTGAGAACAGATTTATGACACATGTTACTTTGATATTAACTGCATGCTAATTTATATAATTAATGGTATAAGCTTAACACTTTTAGGAGGAAAGCATTCTGTTTGTTTGCTCTGACATGGGAATTACAGAGTATAACAATAGAGCTAGAACTGTGCAGGGATTGCCTTAATATGGTGTGGGTGGGCTTGGGAGTGCTGGAATCCTCCCTCTCCCAAATTAATGCTAATGGAAAATGCTAATGGAATTTAGCTTGCTTTGCTCTGTCACGTCCTTATTCTACATCATAAATAGTTTTGTGTAAATGTGAAGTAGAAAAGAAATTATATATAATTCTTATTGCATTATGTGAACTTACTCTGAACCTTTGTTTTTGTAAGTATCAGAGGTAAGCAAACATTCTACAAATCATTGTTGCATTCATAGTTAAACAGTAATCCAGATGTGGTGCCTTAGTGGGCTGTTCACACTGGACAATTTTTTTCCTTTAATACCTCACTACATGATGATTTACAAAGCAGATTCAGCCTTTTCTTTTTCACTCGTTAAAATAATTTAAAATCAAGAGTTGTTAATGTTGACATCCAGGCTTTGCTTTCTCAGTTCTTTTTAACTTTTCACATGTTTTAAAATTTTAGGACCTCAAATTTGACCCAGTATTTGAGTGCCTGATTATTGCTGAATGTAGTAGAAAGATTATATCATAATCCTTAAATATCTCATCTTATTTTCACACTTTGGCCTTGCTTTTAAAAAATAGTCAATATGTTCTTTTATGTGTTTGTGCACAGCTGTGTGTGTGTCCGTGCATGTAGAAACCAGGGGCTGATTCTTTTTCAATTGCTTTCTATCTTTTTTTTCTTTTTTCTTCCCTTTTTAAATTTTTTTTTTATTTTTTTTTGAGACACTGTCTCTCACTGAATCAATTTGACTAGCCTGGCTGGCCAGTAAGCTCTAGAGATCTTCTGTCTCTGTCTATCCAGCACTTGGATTACAGGTCTGAGCTGCTGTATCCAGTTTTTTATGTGAGTGCTGGGATACAAATTCAGTTCCCCATGCTTCCGCAGCAAGCATTTTACCAGTTGAGCCATCCCTCAAACCTCCTCTGTTGATCCTGACTTAGTTTTTATCCTTTTTGATTTTCAGTCTTATTCTGTTATACTAACTCAGAACTCTTTCTTATGTGTTAAGTCTCCCGCCCCCCTCAAGTGTGGCACTTGGTTTTTACTTCTTCAATTTTAACTGGTCACTTTGGAAGCCTGAAAAATCAATACATTGTTACTATAGATGGTTTTTAACCTGCCTCCTAGCCAACAATGCTGAAAATATCAGCAAAGGAAGTCAAGTATGTCCTAATTTAGTTTAAACTGTTTGGAGCCTGGGAATCACTGCACAAAATACTCAAACTCCAAAACTCAGTCAAATATGGATAGTTTATTGACTACCACCCTCGCAGACTGATCAATCAGACTCACAGGCCAGACTTGAGAGTGAAACTGTGACATTGAGTTAAGATCCTACATGGCCTTTTAAACCTAAAATCCATAAACATCTGTGCTGACTTATTCCACCAACCAAGATTTAGGGATAGGGGATTTTCTTAGGACCATTTCTTTGTTGTACAGTCATATAGTTCCCATTGGTTGGGGTATTCAACTGTGGGATGGGGCTTACCTTGTCTAACACTCATGTCTGAACTTGTCAATCAGTATGTCAGTTATGCCTATATTACTCTGCCAAGAAGGATGTCAGTTTCCAGTGAGGTTCTGGGAACTTAAACTTTACTCAACCCCTACTCAAAATGGAGGTCATATTCCAAATAGTTTCTCATTGGTGCAGGTGTCTCTAGCTGACTTCTGTTGTGATTGGTTTCCAAGAACACAGGATATAACAGAATACGTAATCAATTTGGGCATCAGAAAGTTTCCTAGTAACAGAAGAAACAACAAATGAGAAAGTTTCCTTATAATATTAGTAACAGCACAAAATGACAGGCTAGCTAGGTAACAGTTACATAAGCCTTAACATTTCACTTAAACCTTAACATTAGCAATATTATAGTAACAAGGAAAGTTAAGAGACATTAAGCCATATTTCTCAGTGCTTTGTAGGTAATAGTTGAATTCATTTGTAAAATACTGCTTACCCAGAGTATTTCAAACTATCAATGAAATTACATTATTCTTTGGACTTTAAGAAGGCAACAGTGGATGAAGGGACCAAGACATTTAGATATCATCCTGAGTGAGATAACCCAATCACAAAAGAACTCACATGACATGCACTCACTGATAAGTGGATATTAGCCCAAAAACTTAGAATACCCAAGATACAATTTGCAAAACACATAAAACTCAAGAAGAAGGAAGACCAAAGTGTGAATACTTCGCCCCTCCTTTGAATGGGGAACAAAATAGCCATGTAAAGAGTTACAGAGACAAGTTTGGAGCTGAGACAGAAGGAAGGACCATCCAGAGACTGCCCCATTCAGGGATCCATACCATAATCAATCACCAAACGCAGACACTATTGCATATGCCAGCAAGATTTTTCTGAAAGGACCCTGATATATCTGTCTCTTGTGAGGCTATGTCAGTGCCTGGCAAATACAGAAGTGGATGCTTACTGGATGGAACACAGGGCTCCCAATGGAGGAGCTAGAGAAAGTACCCAAGGAGCTGAAGGGGTCTGTAACCCTATAGGAGGAACAGCAATATGAACTAACCAGTACCCCCTGAGCTCATGTCTCTAGCTGCATATGTAGCAGAAGATGGCCTGATTGGCCATCATTGGGAGGAGAGGCCCTTGGTCTTGCAAAGATTATATGCCACAATACAGAGGAATGCCAGGGCCAGGAAGCCGGAGCGGGTGGGTTGGGGAGCATGGGGGGGTGTAGGGGACTTTCAGGATAGTATTTGAATTGTAAATGAATTAAATATATAATAAAAAATGTTTAAATAAAAAAGTAAAAAAAAAATGAGGAAGACTTCTGACATCACAGGAATGCCCACTCATATGTTCCTGCATTTATAGTTGCAACACACTTACACAAATACACACACACACACACACACACACACACACACACACACACACACAATTTGAAACCCAGCACCACATGGTCCAATGCTACAGTTTCTGGGTTGTAAATTTGACCAAGTCACTTTCAGTCTCCCATCTAGTGGCTTCTCTTTTTAAGAGACTAATATGATCTCAGAAGGTTTAAAACACAGGTCTTTTAATTCTCCTTTACTCTTTTGCTACACTGTGGTCACTTTTTTTTTCCCTCTAGGAAAGACACTTACTCTTCCCTGAGTCAACTGCTTCACAGCTCCATTCCTTTTCCTGCTTGAATTCTATTTTCCCATCACATTGCATCTTGGGGCTTTTAAGCAGATATCAATGCATTGGTGGTGGACCAAGTGAAATGGTCCGATTTCAGTTCTCATATCACTCTGTGCTCTTGCTTTATAGCACTACAGCCTTATGTTTACATGATTACCTCTTGGTGTGTACCAGTCTATCTGTCAGCTGTTATTCACAAGGACAGTCAGAGTCCTAACTTCTACACTGTGCTTTCCACACAGTAGGTCCTCTTTGTATCTAATGAATAATGATGGATGCTTTTTGCATTAGCTACTTAAGTTCGGGATTGTTGTGACAACTGTGATGAAAAAACAACTTGACATGTCTGTGTTGGCATTAGGATGAAGGATTGCACATCACACTTTGCATCCTGGGAGACAGCTCTCCATATGTCAGACCAAGAGTTATGTGGTCCCCAGTATCAAACTTATGAAGCCTGAGCAATTTTAGTGCTGGTAAGATGCTTAACCTTAATACCCTTAAATTCTTCACCTCTGGAATGGAGATAACAGTTTTGACTCAGAAGGCTGCAGTGTAGCCCAGTTAAACAACATGTGAGACCCATTCAAGAAAAAGTAATTGGATGTCAGTCATGGAAATTATTGGTATTAAGGTGGCCAAGACATGGAAGGATGCTGATCAACTGTGTTGTATGATGATCCTGCTAGGACTGCTTCAAATTCACCAGGCATCTCTCTGCTCTTGTTGCTGCTGCTGCACCTCTGTGAAAACTTGTCCTGCCTCCTTTTAGGACAGCCAGGAGCACTGAGCATCCCATTCCTTTCCATCTTTCATGATCCAGGGTGTCACTGAGATCTTAGGGTAAATGCCAATGGACCTGTGTGTTTACAGACTGTAAACCTAAGTGTGGAGGCGTTAGCACACCTGGGACCCTGAGTGACTGTGAAGGTCATTACTGCCCCCTCCTTTTCTCCCCTGGATGGACTACTCGGAAGCACATTTCCCAGGGCTTCTCAGAAGATGCTAAGCATCAGTTATCCACAGCATCGGCCAACATATTAGCACCCACATCTTTCTTCTAGCAGCTTCTTCTCCTGTACCATATGGTTCTTATTCTTTACTTCTGTTCTCTGGTTGCTTGCTTGCTTCCTTCCTTGCTTCCTTCCTTGTTTCCTTCCTTGCTTCCTTCCTTGCTTCCTTCCTTGCTTCCTTCCTTGCTTCCTTCCTTGCTTCCTTCCTTGCTTCCTTCCTTCCTTCCTTCCTTCCTTCCTTCCTTCCTTCCTTCCTTCCTTCCTTCTTCCCTCCCTTCTCCCTTTCTCTCTCCCTCTCTCCTTCCAAGACAGGGTTTTATGTGTAACACTGACTGTCCTGGAACTTGCTCTTGGACCAGGCTGGCCTCAAACTCAGACATCTACCTGCCCCTGCCTTCAGAATGCTGGGAATTAAAGACTCACACCATCACTGCTCAGCTTGGGCCATCTTGTAAATAAACTATTTTAATACAGGCCTTTTACCTTAGATCTGCTTTTTGGAAGCCTTGAACATGGCACTTCTGTTAAAGATTGGGAGTTGTGGTTCAGAGAGAAAAGGGGAACTGTCAGGATCAAGGAGAGTGTGTTTTCATTGCTCCTGCCATCACACCCACACCATAACATCTCTCCACTTTATACTTTGGCTCAGCTTATCAATGCTATTTATGTGCTATGTGTTTTGGTTATTATTAGGGGCTGTTAAAATATGACAGGGAGGCATATGCTAATAAAATGCGTGGGCTTCTAGAATACCGGCAAAAACTGTTTATGCCATGGTTAAAAGATTATTTTAAGACTTTTTTTTTAGGTGTTTTGCCATCTGGAATGTCTATAAAATATAGAACTGTGCCTCAAGTTTACACGGTACTTAAATGTGCCTATGTATATAATTGTACCACTACAAGGCCTGCATAACAAGAAGTAGTGGAATTTCCACCAAGTTTATGTCTCCTGATATTTCACAGAATCCATAGGACATTTCTGAGATGAAAAATGGTCACTGACTATGGCAAGCATGAAATTATATCTCATAGCATTCAAAGCCTATCAGATGCACTGTCAAAAGGACTTGGAGGTCATCCTTAAACCACTTACAATACATCCACTGAGTTTGAGTAAGCCAGAGGCACGCTGTGCATGCTTTATGCACTATTTACATTGGCCTGTCTGAAGCATTACACTTTCCAGAAGTTGGAAAGTGCATGGCATTACACGCAGACAGATCTGCTGTCACAATTTAATTTACAATTGCTCTTAACAAATTGTAAGCCGGGCGGTGGTGGCGCACGCCTTTAATCCCAGCACTTGGGAGGCAGAGGCAGGTGGATTTCTGAGTTCGAGGCCAGCCTGGTCTACAGAGTGAGTTTCAGGACAGTCAGGGCTACACAGAGAGACTCTGTCTCAACACCTCCCCGCCCAAAAAAAAAACCAAATTGTAAACTTATGCCAAGTAGGAGGTGATGCATTAATCTGTGTGAATGTGAAAACTTCTGTGAACAGGCTAGTGAGTCACCATGAGTCTGAATTGCCTTGTTCAAAAACAGAATTCACTCTAGGGATCAGCAGGGTTCCTACATCATGTGGGCCTCACTTTGCCAACCTCCAAAATCACTGGACTTCTCTCAGTGTGGATGGCTCCTAGTTTATTTTTCATCCTAGTAGTGGCTATAAAGGGAAAATTAAAAAAAAATGGGGGGGGGTATGTAGGATGTACTCAGTGACTCTGAGAGAGGGAACATGACTGCAGGATGCTAGAAAGTGCTCACATTTTCCATTCAAGCAACAGGCAATTGATTACATTTGTGGTTCCTCTTGAACTAGTCTCTGCGCCTCACCCTAGACTCACAAAGACTTTCAAAGGCCAGCATCACATTCATGAAGTCTGAAGCAAGTTAACTGGAGAAGTTGGTGATAGGCTGGGCAACATGTCATCTCTACATTCTTACCTGCTATATATGACCCACTTGATAGTGATGCCGCCTGTGTAGACAAAGTCAGTTGGACTGTATTAGAGAATACAGGCTGGCATGACTGCTGGTCTTCACCAGTGACAGCAAGTGAGAGGAAAATGGTGGCAGGAAACACAGTGTTGATGATAAAGAACAATGTAGCACAGATTTCACTTGAGAAAGAGGAGTGGCCATTCCTTTGTTTTCAGAGGAAGAGAAAATGATGTGGATGGAGTGGAGCTGGTTGAGTTCCACATGCTGCTTTGTGTAAGATCTTCCCAGTGCCATTGACCTTGCTTTAGATACATATGCTTTTAACATTTATCAGCATTCATGTATTCACATTAATTCACCCATTCTTTCTTTATTTCTTTATGTATTCACAATATCCAATAAGGATTGTTAGTGAAAATTATTTAGAGTGTTTTGACAGATACATGCGTTGCTTTCTTCTTCCAGGAGGTTTAATATACCAGGGAGGGGTATGTATCCTTGACATTTTCTGCTTCCTACAGAAGCATTGGCTAAAGACCCAGAGGATGCATTCTATGTTTGTGATTAAACTTCAGAATTGTGATAGACAATTTTTTGTAGCTGTCTTCTTAGATGTTTAAATCATTTAGAATGTTAAAATCACTGCTTAGCTGTTACTCTTCCAGTTTGTAAAGGAAGGAGTTGAAACGGTACAACAGTGACAGCTGCCTGACATCATTGGTTGTCAGGGAGACACAAATGCAAACCATAATGAGCTCTAATTTCACACTCATTGGAACGTTCCTGACAAACGAGATGGAGAATGACGGATATTTTGTAAGAGGTGAAGTGGGAATAAAGGAGGGTGCAGCCCCTTTGGAAAATGGGTTGGCAGTTTCCCAAAAAGTCAAACCTAACAAGTATGTGGTCCTGCACCTGAAAAAAATAAGAACATTTGGTCTACAGTCTCGTGAGTGAATGCTTATAGCAGCAGTAGTCCTGGTGTCACAAAGTGTAAACAACCTAAATATTTATCAATTTGTAAGTGGGTAGACAAATAGAATATTAATACACCGGAATAATATATAGCAACAAAAGTAATGAATTGCCCACAGGTTACTTCATTTATTTTTTCTTTTTATTTATTTCTTTTTATTATATTTTTATTAGATATTTTCTTTATTTACACTTCAAATGCTATCCTGAAATTTCCCTATACCCTTCCCCACACCATGCTCCCCTACCCACCCACTCCCACTTCTTAGCCTTGGCATTTCCCTGTACTGGGGCTTATAAAGTTTGCAAGACCTAGGGGCCTCTCTTCCCAATGATGGCTGACTAGGCCATCTGCTGATACATATGCAGCTAGAGGCATGAGCTCTGGGGGTACTGGTTAGGTCATATTGTTGTTCCACCTATAGGGTTGCAGACCCCTTCAGCTCCTTGGGTACTTTCTCTAGCTCCTCCATTGGGGGCTAGTAAGAACATATGCTCCACTATGTTCATAGCAGCCTTATTTATAATAGCCAGAAGCTGGAAAGAACCCATATGTCCCTCAACAGAGGAATGGATACAGAAAATGTGGTACATTTACACAATGGAGTACTACTCAGCTATTAAAAACAATGGATTTATGAAATTATTGGACAAATAGATGTATCTGGAGGATATCATCCTTAGTGAGATAACCCAATCCCAAAAGGAGTCACTACATATGCACTCACTGATAAGTGGATATTAGCCCAGAAACTTAGAATACCCAAGATACAATTTGCAAAACACAAGAAAATCAAGAAGAAGGACGACCAACATGTGGATAGTTCATTCCTCTTTAGAATAGGGAACAAAATACCTATGAAAGGAGTTACAGAGACAATGTTTGGAGCTAAGACAAAAGGTTACTTCATTAATGAGCTTTAAAAACACACAACATGAGGGAATCAAGACAGGGCTAAAGTTGGTAAGAACACGTATGAAAGCATAAAAAACTGAGTTAGGATCCTGGCATTCACATAAAAATTTGGTGTGACTAAATGTGTACTTATAATCCTAGTGATATGAGAGGCAGAGATGAGAGGGTCATTACCAACCCATCTCCAAGTTCAGAGCGAGACCCTGTCTTGAGAATAAGGCAGGAAATGACAGAGCAGAGTCCATCATCAACTTCTGCCATTTGCACCTGTAAATGCAGCTCTATGTACCTGCAAACACATGTGGGCATATAATAGACATATGCAACACAGGTACATACACAGACATAAGACAAGACCAGTGACAGTATTCAGATGTGAGACTCCATTATATTTGATTCCATTTAAAGGAACAGAAAGTAGTTTAAGGATTGCTTGAGATGAGATAAGAGAGGGTAAGAGGTCAACTCTGAACAAGAGTAAAAGATCCTATTAGAGGAGTAAAAATAACTACAATTGACTCATGGTCGTGATTGATTATCAAGACTTACTGAATTTTTAACTAGGTTGACTGTTGTGAGCCATTAGATTTTAAACTCAGTTGGCTGGGTCCCTGGCACTCAGACTGAATATCATGATTATGCAGCTATATAACCAGATAAAGCTGCTTACAAGAAATTATGGACAATAAAATTTGACTTCAAGTTCCAATATTCTTGATAGAAGTGCTGAAAAGAAATAGGGATTCCCCTAGTTGACACTTCTCATGAGAATGACTCCTGTATTCATGTATAGAACCATTTTAAAGGTTTTTTGTTTGTTTGTTTTTAAAAGAACCCTCCTCTTTCAAGTTTCCTCCAAATTAAACCAAATGTGGTTTTATTTGTTTTGAATGAGATTTTAGTATTTTAAATCAATCAAGAATTTGCCAATCACGCGGGACCTGAGACTGCTTTGGTTGGGGAGGCAGAAATCCGGCCTACGTAGGGCCACAAGCCTCTTCCGGTCAAAAAAGCACCGGAGTAGCTAGGGCGCAGGGTCTGCTGACACTCGCCAGCTACCCACAACACCCGCCACAGGATCTTAAGACTTCTGGTGAGTGGAACACAGCTTCTGCCCCAATCCAATTGCGCGCGGGACCTGAGACTGCACTAGTTAGGGAAGCAGAAAACCGGCCTGAGTAGGACCACAGGCCTCTTCCGGCGTACCGCCAGCTACCCACAACCCCCGCCACAGGATTTTGAGACTGCTGGTGAGTGGAACACAGCTTCTGCTCCAATCTTTAAACAGTGACAACGACAACAACTAACCCCAGAGATTACCAGATGGCGAAAGGTAAACGTAATAATCATAATAACAGAAACCAAGACCACTCACCATCATCAGAACCCAGCACTCCCACTTCACCCAGTCCAGCGCACCCCAACACACCGGAAAAGCTAGACACGGATCTAAAAGCATATCTCCTGATGATGGTAGAGGACTTCAAGAAGGACTTTAATAACACACTTAAAGAAATACAAAGGAACACTGGTAAACAGGTAGAAGACAGTAAAGAGAAAGCACAAAAATCCCTTAAAGAATTGCAGGAGAACACTGCTAAAGAGTTACAAATCCTTAAAGAAAAACAGGATAACATAATCAAACAGGTAGAAGTCCTTAATGAAAAACAGGAAAACACATCCAAACAGATGATGGAAATGAACAAAACCATACTAGACCTAAAAAGGGAAGTAGACACAATAAAGAAAACCCAAAATGAGGCAACACTGGAGATAGAAACCCTAGGAAAGAAATCTGGAACCATAGATACCAGCATCAGCAACAGAATACAAGAGATGGAAGAGAGAATCTCAGGTGCAGAAGATTCCATAGAGAACATCGGCACAACAATCAAGGAAAATGTAAAATGCAAAAAGATCCTAACTCAAAACATCCAAGAAATACAGGACACAATGAGAAGACCAAACCTACGGATAATAGGAGTGGATGAGAATGAAGATTTTCAACTCAAAGGACCAGCAAACATCTTCAACAAAATTATAGAAGAAAACTTCCCAAATCTAAAGAAAGAGATGCCCATGAACATACAAGAAGCCTACAGAACTCCAAATAGACTGGACCAGAAAAGAAATACCTCCCAACACATAATAATCAGAACAACAAATGCTCTAAATAAAGATAGAATACTAAAAGCAGTAAGAGAAAAAGGCCAAGTAACATATAAAGGCAAGCCTATCAGAATTACACCAGATTTTTCACCAGAGACTATGAAAGCCAGAAGATCCTGGACGGATGTTATACAGACACTAAAAGAACACAAATTCCAGCCCAGGCTACTATACCCAGCCAAACTCTCAATTAACATAGATGGAGAAACCAAAGTATTCCACGACAAATCCAAATTCACACATTATCTCTCCAAGAATCCAGCCCTTCAAAGGATAATAACAGAAAAAAACCAATACAAGGACAGGAACCACGCCCTAGAAACAACAAGATAATCACTCAACAAACCTAAAAGAAGACAGCCACAAGAACAGAATGCCAACTTTAACAACAAAAATAACAGGAAACAACAATTACTTTTCCTTAATATCTCTTAATATCAATGGACTCAACTCCCCGATAAAAAGACATAGACTAACAAACTGGCTACACAAACAAGACCCAACATTTTGCTGCTTACAGGAAACTCATCTCAGAGAAAAAGATAGACACTACCTCAGAATGAAAGGCTGGAAAACAATTTTCCAAACAAATGGCATGAAGAAACAAGCTGGAGTAGCCATTCTAATATCTGATAAGATTGACTTCCAACCCAAAGTCATTAAAAAAGACAGGGAGGGACACTTCATACTCATCAAAGGTAAAATCCTCCAAGAGGAACTATCAATCCTGAATATCTATGCTCCAAATACAAAGGCAGCCACATTCATTAAAGAAACTTTAGTAAATCTCAAAGCACACATTGCACCTCATACAATAATAGTGGGAGACTTCAACACACCACTTTCACCAATGGACAGATCATGGAAACAGAAACTAATCAGGGACACAATGAAACTAAGAGAAATTATGAATCAAATGGATCTGGCAGATATCTACAGAACATTCTATCCTAAAACAAAAGGATATACCTTCTTCTCAGCACCTCATGGTACCTTCTCCAAAATTGACCACATAATTGGTCACAAAGCAGGCCTCAACAGATACAAAAATATTGAAATTGTCCCATGCATCCTATCAGATCACCATGGACTAAGGCTGATCTTCAATAACAAAATAAATAATAGAAAGCCAACCTTCACGTGGAAACTGAACAACACTCTTCTCAATGATACCTTGGTCAAGGAAGGAATAAAGAAAGAAATTAAGGACTTTTTAGAGTACAATGAAAATGAAGCCACAACATACCCAAACTTATGGGACGCAATGAAAGCATTTCTAAGAGGAAAACTCATAGCTCTGAGTGCCTCCAAAAGGAAACTAGAGAGAGCACACATTAGCAGCTTGACAACACACCTAAAAGCACTAGAACAAAAGGAAGCAAATTCACCCAAGAGGAGTAGACGGCAGGAAATAATCAAACTCAGGGGCGAAATCAACCAAGTGGAAACAAGAAGAACTATTCAAAGAATCAACCAATCAAGGAGCTGATTCTTTGAGAAAATCAACAAGATAGATAAACCCTTAGCCAGACTCACTAGAGGGCACAGGGAAAGCATCCTAATTAACAAAATCAGAAATGAAAAAGGAGACATAACAACAGATCCTGAAGACATCCAAAACACCATCAGATCCTTCTACCAAAGGCTATACTCAACAAAACTGGAGAACCTGGATGAAATGGAGAAGTTCCTAGACAGATATCAGGTACCAAAGTTGAATCAAGATCAGGTTAATGATCTAAACAGCCCTATATTCCCCAAAGAAATAGAAGCAGTCAATAATAGTCTCCCAACTAAAAAAAGCCCAGGACCAGATGGGTTTAGTGCAGAGTTCTCTCAGACCTTCAAAGAAGATCTAATCCCAGTTCTTCACAAACTATTCCACAAAATAGAAACAGAAGGTACTCTACCCAACTTATTCTATGAATCCACAATTACTCTGATACCTAAACCACAAAAAGACCCAACAAAGATAGAAAACTTCAGACCAATATCCCTTATGAATATTGATGCAAAAATCCTCAATAAAGTTCTTGCTAACCGAATCCAAGAACACATCAAAACAATCATCCATCCTGACCAAGTAGGTTTCATCCCGGGGATGCAGGGATGGTTCAATATACGGAAATCCATCAACGTAATCCAGTATATAAACAAACTCAAAGACAAAAACCACATGGTCATCTCGTTAGATGCGGAAAAAGCATTTGACAAGATCCAACACCCATTCATGATAAAAGTCTTGGAAAGATCAGGAATTCAAGGCCCATACCTAAACATGATAAAAGCAATCTACAGCAAACCAGTAGCCAACATCAAAGTAAATGGTGAGAAGCTTGAAGCAATCCCTCTAAAATCAGGGACTAGACAAGGCTGTCCACTTTCTCCATACCTATTCAACATTGTACTTGAAGTCCTAGCCAGAGCAATTCGACAACAAAAGGAGATCAAAGGGATACAAATTGGAAAAGATGAAGTCAAAATATCACCTTTTGCAGATGATATGATAGTATATATAAGTGACCCTAAAAATCCCACCAGAGAACTCCTAAGCCTGATAAACAGCTTCGGTGAAGTAGCTGGATATAAAATTAACTCAAACAAATCAATGGCCTTTCTCTACACAAAGAATAAATAGGCTGAGAAAGAAATTAGGGAAACAACACCCTTCTCAATAGTCACAAATAATATAAAATATCTTGGCGTGACTAACTAAGGAAGTGAAAGATCTGTATAATAAAAACTTCAAGTCTCTGAAGAAAGAAATTATAGAAGATCTCAGAAGATGGAAAGATCTCCCATGCTCATGGATTGGCAGGATCAACATTGTAAAAATGGCTATCTTGCCAAAAGCAATCTACAGATTCAATGAAATCCCCATCAAAATTCCAAATCAATTCTTCAACGAATTAGAAAGTGCAATCTGCAAATTCATCTGGAATAACAAAAAACCTAGGATAGCAAAAACTCTTCTCAAGGATAAAAGAACCTCTGGTGGAATCACCATGCCGGACCTAAAGCTCTACTACAGAGCAATTGTGATAAAAACTGCATGGTACTGGTATAGTGACAGACAAATAGACCAATGGAATAGAGTTGAAGACCCAGAAATGAACCCACACACCTATGGTCACTTGATCTTCGACAAGGGAGCTAAAAACATCCAGTGGAAGAAAGACAGCATTTTCAAGAAATGGTGCTGGCACAACTGGTTGTTAACATGTAGAAGAATGCGAATCGATCCATTCCTATCTCCTTGTACTAAGGTCAAGTCTAAGTGGATCAAGGAACTTCACATAAAACCAGAGACACTGAAACTTATAGAGGAGAAAGTGGGGAAAAGCCTTGAAGATATGAGCACAGGGGAAAAATTCCTGAATAGAACAGTAATGGCTTGTGCTGTAAGATCGAGAATTGACAAGTGGGACCTCATGAAACTGCAAAGCTTCTGCAAAGCTAAAGACACCATCAATAAGACAAAAAAAACACCAACAGATTGGGAAAGGATCTTCACCTATCCTAAATCAGATAAGGGACTAATATCCAATATATAAAAAAAACTCAATAAGGTGGACTCCAGAAAGTCAAATAACCCCATTAAAAAAATGGGGCTCAGAACTGAACAAAGAATTCTCACCTGAGGAATACCGAATGGCAGAGAAGCACCTGAAAAAATGTTCAACATCCTTAATCATCAGGGAAATGCAAATCAAAACAACCCTGAGATTCCACCTCACACCAGTCAGAATGGCTAAGATCAAAAATTCAGGTGACAGCAGATGCTGTTGAGGATGTGGAGAAAGAGGAACACTCCTCCATTGTTGGTGGGATTGCAAGCTTGTACAACCACTCTGGAAATCAGTCTGGCGGTTCCTCAGAAAATTGGACATAGTACTACCGGAGGATCCAGCAATACCTCTCCTGGGCATACATCCAGAAGATGTCCCAACCAGTAAAAAGGACACATGCTCCACTATGTTCATAGCAGCCCTATTTATAATAGCCAGTGCTGGAAAGAACCCAGATGTCCCTCAACAGAGGAATGGATACAGAAATTATGGTACATTTACACAATGGAGTACTACTCAGCTATTAAAAAGAATGAATTTATGAAATTCCTAGCCAAATGGATGGACCTGGAGGGCATCATCTTGTGTGAAGTAACAGAATCACAAAAGAACTCACACAATATGTATTCACTGATAAGTGGATATTAGCCCAAAACTTAGGATACCCAAGATATAAGATACAATTTGCTAAACGCATGAAACTCAAGAAGAATGAAGACCAAAGTGTGGACACTGTGCACCTTCTTAGAATTGGGAACAAAACACCCAGGGAAGGAGTTACAGAGACAAAGTTCGTAGCTGTGATGAAAGGATGGACCATTTAGAGACTGCCGTATCCAGGGATCCATCCCATAATCAGCTTCTAAACGCTGACACCATTGCATACACTAGCAAGATTTTGCTGAAAGGACCCAAATATAGCTGTCTCTTGTGAGACGATGTCGGGGCCTAGCAAACACAGGAGTGGATGTTCACAGTCAGCTATTGGATGTATCACAGGGCTCCCAATGGAGAAGCTAGAGAAAGTACCCAAGGAGCTAAAGGGATCTGCAACCCTATTGTTGGAACAACATGATGTACTAACCAGAACCCCGGAGCTCTTGTCTCTAGCTGCATATGTATCGAAAGATGGCCTAGTCGGCCATCAATGGAAAGAGAGGCCCATTGGACTTGCAAACTTTATATGCCCCAATATAGGGGAATGCCAGGGCCAAAAGAATGGGAATGGGTGGGTAGGGAAGTGGGGGGCGCTATGAGGGACTTTTGGGATAGCATTGGAAATGTAATTGAGGAAAATATGTAATAAAAATATTAAAAATTAAAAAATAAAGAATTTGCCATGGGCACCATGTACTTATGTTGAATTATTAGAAGGAGAAAGGGATCCTAGGAGCTAGTTTGGAGTTCTTGGGAGAGAAGACCCTTTTTGAGCATGACTTCACAACCAGTAGGTTATATATATGTATGTATGTATGTATGAATGTATGTATGTATGAATGTATGTATGTATGTATGTATGTATGTATGTATGTATGTATCTATATGGAACAATAATAATTATAGAAGAAGAGATCAAGAATCCAAAAGGGTATAATGGGAGGGGGAATTGGAAGGAGGAGAGAGAGAAGTTGAAATGATGTAACTACAATGAACTCATATAGGAAATTCTTTTAAAAAGTATTGAAAATGGTGTTAATTTTTAAATATTTATAAGTATTTTGAATTATCTTCATTTTGTTTTCAATTGAATTTTCTTTATTTTGGGGAATTCTTTTTAGCAATAATGTGAAAATCCTTGAAAATTGAAAGACATGGTTGTACAAATCTGTAATCCTAGCTACTTAGGCAGCTAGCTGAGGTAGGAGGATCACAGATCCTATGATTTGCTATAGAGCAAGCTCAAGGTCACTCTTGGTAACTTAGTTAAATCCTGTCTCAAAGTAAAAAGAGGCTGGGAGACAGCTCTTTGGTAGAATATTTGCCTACCATTTGTGATACCTAGGTTCAGTACTCTGCAACATATATATGTATGCACACATGTGTAACATATGACAAGAAAAAATTGAGAACACAAACTCCAATAAAGTAAGTATTACAAAAAGAAATAGAAAGCCAGAAAATTCGATGATATATGACACAGATGAAATTAGAAATAAAATAATCTATACCAGTAAGCCAATCTTTAAATACACTTTCTATCGTGGTTAAAAATTGGCACCTCTTCCAATAAATAGATGATCTTGTCTGATGCATTTAATGACACAGAATGCCAAAGCATCTTTTCAGTTAATATTGAAAACTTTGAAGGTGGGTGTTGTAGAGGTTCAAGACAGGATTTCTCTGTGTAGTCCTGGCTGTCTGGAGCTCACTCTGTAGACCAGTCTGGCCTCAAGTTCAGAAATCCACTTCCTCCTGTATTCCTAGTACTCAGCAGTAGTGATGCATGCCTTTAATCTCAGCACTCAGGAAGCAGAGGCAAGTAGATCTCAGGCTGGTCTACAGAACAAGTTCCAGACAGTCAGGGCTACACAGAAAAACCACATCCCAAACAACAACAACAACAACAACAACAAAAGATAGTCAATATTAAGTCTTTAGTCTTTTATTCTTCAGTATTGATTTTGAGCGAACCTGGGTTCTTCAGAGAGACAAGAACCTCAAATGTGACCATGAAGAATTTGGGGTGACATTGCCAGCCTACTACAGCAGGTGTTGTGTAGAAATGGGACTTGAGACTATCTCCTCCTTCCTTGACATTATACTCGACAGTTTCAGTTACAACCATAGCAGACCAGCTATGGTAGCATACAAAAATACCTGGTGATCTCTGATGCTAAGTCTTTGACTTATCATGATTAACACATCTCAGTAGCTTCATGTTTCTTGCAGTAAGTTTTGTGAAGTTCCACTTAGGATCTTAAAAGTTCAGGGATACTTTAGAGTTTATTTTTCTTGGGTTTGCCCAAAACAATTCTTACTAGTTTATCCAGGCAGATCTGATGTATACTCCACAATAAAAGCATATAAAAATATAGCATTCATGATTGTAGCATACCTAATTGGTGCATGTACTATCTGTTTATACATGTAGAAAAAAAATCACCAAATTTCAATTTTATAGATGAGATAACTACCACAAAGAAATAAAGGGAATTGGATGAATTTGTATGCTAGGGACAATGCCTGGGATTGGGAAAACTTGTATTACCAAATCTAGGAGAGTTGTTTTTTGATTGATTATTTATTTACTTTACATCCTAATCACAACTTCCCTTCCCTCTTCTCCCAGTCCTCCTCCCCTCAAAAGGGGAGGCCTCCTATAGATAGCAACAATCCTTAGAATACCAAGTTGCAGTAAGATTAGGCACACCTTCATCTATTGAGGCTAGACAAGGCAGCCCACTTAGGGGAAAGGGATCCAAAGGCAGACAATATAGTCAGGGATAGACTTTGCTCCTGTTTTAGGAGTCCCACATGAAGACCAAGCTTCACAACTGTTACATACATTTAGAGGGCCAATGTCTGTCTCATGCATGCTCTTTGGTTGGCAGTTCAGTCTCTATAAGTTCTTTTGGGCCCAGGTTAATTCTGTAATTTTTTTATGTTGTTCTTGACCCCTCTGGTCTTTTTACATTGTTTCCTCTCCCTCATCCACAGGATTCCCCAAGCTCCACTTAGTGTTTGGCCATTGGTTTTTGCATCAGTTTCTATCAGTTCCTGGCTGAAGCCTCTCAGATGACAATTATCTTAGGCACCTGTCTACAAGTATAGCAGGACATCATCAACAGTGTCAGGGATGGGCTCCCTCTTGTGGCATGTATCTCAAGCTGGGCCAGTCATTGGTTGACCTTTTCTCCCAATTTGTGCACCATCTTCACCCCTGTACATCTTGAAATCAGGATAAATTATGTTTTTGTGAAGGTTTTGTGAATGGGTTAGTGTCCCAACCCTTCCATTGGAAGTTTTGCCTGGTTATGGGCGGTGGCTGTTTCACATTCCACCTCTCCCATTTTTAGCTATTAGCTAGAATATTAGGAGTATTAGCTAAGATCACCCCCAGAATCCTAGAAGTTTCCATTGTCCTAGGTTTCTAGCTCATCTTAGAGGTGCTGTTTTCCCTAATCCAGTTGTCTCTCCCAATACTGTCTTCTGTTCTACCTTCACCTCATGCCTTTATGCATGCAAATATTTAATGTATTTCTTTTCTCAGTGAGATTCAAGCATTCTGCCTTCTGCCCTCTTTGTCACTTAACTTCTTTGGGTCTATAATTTGTACCATGGTTATCCTTTACTTTATGATTAATAATATCCAAAAAGTGAATACATACGATGTTTGCCTTTCTGGGTCTAGGTTACCTACTCAGAATAATCTTTTCTCATTCCATCCACTTGCCTGCAAATTTCATGATGTCATTGTTTTTAATGCCTGAGTAGTATTTCACTGTGTAAATGAACCACACTGTTTTTCCATTCCTCTGTTAAGGGGCTTCTAGGTTGTTTCCAGTTTCTGGCTATTATGAATAAATCTGGCATGGACACAGTTGATCAAGTGCCCTGTTGATATTGTAGAACATTTTTTTGAGTATGTGCCCAGGAATGGTATTGCAGGGTCTTGGGGTAGAAATTACAAATTTTCTGAGGAACCACCAAATCTATTTTCAAAGTGGATATACATGTTTGGACTCCCATGAACAATGGAAGAGTGTTTCCCTTGCTCCACATCCTCACTAGCATGTGTTGCTATTTAAGTTTTTGATATTAGCCATTGTGATGGGTATAAGATGGAATCTCAGAGTTTTTCTGATTTACATTTCCTTGATGGCTAAGGATGTTGAACATTTAAGTGCTTCCCCATAATAGATATCCTTCTGTCAAGAATTCTGTTTAGATCAGTACCCCATTTTTAATTGGGATATTTCATTTCTTGAATTCTTTATATATTTGGATGTCAGCTCTCTATCACACATGGAGTTGGTGAAGATATTTTGTTCTATTGATGATGTCTTTTGCTTTACAGAGGGTTTTCAAATTTCATGAGCTCCCACCCATTAATTGTTGATCTCAGTGCCTGAATTTTTAGTGTTCTGTTCAGGAAGCTGTCTTCTGTTCCAATGTGTTCAAGGCTATTTTCCTCTTGTTCTTCTATCAAATTTACTGTATATAGTTTTATGTTGATGTTTTGATCCCTTTGGACTTGAGTTTTGTGCATTGATAAATATGGATATATTTGTATTCTACTACATGATGACATCCAGTTAGGTCTGCACTATTTGTTGAAGATGCTTCCCCCCCCCCCCACATTGTATAGTCATGACTTCTTTGTCAAAAAATCAAGTGTTCATAGGTATACAGGTTTACTTCTGGGTCCTCAGTTAGATTTCGTTAATCTGCCTATCTGTTTTCATGCCAGTCCTATGTGCTTGCTCTGTAGTACAGCTTGAAATTAAGGATGGTGATACCTTGAGAAGCTCTTTTATTGTTCAGGATTGATTTAGTTATTTTGGGCTCCTTGTTTTTTCCATAAAGACTTGTGTAATGTTCTTTCAAGATATGTGAAGAATCATGTTGGAATTTTGTTGGGGATTGCACTGAATCTGTAGACAGCTTTTGGTAGGATGGACATTTTTACTCTGTTAATCCTAACAATCCATGAGCATTGGAGATCTTTCCATCATCTGAGATCTTCTTCAATTTCCTTCTTGAGAGACTTGAAGTTCTTGTCACACAGATCTTTCACTTGCTTGGTTAGAGCTGCACCAAGTTTATTTGTGGCTATTGTGAAGAATGTTGTTTCCTTGATTTCTTTCTCAGTCCAAACATCTTTTATAGAAAAGAGGGCTACTGATTTTTTTTTTTGAGTTAATTTTGTATCAAACTACTTTGCTGAAGTTGCTTATTAGCTGTAACAGTTCTATGGTAGAATTTTTTTGGGTTACATGTATACTATCATATTATCTGCAAATAGTAATATTTTGAATTCTTTCTTTCCAATTTGTATCCCCTTGATCTCCTTCAGTTGTCTTATTGCTCTCACTAGAACTTCTGAGCTAAAACCATCTGGCTCTAGGGATTTTTGGTTAGGCAACTTTTGTTGTTGTTTTTTGGTTTTTGGTTTTTTGAGACAGGGTTTCTCTGTGTAGCCCTGGCTGTCCTGGAATTCACTCTGTAGACCAGGCTGGTCTCGAACTCAGAAATCTACTTGCCTCTGCCTCCCAAGTGCTGGGATTAAAGGTGTGCACCACCACACCTGGTGGTTAGGCAACTTTTACTGATTGCTTCTATTTTCTTAGGGATTATAGGTCTATTTAGATTATTTACCTAATCTTGATTTAGCTTTGATAAGTTTTGTCTGTCAAGAAAATTGTTAATTTCGTTTAGATTTTCCAGTTTTTGATGTTAAGACCTAATGATTTTTTTGGATTTCTTCAGTGTCTATTGTTATGTGCCCCTTTTCATTTTGATTTTGTTAATATGTATATTCTCACTGCCTTTTAGTTAGTTTGGCTGAGTATTTGTCTTGTTGACTTTTTCAAAGAACAAACACGATTTTATTTGTTTTTTCTACTGTTTTCTTTGTTTCTATTTTATAAACTTCAGCCTTGAGTTTATTTCCTGCAATTCATTACTCTTGGTTGTGTTTGCTTCTTTTTGTGCTAGAGTTTTCAGGTGTTTTTTAAAATCAATAGTCTGAGATTTTACTAATTTCACTATGAAGGTACTTAGTTTGATGAACTTTCCTCTTATCATTGCTTTAGCTGTGACTCATAAGGTTTGGTGTGTTGTGCATTCATTTTCTTTTAATTTTACAAAGTCTTTAATTGTTTTGTTTATATATTCTATGACACAATGGTCATTGAATAGATAGTTGTTCAGTTTCCATAAATATGTAGACTTTCTGTTGTTTCTGTTGTTGAAGTCCAACCTTAATCCATGGTGATCTGATAAGATACAAGGGGTTATTTCAACATTCTTGTATCTGTTGAGGCTTGCTTTGTGACTGAGATATGGACAAATTTGGAGAAAGATTCATGAGGTACTGAGAAGAAGGCATTTCTTTTGTGTTTGGGTGAAATGTTTTACAGATATCTGCTAGGTCCATTTGTGACTATAGTGAAGGGTGTTGTTTCCATAATTTCTTTCTCAGCCTGTTTATCCTTTGTGTAGAGAAAGGCCACTGATTTATTTGAGTTAATTTTATATCCAGCTACTTCACTGAAGTTGTTTATCAGGTTTAGTAGTTCTCTGGTGGAATTTTTAGGGTCACTTATATATACTATCATATCATCTGCAAATAGTGATATTTTGACTTCTTTCTTTCCAGTTTGTATCCCTTTCATCTCCTTTTGTTTTCTAATTGCTCTGGCTAGGACTTCCAGTACAATATTGAATAGGTAGGGAGAAAATGGGCAGGCTTGTCTAGTCCCTGATTTTTGTGGGCTTGCTTCAAGTTTCTCTCCATTTAGTTTCATGTTGGCTCCTGGTTTGCTATATATTGCTTTTATTATGTTTAGGTATAGGCCTTGAATTCCTGATATTTTCAAGACTTTTATCATGAACAGGTGTTGGATTTTATCAAATGATTTCTCAGCATCTAATGAGATGACCATGTGTGTGTGGTTTTTTTTTTTTTGAGTTTTTTTTTTTTCTGTGTGTGTGTGTCATATTTTTTTAATTAGGTATTTTCTTCATTTACATTTCAAATGCTATCCCAAAAGTCCCCCAGAACCTCCTCCCCCCACTCCCTTACCCACCCATTCCCACTTCTTGGCCCTGGTGGTCCCTTGTAATGAGGCATATAAAGTTTGCAAGATCAAGGGGCCTCTCTTCCCCATGATGGTCGACTAGGCCATCTGCTGATACATATGCAGCTAGAGACACCAGATCCAGGGGTACTGGTTAGTTCATATTGTTGTTCCACCTGTAGAGTTGCAGACCCCTTTCGCTCCTTGGGTACTTTCTCTAGCTCCTCCATTGGGGGGGGGGCTGTGTTCCACCCAATAGCTGACTGTGAGCCTCCACTTCTGTGTTTGCAAGGCACCGGCATAGCCTCACAAGAGACAGCTATATCAGGGTCCTTTCAGCAAAATCTTGCTGGTGTATGCAATGGTGTCAGCATTTGGAGGCTGATTATGGGATGGATCCCTGGGTATGACAGTCCCTAGATGGTCCAGCCTTTAATCTCAGCTCCAAACTTTGTCTTTGTCACTCCTTCCATGGGTGTTTTGTTCCCATTTCTAAGAAGGGGAAAAGAATCTACACTTTAGTCTTTCTTCTTCTTCAGTTTCATGTGTTTAGTAAATTGTATCTTATATCTTGGGTATTCAAGTTTCTGGGCTAATATCGACTTATCAGTGAATACATATTGTGTGAGTTCTTTTGTGATTGGGTTACCTCACTCAGGATGATGCCCTCCAGGTCCATCCATTTGCCTAGGAATTTCATAAATTCATTCTTTTTAATAGCTGAGTAGTACTCCATTGTGTAAATGTACCACATTTTCTGTATCCATTCCTCTGTTGAGGAACATCTGGGTTCTTTCCAGCTTCTGGCTATTATAAATAAGGCTGCTATGAACATAGTGGAGCATGTGTCCTTCTTACAGGTTGGGACATTTTCTGGATATATGCCCAGGAGAGGTATTGTGGGATCCTCCGGTAGTACTATGTCCAATTTTCTGAGGAACTGCCAGACTGATTTCCAGAGTGGTTGTACAAGCTTGCAATCCCACCAACAATGGAGGAGTGTTCCTCTTTCTCCACATCCTCACCAGCATCTGCTGTCACCTAAATTTTTCATCTTAGCCATTCTGACTGGTGTGAGGTGGAATCTCAGGGTTGTTTTGGTTTGCATTTCCCTGATGATTAAGGATGCTGAACATTTTTTTAGGTGCTTCTCAGCCATTCGGTATTCCTCAGGAGAGAATTCATTGTTTAGCTCTAAGAGTCATTTTTTAATGGGGTTATTTGATTTTCTGGACTCCACCTTCTTAAGTTCTTTATATATATTGGATATTAGTCCCCTATCTGATTTAGGATTGGCAAAGATCCTTTCCCAATCTGTTGGTGGTCTTTTTGTCTTATTGATGGTGTCTTTTGCCTTGCAGAAGCTTTGCAACTTTATGAGGTCCCATTTATCGATTCTCCATCTTACAGCACAAGTCATTGCTTTTCTATTCAGGAATTCTTCCCCTGTGCCCATATCTTCGAGGCCTTCCCCCACTTTCTCCTCTATAAGTTTCACTTTCTCTGGTTTTATGTTGAGTTACTTGATCCACTTAGATTTGACCTTAGTACAAGGAGATAGGAATGGATCAATTTGTATTCTTCTACATGATAACTGCCAGTTGTGCCAGCACCATTTGTTGAAAATGCTGTCTTTTACCACTGGATGGTTTTAGTTTCCTTGTCAAAGATCAAGTGCCCAGAGGTGTGTGGGTTCATTTCTGAGTCTTAAATTCTATTCCATTGATTTACTTGTCTGTCTCTGTACCAGTACTAGGCAGTTTTTATCACAATTGCTCTGTAGTATAGCTTTAGGTCAGGTATGGTGATTTCACCAGGGGTTCTTTTATCCTTGAGAAGTGTTTTTGCTATCCTAGGTTTTTTTGTTATTCCAGATGAATTTGCAGATTGCTCTTTCTAATTCGTTGAAGAATTGAGTTGGAATTTTGATGGAATTTTGATTGGGATTGCATTGAATCTGTAGATTGCTTTTGGCAAGATAGCCAATTTTACTATATTGATCCTGCCAGTCCATGAGTGTGGGAGATTTTTCCATCTTCTGAGATCTTCTTTAATTTCTTTCTTCAGAGACATGAAGTTCTTATCATACAGATCTTTCACTTCCTCAGTTAGAGTCACACCAAGGTATTTTATATTATTTGTGAATATTGTGAAGGGTGTTGTTTCCCTAATTTTTTCTCAGCCTGTTTATCCTTTGTGTAGAGAAAGGCCATTGACTTGTTTTAGTTAATTTTATATCCAGCTACTTCACTGAAGCTGTTTATCAGGTTTAGGAGTTCTCTGGTGGAATTTTTAGGATCACTTATATATACTATCATATCATCTGCAAAAAGTGATAGTTTGACTTCTTCCTTTCCAATTTGTATCCCCTTGTACTCTTTTTGTTTTCGAATACTCTGGCTGGGATATCAAGTACTATGTTGAATAGGTAGGGAGAAAGTGGGCAGCCCTGATTTTAGTGGGATTGCTTCCAGCTACTCACCATTTACTTTGATGTTGGCTACTGGTTTGCTGTAGATTGCTTGTACCATGTTTTTTTGTATGGGCCTTGAATTCCTGATCTTTCCAAGACTTTAATCATGAAAGGGTGTTGGATTTTATCAAATGCTTTCTTCACATCTAAGGAGATGATCATGTGGTTTTTGTCTTTGAGTTCGTTTATATAGTGGATTACATCGATAAATTTCCATATATTAAACCATCCCTGCATCCCTGGATTGAAACCTACTTGGTCAGGATGGATGATTGTTTTGATGTGTTCTTCAATTCGGTTTGTGAGAATTTTATTGAGTATTTTTGCATCAATATTCATAAGGGAAATTGGCCTGAAGTTCTCTATCTTTGTTGGGTCCTTTTGTGGTTTAGGTATCAGAGTAATTGTGGCTTCATAGAATGAATTGGGTAGGGTACCTTCTGCTTCTATTTTGTGGAATAGTTTGTGAAGAACTGGGATTAGATCTTCTTTGAAGGTCTGATAGAACTCGGCACTAAACCCATCTGGTCCTTGGCATTTTTTGGTTGGGAGACTATTAATGACTGCTTCAATTTCTTTAGGGGATATAGGACTGTTTAGATCTTTAATGTGATCCTGATTTAACTTTGGTACCTGGTTTATGTCTAGAAATTTGTCCATTTCATCCAGGTTTTCCAGTTTTGTTGAGTATAGCCTTTTGTAGAAAGATCTGATGGTGTTTTGGATTTCTTCAGGATCTGATGTTATGTCTCCCTTTTCATTCCTGATTTTGTTAATTATTATGCTGTCCCTGTGGTCTCTAGTGAGTCTGGCTAAGGGTTTATCTTTCTTGTCTTTCTCAAAGAACCAGCTCCTTATTTGGTTGATTCTTTAAATAGTTCTTCGTATTTCCACTTGGTTGATTTCGCCCCTGAGCTTGATTTTTTCCTGCTGTCCTCTTGGGTGAATTTGCTTCCTTTTTTTCTAGAGCTTTTAGGTGTGTTGTCAAGCTGCTAGTGTGTGCTCTCTCTAGTTTCTTTTTGAAGGCACTAAGAGCTATAAGTTTTCCTATTAGAAATGCTTTCATTGTGTCCCATAAGTTTGGGTACGTTGTGGCTTCATTTTCATTAAACTCTAAAAAGTCTTTAATTTCTTTCTTTATTCCTTCCTTCACCAAGGTATCATTGATAAGAGTGTTGTTCAGTTTCCACATGAATGTTGGCTTTCCATTATTTATGTTGTTATTGAAGATCAGCCTTAGTCCATGGTGATCTGATAGGATGCATGGGAAAATTTCAATATTTTTGTATCTGCTGACGCCTGTTTTTTGACCAAGTATATGGTCAACTTTGGAGAAGGTACCATGAGGTGCTGAGAAGAAGATATATCCTTTTGTTTTAGGATAAAATGTTCTGTAGATATCTGTTAAGTCCATTTGTTTCATACCCTCTGTTAGTTTCACTGTGTCCCTGTTTAGTTTCTGTTTCCACGATCTGTCCATTGATGAATGTGGTTTGTTGACATCTCCCATTATTATTGTGTGAGGTGCAATGTGTGGTTTGAGCTTTACTAAAGTTCCTTTAATGACTGTGGCTACCCTTGCATTTGGAGCATAGATATTCAGAATTGAGAGTTTCTCTTGGAAGATTTTACCTTTGATGAATATGAAGGGCCCCTCCTCATCTTTTTTGATAACTTTGGGTTGGAAGTTGATTTTATTCGATATTAGAATGGCTACTCCAGCTTGTTTCTTCAGACCATTTGCTTGGAAAATTGTTTTCCAGCCTTTCACTCTGAGGTAGTGTCTGTCTTATTCACTGAGATGGGTTTCCTGTAAGCAGCAGACTGTTGAGTCCTGTTTGTGTAGCCAGTCTGTTAGCCTATGTCTTTGGGTAATTAAGTCCATTGATATTAAGAGATATTAAGGAAAACTAATTGTTGCTTCCTATTATTTTTGTTGTTAGAGTTGGCATTCTGTTTTTGTGGCTGTCTTCTTTTAGGTTTGTTGAAGAATTACTTTCTTGCTTTTTCTAGGGCGTAGTTTCTGTTCTTGTATTTTTTTTTTTCTGTTATTATCCTTTGAAGAGCTGGATTCATGGAAAGATAATGTGTCAATTTGGTTTTTTCGTGGACTACTTATGTTTCTCCATCTATGGTAATTGAAATATTGGCTAGGTATAGTAGCCTGGACTGGCCTTTGTGTTCTCTTAGTGTCTGTATAATATATGTCCAGGATCTTCTGGCTTTCATAGTCTCTGGTGAAAAGTCTGGTGTAATTCTGATAGGCCTGCCTTTATATTTCACTTGACCTTCTTCCTTACTGCTTTTAATATTCTGTCTTTATCTTGTGCATTTGTTGTTTTGATTAATATGTGTCAGGAGGAATTTTTTTTTTCTGATCCAGTCTACTGGAGTTCTGTAGGCTTCTTGTACATTCATGGGCATCTCTTTCTTTAGGTTTGGGAAGTTTTCTTCTATAATTTTGTTTTTGCTGGCCCTTTAAGTTGAAAATCTTCAATCTCAGCTACTTCTATTATCCGTAGGTTTGGTCTTCTCATTGTGTCCTGGATTTCCTGGATGTATTGAGTTAGTATCTTTTTTGCATTTTGCATTTTCTTTGATTGTTGTGCCCATGTTCTCTATGGATTCTTCTGCACCTGAGATTCCCTCTTCCATTTCTTGTATTCTGTTGCTGATGCTCGCATCTATGGCTCCACATTTCTTTCCTAGTGTTTCTATCTCTAGCGTTGCTTCACTTTGGGTTTTCTTTATTGTGTCTACTTCCCTTTTTAGGTCTAATATGGTTTTGTTCAATTCCATCACCTGTTTGGTTGTGTTTTCCTGTTTTTCTTTAAGGACTTGTAACTCTTTAGCAGTGTCCTCCTGTATTTCTTTAAGTGAGTTATAAAATCCTTCTTGATGTCCTCTACCATCATCATGAGATATGCTTTTAAATCCAGGTCTAGCTTTTGAGAGTGTTGGGGTGCCCACGACTGGCTGAGGTGGGAGTTCTAGGTTCTGATGATGGTGAGTGGTCTTGGTTTCTGTTAGTAAGATTCTTACGTTTGCCTTTATCCATCTGGTAATCTCTGGAGTTAGTTGTTATAGTAGTCTCTGGTTTGAGCTTGTTCCTCTCGTGATTCTGTTAGCCTCTATCAGCAGACATGGGAGACTAGCTCTCTTCTGAGTTTCAGTGGTCAGAGCACTCTCTGCAGGCAAGCTCTCCTCTTTCAGGGAAGGTGCACAGATATGTGGCTTTCATACCTGCCTCCTGGCAGAAGATGAAGGCCTGAAACAGGGCCTGTCCCAGAAGCTGTGTTGCTTTGGTCTGTCCCAGAAGCTATTAGCTTCTGTAGTCCACACTCTCACCTGAGCAGACTAGTCTTGGAGGGATCCAGGAACTAAGATGGCTCCCCCAGGTGCTCCAGCAATGCCCTCCTGGGCAGAGCGGACACCTCTCCTCCTGCAGGGAAGGTGCCTGGATGTCTGGAGCCCTAAATGGGTCTGCCTCAGAAGGTGTGTTGCTTCTGCCTTTCCAAGAAGCTGTTAGCTTCTGTAGTCCACACTCTCACCTGCGCAGACCAGTCTCAGAGGGTGACTGTGTGGTTTTTGTCTTTGAGTTTTTTTATATAGTGGATTACATTGATGGATTTCCATATATTAAACCATCTCTGCATCCCTTGCATGAAGCCTACTTGATCATGACAGATAACCATTTTGATGTGTTCTCAATTCGGTTTGTGAAAATTTTATTGAGTATTTTTACATTGATATTCATAAGGGAAATTAGTCTGAAGTTCTCTTTCTTTGTTGGGTCTTTTTGTGGTTTAGGTATCAGAGTAGTTGTGGCTTCATAGAATGAGTTGGGTAGAGTACCTTCTGTTTCTATTTTGTGGAATAGTTTTTAGGAGAGTTAGAATTAGGTCTTCTTTGAAGATCTGATAGAAATGTGCACTAAACCCACCTGGTCCTGGGCTTTTTTTTTTTTTTTTGGTTGGGAGTCTATTAATGACTGTTTCTCTCTCTCTCTCTCTCTCTCTCTCTCTCTCTCTCTCTCTCTCTCTCTCTCTCTCTCTCTCTCTCTCCCCCTCCCTCCCTCCCCCCTCTCTCTTTCTTTTCTTCTTCTTCTTCTTCTTCTTCTTCTTCTTCTTCTTCTTCTTCTTCTTCTTCTTCTTCTTCTTCTTCTTCTTCTTCTTCTTCTTCTTCTTCTTTGTATAGAACAGAGTTTATTTAGGGCATGGGGAGGGGAATTAAGAGGATAGTAGAGGCAGAGAAAGGCAGAGACAGAGGAGTAGAGGAGAAGAGGAGTAGAGGCTAGCCACGAGCATGTGGAGCTAGGAGTGGGGAGGTAATGGAGAGAAACAGGGGAAGGGAGCAAGAAGGGGAGAGTAAGGGAACAAGAGCTGTTTCAATGTCTTTAGTGGATATGTGACTGTTTAGATCATTAATCTGATCCTGATTTAACTTTGGTACCTTGTATCTGCCTAGAAAATTTTCCATTTCATCCAGGTTTTCCAGTTTTGTTGAGTATAGGCTTTTGAAGCAGGATCTTATGATTTTTTGGATTTTCTCAGGTTCTGTTATTATGTCTCCCTTTTCATTTCTGATTTTTTCAATTAGGATACTGTCCCTGTGCCCTCTAGTTAGTCTGGCTAAGGGTTTATTCATCTTTTTGATTTTCTCAAAAAACCACCTCCAGGTTTGCTTCATTGTTTGTGTAGTTCTTTTTGCTTCAACTTGGTGATTTCAGCCCTGAGTTTGATTATTTTCTGCTGTCTACTCCTCTTGAGTGAATTTGCTTCCTTTTGTTCTAGAGCTTTTAGGTATGCTGTCAAGCTGCTAGTATGTGCCCACTCTAGTTTCTGTTTGGTAGCACATAGAGCTATGAGTTTTCCTCTTAGGAATGCTTTCATTGTGTCCCATAAGGTTGGGTATGTTGTGGCTAAACTCTTAAAAAGTCTTTAATTCCTTTATTTCTTCGTTGACCAAGTTATCATTGAGTAGAGTATTGTTCAGCTTCCATGTGAATGTTGGCTTTCTATTATTTATAATTATTGAAGATCAGCCTTAGTCTGTGGTGATCTGATAGGATGCATGGGATAATTTCAATATTTTTGTATCTCTTGAGGCCTGTTTTGTGACCAATTATACAGTCAATTTTGGAGAAGGTCCATGAAGTGCTGAGAAGAAGGTATATCCTTTTGTTTTAGAGTAAAATGTTTTGTAGATATCTATTAAATCCATTTGTTTCACAACTTCTGTTAGTTTCACTGTGTCTCTGTTTAGTTTCTGTTTTCAGGGTCTGTCCATTGATGAGAGTGAGGTGTTGCAGTCTTCCACTATTATTGTGTGTGGTGCAATGTGTGCTTTGAGCTTTACTAAAGTTTCTTTAATGAATGTGGCTTGCATTTGGAAGCATAGATGTTCAGAATTGAGAGTTCATCTTGGTAGATTTTACCTTTGATGAGTATGAAGTGCCCCTCCTTGTCTTTTTTTTTTTTTTTGATAACTGTAGGTTGGAAGTCAATCTTATTCGATATTAGAATGGCTACTCCAGCTTTTTTCTTCAGACTGTTTGCTTTGAAAAATTTTCCACCCTTTTACTCTGAGGTAGTGTCTGTCTTTGTCTCTGAGGTGGATTTCCTGTATGCAGCAAAATGTTGGGACCTGTTTACATAGCCAGTCTCTTAGTCTATGTCTTTTTATTGGGGAATTAAGTCCATTGACATTAAGAGATATTAAGGAAAAGTAATCGTTGCTTCCTTTTATTTATTTATTTATTTTGTTAGAGTTGGGATTCTGTTCATGTGGCTATCTTCTTTTAGGTTTGTTGAAAGATTACTTTCTTGTTTTTTCTAGGGTGTAGTTTCCCTACTTGTGTTGGAGTTTTCCCCTTTATTATCCTTTGAAGGGCTGGATTCTGGGAAAGATATTATATAAATTTGGTGTTGTCATGGAATACCTTGGTTTCTCTATCTATGGTAATTGAGAGTTTTGCTGTGTATAGAAGCCTGGGGTGGCATTTGTGTTCTTTTAGAGTCTGTATAACATCTGTCCAGGATCTTCTGGCTTTCATAGTCTCTGGTGAGAAGTCTGGTGTAATTCTAATAGGCCTGTCCATATATTTTACTTGATCTTTTCCCCTTACTGCTTTTAATATTCTATCTTTGTTTAGTGTATTTGGTGTTTTGATTATTATGTGCCGGGAAGAATTTATTTTCTGGTCCAGTGTGTTTGAAGTTCTGTAGGCTTCTTATATGTTCATGGGCATCTCTTTCTTTAGGTTAGGGAAATTTTCTTCTATAATTTTGTTGAAGATATTTACTGATCCTTTAAGTTGAGAACTCTTCATCCTCATCTACACCTATTATCCTTAGGTTTGGTGTTCTCATTGGGTCCTGGATTTCCTGGATGTTTTGAGTTAGGATCTTTTTGTCTTTTGCATTTTCTTTGATTGCTGTGTCCATGTTTTTTATGGAATCTTCTGTACCTGATATTCTCTCTTCCATCTCTTGTATTCTGTTGCTGTCACTTGCATCTACAGCTCCTGATTTCTTTCCTTGGTTTTCAATCTCCAGAGTTGTCTCCCTTTGTGATTTCTTTATTATTTCTTTTTCCATTTTCTTTTTTAGATCCTGGATGGTTTTGTTCAATTCCTACACTTGTTTGGTTGCATTTTCCTGTAATTCTTTACGGGATTTTTGTGTTTCTTTTTTAAGGGGTTCTACCTGCTTACTTGTGTTCTCCTGTAATTCTTTAAGGGATTTTTGTGTTTCTTCTTTAAGGACTTCTACCTGATTAGCTATGTTCTCTTGTATTTCTTTAAGGGAGTTATTAACGTCCTTCTTAATATCCTCTACCAGCATCATGAAATATGATCCAAAATCCGAATCTTGCTTTTCTGGTGTGTTGGGGTATCCAGGATTTGGTCTGGTTGGAGTGCAGTGTTCTGATGATGCCAAGTAGTCTCAATTTCTGTTGGTAAGATTCTTATGCTTGCCTTTCATCATCTGGTAATTTCTGGTATTAGATGTTCTAGCTGTCTTTGGCTGGAGCTTGTTTCTCCTGTGAGTTTGTAAGCCTGTGTCAGCACTACTGGGAGACCAGCTCTCTCCTAGTGAGACCAGTGCACAGAGGGCTGTGGAACAACCCCACCTTCTGTCTGCAGGTGTAGGCCTGTAGGATCGGATCCTGTCCCAGAAGCTCTGTTGCCAGTGCTCTCCTGAGTGGAACTGCCTTAGAGAGACACCGGAGAGAAAATGGTGATCTCCCCTGAGTCCTGGGGTCAGAGCACTCCCTGGAGGCAAGCTCTCCTCTGGAAGGGAAGGTGTACAGAGTTTGAAGAATGTTTTTGTCATTAGTGTGACGATAGTGCCTCATCTATAATATTCTTCTATACATGATTAGTTTAGTTCCCCTATATGTGGGGTGTCTTTCTGTTCTCACTGGTAGAAGCCGTGAAGCTTTATCTCCTCTCTCCCCTTATTAGGGAAGAAAAAAATCTGTGCACATAGTAGTAGAGTAATAATGTAGGGTGGAAACTGACGAGTGAGAAGTTGATTGATATGTATAAAAATCACTGTGAAGAGGAAATGGGGAGGAGGAGGAACTGACTATAGTTCTGTATGGTCATTTATCCATCACAGAAAGATTGCCATATCTGAGTTTTGATCTAGAACTTTGATGAGAATAATAAATGGAATAATACATTTGTGGTGGAGGAAAACCATCCAAAAACAATAGCTGAGAGGAGGATTTGGTCAGCAGAGTACTAAAAATAAATCATTAAATTAAGGTGACTCTTCAGAGCTACCTCGAAAATTTGAACACTTTGGAAAGGCACATATTATTTAATTATGATGATATCATGCAATAATTCTAAGGGGTGTGAGGAAGATGGCCCAGGAAATCTGAAAAGAAGAGACCTATTTTGATCTCTGCTGGTAGGTTAGGACAGAGCTTAGAAAAACATCCATCAAGGGTGGCATCAATGGAGACAGGAAAGAGGCTCTTGAGTCAGAGGCAAGATTGTACAAAAGAATGTGTCAGTATGACGAAGGTTGGTAGCCTAGGAGATGAGGGAAGTGAGGAAGTTGAGTCAGTTACTGAGGAAAAGACATTTTGTTCTTTGTTCATCAGCCAAGGTAAAGACTGTTATTTGAGAAAGGAATACCTGAGTGGCTGATGGAGCCTATGGAACTGGTACCTGCACTGTATTAAAGAAGTGTGGTCAGCCCATCTACATAGAGCCTTTTTGGCAATATGACACAAACCATATGAGTACCTTGATTTAAGTGCCCCAAACCTTCCCCCCTTTTAAAATAAATTCTAATTCTATGATAACACTGGACTTTTGAGTTCTGCTCTATGGTAATAGTAACCTCATTTTTCTTACCTGAACATGATATACTTGGTCCTACCTCAGAACCCCCTCTTTTTTCGATACTTTTATTCTTTCTCTAGCCTTTCCTTCTCCATCTCTTTCTATTTTTTCATTATTTGGATGAAATATAATATCCTTAGGAAATCTTGCTGGAATACTCTTTTAAGGTAACAAAGTCATTCCCTCCGTGCCTGTGCCTGCTATATAACTACTTTCTGTCATATCATATCATTTATTTCTTTTACAGCACCTTGCAGAATATTAAAATGTCTCAGACCTGAAGAATCACAAAGATCATGGCAGGGGGCAGGGGAAGATTTTGAAATCCTTTTGCTTTTAGTGATCAAACTAGCAATGTGAAAGAGTGGGGAACATGGTTCAATCAGAATAAAGATAACTCCTGGCAGGAGAGAGGTGATAAGTATAGGAAAACTGGGAGAGATTCTTCTCTAACTTGAGTGATGTCCACATTAATGTAATACATGAGGGGCAAATATTTGTTTGTGTGATTTTTCTGGATCTCTGTGTAAATTCACACCACAAATATTTAAAGTGCTGGGAAATTCATTGTCACAACAATTGGAAGAAAGAAGGTAACTGCTTTGGATAAGGTCATCAGAAAAATTTCCTTAAGGAGGCCACCTTGGAGGTACAATCAACTTTATGTGACTAATTGATTTTTTATATGAACCTGTGTGTGATGTGTGTGCCTGTGTGTATAGAGATCAAAGATTAGCTTTGGGTATCTATCTTGCTTTGTTGTTCTCTACCTTATATATTGAGTCAGAGTTTCTCACTTGAACCCAAAACTTATTGATTCAGCTAGTCTTGCCTGCCAGGTTGCCCTAAGAATCTCCAGTCCCTACCTTCTGAAAGCTGGGATTAAAGATGACTACTCAATGCGTGCTGGGCATCTTGAGCTCTGATCCTCAAATTTGTACAGCAAACACTTTAGCTACCCAGCTATCTTCTCAGTCTGCAATGCTTGATGTAACGTGAGATCTGAGAAGTTCTAGGTAAAGAGAAAAGAATAAATATAACCCCATAAGAAGAGCAATTTGAAACATTTTTTGGGGAAAGGCAATTGGCCAAGTATGATTAATTGAAGCTGTTTTTGATTGGAGATAGACCAGGATCACAAGATTGTAAATGACAACTTGGGACAGGTACTGAATGTTTTTGACTTCAGGAATAGTTTTTAAATGATTTTGAACAAATTCACTCAGTACTAGGTACTAAGAAATTGGCTTAGTGCCTAGATTGATAAGAATTTCCCTTTGGACAAAAAGATTTGTCATACATTTTGATGTACCACTGGTATAAAAACAAGAAGAAAGAAATTTAAATTTTATCAGCAGCTTCTTTTTTTTTTTTAATTGGTAGTTAATTAACATCCCAAATGCTGCTCTTCCTCCAGGTACTCCCTTGTAGAGCTCCTCCCCCATTGCCCTCCTCTACAGCTCTGATAGGGAAGTCCCCTTTCCCTGTATCCCCTCTCCAAGTGCATCAAGTCTCTGTAGGATTAGTTATGTCCTCTTCCACTGACACCAGGCAAGGCAGACCCCTGCTACGTATGTGCCAGGGCCTCAGACCAACCCATGTGTGCATTTTGGTTGGTGGCTCAGTCTCTGGGAGCTCCCAATGTTAGATGACACTGTTGGTTTTCCTGTGGGGTTGCCATTTCCCCTTGAGGGCGTTCAGTCCTTCCCTTAAGTCTTTTATAGGGGTCCCCTGTCTCTGCTCAATGTTTGTCTGTGTGTATCTGCATCTGTCTCAGTCAGCTGCTGGGTAGAGCCTCTTAGAGGGTTACTATGCTAGGCTCCTGTCTGCAAGCACAACATATCATCATTAATAGCATGAGGGATTTGTGCCTGCCCATGGGATGGGTCTCAAAGTGGACTAGTTACTGGTCAGCCATTCCTTCCTTCTCTGATTTATCTTTGTTCCTGCATTTCTTTTAGACAGGACCAATTTTGGGTTGAAAGTTTTATAGGTAGGTTGGTGTCTCCATTCTTCCACTGGGGGTTCTGTCTGTCTACTGAAGGTGGCCTCCTCATGTTCCATAGCCCAACTGTCAGGCACTTCAGCTAAGGTCACTTGCATTCACTCCTGGGGGACTCCCTCATGCCAGGTCTGTGGGACTTCCTAGAGAATCCACTCATCCCCCATCCTGGCAACTGCATATTTCCATTCATTCTCCTAGCCCTCAGGGCCTCTCTCCAGTCTTCCCATTCCTGATCCTGTCCCCTATCCTCCTCAGTCTCCCCTTTCCCATCTAGATTCCTCCCTCCTTCTGCCTCCCATGACTATTTTGTTCCCCCTTCAAAGTAGAATTCAAGCATCCTTATTTGGGCCTTCCTTCTAAGTTATTTGGGTCTGTGGGGTGTATCATGGGTATTCTGAACTTTTTGGCTAATATCCACTCATCAGTGAATATATACCATTCATGTCCTTTTGAGTCTGGGTTACATCACTCAGGATATTTTTAGTTCCTTTAATTTGCCTGCGAAATTCACGATGTCCTTGTTTTTAATAGCTAAATAGTATTCCATTCTATAAACCACCTAATTTTCTGTATTTATTCTTTGCTTGAAGTACATCTGGGTTACTTCCAGTTTCTGGCTATTATGAGTAAAGCTCTACGAACATATTGGACCTCGTGTCCTTGGGGTATGGTTGAGCGTCTTTTGTGTATGTACCCAGGATCAGTATAGTTGGGTCTTCAGGTAGAACTAGTCATCATGTGCTGTTGCTTGAATTTTTGATCTTAGACATTCTAATTGGTATAAGGTGGAATCTTAGGGTTAGTTTGATTTGCATTTCCCTGATGACTAAGGATGTTGGATATTTCTTTAAGTATGTCTCCTCAGCCATTAGAGAGTCCCTTGTTGAGAACTCTCGGTTTAGTTCTGTACCCCATTTTTTTTTGAGACATGGTTTCTCTGTATAGCTCTGGCTGTCCTGGAACTCACTCTGTAGGCCAGGCTGGCCTCAAGCTCAGAAATCCACCTGCCTCTGCCTCCCAAGTGCTGGGATTAAAGGCATGTGCCACCACTGCCCAACTAGTACCCCATTTTTGATTGGTTGTTTTTCTTCTTTTTGGAGTCTAACTTGTTGAGTTCTTTATATATTTTGGATATTGGCCCTTTGTCAAATAAAGAGTTAGTGAAGATCTTTTCTCAATCTGTGGGCTGACGTTTTGTCTTATTGACAGTGTCTTTTGCCTTACAAAACCTTTCTTTTTCATGAGGTCCCATTTATTAATTCTTAATCTTAATGCCTGAGCAATTGGTGTTATGTTCAGGAAATTTTCTCCTGTGCTAATGCATTCAAAGCTGTTTCCCACTTTCTGTTTATTAACTTTAGTGTGTCTGGTTTTTGCAAGGGTCAGTAAAAATAGGAAACTTTCAAGGACAGGATAAGTGGCCTCTGGGCACTTTTCTTCTTATAGGACAATATGCTTATGTGTTATATTTTAAATGAGAAAATGAGATACATTGAGTAGAGAAGAAAAATCAGTGGGTATTGCAATGTAAAACATCTGGGTGAACAGAAGACTGAAGATAAGATTTGGTTAAAAGGTGGGTAAAATAAGTTAACAAATAAAGAGTGTGTTATTGGTTGAGTGAGAAAGTGCATCACCTGTGTGCAAGTGCTTTTTTAAAGATGGGTTTTTATTGCTCTTTTAAATTATGTGTGCTTGTATGTCTCTATGTGTTAGTATATGCAGTGAGTGCAAGTGCCAGAGGAGACCAGAGTTATTGGGAACCCCTCGAGCAAGACTTAGCTGGCATTTGTGCAAAACAAAAAGGCTCTGGCAATGAGCTCAGATAATTTTCAGGGACAGTACTCACGCTTGACCACTGGGTCCTCTCCAGCCACTAAGTCTTGAGTTAGATGGGTTTTGGGTTTAGAGTCCTGGTCATCCTTTTACTTTGGTCAGGCCCTTATTTCAGTTCTATGCATTGTTTGGTTAAAATGAGACATTGAATATATTAGTTATGTTAGGTAGTTTGATCGGCAGTCTTAAAGATCAGTGGGGACAGACCTCTTCTTCATAATTAAATGCTTGTTAAACAAGAAAATGAAACTAAAGGACTTTGATTAGTCATCAAGACAATGAGATTCAATATGTACATCTGGTCCTGGGAGGATTCATCTTTTGAATTTCCTGAGAGATTATAAGATGGCTACAGCAGGAGGCTTTCTGTTACAAAGAAAGACATACCATTGCCCTTCCCTTGATAAACAATTACAGTGGGCCTGTCAGTGAGCCAAATGGGTAAACCTAGGAAATCAGTCTAGTCTAGAAACATTGATAGGTAGCATGAAGCCTACCTAGATATTTAGATTGACACCATTGTCCCTTTGACCATCGTTCACTCTCACTCAATTAGACTGTATTCTTCTACCTTGGTCCTGTGAAATGAGATGTGAACTGAGCACAAACACTTATGTCCCCTTGCTTCCTGACTGGATTCAGTGTGCCTGGCTGCCTCAAGCTCCTGCTGCCATGATAGACTATTCCCTGGCACTCTGGACCAAAATAAACTTTTCCCTACTTAGGTTGTTTTTGTCAGAGTGTTTTATCATAGCAACAGAAAAGTCACCAAGTCAGGTCCATGCGGCTATTCCTCATGCTGACTATGGAAGGTGCCTTATATTATTTTGTCATAAATTTGCCAGTGTCTATGGTGCTTTTTGTGTGACTTGTCCTAATACCTTGACAGTGATCAAAAGGACAAGAGAGCTAAGTGGAATTCGGAGCAATATCCCAGTGACAAGTTCTCTGGCACCATTACTAGAGAACTTCATAAATAATACTAAGCTCCCATCTTCCCCCTGCTTTCACTTAGTAATGTAAAGGCTGTACTTCCCCCACTGAGGCTCCGTGAATGAAATACAGTTGGTCTCATCCCACAAAACCGGAATTGCGTGCTATATACCCACCCTGGTGTCTGGATGTCTTTACATGCTTTATCTGAGCAAAGACCAAACTCCATCTGGAGTTTATAAAACATCTTTTACTTGTCATTTTTAAACAGATTCCCCCCCACCCCCCGCATGTGTCTGCTAGATGGTTTAAAATCTGTAAGGAGGCATCCAATGGTGTGAAGGAATTCCAAGGAATTGCATAGATTTTTCTCCTATACTAAAGAGTTTGTTATGATTATTAATGTTACCAAAGGGACTTTCCATAACAAATATGATACAACTTTTATTATATTTCATCTCTCACTATTACTAATATAATAAATTCAAAATTTTTGATGTGAAAATTATGTCTGCTGTTCCTGAGCTAAGAATTCTGCTTTATCTCTAAGTTTTTAACTTGTTGTCTGAAAACGTTGCTTCACAGTGACATTACTCACCTAATGAGTCATGAGGCTCTTGATTGTGACTCAATGCTCTCAAGTTTTGTTTTTTGTTTTAATAATAAAAAAAACTCTTCTCCCCTTCTCCAATTACTATCCCTGATGCATCCTTAAAAAATATACATAGTGTAATTCCTATCTCTGTTCTTGTTCACAACATTATCTCTGGGGCCATTTTTCCTCTATTGTTGCTCTGTGTTTCTTTCATGGTCTGCTGGAGTGGTACCTATTCCTTAACCCTTCCTTGATGCTTTTAATGGGAATTGTGATTTTTTTCCCCTGGCACTCTGCAATCAATATGGGTTTTTGTTATAGTCTAACATGTGCATTGTACCTTTTGAATTAAAAGTTATGGAAAAGCTAGTAATTCATACAACTCAATATACACTTTCTGTACTTTCTTGGACAATATATAGAATTCTCAGGTTTTAGCCTCACATAAGCAGCATCAATAGTCCTTCCAATAGTTCTTCTTGCAAATAGGAATATTGAAGGACTAAATTCTTGGGATACAAGTGGAATTTTTATATGCATTAAAGGTACTTATGGAGAAAAGTTCTTTCTTTTCATCTCTGCCTGATGACACGTGACTTTTTCTCTTCAGAATGTGACTTGAATTGTGGTTGCACTCTGTGTAAGAAACAGGAAAAGAAAAAAAATCCAGGTGCCTGATTGCTTTAGAACTAGCCGACCAATTCTAATTCACTCTGAGTTCCACTAGTATTTCCTTTTGTCAGGGAGAAATTACTGTGTATTTGGGGGTCATGAGCTCAATCATTCCAATCAATGTTATTCTAGTTGATGTAAATGCAGGTGTTTTCTACAAGTACCTACACTCCTCTCCTTACAGTGGCTTGAGCTACTTAGGAGAAGTGCTGCATTACATTTATGATTTATAGCTGATTAAACATATTAAATGATTAGCACCTCTTTGATTTTTAGACAGATGTGTACATAGGTGTGTGCATGTATGTGTGTGCACATGTAGCATTGTGTAGCAGTTTCCTTCCAGATTGAAACAATACATTTTGCAAGAAAGCTCCTTTAGACAGAAGGTAAAAACTCAAAATAGCTACAGGAAATCCCTGAAACCAACCAGATTCACTTGGCTCCTCCCTCTCATGAGTAAATAATAAAGACTGCTGAGAGGCACTCTCAGACAAACCAATGGACAAAGAAGAATCTTAGAAGTGCTAAGTACAAAGAAGACTCTGAGACCAGATCCATTGTCTGGAAAAATCAGAAACCACCTGAGCTGCCTGGAAGAGGTTGAGAACAACTGAGCTAATTAGAGAGGGCACTGTCCAACCCGTGAAGCTGCCTGCAGGCTGTGCACTATTCTCTAGCTTCCTCGAATTTGTGAACTATCTATTACCCATGTTGGGATGGGCTTGGGTGATGCAGCTGTCTTTGAGTTATTTCTGATACTGTAAGTAAACCCTCACCAATATCTATGTAAGTAACCCCAATAAAATTCATTGGTTCATCAAGTTGGAGTTTTCTGGTATCTGTACTTTGGTATTTTGTTGGGTATCTATCTGGGGTGAATAGATGTGTATGTGTATGTTTGTGTATGTGTGTGTGTGTGTGTGCATGTGTGCGTTGCATCTCCCCAGTAAAAGTCTTGTCATGAAACATGTAGGTTATATGAGCCATAGATGTATACATGTGTTGGAAGCTGTTCCTCAGGATGACTCCACCTTACAGGGCTTTCTTCTGTTTGTTTTGAGATAGTAATCTGGCGCTCACCTATTTGGCAAAGTTGGGTAGCTAGTAGGCCTTGGGGAGCTAGCTGTCTGATTTTGCTTCTAAAGCACTGAAATTGTAAGCAACTGCCATCCTGCTTATGCATATGACACGTGTTCCATGGATTGAATGCAGGTCCTTATGTTTAAATTGCAAGAACTTTACTAGTTGAATATCTTCCACTCCAGAAACTCCTTCCTTTATTTAATAAACACATTACTTTATATTAGACACTATGTTGGGTGGGGACAATTTGACATGCTTCCTGTTATGATATCACACAAAATCTCATGAAGAGAAAGATTTTGTCAATTAGTGTAGGTAATGGATTTCAATATTAGTTGGCTACTGTTTTTCCATTAAGGAGACTTACCTTGATTCCATCACTTCCTACCCATCTTTCTTACAAGGACAGGTGCCACTGGATTTATGGCCTAACAAGATTACCTAGGGAGGTGCATCTTTGTCTCAAGATCTTTAATTTAAATCTGTAAAGTGCTTTTCCTCCTACATGTAAGGTGACTTTATGAATTCCAGGAATATGTAACATATCATTTGGCCTACTCATAACAAGAACCTACAGTGTTTCAGGAATCCGAATAGCCATCATACATTTGTTTACAAGCTTGGTTTGCTGTGACTTTTTCTATAATCTAGCATTGAGGTTTCTGGATGGCAGCCATGAAGTCTAACCTTGCTTTCATCCTCTTCTATGGGGGGATGGCTATGGACATTTATTATGTGTCCTTCAGGGAGATTTCTTTATCTAGCAGATGGCTTAATGCATACGTGTGAGGTCTAAGACCATATGTACCTTTCAAGGAAACTTACTTATACTAGGAGAGACTTATAAGTTTGACCTGACCTAGGTCCAGTTTATATAGCCACCCTGGAGAAGAACTCCGATTGGAGGAGTAATTGGCTCAGGTGTTCAAGACCCAGAGGCATTAGTACAACAGAACTCATGAAACAACAGAAACAGTCTCTGACTCCCAGATACAGGAGAGTCAAGAGATGCTCATGAGGGTCAGTGAGGGGTCCAGAGGCAGCTGATGGGAATGAAGGGGGAACAGTGGAATGAGAACATGTGCCTGGAGGACTGCATGTTTAAGATTATGAGAATAATAAAATAAATACTAAACTATTTTATTCTCCCTATTTACTTACTAACATTATGTGTAAATCTCAAATATTTATAATAAAATTTATTAAAAAGTAAGTAAACAATAAAAGGGTTATTATGGGATTTATTCTGACACCATTTATAATGGTATCATTTAAAATTGGCTAATTTTAAAGAAGAATATGTAAGTGGGAAAACCTACTTAAAGGCCTTTAATGTTGATTGTTGTCATTATTATTTTTTCTCTATTTTTGTGGTCAGTAGTTTATGTCCTCAGTGGGATGAGGAACAAGCTTGTTACCTCAGATAAGCAAACCCAAAGGGAAGGCATGCTTTAACTAGACCAAAGGTGATGTGGTGTTCTTGGGTTTTAAACAACTTATATTAGGTACAAACAGAACAGCAATGTTAAAGAAATCTATGACAAACCCTAATACTAAACCATAACATCTAGATTTTATAGATTTCAAAATGTTGACTCTTGATTTTTTATTTTCTTCAAAATATCTTTTAATTTAAGAATTTCAGACACTATACTAGGAATGTATTCACTTCGACTCCCTTAAGGTCTCTCAGAGCTGCCCTTCCTTTCTTGCCCAGCCACTTGACAAGCTTGATGCTCACATAAACTGAGGGTTAATTTACTCTGGAGGATGGAAACAATAATTGTGTTGGAGGTAATGACACAATTAATTGTTCTTTAGTTATTGATGTGTTCCAGACATTCCACTTTTGGTTTCAGACAGGAATTTTAAAAAATACATGATTATTTGTGTTTCCAAATGAACAGTGAATGGATGATAATCACCATTGATGTTTTCCTTGCATTTCGAGAGAACAAGATGACGTTCCTGTGGTTTCCCAGTGTCTGTTCTCTTCAATATTTAAGCCAGACTGAAAAACATCTGTTTTGATGCTTTAATTTGTCTCATTATGATTTCTTACCACCAGTAAATAACTATTTACTTCATATTATATTCACCCAAGCAGGCAGTTGTTTTTAGATGTGGTACATTCTTCATTTCCCAGCCCCTAATAAAGATTGATATTTTGGCAAGGACACAGGTTTTGAATAAGGCAGGTCTCATGTATATTTTAATCCTAGGCTAGGTACTTTATATAACTTGGCTAGTAATTTCTACCTGGTAGGGCTGTCACATGAACGAAGTGAGACCACAGCTGTAAAAGAACCCTGCCCACAACCCCTGCTTTTTTAAAAAACTTGACAGTTTTCCTTCTCCTTCCCTTCATTTCCCTCTCACAAAGACTGATGGGTAGCACTCTTAGATTGGCTTTGTCAGTGGAGAGAATATCTTTTTCTCTATATAGAAATGAGACCTTGACTAATTTTCATTAAAACTCATGAATCAATTTAATGTAATGACCATCATTCTTTTCATTTACCTATGGTCCTGGGAATCAGACTTAGGGCTTTGTACATGCTAGGCAAGTGCTCTACCATTGAGCTGCATCATGAGTTCTGGAATTAATTAATTAATTAATTAATTAATTAATTAATTAATTAAGTAAGTCTCTCTCCCTTCCTTCCTTTTCTTTCCTTCCTTCCTTCCTTCCTTCCTTCCTTCCTTCCTTCCTTCCTTCCTTCCTTCCTTGATTGTGTGTGTGTTCAAGAAAAGTCTTGAAATAAACGGCATCCAATCCCCTGGAGTTCACGGTATTTGTGAGAGGCCTATCATGGGTCTTGGGAAACAAAATTGAGTCTTCACTGTTCCTTACCACTGAGGTGTCATCCTTCTAGCCCAGAAAATGCAATTCTTTAAGAAACATTTATTATTAAGTGTCAAGAAGAATGAATTTTTTTATAGGCTCTCAAGGAACTCTACTACCTCTTTTTGAAAATACAAATAATATTTTCTCACTTCTGTGGATGGTAAAAGATTGATGAAACCTTCATCCCAGTGTTTATCCCACAGGTAAAAGTATCTAGGAAAATGACTATTTCATTAAGTTCACAAAATTATTTCCTTAGAAAAATCTGTCTCTTGGAAAATTGCACATATTTCCATGAACACAATCCATGGTGCAGCTTATTATTTCAGAGAAAGATCAGAATGGGTGGAAACTAATTAAGGAAAAGTCTTGCAAATCATAAACACCCGCACATAGTCAACAATTATACAAAAGAAAGAAAATGAAAGCACAGTACCTAATTAAAACACATACTATCTAATTATGCCCTAAACAGTACATAATTAAAACATGCACACATTTAGTAGGCTATTTTTTTCACAGTGTAATGTGTTTCAAATGGTAAGTAAATAAAAAAGTTGCCTAATTTGAATTGTTTTACCCTAAAAACTTCACCAACACTAAAAGTCTTTTCTAACATGCTGTTCAATAGGATTGCAAAGCTGCAGCCTTTATCTGCAAAGGCACCTGGAAGCCTGGACTCCCTCTACATCTGGCTATGGCGCAGTTAGAGTGGATGGGCTTTTTGGCTCTACACTGCAAGTTGAATGCTGTTGATTTAATGATGCCTCTGGCTCCTACAGGCATCCTTGCTAAGCCTGGGCTTTCAAGTTTGTTGCCAGTGAACACTTACTCTCAGAATGACCCGGGAAGGGGCTGGTGTCCAGGTGAGCGCCTGTGAAGGCTCCAGGGTTCCTCCACTGCAGGGATGGGGGCCTGCAGTCAGAGACACACAGCTCTGGTTCATCAACCTGCTTCAGCTAAAACTGAAGCTGCTGGCTGTTTGCTTTTCTGTGCTTCCTTGGAAGATTTTGTTTGAAGAAAGATTTTAACCTCTACATAGAAAGTAGAAGTTAAAATGTTAAACTGTTTCAAGCACAAGACTTTGACCTTTGATATAATCATTTTCCAGCAGACTAGGAAATTGAAAGAATTGTAGACTGGCAATCCATATGCCTTCCAATGAGATGAATAGTAGTGAGTATTTTAGCCAATATTCAGAATAATTTCAAATAAAATCAATCCTCTGAACAGATTGGTACACATCTTCTGAAAAACGGGCATTCTCTCATTAAGGGAATATACTACTATTACACACAAAGCATTCACAATTCTCAATACCTGAATATATTTTGAGTACCAATACTTGTTGATATCTCATTGATTTAGAATGGTCTGTATACCATTTTATTTTTTTTATTAGGTATTTTCCTCAATTACATTTCCAATGCTATCCAAAAAGTCCCCAATACACTCCCCCCAGAACCCCACCCACCCACCCCCACCCCTTGGTCCTGGCATTCCCCTGTATTGGGGCATATAAAGTTGGCAAGTCCAATGGGCCTCTCTTTCCAGTGATGGCCAACTAGGCCATCTTTTGATACAAATGCAGCTAGAGTCAAGAGCTCTGAGGTACTGGTTAGTTCATAATAATATTCCACCTATGGGGTTGCAGTTCCCTTTAGCTCCTTGGGTACTTTCTCTAGCTCCTCCATTGGGGGCCCTGTGATCCATCCAATAGCTGACTGTGAGCATCCACTTCAGTGTTTGCTAGGCCTAGGCATTGTCTCACAAGAGACAGCTATACCTGGGTCCTTTCAGCAAAATCTTGCTAGTGTATGCAATGGTGTCAGCGTTTGGAAGCTGATTATGGAATGGATCCCTGGATATGGCAGTCTTTAGATGGTCCATCCTTTCTTCACAGCTCCAAACTTTATCTCTGTAACTCTTTCCATGGGTGTTTTGTTCCCAATTCCAAGAAGGGGCACGGTGTCCACACTTTGGTCTTCGTTCTTCTTGAGTTTCATGCATTTAACAAATTGTATCTTATATCTTGGGTATCCTAAGTTTTTGGGCTAATATCCACTTATTAGTGAGTACATATTGTGTGAGTTCCTTTGTGAATATGTTACCTCACTCAGGATGATGCCCTCCAGATCCATCCATTTGCCTAGGAATTTCATAAATTCATTCCTTTTAATAGCTGAGTAGTACTCCATTGTGTAATTGTACCACATTTTCTGTATCCATTCCTCTGTTGAGGGGCATCTGGGTTCTTTCCAGCTTCTGGCTACTATAAATAAGGCTGCTATGAACATAGTGGAGCATGTGTCCTTCTTACCAGTTGGAACATCTTCTGGATATATGCCCAGGAGAGGTATTGCTGGATCCTCTGGTAGTATTATGTCCAATTTTCTGAGGAACCGCCAAACTGATTTCCAGAGTGGTTGTATCAGCTTGCAATCCCACCAACAATGAAGGAGTGTTCCTCTTTCTCCACATCCTCGCCAGCATCTGCTGTCACCTGAATTTTTGATCTTAGCCATTCTGACTGGTGTGAGGTGGAATCTCAGGGTTGTTTTGTGTTGCATTTCCCTGATGATTAAGGATGTTGAACATTTTTTCAGGTGCTTCTCTGCCATTCGGTATTCCTCAGGTGAGAATTCTTTGTTCAGTTCTGAGCCCCATTTTTTAACGGGGTTATTTGATTTTCTGGAGTCCACCTTCTTGAGTTCTTTATATATATTGGATATTAGTCCCCTATCTGATTTAGGATAGGTAAAGATCCTTTCCCAATCTTTTGGTGGTCTTTTTGTCTTATTAACGGTGTCTTTTGCCTTGCAGAAGCTTTGCAACTTTATGAGGTCCCATTTATCGATTCTCGATCTTACAGCACAAGCCATTGCTGTTCTATTCAGGAATTTTTCCCCTGTACCCATATCTTCGAGGCTTTTCCCTACTTTCTCCTCTATAAGTTTCAGTGTCTCTGGTTTTATGTGGAGTTCCTTAATCCACTTAGATTTGACCTTAGTACAAGGAGATAGGAATGGATCAATTCGCATTCTTCTACATGATAACCGCCAGTTGTGCCAGCACCATTTGTTGAAAATGCTGTCTTTTTTCCACTGGATGGTTTTTGCTCCCTTGTCAAAGATCAAGTGACCATAGGTATGTGGGTTGATCTCAGCGTCTTCAATTCTGTTGCAATGGTCTACTTATCTGTCATTATACCAGTACCATACAATTTTTTATCACAATTGCTCTGTAGTACAGCTTTAGGTCAGACATGGTGATTCCACCAGAGGTTCTTTTATCCTTGAGAAGAGTTTTTGCTATCCTAGGTTTTTTGTTGTTCCAGATGAATTTGAAGATTGCCCTTTCTAATTCGTTGAAGAATTGAGTTGGAATTTTGATGGGGATTGCATTGAATCTGTAGATTGCTTTTGGTAAGATAGCCATTTTTACAATGTTGATCCTGCCAATCCATGAGCATGGGAGGTCTTTCCATCTTCTGAGATCTTCTTTAATTTCTTTCTTCAGGGACTTGAAGTTCTTGTCATACAGATCTTTCATTTCCTTAGTTAGAGTCACGCCAAGGTATTTTATATTGTTTGTGACTATTGAGAAGGGTGTTGTTTCCCTAATTTCCTTCTCTGCCTGTTTATCCTTTGTGTACAGAAAGGCCATTGACTTGCTTGAGTTAATTTTATATCCAGCTACTTCACCGAAGCTATTTATCAGGCCTAGGAGTTCTCTGGTGGAATTTTTAGGGTCACCTATGTATACTATCATATCATCTGCAAAAAGCGATATTTTGACTTCTTCTTTTCCAATTTGTATCCCCTTGATCTCCTTTTGTTGTCTAATTGCTCTGGCTAGGACTTCAAGTACAATGTTGAATAGGTAGGGAGAGAGTGGGCAGCCTTGTCTAGTCCCTGATTTTAGTGGGATTTCTTCCAGCTTCTCACCATTTACTTTGATGTTGGCTACTGGTTTGGTGTATATTGCTTTTATCATGGTTAGGTATGGGCCTTGAATTCCTGATCTTTCCAAGACTTTTATCATGAATGAGTGTTGGATTTTGTCAAATGCTTTTTCAGCATCTAACGAGATGATCATGTGGTTTTTGTCTTTGAGTTTGTTTATATAATGGATTACATTGATGGATTTTCGTATATTGAACCATCCTTGCATCCCTGGGATGAAACCTACTTGGTCGGGATGGATGATTGTTTTGATGTGTTCTTGAATTCGGTTAGTGAGAACTTAATTGAGGATTTTTGCATCAATATTCATAAGGGAAATTGGTCTGAAGTTCTCTATCTTTGTTGGGTCTTTATGTGGTTTAGGTATCAGAGTAATTGTGGCTTCATAGAATGAGTTGGGTAGAGTACCTTCTGATTCTATTTTGTGGAATAGTTTGTGAAGAACTGGGATTAGATCTTCTTTGAAGGTTTGATAGAACTCTGCACTAAACACATCTGGTCCTGGGCTTTTTGTGGTTGGGAGACTATTAATGACTGCTTCTATTTCTTTAGGGGATATGGGACTGTTTAGATCATTAACCTGATCTTGATTTAACTTTGGTACCTGGTATCTGTCTAGAAACTTGTCAATTTCATCCAGCTTCTCCAGTTTTGTTGAGTATAGCCTTTTGTAGAAGGATCTGATGGTGTTTTGGATTTCTTCAGGGTCTCTTGTTATGTCTCCCTTTTCATTTCTGATTTTGTTAATTAGAATACTTTCCCTATGCCCTCTAGTGAGTCTGGCTAAGGGTTTATCTATCTTGTTGATTTTCTCAAAGAACCAGCTCCTCGATTGGTTGATTCTTTGAATTGTTCTTCTTGTTTCCACTTGGTTGATTTCACCCCTGAGTTTGATTATTTCTTGCCGTATACTCCTCTTGGGTGAATTTGCTTCCTTTTGTTCTAGAGCTTTTAGGTGTGTTGTCAAGCTGCTAATGTGTGCTCTCTCTAGTTTCTTTTTGGAGGCACTCAGAGCTATGAGTTTTCCTCTTAGAAATGCTTTCAATGTGTCCCATAAGTTTGGGTATATTGTGGCTTCATTTTCATTAAACTCCAGAAAGTCCTTAATTTCTTTCTTTATTCCTTCCTTGACCAAGGTATCATTGAGAAGAGTGTTGTTCAGTTTCCACGTGAAGGTTGGCTTTCTAATATTTATTTTGTTATTGAAGATCAGTCTTAGTCCATGGTGATCTGATAGGATGCATGGGATAATTTCAATATTTTTGTATATGTTGAGGCTTGTTTTGTGACCAATTATGTGGTCAATTTTGGAGAAGGTACCATGAGGTGCTGAGAAGAAGGTATATCCTTTTTTCTTAGGATAAAATGTTCTGTAGATATCTGTCAGATCCATTTGCTTCATAACCTCTGTTAGTTTCACTGTGTCCCTGTTTAGTTTCTGCTCCCATGATCTGTCCATTGGTGAAAGTGGTGTGTTGAAGTCTCCCACTATTATTGTGTGAGGTGCAATGTGTGCTTTGAGCTTTACTAAAGTATCTTTAATGAATGTAGCTGCCCTTGTATTTGGAGCATAGATATTCAGAATTGATAGTTCCTCTTGGAGGATTTTACCTTTGATGAGAATGAAGTGCCCTTCCTTGTCTTTTTTGATGACTTTGGGTTGGAAGTCAATCTTATCAGATATTATAATGGCTACTCCAGCTTGTTTCTTCCTACCATTTGCTTGGAAAATTGTTTTCCAGCCTTTCATTCTGAGGTAGTGTCTATCTTTTTCTCTGAGATGAGTTTCCTGTAAGCAGCAAAATGTTGGGTCCTGTTTCTGTAGCCAGTCTGTTAGTCTATGTCTTTTTATTGGGGAGTTGAGTCCATTGATATTAAGAGATATTAGGGAGAAGTAATTGTTGCTTCCTGTTATTTTGGTTGTTAGAGTTGGTGTTCTGTTCTTGTGGCTGTCTTCTTTTAGGTTTTTGAGGGATTACCTTCTTGCTTTTTCTAGGACGTAGTTTCCGTCCTTGTATTGGTTTTTTTCTGTTATTATCCTTTGAAGGGCTGTATTCGTGGAAAGATAATGTGTGAATTTGGTTTTGTCGTGGAATACTTTGGTTTCTCCATCTATGGTAATTGAGAGTTTGGCTGGGTATAGTAGCCTGGTCTGGAAATTGTGTTCTCTTAGTTTCTGTATAACATCTGTCCAGGCCCTTCTGGCTTTCATAGTCTCTGGTGAAAAATCGGGTGTAATTCTGATAGGCTTGCCTTTATATGTTACTTGACCTTTTTCCCTTACTGCTTTCAGTATTCTATCTTTATTTAGTGCATTTGTTGTTCTGATTATTATGTGTCGGAAGGAATTTCTTTTCTGGTCCAGTCTATTTGGAGTTCTGTAAGCTTCTTGTATGTTCATGGGCATCTCTTTCTTTAGGTTTGGGAAGTTTTCTTCTATAATTTTGTTGAAGATATTTGCTGGTCCTTTGAGTTGAAAATCTTCATTCTCATCTACTCCTATTATCCGTAGGTTTGTTCTTCTCATTTTTTCCTGGATTTCCTGGATGTTTTGAGTTAGGATCTTTTTGGATTTTGTATTTTCTTTGATTGTCGTGCAGATGTTCTCTATGGAGTCTTCTGCACCTGAGATTCTCTCTTCCATCTCTTGTATTCTGTTGCTGATGCTCGCATCTATGGTTCCAGATTTTTTTCCTAGGGTTTCTATCTCCAGCGTTGCCTCAATTTGGGTTTTCTTCATTGTCTCTACTTCCCTTTTTAGGTCTTGGACGGTTTTATTCAATTCCATCACCTGTTTGGTCTGGTTTTCCTGCAATTATTTAAGGGATTTTTGTGCTTCCTCATTAATGTCTTCTACCTGTTTAGCAGTGTTCTCCTGCAATTCTTTAAGGGATTTTTGTGCTTCCTCTTTAATGTCTTCTACCTGTTTAGCAGTGTTCTCCTGCAATTCTTTAAGGGATTTTTGTGTTTCCTCTTTAATGTCTTCTACCTGTCTAGCAGTGTTCTCCTGTATTTCTTTAAGTGTGTTATTAAAGTCCTTCTTGATGTCCTCTACCATCATCATGAGATATGCTTTTAGATCCAGGTCTAGCTTCTCCGGTGTGTTGGGGTGCCCTGGACTGGGCGAAGTGGGAGTGCTGGGTTCTGATGATGGTGAGTGGTCTTGGTTTCTGTTAGTAAGATTATTACTTTTACCTTTCGCCATCTGGTAATCTCTGGGGTTACTTGTTATTGTTGTCACTGTTTAAAGATTGGAGCAGAAGCTGTGTTCCACTCACCAGAAGTCTTAAGATCCTGTGGCGGGTGTTGTGGGTAGCTGGCGAGTGTCAGCCGACCCTGCGCCCTAGCTACCCCGTGCTTTTCTGACCGGAAGAGGCTTGTGGCCCTACGTAGGCCGGATTTCTGCCTCCCCAACCTAAGCAGTCTCAGGTCCGGCGTGATTGGACTGGAGCAGAAGCTGTGTTCCACTCACCAGAGGTCTCAAGATCCTGTGGTGGGTGCCGTGGGTAGCTGGCGGGTGTCAGCCGACCCTGCGCCCTAGCTACTCCGGTGCTGGTCAGACCGGAAGAGCTACCATTTTATTTTTTATGACACTGAATTATGAGAGAGAGCAGACTGATGACCTACATCTTGAGGTTATCTGTTTGCCTGCTGTGGCATTCTATAATTTTTTCATTACCCTCTACATTTCCTGTAAACTGTATCCTAACTTTAAAGGCCTATTTAGACTTCATTAGTTATTCCTGCCAAAAATTTTACAAGCTACTACATCACTTCAATGGATGAAAGTGCTGCCCTCAGCAGCCCATCTCTCTCTCCTGTAGGGAGGTAATGATGGACTCTCTTTTGTTTTATTTTGTTTTGTTGTTGTTTTGTTTTGTTTTTCCAGGCAGGGTTTCTCTCTGTTGCTCTGGCTGTCCTGGAACTCACTCTATAGACCAGAGTGGCCTTGAACTCAGAAATCTGCCTGCCTCTGCCTCCCACGTGCTGGGATTAAAGGTGTGCACCACCACTGCCTGGCATGATGGGGTCTCTTTATGGAAAGGTAAGTGTTTTTTTTTGTGCAGTTGGCTGTAGACTGAAGGTGGGAAAGCATCACATGGTCAGCTGGTCCCATCACCCTTTCATCAGATGAGTTTTAACATCTACCGACAACCCTTGTCTTAAATAGTTTTAAAAATCTACATTACAGAACTATCATCTTGTCTATACATTTTGTACATTTGTCTGCTAGAAAAAGTTTCAATAATCAACTGGTAGTAAATTTTGGTTCATTTTTAAAAAAAACAAGGCAAATCTTTCACACTTCTCTTTTAACTACGAATTTTCAAAGCTTGAATCATTGCTGGTTCCCATGGCAGCCAGTGGGTTTGCCACCGCTCCTCTTCCCTCCTTCCATATCTCTTTCCTCACCTCACCTATCTCTCACCTCCCATGTCTTTTTTCCTATTTCCTCATTCACATTTTGTACCATTGCTTAATGTTCCAGAATATTCATGCTCAGGTTTGAAAATGTGGGTTTTCTTAAAATGATACTAAACAGAAAATAAAGAAGACACAATGAGATAGGCAGTCAAAGGAAAAGAGAAAGCTTATGGGTTGGGAAAGTGGCCCTGTGATCATAAATTAAGAAGGTTTAATAAGAAATGATCGATCTTTAGAAGTTGGAAAGACAAATTATGAAGTTATTACTTGATCCCCAAATTGCTCCCAGATGAAATCCAATTCCTTTCGGCCTTTGGTAGTGTTTTGTGAGGAAACTCACAAATTGCTTCAAAATGTATTTAAAGTATAAATCACTGAAAAGACCTAAGATAGTTCTGAGGAAGGAAGTTGGAAGAATCTTAAAGAAGGAGTTGGGCATTGTATTCAAGGGGATATGAAGAGTTACTACAAACACCAACACTAACAATGCTCTAACAATACTTACACTTCATTGAAAGCAAACAAGCAACCAACCAATCAAGGCACTTGGGCCAGTTGTACAAAGCAGTATGAGACAGATTCGCATGAATACTTGATTGATAGCATAAGTACAGTGCGAAGAGAAAGAACATTCTTCTTCATTTAATTAATTGGTCAACATTTTATTTTCTTTGCAGTGGAGGAAAAAATAATCTTTGCCTTTATCTCAGATACCATAGTCAGAGATCAAGTGCAGTAGGAGTACGGATCCAAATCAGAAGCTAATGTAGAGTTAGAAAATAATGGGAAAGTTCCTTATTAGAGACAAAGCCCAGGGCAGACTTTAAAGCTGCAGTCAAATCGTGATGCTTCTGAGATGTTTCACACATGGAAAAGCAGAGCACAAAGACAAGAAGCCACAGGTTGCCAAATCAAAGGATCCATACCCCAAACACAGTGATTCTTAAACAATGAAGAGGGAAAACTTGCCAAAAACAATAGCAGGAGAAAACACAAATCCAAAGGATGATGGAGTGCTTCCTAGGATTCAAGAGGCTTTGGGTTCAGTCCCCAGGATTACAAATATAAAACAAAAACGAAAACCTCCCAACCCTCTGACTCTGAGAGTACAGCTTACCAGCAATGTGAGCACATCTCAGGATTCCATCCTCAGACGAACAAAACAAACCAAACAACAATATCTGAACATTGGCTATATATTTTTTCCAGTTTTCATATAGATGGATGACTTTCGCATGTCTTTTTTTCCCCAATCCTACGTTTATCTTCTCATCCTCGTCATTTACTTTGTCCCCTCCCCCTCCTCATTAATTGGGCCAAGATTTCTAAAATAATTTTTGGGAAAAAATGTTGATATCAGATAATCCTGATAGCAGACAATCCTTTCTCCTTCTAGCAACAAAGGGAAATATTTCAAAATTATAGTTTTAAATTAAATGTATTTCAATTGAATTTAAAATAGTGTTTCCTGAAGGCTATTATTTATTATCTATTTTCTTAGCTACACTTACTCAGATGAAGTAGATTTCTTTTTATATTTTTTTTGTTTTTTTTTATTGGATATTTTATTTACATCTCAAATGTTATCCCCTTTCCCAGCCCCCACTCCAGAAACTCCCTATCTCATCCCTATCCCCATGCTTCTGTAAGAGTGTTCCCCACACACCCAATCACTCTTTTTATATTTTTGTAAGAGCTTTATCAAAATTAAAGCTTTCTGCAGCTATGAAGAATAGAAATTATATGATTGTGTGTTATTTTATGTCCCTATAATGAACTATATTGATTGCCAACTAAAATACCAACATTGCATTTCTGGAATAAACTGAAAGTGTTTTGTGTTGGGTATACACAGCTTTGATATGAATGCTTGGAATTTGAACTCAGGTTCTCTTGCCCACTGCATCATCCTTCACTCCCTGATGGTTGTTATGGTGGTGGTTGTGGTTGTTTTGAAGCTTGCTTTGCACTCCTGGTTAAAGCTTAATCATGTTCCAATGGCTGTGCTATGCATTTCTGTATTTAGCATCTTTATAGTTTGGTAAGGGTGTTTATATACTACATTCATGATCTTCGTCTAGTTTTCATTTCTTGTGACATCTTTTATTTTAGTGCTAGCAAATTAATATACCTTCTTCCGTTGTGTTTAGGAATAACTCATATAGATAGGATTGTTATTATGTTTCTCAAATATTGTTTCTCAAATAATTTACTCCAGTCACATGAACCTGATTTTTTTATATAATCTTAAAACTATGAAGTGAATTTATTCAACAAAAGAGAATTCAGGCTAGAGAGTCTATTAATTTTGGTCAAATACCTATGTGACTCATATCAACAGAAAAGAAAAAGTTGAAAAAATAATGACCCCAAAAGTCCAAAAATTGACTCAAGTATCTCAGAGATTATTAAGTAGGATAAACTTTTAGAAAACTGTATTTAAGTGACTTTATATGTTAAGAATAATGAAAACAGTTTGAAACAGCTGCGAAAATGACATCACATACTAAAAGGATGATTTGAAGAGCTGTGGATTGCTCATCAGAAACCATGGAAACAAGGAAAAAATATCCTTAAAGTCATAAATGAGAAAACTATCAACTAGAATTGTATGATGCTATATCAGTGAAAATATTTTTAAGAATAACAGTGAATTTAAAATATTTTCAGATGATAAAATATTCTCAAATGTAATTTGTGTGTGCAGCTGTAATTGATGGAGTGAGTTTAGGCCCATCTCACGTTGGACTTTCTTTGACTGGGAGTCTGTGAATCTCTCAAAACAAGGCTGTGTTCCCAGTTGAACCTTTCACTGCCCAATAGGGTACCACCTCTAAGGAGATTTTTATTTTTTAATTAATTGGTTAATTAATTAACTTATTCCTCTCTCTGTGTATCTTTCTCTGTATTGTGTCTGTCTGTCTGTCTGTCTCTCTGACTTTCTCTGTCTTGTCTCTGTTTCTGTCTCTCTCTGTACACACACACACACACACACACATACACACACACACACACGCGTGTGTATGTTGCCATGGTGCACATGAGGACAACAGAGGACAACTTGCAGAAGTCTGATCTCTTCTTTCACTTTGCATCTGGGCAGCGTGTCTCTTAGATCTGTGAATAGTCTGGCACTCCAGCTAGCTGTTCTGTGAGCTTTGACCAGTTCTCCTGCCTTTGCCTTTCATTTATTTCCTCACAGGAATACTGGGATTGTAGATATTGTGCCACTGACTCTGGCCTTTTTATGTGGGCGTGGGGAATTAGACTCAGATGGGAAGGAAGGCTTGCTGCCTGCTGAGTCATCTAAGTAATCAGGATTTCCTGCCTTGGGTCTGGGGGCTAAGAAGGACTGGGGTTATCTGCTTGGGAAAATCTTTCCAGAGATCTCATATTTTAATCAGATTTTTCTAATGGTACTAGCTCCCAGAAAGGGTTAGATTCACTGTTCACTATCAAAACAACTAAGTAGATTTATTGGAATAATGTTACTTTTTCTTTTTATATAAAGAAAAGTTTACCTAAATTTTATTTAGCTTCTTCCTTTTTACCCCTAAGGCTTTCATTTTAATCTATCTCCAATATTTAATTAGCAAATTAAGATAAAATGCATTCATATATACAACCTGTTCTGATTTTTTCCTCCCTAAATCCTTTTCTTGTTTCAGTTAGCTTCAGTTGTCAACTTAGTATACCTTAGAAGAGTGGGCCACAACTGCAGATATGTATCTCCATAAAATTGACTCTTGATTGCTAATTGGTATGTGAGATCTCAGCCCAATACGGGCTGTGCTATCCCTGGGTAGGTGGGCATGGGCTATATAGAAATGGTGGTTGGTTGAGTAGATGGATGGAAGACAGCGACTAAGTAGCATTCTACTTAGAGGTTTCTGCTTTAGTTTCTGTCTTCAGGTTTCTGGCTTGAGTTCCTGCCTTGGTTTCCATCTTTTGTGTTTGGTTATGGGTGTTCTTATCTACATGAATAAGTTCAACTTTAAAAAATATTTATATGCCTAAAACGATAAGATGTTATTTCCTTTACCCATTCTGGGGTTTTGAGTCAGGAGTTTTAAAGGGGTTTTTGCTATATTCAAATTATATATAGCATTGGCTAGTTTTACTTCTCACAGTTAAATCTTTATCTGTTTGGAGTCTGTCCCACTATAAATAAAGTAAACTCCCAACACTTTTTTTTTCATATTTTGCTTCTTTGGAATACCAGTTAGTTTATTAATGCCAAAGCCTTTTATTTGTAGTGTCTTTGCTGAATGTATAATAATTGGTGCTAAATATGTGATAATTGGAAGGTATTTGGATAGTTTTCATGTCCTAAAGCTAATGCTTGATGTTTGAATCTAAGTTCCATGTCTATTATAGTCAGAGAAATAGACACTTCTCTTAGATAAATGTTCATCCAAAGGAATTAATATTTAATACTACAAATTCAGCTTTGGTGTAAATAATCCTTCTTTGAGGTAGAACCTTGTATGACATATAAGATATTTTTGTGAATAATGGTAATGCACTGCACTCTTTGGATATTGTGATAAGTTCTTCATGAATCATATAGGTAACAAGTAGACCATATTTTAATTGTGACATTTAACAATAAGAAATATGAATATCTACTTATTAGCAAACATTAGTTTTACTTTTAGGGAAAACAGGTTTTTTTGAGATGGGGTCTGTGTTAGCTAGTTTTTTTCCAACTTGACACAGGCTAGAGTCATCTGAAAGGAGGGAACCTCAATTAAAACAATTTTCTTAGTCAGGGTTTCTATTCCTGCACAAACATCATGACCAAGAAGCAAGTTGGTGAGGAAAGGGTTTATTTGGCTTACAGTTTCATAATGCTGTTCATCACCAAGTCAGGACTGGAACTCAAGCAGGTCAGGAAGCAGGAGCTGATGCAGAGGCCATGGAGGGATGTTCCTTACTGGCTTGCTTCACCTGGCTCCCAAAGCCTGCTCTCTTATAGAGCCCAAGACTGCCAGCCCAGAGACGGTCCCACCCACAAGGGGCCTTTCCACCTTGATCACTAGTTGAGAAAATGCCTTAGAGTTGGATCTCATGGAGGCATTTCCTCAACTGAAGCTCCTTTCTCTGTGATAACTTCAGCTGTGTCAAGTTGACACAAAACTAGCCAGTACAACAATGCCTCCATAAAATCCATCTGTAGGACATTTTCTTAACTAGTGATTGATGGGTAAGGGCCCAGTTCATTGTGGGTGGGGCCACCTCTGGGCTTGGTGGTTCTAGGTTCTGTAAGAAAGTAGGCTGCATAAGCCATGGGGAGCAAGCCAATCAGCAGTACCATACCATGGCCTCTGCATCAGCTCTTGCCACCAGGTTCCTGCCCTGCTTGAGTTCTTGTCCTGGCTTCCTTCAGTGATGGACTACAGTGTGAAAATGAAAGCCAAATAAGCCCTTTGCCTTCAGTTACTTTTGGTCATAGTGTTTCATTACAGGAATAGAAACCCTAACTAGGACAGAGTCTCATTGTATCTGAGGTTCAAGTGTGTACTTCACACAGGCCTCAAATTTTTGATTCTCCTGCATCTGCCTCCTCACTGTTGGAATGAGAACTTTTAAATAATGACTAGGTATCTATTTCTTAGCTTAGGCATCATTGCTTGATTTTTCTACATTGTTTTTCATGGTTTCCTGTATACTAACTTACTCATTTATGTAGCCTTCTTTGCATAATCCCAAGAGAACCCACAGACTTAGGACAAAACCTGAGCCCATTTCCAGTTTACACAGCATTGTAGAGTGTGTCCCAAAGAGCTCTGTAGTTGGGTGAAGTTCAATAGAAACAACCTGAGCTACCCACTGTGTTAGAGACCACTTAAATCGACCTCAGGACTATAAAAAATAACCAAGAGAACATTTTGCTGTCATTTTGTTTTCAAAGAGAGAAGGTAAAGTATAGGAAAAATCAACAAAAAGAAAAAGGAAATCGTGGGAGCCTTGGGAGTTCGTTTTTCCCTTCTTATATTTATTGATTTTTTTTTTTTTGGATTTCACATCATGAAATCCAAAACTTGATGACACTTTCCAGTCCTCTCTTGTCTATCCCAACCCTGTGATCTTTCCCCACAAAAAGGAAAAGAACAAGTCTAATTTATGTTGTCTATATATTCACTGGAGCATGGTCAATCTCCCAGTGGCTAGCCCCTTAAAGAAAACGGGGCTTCCCGACCCAGGCACACATAAGAAGCCATCAGTTGTGGAGAACTACACTTCAGCATCCTTAGCACAACGTTAAAGAGTTCCCCTTGATGGCTTTTTGTCTAGGCTGTTACTTTTGGGGAGTAGGTTGGAGATGGCGGTCAGGGTTGTCATATTGGCATTCTATGTACCTCCTTTTCAACTCTGAGCTGGCAGTCATCAATATCATGGCAAAAGCAGTTTCTTTGCCCTTTATCATCTGTGGGAACATGGATCATGGACTTCCACATGCTCTCTGGCATCACTAGACCCAGAACATTTGACTGTTTACCAAAGGTTCTATGGAGTCTGGAGATGGGAAGGAGAAGGAAGGCTTAACAACAAACGAAGTTTGGAGGGAAAGTGTGGACAGGAAGGTAGAGAGCCCATTATTGAGGAAGGAGATCTGAGTAGTCCAAAGGCTGGAGGCTGATGCTGCTCAGCCGACATGTCCCATCAGTAAATCCTATCTGATGATTTTAGAAAAACTGGGACTGGAGCCTCATGGTTTGCCTTGAAAATTATTTCTTTCCTCCAACTTTCCAAAGACACAAATGAATAGGACAAAAGAAATAGTTTAGATGTAATATTTGATGAAGTCTGAATTAGAAAACCCTCCGCTGCAAGCTAATGTGGATTTATATCACTTTAAGTAAACTCAGGAGTTAACATAGCTCCCTTTTTCATCTCAGATGCTACTATTAGTATATTACTATAGGGACACACAAAGTGAAGCAGTACCTTGTGTGCCTTAGGCAAGGGCTTGCAGCATATTAAGGTCAGGTTCTATTTTGTTAAGATCTTATTTTCTTGGACTGGCCTTTCCCCCTCCCTATATCCAGGAAGTCTTATTTTATGTTTTTCTACAATTGGGAAATTCAGCTGTGCTGGCAGCTGTGGGGTGACAGCTGGTCATTCAGGGCCTTTAGCTATCACTGGTGATTGGAGTATGAACTGATAAAGAGGGTCATCAGCCTCATCTTTTCCAACTTGGCTGGACCTGGATCAAGAATTCCTGGATGTGCGCAGGAGTCACAAGAAATTGATAAGGAAACCTGAGACATGAGGATTGTTTTTTTTTTTTTTTCTTCTTTTTGACAAACAAAGGTACATTATGCATGGAAATAGGGAATAAAATCTGACAACCTTTGAGAAAATAAGCATCCTGTAGCTCCTTGAATCATAGTGTTTTCAACTGTGTGCTTAACAAAAGTTAATTGACTTTCTTAACTAGGAAATGAGATTCTTATTCACCAGCTTTTTCAGAGATGTTCACAGATGAATGCAAGTTGCTTTTTATTATTTAGCTTTCAGAAACAAGTCTAATATTTTAATGGGGCATGGTTATTCATCTATGACTCTGCTTTCTTGTAGCTTAGATTGTATGAGTTGGACATGCAAGGCTGAGTTTTTAAAATATGAGTTGGTGTGAGATCAATAATTTCCTAATCTGCTGTCAATCTCATCTCTGTGCAATAAATCTGTCTCACTCACAGTCATGTATAGAAGCCATGAAAGCCTGGGGTGGATGTCAGCTTGTTCTGAAATAGTTGCACTCTATAACCATTTTTACTCCTTTAAATCATGCTTTTCCATTCTTAACATACTTAATTTCAATGTTTATTTAGTTCTATATCTTGAAGTTTTGATATCAAGATGTCTTGACTCTGATGTGCTATGCTGATGGCTTTTTGTTTTTTGCCCAGTGATTGGACTTTCTCTTTGACAGTGTTGGGTATTTATTGTTTTGTTTGCACACATTTATTCTGCTGTGAGAGACAGGTCCATTACTCACCCCACTATGCCTGATTTATTGAACCCTTCTGCCTTATCTCATCTGCACATAGCATAGAGGCCAGAGCCCTGTATGCAGGTACCTTTTTTTATAGCAATTGATTGGAAATGATACATGTGTTAAATTACAGAAGGAATTTGATAAGGCTTAGAAGGCCTTCAGAAATAATACATCTTCCTTCCCTACTCTGAACAACACTCATGTTGTTTAAATCAATAAAACTTCATCTTTAAAAATGATCCTAGTCAAGGACAGTGTATGCCAATTCAAAATTACTGCTAGGATTAATCTCTCAATATAAGTAAGTCTTTTCCATAATTCTGGCTTTTAACAAATTAATGATAACATAAAATGGCACTGTTCATAGAACCACCCATAAGAAAGACAGAATACCAATATATTACATGGGGAAAAATAACCTCAATTATTTAGCAGTACAAAGATAACAAGAACAAAACCACCAATCAAAGAGTACACATGGTGGGACCCATGGCTCTATTCGCATATGTAGCAGAGGATGGCCTTGTCAAACATCAATGGGAGGAGAGGCCCTTGGTCCTGGTAAGGCTCCATGCCCCAGTGTAGGGGAATGCCAGGGTGGGGAGGTAGGAGTGGGTGGCCAGGTGGGTGAGCACCCTCATAGAAGCAGGGGGGGGGGGAAGGATGGGAAGGGGATTTCCAGAAGGAAACTGAAAAAGAGGATAACATTTGAAATGTAAATAAATAAAATATCCAAAAAAGATAATAAGAGCCGTCTGTCATAGTATCAAGATATGTTGTTTGGTATAGCCTGGCTTCAGAGAACTGGCTTCACCCAGGAACATGTTGAACTAGCATGGCCAACCAGTTCCCTTCTTTCCTGAGACACATCTGTCCAAGTAATTCACATGTGAATTAATGAGAGACACTGATCCAGACAGTCGAGTTTTTAACACTTCCTTTTTGCAGACTTTTGATCGACAAGTAAGTGCGCATGACTTCCTGCTAATAGGAACCCCACATGACATGGAAGCCTTATTGAGGCACGTTTTCCTAGAGAAAATCAACAGAGATGATCAATACTTTCTCGGCAAAACATTTGTTTACTTCATGTTCTTGATAAGGTCTGAGAACTATGAATATTTGATTTTAAATTTGTTTAGAATCCACAATTTTCTAAGAGCTTGGAGAGGCTTATATGGGGCATGAAATATTTACAGCTAAGGGAAGGCTGGCTTATGCCTGAAAAAACTTATTTGTGGCTGAAAAGCATTTTAATGATAAGACTGAAGACACTTCTTAACACCAAATTAGAACTTATTACATATTGATGTGTGAGTAATCTGGAAAGGAACAACACAAGTGAAATATATATTTATGGAAAAATTATATGTGGAAAAGGCCATGCATATAAAATATCATGGTATTTCACCTTCAAAACTGTTATGATAAAATTTAGTCAAACCCCGGGTGGTGGTAGCACATGCCTTTAATCCCAGCACTTGGGAGGCAGAGGCAGGCGGATTTCTGAGTTTGAGGCCAGCCTGGTCTACAAAGTGAGTTCCAGGATAGCCAGGGCTACACAGAAAAACCCTGTCTCGAAAACAAACAAACAAACAAACAAACAAACAAAAAACAACAAAAAATCAACCAAAAATTATGGAAAAGAGAGAGAACCTAGCTTTCTGCACCTCTCCTTCCATCCTTTCTGTTTAGGATTTATTCTCCAATATTGAACAAAGGTGAAGTAAAGTTGGTTGAATGATCTGGAATGCAAGGTGGCAGTGCAAAGGCCCATAGGTGGCAGTGATCACTATAGGGTGGCTCAGGGCCTGAGGAAAGCCAAAGGTTTAAATTGAAGCTATTGCTAACAGTTAACCCTAGCTTACCTTGGTGCCTTATTCTCTTTCCCCACAATCCTCAGATTCTATGACACCCTTTGAATATTTATCAAATGTCTCCATCAACATTTGTCTCCTTTTGCTTTCACAAGAATTTAAGTTCTGTAGAAGCAATAATTTTTACCCCTGTTTTATTTGTATGTTTCAGTGCAAAAATGTCTATCTGATGTATGGTTTGAATGAATGATATTAGTATATCAATGATGAAGAAATGAGGAAAACACTTTCCTAGATTTTAGACTTTATTAATTTATAAAATGAGAGGCAGAGTAGAGGCTAAAAGCCAAGGAAAGAGTTTGAAGCTTTTCTTGCAGGCAATGAGTGTCAGGAAGACAAAATCTGCCATTGTCTGTGAGTATGAACATACATATATGTCCATAGTCATTAAATTACATTTTTAAATTTTACTATAATGAACATTGTTCTCTGAAGTCCTGGGTCATATGGGTATTTACTTTAAAATATACTGGGAACATTACATTTGTCATGTTACATTGTGACAGTAGTGTGAAAAAAATCCCAGGCAGAGAAGTTTTGGGTTTTCCAGGAGGATAGGCTTCATTCATGCATAGATGCTACATGTTCTGAATGAACAAACACTCAAATGAGGCCAAGTACAGGCTAAATCCTAAAACAAGAGGACACAATATACGGACCAAGGCTGCCAGGTATTCATCAGTCAGTTCACGTAGGAGATTACTAAAGTGTTCCAACAGGACTTCTGCCCTACAGTGCAGGTTCTCTTCCCAGTGAAGAGCTATCTCCTGTGTATTCACTCAGAAGGCTTTTAGTTTTACAATGAGAGAAAAGCAGCCGCCAAGGGCATACAAGTACAGTGAGGAAATGTGAAGGATTATATTGTTTGCCTTTAACCCTCAGTCTCTTCTTCCCCACTAGGGAATCTGCTAATTGCTCTCTCTTTCTCTTTAAATTTAACTGGGTCTGGAAGATCTTTCATATAATAAGTAACAAACATTTTTGGCTGATCTCATCTAGACTACAGATGACAGAGCTGAACACAGAAGTTAGGATTCTTTCTCAAGGCTTGAAAGTGACACAACATTACAACTGTTTGAATCTATAGATCAAAATAATCACAGATTCAGCTTATATATAATGAGTGGATAAACAGACTGAGTCCTCCATAGAGAAGTAACAAAGAATAAGCAGACCACAAGATCCACTAAGTTATCAATTATTGGAACTGGAGTCTTCAACACATGAGGTTGTAGGATATTCTTTATATCTAAACCATATCAACTACCAGTTCGCCCCTGCTCATTCAGAAGTGATTTCCTCTCTATGCTCTTTTAGTGCTTTCTTTAGTTACAGGATGACATTTAACTACTGCATGAGGCCAAATCATGATTTCTATGTATATTTGTATATGTTCACGCCACACTCCACAAGATTCTGTTGAATGATCATTTGTATCAATATGTTCAAATTGATATAAGTAGGTGATGTTACATCTCTTAGTAGGTGGGTGATAAATTGTATGCTGTCCTTCCTCTCCATGGTCACTTGACTATGGACCCACTTTAACTAATCACATTATAGCCTTCCTCATAGTAACTGCTAGAGAGATGAAATTGTGATGATAGCCATTTATCTGTGTTTAAAAGTCCACTTCGGGCTGAGTGCTGAATACTTATCTATTCTACCTTAGGATGCTTCATAGTTTCTGCTCTAAAGTGCCATTTTGTGGAAGAATAAAACATGCTGGCTGAATATTAGAATCTACATTAAGGCAAATTGTTTGTAAAGATGTGCTTAGTTAAAGCCCAGACATTGTATAAGGGGAAGGAAGTACAGGATGATTTTGAATGTCATCCAGCATCAAATTATATGTCAGAAAGTGGGATAGGCATAAAAGAAAATCCATTAATTTTTCTACTCTTGGGTTTGAACCTGCAGACAATAAACACTTGCTCTCCAAAGTGTTTCAAATAAGAAAAGCAAAATAAAATGATAGCTATTCTCAAGGGGGACTCATGAATTTCCCTAGGAAAGGGAAATAGAAGAGATATTGTGGATGGATAGGGGTGGGGTGGAGTAGAGCAGGCTGTCTCTGGTGGGGGTGGGGTGGAGTAGAGCAGGCTGTCTCTGGTGGGGGTGGGGTAGGATTCCCTCTCACCTCCTGGAGGGTCAAGCACCAGAGCCTGGATTGCCCAGAGGCCTAGAATAGAACCAAACAAGACCAACCAAAACAAAAACAAAACAAAACAACAAAAACAAAAACAACAAAACAGAACAAAACAAAAAAAAAAAACCCAAACCAAACAGGAGGAATCACGTATGGGGAGGATGAAGGGATTGAGTATTGGAAGAGATAACTGGAATTGAACATCTTTGAGATGATGTAGAAACCTAGTGCATGGAAACTCCCAGGAATCTACAAAGGTGACCCTAGATAAGATCCCTAGCAATGGGAGATGTGGAGCCTAAATTGGCTATCTTCTGTAACCAGGCAGAACTTCAGTGGATGCATTGAGACACCAATCCAGCCACAAAATCTTTGACTTATAATTTTCCCTGCTTACAAGATGTGCTGGGGTAAGTGTGGTACAGAAATTGTGGGAATGGCTAACCAATGGCTCATCAACGTTTCAGCTTGAGACTCATGCCACAAGAGAAAGTCCACTCCTGACAGGGTCAGGCCCCAGAGCCTGGATAGCCCGGAGGCCTAGAATAAAATCAAACAAGAGCAGCCAAAACAAAAACAAAACAAAACCAAACAAAACACAACAAAAAAACCCACCCCCCAAAACAAACAACCCAAACCAACTAAAAACAAACAACAAGCAAACAATGAAGTGACTCCTAATGATATTTTGCTATACTCAAAGATTGGTGCTTAGTCTAGTTGTTACCAGAAAGATATCCAGCAACTGATGCAAACAGATTCAGAGACTCACAGCCAAACATTAGGCAGAGCTCAGGGAATCCTGCAGAAGATGGGGAGGAAGGACAGTCTGAGCCAGAGAGATCAAAGACACCACAAGAAAACTGACAGAATTAACTAACCTGGGCCCACAGAGGCTCACAGAAGCTGAACTAACAACCAGGGAGCATGCCTGGGTCTGACCTAGGTCTCCTGTACATACATTACAGCTGTTTATCTTGGTCTTGGTGGGACTCCAAACAGTGGGAGCAGGGGCTATCTCTGTTCTTTCGCCTGTTTTGGGACCCTTTCCGCCTAGTGGTTTGGTTGGCTTATTCAGCTTTAATATGAAGGGAGGTGCCTAGTCTTACTGCAACTTGATATTCCATGTTTGGTTGTTCTCACAGGTTGGCCTGCCATTTTCTGAAGAGAAAAAGGAAAGGAGTGGATGGGGAGGAGCAGAAGGGAGGATGGGTATGGACTGGGAGGAGAGGGGGAGAGGAAACTGTGGTTGGGATGAAAAAAAAAAAGAAAATAAATGTGTTTATATTTTTTAAAAAGATACCCATGAGGTGATCTGGGAAGAGAATCATGATTAACACAGCAAGCCCTCTCCCATTTGTTCATATCTATCTCTGTGACATTTTAGATTCTTTTTAAAATTATTATTAAATTATTATTTAAAATTAAAATTATTTAAAATTTTTTCTTTATTTTGAAAATTACTCTTAGGGACGAATTTCATATATGATTAATAATATATATTAATAAAACACCTGACATTATAAAACAAAATCAGGGAAGTAGATACATAGTTGAAATTTAGATATAACATTAAAATATACATATATAGTAAGATATCAGACCAATATCACTTACTAGTTTAAAATTTAAATCCTCAAACAGATATTATAAAAAATTTTATTTTGATATTATTATTATTATTATTAGTATTTATTTAGATTTTTCCAAAATATGAAGTTCCTTTTTATTTTTTGCTTTTCTTTTACTAATAAAATGATTTAGCTTTTAACAACTTATTTTATTATCACTTAAATAACAAAACCATAAATCACTTCAATATATCAAATAGTTGAAATTGCTTAACATAACCATGGATATACATATATATTAAAAAACCTTCAAGTCTACCAAAGAATTGTAATCCATTTAATGAAGAATATTTTTTAAAAGTTCAAATGAAATCTTGTTACATATTTTGAATATGTAATATACAATATAATGAAATGTTGAATTTGTTTCTTTATTTTCTAATGGTAGGATGATGTCTCCATAGAATCTCATACCGCATTGTGTTCTGTAGGAAACAGCTGTTGGGTCACACTCTCAGACATTAGTACTTAGCAGCTCCATATGTTTCTCGTTTTCTCATTCAATGTGCTATTTCTGTATTCTTTCTTAACCCCATGGCTTTCTAATTTGTTCATATGAAAATATAGACTCTGGGATGGGGAGAGCAGTGGTTGGCAGATGACATTTGAATGAATGTGGCTTTGTAAATAGATGTTATAAATTCAAGATAAAAGTGAGAGAGTTTACTTCACTCTAAGCCAAATTCCAGGCCCCAAGAAAGATCCCAATTCTGACTTCTCTAATATATCACAACTAAAAATTCTTCTGTACCTAAAAGACCTACTGTGTCAGGATTCTTGTGTTTTTTTCCTGTATTTCAGAGTGCCCATAGACACAAGAAGGTTTCATTTAAATGACACAAAGATTATTGGACTTTTTAATTTGAATAAACAATTTATGATTTTCATGGCATTAACATTACATACACAAACTGGGGAATAGGATTTCCAATATTCTTTTTGTTCTGAGAAAGAAACTTGAGTAGAATTAATTATACCTTTCAGGGGCAAGGATGCCAATTTGAATATTATGAAAATCAAGTGATAATTAAAACATTGACTTTCAGGATTACAAACTTGAGACCTAATTTCTCCTGTTATTCAGTAATTTTTATGTTATAGTTGTTCTAAAAGGCTCTTATATATACATTTCCATAATGACATACATGACTGTACATATTTTTCACATTTATTTCTTAGCAGCATAGCGCCATGATTATTTTTAGTTTACTACTAGTTAGAACGAGCTTTATAAGGTACACCAATACATTTTCTGCAGCTTTAGGGCTGTGAAGCATTTTATGATGGAATGTTTTCCATTAGAACTTAGAATTACATACATGTGCTATCAAATGCTTATCATTATATTAGCATCAAGAATGGGATACAGGGCTGGCCTAGGAAAAGTAGTACAAGATATGGAAAAGGGAAAACCACTAAGTTCATAAAGGGAACAATGTAACATACCATGCTCGGTATTTACAATTCCTCTACTGACTGTAATCAACAGTTCATTGTAAATTTGGATCTCTGTAAGCTCTCTCAAATATATCTATATCACTGCTGTGTGATTCTTATTTAGCATTCCAGGAAGAACATTTGTGATGCTTTTTAAAAGGGGGTTATGTTGCTTGTATTAGTTTATATGCACTCTTTACAGCAGTTTTCCTTACTCCTAGGGATCTGTTTCAAGACTCCCTAGCATAGATGTTGGAAACCCTGCATGTACACCGTGTTTTCCCCACATAATACACTGTTGCTGTACAGTACCAGAATTGATCTGTCTGTGTTTTCTGTCTGGTTGTCGTTTGCCTGTACTTATACTTTGGGGCCATTACAATGTAAAACAGGGATTACTTAAAACACCAGCACTATGGTACCAAGACAAGTGATCTCTTAGCAGATCATTAATGGATATGCTGAACATGATGATTCATGGTTCAGAAGGAATAGAACGGAACGCCTTATTTCCTAATGCTACTCAGAATGGTGTGCAATGTGTGGCTTATGAATTGTTTATGTCTGGAATTTTTCACTTACTATTTATGGGCCACTTTTGACCACATGTAACTCAAACTGTGGAAAATGAAACTGTGGTTAAGGGGGAAATTATAGTGCACACCAATGCATATTTTGTTAATTTATTCTTCAGTTTTTAATTTCATTTAATGGTGCCAGCTGAGAGTTGTTAATTTTCACCTTACTCATTTGAATAAGGCTCTCTGAACATAGAGCTTGCACTTTCCATAGGATGGAACCCAGAGCACACCGAAGTCCTCTTTTCTATCTCTCTTAGAGTACTGGAGTTGCAGGCACACAGCTATGGCTGCCTTCTTACACAGATGCTGTATCCAAAATCAGGTCCCCATGGTGCAAGTACCCTTAACCACTGAGCATCTCTACAGCCACAATAATAGGCCAAGTCACCCTCAGAACTCTTTAATTCACCAAGTTTCTACTTTTGGGTGATTTGTACACCATGGGTTCAGTTTGATGTTGATAGGGAAACCCTCAAAGGATGTGGACATATCCTACTTTTAAAAGCTGAAGAGAAACTTCTCATATTTACCTTGTATTTAATGGCTGGGTTATTTTTTTCTCTAAGGATGGTATTTAAAATATATTTTTAATTTATGAATTTCATGCACATATAAAACGTATTTTGGTGATGTCCATCCCCCATACCCTTCAACTTTTCTCAGACCCTCTACTTACATCATCGCCCTCCTAACTTGATGTCAACTTTTTCTAACCTACTGAGTCTAATTTCTACTTGGTGCTTCCAGGATGTCCAGTTGAGCACAGGCATCCTACCTGGGGCACACTCCTGGAGGAAACAGTCTCCCAACTTCTAGCAGCCATCATCTGTGAATATTCTTAAGGTATGGGTAGGACATCATGAGCTCTTCCCTTATCCATATTGAAAATTGGACTGGCTTCATCTTATGCAATTCTTATGTAGTCAGCCCATAGGTGTAGTTAATTCATGTACATCATGGCCTTGCCATATCTGGAAAATACTGTCTCACCACAGGTTTCCTCAACCTCTGGCTCTTACAATCTTTATGCTCCCTTTTGTAAGATGATAATGGGGCCTTTTGTGTGTGTGTGTGTGTATTGTATAGATGTTGTCTTAGGGTTTTATTGTTGTGAAAAACACCATGACCATGGTAACTCTTACAAAGAAAACAGTGAATTGGGACTTGTTTTCAGTTCAGAGGTTTAGGCTGTCATGGTGGGAAACATGGCAGCTGGAAGGGTGCAGGCTGACATGGTACTTAGAGAAGGAACTGAAAGTTTTATATCCTAATCTGCAGGCAGCAGGGAGAGACTGCTATACTAGGCGTAGCTTGAGCATATGAGACCTCAAAGCCTGCTTCCACAGTGACGCATTTCCTCCAAAAAGGCCACACATCTTATTAGTGTCACTCTATGGGTCAAGTAGTCAAATGTATGATTCTATGAGGCCATTTCTATTCAAATCATCACAAGTGTCCTATTTAGGGTTGAGAACTCCATGATTATTTATTCTTTATACTTAGACAAATGGTGAGTCTCTATATTAACCACTATCTACTGCAAAAGGAAGCTTTCCCAATACAAGTTGAGAGATGCACTAATCTATGAGTATAAGGTTAGGGGTTTAACAGGCAGTTTGGTATTATTTCATTTAACAAAATATTAGAAGTAGGTCCTCCTCTCCAGCCATGGGTTCTTGGCCCAGTTTGCAATGCCTGAAATGAGTTCCCTGTAAGCAGCATAGGATGTCCTGAGTCAGTGAAGTTCTGAGTAAATGTCTATTGTTGACATGGGGATGGTCATGTCGCAGATACTAGCCTTTGACCCATGGGAGAATGGTAAAGCCTTCTCCCCAGTGTTGAGTCTTAGAGGAATATCAAAGCCTTTCTGTGGTCTGAGTATCAATGTTAACGGTGTGTGCAGAACATATCCACCAATGCTTTCTCCTCCAGAACACTTACAAGCTGAAGACCGAGCCCCTACAGAGACTGACACAACTGAAATTAGATAAACCCATCTCCTTGATAAAGATATATACCATAAACCCCAGCTCCTTGTTTATCTGTATGCTACAGTTTTACCTCCTTGTTCAGCTGCAATAGCCCTGTTTCCATGTTTGACTGTATATACTAACCATGCTGAGTTTGTAGGATGCTGAGCGCTGTCAGTCAGAGACATCAGACCAGTGGAGTACAGCTTTTCCATGTGTCTGTCTTTTCTTCAGTCCCACAATGCCCAACTCAGGTCCACCCTTGGAGATATGCTAAATGCTGCAATTCTATTTTGTGGAATGAGATTTAAATCAAAGCACTTAATTACTCCTATGAGATCCATGGCATTATTGTAACCACAAGCATATCTTGCCAAGATAGTCATTATTGTAGTTTTAAAGTTTCACAAATGTTTGAAAAATATAATGATACATTGGCCCTCAATTTTTCACATCATATAACTCTGTGGGATGGATACTGGTGTACCATGAAATCATTTTTCCTCAACTCCTTTTCAGGGATGGTAAAACATTCTCTTAAACAACTTTGAAGGAGGGAGGTGTTACACTCTTTAAAATCTTCACAGCTTCAAGTTTTATCAACAAACCAAGTTGTGTCTAAATTCTACAGGGCTCTCATTTTAGTATAGTACAGTTTAATACAGCGATAGTTGGACTTATTAACTAGCACTAATTCTTTTTAAGCAATGCTTTTCCTATATCCAAATAACACATAGACAGAAGTCTCTAAATGTATAGCAGGTAGTACTTTCTTTGAAGTAAAGTAGATAACCTTTATTTTTCCTACAATATATTATGGCTTCAATTATGCTCAGAACCTTGTTGTCTAGGAGTATATTATTTCTTCTCATTGCTGTAGCCAAATGTCTGACAAGACCCAACTGAAGGGAGAAAAGTTTGCCTTGGCTGACAGTTTGAAGATACAGTCTATCATGGCAGAGAGAAACAATGATGTGGGAATAGTTTATGGCACCAAGAGTAAGAGTATTTGCACATATTTTGATTGACTAGTAAGGAAAGAGTGGGAGAGATAGAGAGAAAGAGTGTACAAGTAAACACTGAAAACAGGGCTGGGCTCTAAATCTTAAATCATCCCCACTGACTCACAGACTTCCTCCACTTCATGTATAGTTCCAGAACCTTCTAAAGCAGTACTGCCAGCTCAGAACCAAATATTCAAACACACAAACTTGCAGGGGACATTTCACATTTCTGCCATAACAAGGTGCTAAAATGATCACCCTAGAGGAAAGACTGACATCATAGAGAATTCTGCTTCTTGTTCTCTGTCATAAGAGCAGGTCTCTTATAAAACTGTTGAAGAAGTATATCATGACTATGTTTTGCTCTAGAATTGAATGCAGTTGCAATCATTAGGCATATCACTTTGCATGTGTGTAATTTAAATGTACACACACACACATACACACACATCTATCTATCTATCTATCTATCTATCTATCTATCTATCTATCTATCTATCTATCTATCTATCTATCTATCTCTACCAACTATAGACCAGCCTTCTATTTATTCAGACAGAGTCTCTCATTGGCTTGGAATATGACAGGTAGGTGAGTTGGCTGTCCAGGGAAACCATTTAGCTTTAAAATTTTTTTAACGAGGGTTCTGGGGCTCAAGCTCAGGTTCTTTTTTTTTTTTTCTTCCAGACAGGGTCTCTCTGTGTAGCCTTGGCTGTCCTGGAACTCATTCTATAGACCAGGCTGGCCTCGAATTCAGAAATCCACCTGCCTCTGTCTCCCAAGTGCTGGGATTAAAGGTGTGTGCCACCACGCCCAGCCAAACTCAGGTTCTTATTGTTGCAAAATTGATACTTTACTGACTGATTAAATTGTCTCTCCAGGTTGATTTTAATCTATACTCTTCCATTAAAATTAATACTCTGTGAGAAAATGATTAGGTTTAGAAGGGAAAAAGGGGATGATGAGAAATTAACATGTTCATGAAGTATATTGAGATTTCTTTTGGGGTCATTTATGAATCCAGTCTTTTGCACTGATAGAAGAGAATACATTAATAATAATGTTTGGTTTTCTATTGTGGGACACTTCTATGTAAAAATGTATTTTTTTAGGGGCCAAGAGATCTTCACTGAACTAATAATACAGTTATGCTTTCCATGTATATACCATAGATTAAAAATCCTTGGTATATTTAGTACACAATGTAACTATAGTTGAAATAAATAAAACAGAGCATTTCATAACTTAAAAACCCTATTTAATAACTTTAAAATTCACTGAGCGAGATGAAAATAAAGACGCGCAAAGTGTTAGGGCCTACCTACAGTACAAATTAAATAATCATTCTTCATTACACACAAACATGCAAGAAAATTTAGGTAAGCTTTTAGAGTGCAATGTTTTACTTTTCTGTTTTAAATTACCATGCATGTCTTACTGATGAGGGTGTTTAGATAGTGTTATTCTGTATGATTTCAGTCTGCCATGTGAGTTCTTTGCTGCTGTGTAGCCTCCTTGCCTAAGTGGGCTGAAGAGCTCTCATGTTGTTGGTGTGCACACGGAATTATGGCTGGTGTTAAACCTCTGCTTTTGCTCAAATAAACAGTTCATAATGCACACTGTGGTAGAATTATACTTTAAGTACCTACATAGACAGAATACAACCAAGTTCTTCCCAGATGAAACAATAGTTGTTCAGAAATTACTTTGCTGTTGTCAGAATCCCATATAGTAACATTTATTTTCTAGAAGACAAGATGTGCTCTTTCACATTTTAAATAGTTAGTTTCTTGGACATCAGTGTGGAGTTTACAGAGAAATGTAAAAACACTTCTTGGCTCATTCTGCAGTAGCCATTTCTTTTCTTTAACCTAGGGCCATAGTTGCTATTTTGTCACATTGTTTTGTTTTAGGCTGATAGTTAACTGATTAGGAAGAAGTATTACTTGCAATTTTGGAATGTAACAAGATAATTCCCTTCTAAACCATACTGTAGAAATAGGCTGGCAGCAGTTGACTGATGTGGTATTTGATGGAATAGTTAATTTACTAAGTGGCATTTTTTTTTCTTAAAATGAAAAGCTTTGCCATGACTTCAACAGAACTTGAATAATGGATTTTTTTTTTAAATGAAAAAGTAATTGAATCAGTTCCCAGAAAGAAGTGGTTATCAAAATAGCAGTTGGAACTTAAGTTTCATCCTTCTTAAAAACAAGGGGTGTACCAATGTAGAACATGAGTGCTAAGGTATGGAAACTTGATTTTTTTTCAATTTTTTTATTAGATATTTTCTTTAGTTACATTTCAAATGCAATCCTGAAAGTTCCTTATATCCACTCCCCACCCTGCTCCCTTACCCACCCACTTCCACTTCTTGGCCCTGGTGTTCCCCTGTACTGGGGCATACATATAAAGTTTGTAAGACCAAGGGGCCTCTCTTCCCAATGATGGCTGACTAGGCCACCTTCTGCTACATTCACAGCTAGAGACATGAGATCGGGGGGTATTGGTTTGTTCATATTATTGTTCCACCTATAGGGTTGCAGACCCCTTTAGCTCCTTGGGTACTTTCTCTAGCTCCTCCATTGGGGGCCCTGTGTTCCATCCAATAAATGACTGTGAGCATTCACTTCTGTATTTGCCAGGCATTGGCATAGCCTGACAAGAGACAGCTATATCAGGGTTCTTTCAGCAAAATCTTGCTGGCATATGCAATAGTGTCTGCATTTGGTGGCTAATTATGGGATGGATCTCCAGGTCTCTGGATGGTCCATCCTTTCATCTTAGCTCCAAACTTTGACTCTGTAATTCCTTCCATGGGTATTTTGTTTCCTATTCTAAGGAGGAATGAAGAATCCACATGTTGGTCTTCCTTCTTGATTTTCTTGCGTTTTGCAAATTGTATCTTGGGTATTCTAAGTTTTGGGGCTAATATCCACTTATCAGTGAGTGCATATCAAGTGAGTTCTTTTGTGATTGGGTTACCTCACTCAGGATGATATCCTCCAGATACATCCATTTGCCCAAGAATTATACTGAAGGGTTGAGAAGCACCTGAAAAACGTTCAACATCCTTAATCATCAGGGAAATGCAAATCAAAACAACCCTGAGAATCTACCTCACATCAGTCAGAATGGTTAAGATCAAAAATTCAGGTGACAGCAGATGCTGGCGAGGATGTGGAGAAAGAGGAACACTCCCCCATTTTTGGTGGGATTGCAAGCTGGTACAACCATTCTGGAAGTCAGTCTGGTGGTTCCTCAGAAAATTGGACATAGTGCTATGGGAAGATCCAGCAATACCTATCCTGGGCATATACCCAGAAGATGTTTCAACTGGCAATAAGGACACATGTTCCACTATGTTCATATCAGCCTTATTTATAATAGCCAGAAGTTGGAAAGAACCCAGATGCCCCTCAACAGAGGAATGAATACAGAAAATGTGGTACATTTACACAATGTAGTACTACTCAGCTATTAAAAACAATGAATTTAGGAAACTTGATTTTTATGTGAGGGGAACCAGCTATAATGTAGTCAGGAGCAAATAAATGGAGTCAGAACCTGCCTTCCCAATAACAAGTACAAAAGATGAGTTCCAGCTTCTTGGAAACAGTTCATCTCTCATGTGAATTAGTTCTGGGAAGCCCAGATGACTTTAACCCAGAAAGTGAGTCTATTTGTAGGATTCATTTAGGAATTCTAGACAGCTAATAAGTCTTAGACCTATACAGGAAACTTCCTTACTGGCATTGAGGTCTGAGACTTCAAGTGAAGAAAAATCAACGGTCTTGGTGCCTAGGGAACCAAAGCAGATTCACAGTAAGAGACATATTATGATGGAAGAATTAGTGGAAGAAAGCAACACACAGCACTGACCATGTGATTAAAGTAAGCACTGTGTGATGAGGCTTTTCAGGGAGGTTTGCCCTTTTTCATCTCCATATATGTTCACTCATGTCTTGATGTCAGAGCTGGTTGTCCATTGGGTGGCAAAGCTTCTTATGCTTGAGTATGTTATATGTCTGTGATTTTTATTACTGTTCTGCAATTGCAAAGTGTTCTTCAAAATATGGCCTTGTTGGAGGAAGTATGTTATTGTGGAGGTGGACTTTGAGTCCCTTCTCCTAGCTGCCTTGAAGGCAGTCTTCTGGATCAAGATGTAGAACTGTTGGCTTCTTCTCTAGCACCTTATCCTCCTGGACAGTGCCTTGCTTCCTGCTTTGATAATTATAGACTGTGCCTCTGAACCTGTAGTCCAGCCCCAATTAAATTTTTTCCCTTATAAGAATTGCCTTGGTCATCTCTTCTCAGCAGGGGAAACCCTGAGACATCTATCTATCTATTTATTTATCATTCTGTCTGTTTCACTGTTCATCCATCCCCTCTCTCTCTGTCTGTCTATGTCTCTGTCTCTCTCTATATCTTATATCATCTATCTATATATGTATCAGTTTCTATCATGTCTGCTTATCTTCTAGTCTATTCATTAATCTAGCCTTTATCTAAATACAGCTTATTTTCTCCTCCCCTTGTGAATTGTGATAGAATATCACAATTCACAAAGGAAACACCCAGTGTTTTTAAGAAGGTAGAACTGTCAGTTGCTGAAGATAGGAGTAAAATTTCCTGAGAATGAGAAGTTTCCCCAGCTCTAATTGAATTATTGTTCAGAGGAGCCATGATTTTAGACAGCCAAGTAGAAGCAAAAATTCTCTCTGCAGCTAATAAAGTTTGCACACCAAGATTTCTCCAAATTATATGACTGAGAAGAAAGCAATATGATAAGCATAAGACACTTTATTTCCACTGATGGTTGGGGCCAGAATGAGTATGAGCAGAGTTTCACCACTAAGACATGTTTTGAAATACACTAGCAAGATTTTGCTGAAGGGACCCTGATGTAGCTGTCTCTTGTGAGGCTGTGCCAGGGCCTAGCAAACACAGAAGTGGATGCTCAGAGTTAGCTATTGGATGGATCACCGGGCCCCCAATGGAGGAGCTAGAGAAAGCACCCAAGGAGCTGAAGGGGTCTGCAACCCTATAGGAGGAACAACAATAAGAACTAACCAGTACCCCACCCCCCCAGAGCATGTGTCTCTAGCTGCATATGTAGCAGAAGATGGTCTAGTCAGCCATCACTGGGAAGAGAGACCCCTTGGTATTGCAAACTTTATATGTCCCAGTACAGGGGAACACCAGGGCCAAGAAGTGGGAGTGGGTGGGTAGGGGTGTGGGGGTGGAAGGGTATGGGGGACTTTTGGGATAACATTGGAAATGTAAATGAAGAAAATACCTAATAAATTAAAAAAAGAAAAAGAGCATAGTTGTGCTTCCAGGATCAGGTACGCAGAAGGAACTTTAATAAGTCACTGATCCACAGGGAACATCACAACCTGCGACCATTCTCCCCTCAGAGCTCATGGCTTTCTCTTCCTATTTTTAGTTGTTTAGTTATTTTGTCACTGGTGAGCCTTGCATATACTCAGCAAGCAGCATTTTTATTGCTTAGCTATCTCCCTATACTCAAAAAAATAAATCAATATAATTTGAATCACATACACATGTACAGACATTGCATCTTTAATTTTTATCACAGTGACTTTATCAGGAATCTTTTAAGAACTTGGTTTTTAATAACTTACCTTGAATGTATAGAGATTTGATCCTATTTGTGCAGTAAAAGGGTGCACAAAGCAACTTTCCCCATCCTTTACAATACACCCATAATTATAAAACATCTCCATCATTTAAGGACCCATTCCAGGGCTACTTTCCCCAGAACACAGAGATACTACAAGAACAAATTATTTTTTCCTCCTTTTTTATAATTTCCTCATAATCTAGCTCTTTTGTGTTTACTATTTGTCCTGGCATTTTAGTTCAGTTTTATGTTTCATTTGGTTTTTATTTCATTATCCATCTTTGTTTAAATTGTCACTCATAAACATACTAATTAGAGAATTATGGCAACAATTAAACGTTGCCTGCTTAGTGATAGAAATCTGACTAGATTTGTGTTGCTTTTCAACTGCTAAGCCTGTCATCATGTTGACAGACCTATGTGGGCAGCAGAATCATTTTTTTTCTGTCACAATAAGTTTTAGGATTGCATATTTTGTATTACTATATCTAAATTTGAATATATCATTTGTGACTAGTAGAGATTAGAATTCTCATGAAAGAGTAGCATATCTAGTGGTTATTAAAAATGCAAGACCCAATTTACTAATCTTAAAGTAAAATTAAGTTATTCAAATCATTTGCAATAATTCATTAAAACATGACTTAAAATACCAACAGTAAAAATCTTTGATTTGTCATGTATGTAGCTCTCCAGAGACACAATGTACCATGCATCTTTGTATTATTTATTCAAAAGTTCATTATGAATCTCAATTTCTAGTTCTTCGTATGGATGAAATTAGGATATGGTTGTGTTCATTCATTTTAAATAATGAAATTTTGATGTAGAAGGCTAGTACATAGAGAAAATATCATTAAATAGATCAAATATTACCCAGGGATCTTACTTTGATTGGGAAATTGATATTTATGCTAACTTAACTAATGCCATCATAAAGAGCATAAACAACCCAGTAAAGATTGGATTAAAGTCCGGAGTCAGCTAATTCACTGGCCATGATGGGTGGAAATAGAAAGTCCTCCTGGAAAATGTGAAGAGAGTCTATAGAGATGAAAAAATACCTTAGTAGGATTTCAAGTGAGAAGGCCCATGAGAGTATATTCTGGTTAGGTGAGTGAGCTGGTGTGCATGTGTGTGTGTGTGTTGGGGGGATATGAGAAACAGTGACCACTAAGTGTGGCATGAATGTGGACTGAGACTGAGTCAGTGAGGGCTACATGAAGACAGAGGGTGCATGGTGAAGAGCTTATGGAGAAACATGGCAGGGGTGGGGGTAGTGTATAATGGTAGGCTCAGAGACAAAAGAATCCAGGCCTGAACACAGCCTAAGGAGAAGATGTTGCCACAGATGCAGAGGGTGAGATTGGCATCATGATAGGTCCAGATCAGGATCTTGCTTCTTACACCAAAGCACTTGTTATCCAACTGATGCACTGAAAGGCAGCCTTCAAAGTGGAGAACCCAAACCTTTGCACTAGGATTAAATTAGAGAAATGACAGAGTAAGTTTTATTTAGGGACAAGCTAGATGAATTATGCATGCTTTCTCTGTCTAGAAAAGGAGAAAAATGAGGAAAATAAGTGACAAGTAAATATCCAGAATATTTTAAAAAGTAATGGCACTTTCTGTAATAAATACACCCTATGAGTAATGTAGTTTTCAAAACATATTTAAAAATTAAAAATTATAGATCACACAAGCCTTGAAGTTAAAGTATAACATAACAGATGTCTAGGTAAAGACAGGTTTGGCTTTACAATTATTTCAAATCAAGTAAATTATCTTTTTATTTTTGTCATAGTCAAAATACATTAGAAAATATTTACAATTTATAACAAATATTCTTGAGTTTAATATCATGCTACACTTTTGCATGAGTTAAATTTATATAATTAGATCTTGATTATTACATGTCATAGCAAACAGCTTTCTTATTAACAGAGTAAAGCAAAGTTCAACATAGTTCTTTTTTTTAAAAATTTTAATATTTTTATTATGTATTTTCCTCAATTACATTTCCAATGCTATCCCAAAAGTCCCCCATACCCACCCCCCAATTCCCTACCCACCCATTCCCATTTTTTTGGCCCTGGCGTTCCCCTGTACTGGGGCATATAAAGTTTGCATGTCCAATGGGCCTCTCTTTCCAGTGATGGCCGACTAGGCCATCTTTTGATACATATGCAGCTAGAGTCAAGAGCTCCGGGATACTGGTTAGTTCATAATGTTGTTCCACCTATAGGGTTGCAGATTCCTTTAGCTCCTTGGGTACTCCTGTTTCTTAAAAACATAGTCAAGGGCTGAGGGAGTGGCTGAGAGGTGGAAAGCTGGCCTAGCACGGAGGTGTACATTTATTTATACACTGATTATGGGATGGATCCCTGGATATGGCAGTCTCTAGATGGTCCATCCTTTCGTCACAGCTCCAAACTTTGTCTCTGTAACTACTTCCATGGGTGTTTTGTTCCCAATTCTAAGAAGGGGCACAGTGTCCACACTTTGGTCTTCATTCCTCTTGAGTTTCACACGTTTAGCAAATTGTATCTTCTATCTTGGGTATCCTAAGCTTCGGGCTAATATCCACTTATCAGTGAGTACATATTGTGTGAGTTCCTTTGTGATTGTGTCACCTCACTCAGGATGATGCCCTCCAGGTCCATCTATTTGGCTAGGAATTTCATAAATTCATTCTTTTTAATAGCTGAGTAGTACTCCATTGTGTAAATGTACCACATTTTCTGTATCCATTCCTCTGTTGAGGGGCATCTGGGTTCTTTCCAGCTTCTGGCTATTATAAATAAAGCTGCTATGAACATAGTGGAGCATGTGTCCTTCTTACCGGTTGGGACATCTTCTGGATATATGCCCAGGAGAGGTATTGCTGGATCCTCCGGTAGTACTATGTCCAATTTTCTGAGGAACCACCAGACTGATTTCCAGAGTGGTTGTACAAGCTTGCAATTCCACCAACAAAGGAGGAGTGTTCCTCTTTCTCCACATCCTCGCCAGCATCTGCTGTCACCTGAATTTTTGATCTTAGCCATTCTGACTGGTGTGAGGTGGAATCTCAGGGTTGTTTTGATTTGCATTTCCCTGATGATTAAGGGTGTTGAACATTTTTTCAGGTGCTTCTCTGCCATTCGGTATTCCTCAGGTGAGAATTCTTTGTTTAGCTCTGAACCCCATTTTTTAATGGGGTTATTTGCTTTTCTGGAGTCCACCTTCTTGAGTTCTTTATATATATTGGATATTAGTCCCCTATCTGATTTAGGATAGGTAAAGATCCTTTCCCAATCTGTTGGTGGTCTTTTTGTCTTATTGACGGTGTCTTTTGCCTTGCAGAAGCTTTGCAGTTTCATGAGGTCCCATTTGTCAATTCTCAATCTTACAGCACAAGCCATTGCTGTTCTATTCAGGAATTTTTCCCCTGTGCCCATATCTTCAAGGCTTTCCCCCACTTTCTCCTCTATAAGTTTCAGTGTCTCTGGTTTTATGTGAAGTTCCTTGATCCACTTATATTTGACCTTAGTACAAGGAGATAGGAATGGATCGATTCACATTCTTCTACATGATAAGAACCAGTTGTGCCAGCACCATTTGTTGAAAATGCTTCTTTCTTCCACTGGATGGTTTTAGCTCCCTTGTCGAAGATCAAGTGACCATAGGTGTTTACGAGCTATTATCTCACCTCAAAAGGAATATTTCCTCTCTGGACAAACTTCTGCTTTATTTTTCACTGTCTGTCTGTCTGTCTGTCTGTGCACGTATGTACATATTTGATGTGTGTGTATGTGTGTGTGTATTTGTGGGTATGCACATGTAATAGCATGATTGTGGGTCTCAGAGGAAAACTTGCAGGAGTTGGTTCTCTCCTTCCAGCATGTGGGAGTCCCAGAAGGAAACTTACAGTATCAGACATAGTGTTTGAGTTATCTTGCCAGATTCTAGTGTTAATTTTTATTCAACACTGATATAGGAAAGACATTGTGTAAAACAAGTATGCACATTGTGAACCATGGATCTACCATCTATCTACTTATTTGAACCACTATTCTTTTAAATCTTTCACTGTCATGTTTATTTATTTCTCCCTTTCTTCTGTGATACAGGTTCTCACCTGGGTGATCCATCTGTCTAAGCTTTCCAAAGACTAGGATTATAGGCATTTTTGACCATCATGATGGCTGTGTATATAAATCTAGCGGTTAGTGTTTTTGATTTACTAAGTTACTCACACATTTATCTAATGACTACTTACTAAATATTAGAATACTCAGAAAACAAAAGGATCTTCCTTTGTTGAGTTTCTCTAACAGGGAATATTAACAATAAACAATACATTGAATTGTTGAACCTTATCTGAAAATTAAGGTTTGAGGATAAAGTACTGGGACCAAGAAATTAAAAAAAAAAAGATCAAAAGTTAGAGAGGTTACTACTGGACTTTGCTGTTAAAAGGAAGACTTAGAAGAGACTGAGTGCCTACCAAGAAGCAACTGGGATAGTAAGAACATTTCTGGCTGAGAGAACAATAAGCCCAAATGCCCTTCAGTGTCTTCAGGAGAAAGTTTATGTCAGTGATGCTGAAATATACTAAGTCAGGGGAAGAAAGTTAACAGCAGACCGGCAAGAACAGAATTGGGAAGATCTGTTATCCATTGTAAGGGCACATGTTTTCTATTTTAATTGATGTGAGTGAATAACCTGACATGGACAAGAGTTTCTATGACTTAGGTAGGAGGCAATGAAGATGACCTGGGTTGGTGACAATCAGGCATATGGGAGAGGTCATTGGATTCTGTATTACTCTTTTTCTGAAGAAATGGTTTAAGGAACAAGGGGAACATCAAACATAAGTCAAGATTTCTGGCTTGATCAATGTGAAGATTTGTTGAGTTAACTGGTTTGGAGATTAGTCTGAATAAGAATACCTTTTAGGGAAAGATGTTGTATGCATGTTAAGTTGATACATGTTAGACTTGAAAGTGTATGCATTGAAATGATGGTTTGTTACAAGGACTTAAGATTGTTACGTCAGGTGCTGCATGGTTGTCTCAGCAATTAAGAGCACTGAATGCTCTCCAGAGAATATGATTTCAACTCCTAGCACCCATGTGCTTCTCATATCCCTCTGTAACCCCAGTTCTGAGAAATCTGATGCCCACTTCTGGCCACCGTAGGCATCAGACACAGAAAGTGGTACACAGACCACAGATAAAATGCTCATATACACAAAAACAAAAATAAATATATGGTGAGGTGAGTGTGGAAATTTTTGTCAAAAAGCGTATCTTTAAGCTATCAAAAAGACATATTAATTCCCCAATATAGGGGAATAATAGGGCCAGGAAGCGGAAGTGGGTGGGCTGGAGAGCAGGGTGAGGGGAGGGTATAAGGGACTTTTGGGATAGCATTTGAATTGTAAATGAAGAAAATATCTAATAAAAATTGTTTAAAAAAGACATATTAATTAAAGAACCTAGTAGAGCTGAAAAGAAAAACACAAAACCTTGAGCTCTGGAATACAAAGTCAAGAGGCAAGCAAGGGAGAGAGATTTCTTACAAAGGAGCAGCTATGGAACTATGAGGAAATTCAAAAGAGTATAGTGAAAGAAAGAGTAAGCAATGGAGGGAGTGCTCAACTGTAACAAGTGAGGCTGCTTAGTCAAAATGAAGAATTAGAAAGGATTTGTACATATACCAGTATGGGAAGCATTGGTGAGACTGACTAGAGCTATTTTAGCAATTGAAGTGATAGATGCCTCATAGAAGTGGACTCAAGAGAGAATGGAAGGGGTGGGTATATAAATTGGTGATAGGGCACTTGACTACCATGTTTAAAGATCCCAAGTTCATCCTCTAGGCCCCCACCAGCATACACAAAAAAGAGAGTTAATGTAAGTTATCAGAGAAAAAACACATTTCATGTAAGATTTGTTGAAGAATGGAGCAATAAACTGGGAATCAGAATAGGAGCTTGGTAAAGTGATATCATGAGCTGTTGCAATAAGATGTGAAAATAATGTGTTTGTTCTGATGGCAATGATTAGATAGAAAGCAAAAAAAAATCAGAATGGATATCCTGGAGAAAATGGAAATTTTAGGTAAATTTTGGAAAGACACATGGGAATAAGATTTAGCTCACAGGTAGATAATTTGGGTTTGGATAGAAGCTGTGGTAATTACTTGCTCAAATAAGAAGGAAGGCATAGTACATCATTATAAATATAAGTAGAACAGGTATGATGGCAAACCTGGTGAAGTTGTAATCTTACTGAACTTCTTGGTATGGATGAAACCAAATTCATTATCTGAAAGTGAGTGTGGAAGACAAAATACTCTGATTGCAAAGAAAGAAGTTTGAACCAGATCTGTAGGCAAGTGGGAAGTCGATGGACTAGGAAAGCATAGCATGGATGCCAGTCCTCACCAATACCTCAAAACTTATAAACATATTCGTAAGTATGGATATGTTTAAAGTGAGAGCCATATCTGCAAGTTTGCTTTTATTCAGCTGCATTCTGGCTCATGAGTACCTGGGGCAGGAGAGGGCAGAAAGTGAAAAGACAGTTTTAAACAGAAGAGCAACTTAGCCCAAAGAATAGCATGTCATGGTGAAAGGGAAAATGGGTTGAGTTTATGTGTGAGAAGATGTTGTGGTTATTCTCCATATCATTTAAGAAGGATAAGAGAAGGGGAAAAGACTTAGGGTGGATGGGGGCAATGGTAGGATCATGGGCTTGGTGGTTCCACAGTGAAAGTGGGTATGTTAGGACATCTCAGGGAGGTTGAGAGAGGTTAGGTGTTTAGAGATACTCTAATGATTCTTAGCTGCTCAAGATCCCAGAGTTAGGAATAGTGTAATGCTTATTTCTGATGACATTTATACCGTCTTCTATAAGGTTCAAGAAATATTCAAGAAAAGGCAAAAGCATATTAGACTTGGAACATAAGGAGGAGGGCTGTGAAATCTTCTCTTGAGTATGACACAGCCATCATGAACTCATAGCAGCTCCTGCCATGTACACTGGCTCTGCACAAGACTATTACTGCCATCAGCCAGTTATGGATGTGGGAGGGGATCACAAAGCCTCATATGTCCATGCTGGCTACTGAAGGATGCGAGGAAAATGGAAATCATTGTCTTTAGTTGTCTGCCTACAGGTGAACTCATCAGGCTTCAGTAGATAGTTCCATATTTGTCACCACTCAGATATCCCTGGTAAAACTCAGTGGGTCATAAAATAAAACAAAAAGACCTGAATTTGAAAAAGAGATCATAAGAGAGGAAGTGGTTTTAACCATGGTTGGAGAAAGATGAGAGAGAATTAAGGAGAGAGTAATTAAAGTGTGTTATAAACTTTTGGGTCCATCCATTTGCCTGCAAAATTCATGGTGTCCTTGTTTTCAATGGCTGAATAGTATTCCACTGTATAGATGTACCACATGTAGTGAAAGAGAGTATAAACTGATGGTTTACAATTTAGGATGGAGTATTTTCCAAGAAACACAGTACATAGCTGGACACAGCAGTGATGCACAATGAGGGCAGCTCCCTCTATGTGATCCTAATGACACAAGAGAGATAAGTAGGTGAATTGTCACCATCTGAAGTGAGATCAGAAAACAAACAAACAAACAAACAAACAAACAAACAAACAAAACAATGCTCTGAAAGGAGAGAGAAGTTTTCATCAAGACAAGAAGGTGAACAGAAATTTGGAGATGAATTAGAAGATATAGGTTCTTTTTGATGGCAGACTTAAATGCCAGAGAACAAAGAGGATTGTTTAGAAGTTACAAAAGGTGGGAGTAGGGTAGCTGGAAGACATATAGAACCTTGTGAGATAAGAAGCAGGGAGAAGATTGGACATCTGACAGTCTGGTCTTCAGTGAACAACATAACACAGATAAAGATGATGGAGTTATTTTAATTTTTTCAAATATGAAAATCTTCTAAGTAATTAAAGCATTTTTTACCTTGTGAAGGATCCAAAATTAGAAATAAAATACATTCATCTACCATTTTTCTAAATGTTAAACTTGCCTAAAAAATTTGTACATTTAAAAATGATATGGCTAACAGCAAACCAGTAGCTATTTTCAACGAGGAATGTGAAAAATCAGAGTTTAAGGATTATTTTGTTGTAATATAAAAAAAAGTAGTAGAGTGGGAGAAATAGTTTGTTAGATGACTAGTTAACTCGCTAACTGGTGAAATAATTCCAATGGAAAGAGGAGGAAGGATAAGGGAATGAGGAAGACAGGAGAGGAGAGGAGAGGAGAGGAGAGGAGAGGAGAGGAGAGGAGAGGAGAGGAGAGGAGAGGAGAGGAGAGGAGAGGAGAGGAGAGGAGAGGAGAGGAGAGGAGAGGGGAGAATTCTGAGACAATACTAATATGATTCAGGGTTTGTAATGTAACAGATACTGAGTAGTAGGAAGCGGAAGAGTCAATTATGACTGGAGGTTTTCTGATTTTATCAAATCAAATACTGAAAATATTTGATTTTAGGGAAATCAATTTTGCTCAGAGCTCAATGTTTCTATATTTAGCGTTTTGTGTTTTCTTAGGAAATACTACTTGAATGTGTGATGAAAACTACCTTCTGACATTTCCAGAAGAGTATGAGCCATACATACAAGCATACAATAGGAAGGTGCGTGATGCCCTTGTGTGCATTCTAAGCGTGGGATCTAGAAGGTAAATGTTATTTAACATCATTATAAGTATTTTCCTTTACACATTTGCAGACCCACAATAGACCTATTTTAAAAGCCCAGAATTAGAAAAAGCCACATCACACCAAATGTCAGAGGAGATAAAATGCTTAGAAGCTCTGCGCCTGAAGCTCATGGGATAAAACTGGGATGATATTTTGATGGTTCCCTAAATAGCCTAAGGGAAGAGTGATGTGATTTTAAATACACCCAGGAAATAAAGGCCAGCATGGGACATGCTAAGCTTTGTGCTATAACCTTCATTCAAAGACATGTTCAAAACCAACCTTATGCATCTCAGAATCTTATTACCATGGCATGGAAATCTTCTATAAAGGCCCATCAGAAGCAATATAAACACAGTATGTGATCCCATCACATTAACCAGCCTTGTGGTAATCTTTACTTTAAAAGTGCAATAGAGAATTATCTATAATATTTTAATTAGAAATTTGCTTTTGGATTTTGCATTATTCACTGATCTGATGCACTGATCTATCAGTCTCCTGCTCTCTGAAAACATGTTTTCTTGAGTCTGTAATCTCTGTCCACTTCAGTCGATCACATAGCCACAGAAGATATGAGTAATTTTGAAGGAATTTTAAATGACATCATATTATAAAATTTCCAGCTCTCTGTTTTTCAAAGAGATCCATAGTAAGCTATATTTAAGAATTTTGGTAGAGAATGGGAAATACACAAATCATTAAGTTTATCCTTTGAAAGAAAAAGATTTCAAGTTTCTCAAGATGTGTTAGCCTTAAGTTTCCAACATTGATTCTTTTTAGAATAAGTAAACTCTAAATCTTCAGAAAATCTATTTATAAATTTTCCATTAGGAAAAGACTCTCTGCCATGTTTTCTTTATCTCTGCTAATTTTTGTAGTTGTTCATTTGAAGTATTGACGTTCCGAGGTCTTTCAGTGATGATAATATCAGAAATGACTGCATGGGTATTAGTAAATAACCCCATTTGACAGTACTTGTAAAACGACATTCTGTCCACGGGAAGTTTTAGCAGCATAGTGCTGACACGATGGCATAGGTGCTACCAGTTGTGAACCCCACGGACTCTCTTCCTTGGTTTATTCATCTGCTAAATAGAGTATAAATAGTTGCCATGTAAGACTTGCTTGAAGTTTGAAGGACATGATCTATGAAAAGATTTTAGGGTATTGTCAATGTTCAATAAAATGTGGTGTCAAACATTTAGAATTTATTGTGAAGCTTGAATTTGTTGGGTAAATATGTCCAGTGAATGTTGAAAGACTTTTGAAACATAAGTAACTCCAATGTCTGGGAGATGATGGCTTTAAGGAGTTATCTGAAGCTACCAGCTAAAATAAGTCTTTATTCCATGAAGTTGTTACTTCCAGGTAATTTGGACACAACTACATAAAAGTAACTAATACAAAGGAGAAAGCCTGGTGAGGTAGGGTTTCCTAGTAAGGCTTTTTTAGTCAGAATATGATCACAGTTGGTGGACATAGCTCGTTTCCCCACTGTGCTTTCTGTGGCACCAACAGCTCTGATGCCTCACATACAACACTTAGAACCTGGCCGAGTGGCTGGCACACAGCACCTCCTTCATAAGTGACTGGTTTAGAAAATGAATGGGTTTGGGGACTGATGTTTGTTCAACTTCTGCTGCCTGGTCCCTGCATACTGGGAGCTCTGCTCCTGAAATACCCTCTTAGCCTGGAGTAACAGAGCTCTGTGCCTCACCAGCTGGTGCTCTGCCCTGCCAGTGCAGTGCAGTGATATGAGTTGCTGTAGATGCTGTTGTTGCTCCTACCTTGCGGCTACAAAGATCTCTGTCTTTATTCTCTTTTCCATGCTAGTGGAAAAGACAAGGAGACTGCTCGCCCCTCTGTATTATTTATTTTTTGCTTGGCTGGGGGTGGTGGAGTAGGGAGAGTTCTCACAGTGAGGTTAATTAATTCTTAAATTCCTTAACAGTTATTGTGACAGCCCTTTCAATGGATGCTTATGGTTCCATTACTTTTCCAAAGGTGTCCCGGAAGCATAGCATCTTTTCTGGGATTGAGTTGGCTCACAGCAGCCAGGTCCTGCCTTGCTTTACCACTCTCTTACAGACTTTGTGCATCATTGATACCTATCATTCATGCAGCATCACATTCCTTCTTGCATTCTGGTGAATCGTGTCTCCTTATAATCTTTTTTTTTTTTTTTAATTTTTGCATGATGTACCCATCAACATAGCTACCCATTTTGTTGATTACATTTTGAGCATACCCCTACTACTCAGGATTCAAGCTACCCCCTTAAGACCCTTCATTTCCTGTGTAAATGAGCACAGATAACTGAGAACCTAGGTAAAGCAATGGCCTCCCTCCATTCACTGAATATTTCTGAGTCTTGGGTCTAGATGAGATAATAATAACTGCTGGCACAGTTGTAGAGATTAGTAAGATACATAACACCAGGCATATGGTAGGTAGGCTTCTCAGGAGATGGAAACCAGACCAGCAGGGTTTGTGAGCAGATTTTTCTAGAGCTAAATGGGGTGCTCAGTGTCAGAAAAAAATAAAGAATCACAGAAGACTGTCAAGGCAAGACACAGAGGAAGAAAACAAAACATAATTTACAAAGAAAGAAAGTGATGGAGCAAAGTTGAAGCTCAAGAAATTGGTTGCAAGGCCAGTATAGGACAGTCTTGTGCTGGTGATAATTAGCTCTATCTCCCAAACCAGGATGCTGTACTCTTTGTCCACATGGTGAATCATCTCTGAATCTCTATAATGCCATGCTCCCTCTAGCATCACGTCTGTTATGATGTTGATTTGTCTGAGATCCCTCAATAGCAGACTCCAGGTCAATATTAAATGTGAAAGTAATTTGTCAGGGAAAATATCTGTGAGGAGAAATGAAGGCTAGGGAGTGTGTTCTGAGCTTCAGGAAGATGAGACGGGAGTTTCGAAAGAAAGATTCAGTAGTGTGAGGTTATAAAAATATTTTAGATGGTTGATATTGACTCCTTGAGGCAAACAGCAAAGGTGTTCTTGAGAGGAGGCCAGCAGTTCCCCAGAGAAGATCTGCCTGGGTAATCATTTTTTTATATATTATATTTTAGTAGTGTTACTATAATTTATTTATTTTTTATTAATCATTTCATTCATTTACATGTCAAATGATAGCCCACTTCCTAGTTACCACTCTAACATCCCCCATCCCACATCTGCCCTCCCTCTCCCTTTTTCCTCTTTGAGGGTGCTCCCCCCTACCCACACTCTCCCCCTGCTCTAGCATCCCCCTTCACTGGGGCATCAAACCTCCCTGGGACCAAGGACCTCCCTTCCCATTGCTGTGAGGTAAGGGCATCCTCTGCTATATATGTATCTGGAGCCATGGATCCCTCCAGGTATACTCCTTGGTTGGTGGTCTAGACTATGGGTTATCAGGCCAACCTATATTGTTCTTCTAATGGGGTTACAGTTTTCTTCTGCTCCTCCAGTCCTTCTGCCAGTTCCCCCACCAGGTTCCCTTGGCCCATGTGTGCCTGGGCTGCTTTAGAATTTGGAAGCAGCAGCCTTCCTCACAAAAAGTATGAATTCGTAGCCATCATAGCAAGTACTGAATGTAGTGTGCCTATATCCTTTTCTTGTTTAGAAGAAAATATATCAAAATGTTTTTCTATATCAAATTCATAAATATTAAAATGTTTTTAAAAGAGATACTAAAACAGAAAAAATTTAAATCTAAGAAGCTAAAGAGGAGAGAGAAGAAATAACAAAGGGCCAAGTAGAAACCACACCACCATATAGTGAAAACACATAAAACGAATAAATCATGGAAGTAAACAAAAAATAGACTAAAATCTCCAAAGACAGAAATTTCCATATTGTAAAATAAACCAAAGATAAAGCTGTGTGTGTAAACATAAGACCTAAAAAAGGTAAAGATACAGATAAATAGAAAGATGTGAATGTTAAGTTCAGAAAAGAGAACACTGGTTTAGTTATATCAAGAATACTTCCAGGGGTCTGTGCTCCATGGGAAAACAACTTGTACATACAGAGGATCTCAGTGAGAAAACCACCCATATTTAAAATAAATAAAATCAAACTTAAACTTTAAAAGAGAAATTGATTAATCTATAAGACTAATCAGAAATTATATTTCACGATTCTTCATGTAGAAGATCAAATACTTATAAGCAAGGGCACATAACATTTAAGATGAACAATAATAATCTTGGGTTGGAGAGATTGCTCAGTGGTTAGGATGACCAGACTTTGATCTCCAGAACCCATCTCAGCTGACTCACAACCACCAGAGGGTCTGTTGTCTCTGCTCTACACAGATACCTGAATTCATATGTACACCCCTCCAAATAAAAATAAATCTTCAAACATTAAAAAAATAATTGTGACCTAACAGACAGACACGGAATGCTACACAGGTTAATCAAAAGTTTACCAAGTACATTGGAAATGCTTAGGAGGATTAGCTAAAAGCCATGCCATAAAGAATGATATTTTCAATCCCTGGCATTGTGGCACACGCCTTTAATCCCAGCACTTGGGAGGCAGAGGCAGCCGGATTTCTGAGTTGGAGGCCAGCCTGGTCTACAGAGTGAGTTCCAGGACAGCCAGAGCTACACAGAGAAACCCTGTCTCAAAAAACCAAAAACAAACAACCCCCCCCAAAACCAACAACAAAACAAAACAAAACAAAACAAAAACAAAAACAAAAAACCAAAAAAAAGAAAAGAAAAAAAAACGGATGATATTTTCAGATGAATCAATTTCTATTTAGAAATTAGAAATCAACAACAGAAATAAGCTGAGGGAGCTGTATCCCACAGGAAAAGGAGAATTCAAAGTTGTATACGACTAAGGAAGTAAATGTGGTACTAAGTCCATAACTTAAAACGTAGAAAACCACCACAATCTAAAACCGAGTATTAAAGCAGGGGCTCTCAGTCTGTGGGTGCTGTCTTTAGAGTGTGATGGTCCTCTCACAGGGGTCACCCAAGACCATCTACATACCAGATACTTACATATAATTCACAACACTGACAAAATTACAGTTATAAAGTAGCAATGAAAGTAATTTTGTGATTGGGGCTCATCACAATATAAGAAACTGTGTTAATGGGCCACAGCGTTAGAAAGGTTGGGAACCATACATAAACATGATAAAAGCAATCTACAGCAAACCAGTAGCCAACATCAAAATGAGTGGTGAGAAGCTTGAAGCAATCCCACTAAAATCAGGGACTAGACAAGGCTGTCCACTCTCCCCATACCTATTCAACATTGTACTTGAAGTCCTAGCCAGAGCAATTCGACAACAAAAGGAGATCAAGGGGATACAAATTGGAAAAGATGAAGTCAAAATATCACTTTTTGCAGATGATATGATAGTATATATAAGTGACCCTAAAAATTCCACCAGAGAACTCCTAAACCTGATAAACAGCTTCGGTGAAGTAGCTGGATATAAAATTAACTCAAACAAGTCAATGGCTTTTCTCTACACAAAGAATAAACAGGCTGAGAAAGAAATTAGGGAAACAACACCCTTCTCAATAGTCACAAATAATATAAAATATCTTGGCATGACTCTAACTAAGGAAGTGAAAGATCTCTATGATAAGAACTTCAAGTCTCTTAAGAAAGAAATTAAAGAAGATCTCAGAAGATGGAAAGATCTCCCATGCTCATGGATTGGCAGGCTCAACGTAGTAAAAATGGCTATCTTGCCAAAAGCAATCTACAGATTCAATGCAATCCCCATCAAAATTCCAACTCAATTCTTCAACAAATTAGAAAGAGCAATCTGCAACTTCATCTGGAAACCTAGGATAGCAAAAACTCTTCTCAAGGATAAAAAACCTCTGGTGGAATCACCATGCCTGACCTAAAGCTTTACTACAGAGCAATTGTGATAAAAACTGCATGGTACTGGTATAGTGACAGACAAGTAGACCAATGGAATAGAATTGAAGACCCAGAAATGAACCCACACACCTATGGTCACTTGATCTTCGACAAGGGAGCTAAAACCATCCAGTGGAAAAAAGACAGCATTTTCAACAAATGGTGCTGGCACAACTGGTTGTTATCATGTGGAAGAATGCGAATCAATCCATTCCTATCTCCTTGTACTAAGGTCAAATCTAAGTGGATCAAGGAACTTCACATAAAACCAGAGACAATGAAACTTATAGAGGAGAAAGTGGGGAAAAGTCTTGAAGATTTGGGCACAGGGAAAAGATTCCTGAATAGAACAGCAATGGCTTGTGCTGTAAGATTGAGAATTGACAAATGGGACGTCATGAAACTACAAAGCTTCTGCAAGGCAAAAGACACCATCAATAAGACAAAAAGACCACCAACAGATTGGGAAAGGATATTTACCTATCCTAAATCAGATAGGGGACTAATATCCAATATATATAAAGAACTCAAGAAGGTGGACTCCAGAAAATTAAATAACCCCATTAAAAATGGGGCTCAGAACTGAACAAAGAATTCTCACCTGAGGAATACCGAATGGCTGAGAAGCACCTGAAAAAATGTTCAACATCTTTAATCATCAGGGAAATGCAAATCAAAAAACCCTGAGATTCCACCTCACACCAGTCAGAATGGCTAAGATCAAAAATTCAGGTGACAGCAGATGCTGGCGAGGATGTGGAGAAAGAGGAACACTCCTCCATTGTTGGTGGGATTGCAAGCTTGTACAACCACTCTGGAAATCAGTCTGGCGGTTCCTTAGATAATTGGACATAGTACTACCAGAGGATCCAGCAATAGATCTCCTGGGCATATATCCAGAAGATGTCCCAACCGGTAAGAAGGACACATGTTCCACTATGTTCATAGCAGCCTTATTTATAATAGCCAGAAGCTGGAAAGAACTCAGATGCCCCTCAACAGAGGAATGGATAGAGAAAATGTGGTACATTTACACAATGGAGTACTACTCAGCTATTAAAAAGAATGAATTTATGAAGTTCATAGGCAAATGGATGGACCTGGAGGGCATCATACTGAGTGAGGTAACACAATCACAAAGGAACTCACACAATATGTACTCACTGATAAGTAGATATTAGCCCAAAACTTAAGATACCCAAGATATAAGATACAGTTTGCTAAACACATGAAACTCAAGAAGAATGAAGACTGAAGTGTGGACACTATGCCCCTCCTTAGAATTGGGAACAGAACACCCATGGAAGGAGTTACAGAGACAAAGTTTGGAGCTGTGATGAAAGGATGGACCATCTAGAGACTGCCATATCCAGAGATCCATCCCATGATCAGCATCCAAACGCTGACACCATTGCATTCACTAGCAAGATTTTGCTGAAAGGACCCAGATATAGCTGTCTCTTGTGAGACTATGCCGGGGCCTGGCAAACACAGAAGTGGATGCTCACAGTCAGCTAGTGAATGGATCACAGGGCCCCCAATGGAGGAGCTGGAGAAAGTACCGAAGGAGCTGAAGGGATTCGCAACCCTATGGGTGGAACAACATTATGAACTAACCAGTACCCCGGAGCTCTTGACTTTAGCTGCATATGTATCAAACGATGGCCTAGTCGGCCATCACTGGAAAGAGAGGCCCATTGGACATGCAAACTTTATATGCCCCAGTACAAGGGAATGCCAGGGCCAAAAAAATGGGAATGGGTGGGTAGGGAAGTAGGGGGGAGGGTATGGGGAACTTTTGGGATAGCATTGGAAATGTAATTGAGGAAAAGATGTAATAAAAAATAATAATTATTATCTAAAAAAAAAAGAAAGGTTGGGAACCACTGGAATAAAGGAACATTAAAGCACAGCAAATGAAAACAGGAAGTGATCATACAATACAGAGAGTCAGCAAGACCAAAACCATTATTCTTGACAAATGTGAAATTAACAGTTAAAAATGATAAGATTGATCAACCTAGAGAGAGATGGTGCAGACAGCAGTGTATTTAAAAGTTAGATGGAATGAAAGAAATGTCTAGAACAGTTTAATTTATTCCTCAAAGGAACTTCCATAATTATACAGAAATACTAGGCCAAGTGATTCTGTCAGTCACATGTATCCACCTCATTTAAAAAATGAATTCCAGGGTCTACATCAATATTCTATATTGTTTGGGGAGTCTCTTGAACTATTATGATCAACCATATAAGAAAAGGATTCTTGTACCTAGTACTAGGAGTTTTGTTAGTCTATGGTTGTTGTAGACATAATATTCTTTAAGATATACATGCACACACATTTATATGTATTTTGTATAATTTTAGGTAAACATACAATAATATAGTCCTTTGAGACTTTATCAGACACCTTGGTATTATTTGTTCTTTCTCTGTATTTCAAAACCAAATACAAAGGAACAAGCCATAGCTAAACAATAACAAAACTAAGAATTACTGAAGCTGGAGCCCTAGCGTTGTAGTTAAGATCACTTTCTGCTTTTATGAAAGACCTGAACTTGATTCTGAACACGAACATGGTGCTGACTCAACTATACTTTTAGTCATCAGATGCCCCCTTCTGGCCTCCATGAGCAGCAGGCATGAAAGCAGCAGTCACACATACATGCAGGCACTCACAAATACACACAAAATGAGGAAACCCTTAACCCCAAAAGAAACATAAAATCAAAATAGGTTGAACCAATTGACTGCTTTCCCAAGACCTCCTTGATAATCAAAAGAGTTGAAGAAGCCAAAAGAACAGTAGTAATACTCCATAGGAGATTCCTGTAAGATGTGGGCAAGACCAAAAGCCAAAGGAAGAAATGTGTCTGGTTTTGTTTTTTGTATCTCCATGAAATGGGAAGTATCTTTGAATTTATTCTCATTTTTGAAGTAAGCATGCTGTTTACGAAGAGTAAAAAATCTACTTGTGTTTCATTCTGGGTTCTTTAAAACTGATTGAGTGGAGTGTCATTACTCTATTAGCATCACAGGCCTTTACGTTTTTGTTCCTGTTGGTGGCGATGTTGGGAATTTTGAACTCAGGATCTCCATATGCCAAGCATAGGTTTCAATATCAAGTTACCCCGCTGGCCAGAATCATAGGTATTTTTAAGAGACTGACACCACAATACTCAGGAAAATCTCTTATTATTGAACAGAATACTAATAAATTAACTAATGTGCTTATAATATTTATAATTATTAATAAACTAAATTTGCACTGAATTGCTTTGGCAAGAAAGGCCACCTTATCAAATTTTGTAAACAATGACCTTTCCTCCATATTTTTCTGTTTGCTTAAGTTCTTTGCCTTGTTCAAATGTCATTTTATGTCCCATTTTCTCCTGAGTGACTGAGCCAGCACTGTAGCTCAGGTTTGGCTTGTCTTACCTAAGGGCAGCAGTTCTCTTGTTATTGCTGCCAAGCAGATAAATAAGAGTAATAGCCTGCCATCTGGACAATTTACTGCAGTCAGTGCACCCAATGGCCAATTTGCTCAGCTTTGCTGAATCTTGTTTTCCATTAAGTTTTGCTAACTTAGAGGTCTATTTTTATGGGATCCACACCTTTTAAAACTATTTCATCTTTTAAATATTTAAAATACAATTGCATAACTTCTCTTACTTCCAACCTGTTCCCTGCTCTGCTCCCGTTCTCAAATTTATGGCCTTTTTCTTTAGTTGTATATATGTGGATATGAGTAAATATAGCAATACAACTTAGTGTTGCTAATATTTGCATGTGTTTAGTGCTGACCACTCTGTTATTGGCTAACCAATTAGGGAGATCATCCCTGGGGAAGACTAATTCCCTTCTCTCAGCTATCATTAATTGCTTTTCATCTAGGGATGGGGCCCCATGAGATTATGTCTGGCCATGCTGGCATGTCCACTGGTTTTGTCATCTTTCTGGTTTTTAGTGAGCCAGAGTGTTGATATTTCTTAGGTGTAGCTTCATGGTCCTCTGGATCTTACTATCTTTCTGCTCTCTTTTCTGTGATGCTCTGTGAGCCTTGAGTGTAGAGATTGTTTGTACTTGTGTATCGACTGGGGATGGGCAACCTGTGATCAGTAGTTTTCTGCATCTTTACCAGATACAGATTTTTTTTTAAATGCTCTTCATCTCCTTCAAAAGAAGCTTCTTGATGAGGGGTGGGAACCATGTTTTTCCGTGGATTCAGAGAGAAGTATTGACACTACAGTGTTTAAGAATCAGTCTGGTTTAGGAAAATGGCAGTAGTAAACGTTTCTGTAAGGTCTATGACCTCACTAGCCACATGGATAGTTGACTAGTTTTAAAGTATCAGGTATGATATTCCTCTTATTGATTAGGCCTTAAGTCTAACTGGACAGCTGTTGGTTGCTACCAAAATACAAGAACCACAATTTCACCTATAGCACCAGCTGTTGTACTGGTCCCTTTATTTCATAGACATCACAGCTGGGTAGGATTATTGATTACCTTATCTTTTTGGTAGAAACTTTCAGTACTATGAAATCTAGTCCCCAGGGAGGAGACTTTTGGGTACTCTACTGAGTCCTGTGATCAAAACATGTGGTATCTTTAACACTAGGGCCGTACCTTAAACTTCTGGGAGGCAATCATGGGCAATGACAATAATCTATAGTTTTGGAAGCTTCATCATTTCTTAATCAACAGCTCAAAAGATTTCTCACTACTGTTACTAGAGTTTTTGTTGCATAGTCTACTGCCCTTGGGGGGAACATTATCATGTCAAGTGGTGTAATTTCATTTAAAATAATATATATGCTATGTAATTTATGTAACTATGAAATAATATGATTCTTGACTGGGTGCTGTAGTGCATGCATTTAATCCCAATGCCCAGGGGCAAAGGCAGATAAAGCTCTATGAGTTTGAGGCCATCCTGGTCTACATAGCAAGTTACAGAGTAAGAACTGCTTCAAAAACTAAACAAAACAAAACAAAAAACCCAAATGATGATGATAATTGTGAAGACTATCATCATCATCCCTGTGGCTTTTTAATAATCCCTAGTGTCTCTTCTCCCAAATTAAAGTCATACCTCTGTTTTTCCATTTCCCCCTTCATATCATCTAGTATCTTATTATTTCTTTCTCTGGAGCACTTTGGCTTCTTTTCACTTTAAATAGGTGTCAGTACTTAAGGGGTTGAATTGTCTTCCAAGTAGATCTATATTTTTGTAGGGCACACTCTGAATCTGCCACAATAAAAGAGCAATTTGATGGCTGATATTAATTGTCAAGTTGACAGCATCTAGAATCATTGACAAGATGAACTTCAGAGCAAGTCTCTGAAGGATTATTTAGATTGCATTGTTTGAGATGGGAAGAGCAACACTAACTATGGGTGGTGCCATTTTATGGATTGGAGTCCTGGACTGGATGTAAAGGGGAAGTGAGCTGAGCACCAGTGTTCATCCCCCTCTGCCTCCAGAATTTTGTGACCAGCTGCCTCATGCTTTTGTGACCAGCTACCTCATGCTTTTGTGACCAGCTACCTCATGCTTTTGCTGACATGCCTGATGGGTGGCACCCTCAATCTATGAGCCAAAACTGAGCCTGCCTTCCTTTGTTTGTTAGCAAGACAGAGGCATACATATACATCACAAGCAACTTGTGGTGATGACAACTCATTATATTTAGCATGTAACAGCCTTGTCACAGAAGAGACAGCCTGATATCTTTGCTATGTTATGTTGATTAGAAGCAAACCCTAGATCCTACTGATCCTGGAGAGACAGAGGTAAGACATTCACTGTTACGTATCAATGGCAGAAATATCAAGGGCCACCTTAAGGTGTGCTGACCGCAGAAACAGTGCTTGTGGCCAGAGAACAAAATAAATCAAAGCATTGCTTTGCAGAGTGTCAGGAATTGTAACTTTAATAAAGCTATGTGGACAATCCAGACTCAAGAAATTTTGAGAACTTAACAGTCTTTGCTTTTATAACCATTTTTTGATAGAAACGTTTAAAAAAAGAAAACAAAGAGCATAAACAGTCTTTTAGACAGCACATGTTGGTTTGTGTCAGATTGTTAGGAGTTTTTAGGAAATATGAGATTTCGTCCTTTAGAGGAAAAAGCAACATGCCATTTTTATTTTCTGCTCAGGTAATTTAAAGACTCATTCCAAAAAGATCGTCAGATTTTGCTCAACCTTTCTTGCCTTTGAGTTATGCAATAGCAATTTATTTGGGGAAACAGTGTCTAGCTGATCTGTTGGAACATGGGAGAATCATAAGCGTCTGACCTGCATGTAGCTGTTTTTCTTTCACTTCTCTGTTAAAAAAGCCATAAGGGAAATATGTCGCCACCCACTCTTTTCTGGAGAGCTCTTTGCTTTGGGTTTTAAAAACTCAATCTTGAAGGGCTCACTGAGTTATTTTAGGTTCCGCTGAGCCCCATAGGAGAATATAAGACAAGAATGAGTGTGTAAGACTTTTGTAATGTGGTAGGTCTCTTATTCCTGACAGGAGATGGTCAGTGACTCTTTAGTGGTAAGAAAGACTTGGAGCTCTTCATTCTCCATTTTGTAAGGAATGGGATATCTGTCTCTGCCTTTCTCTATCTATCTATCTATCTATCTATCTATCTATCTATCTATCTATCTATCTATCTATCTATCTCTCTCTCTCTCTCTCTCACACACACACACACACACACACACACAGAGAGAGAGAGAAAGAGAGAGAGAGAGAGAGAGAGAGAGAGAGAGAGAGAGAGAGAGAGAGAGAGAGAGAGAGAGAGAGAGAGTTTAAAGACCTTGGGCCCAGCACCTATCTTCTGTAGCTTTCACTATACAGTCAATCCTACTGACCTACTAAGCCCTGCTCACATCTTTCTTCCCTATACCAGTTTCTAAGATTATGTTAAGTCATATTCCAAACTCACTGGATTATTTTTCTATGTTGGACTGGAATTTTTATCTCAAAAAGATAAGCACTTAAAAATTATCTTGCTATATAGTTCAGGCTGGCACTTGCAATTATTGCCTCAGCCTTCTGAGTTGGAATTAAATGTGTACACCATGACATCTGGATAACTCTTTTTAAACATAGCCATAGTGGTTTTGTAGGCTTTCTTGTAGTGTTGTTGATCTTTCTGGCTCCTTTAGTCCTCCTCCTCCCTTTAAACAAGATTCCCTGAGCTCTAGTGTTTGTCTGTGGGTCTCTGCACCTGTTTCATGGTATACTCTCAGGTTAGACCAATCATTGGCAAGAAAACCTATAGAATCAACTAACCTGGGCTCATAAGGGCTCCCAGATACTGAACCACCAAAGGTCATGCATGGGACAGAACTACACATATGAAACAGACATACAGCTTAGATTTCATATGGGACCCATAACAACTGGAACAGGGTTTGTCTCTGACTCTGTTGCCTGCCATTGGACCCTTTCCCCCTAACTGGGTTGCATTATCTAGGCTCAATAGGAAAGAATGTGCCTAGTCTTACTGCAACTTGACATGCCAAGGAGTGTTGATTTCCATGGGAGGCCTCCCATTCTCTTAGGAGTAGGGAAGTGGGTCGGGGTGAGGGGGTGAGAGGGAGAGACTGGGAGGAAAGGCTGGGTAACCAACCAGAAGGGACAGTCTTAAATACTTAAATATCATCTCTCTCTCTCTCTCTCTCTCTCTCTCTCTCTCTCTCTCTCTCTCTCTCTCTCTCTCTCTCTCTCCATATATATATATATATATATATATATATATATATATATATATATATATGTATGTATGTATGTGTGTATGTGTATGTGTATGTATATGTATATGTACTGCCCATGCTCTTAGGTTTTAGCACAGACCTTGCAAAGATTCACCTCTATGCTTTATATCATGTTTCTTTTAAAGCTAACCAGGCATATAACCTTCTCACACCTGTGGGTTGTTAGGCAACCTTGGCTGTTATTAATTTTCTATTCTAAACTTCTAGTTTGGGTGGGAGCAGATAGCTAGACTAACAGTTTGGTGGAGCTAGCTAACTTAATGGGGATCAGGGGTGCCTGTTGGTTTGTTAAGTGAATCTAAGTTGACTCGGGTACTTTTATTTTGAAAATAAACCAGCAGCTCTTTCTTACCATCCTCTTCACCCAAATTTAGCCCAGTTTGATAATTTCCTTGATTCTCTGAGCAGTGTAGGGAGTACATTTATTATTGTAGACCTAAAGTTTCCAGTTCTTATAGTTTATTCTGTCAGGAATTGCAGGGTTGAGGCAGTATGGGGAATCAAGATTCAAATTGTAGTGACTTGATTGCTCTTTTAGGCTTTCTTAGGAGGCAGATGTAGCAAATACGTATTACAAGGGAAAAAAAAAAACCAACATGACTTTATAGTACAATTGCAAATGAAAACTACTAATGTAGGGTTTTTACTTAACATCTCTGAATCTACAGTTATATCTCTAGTTTCCTAGAACAGAAATTTTAGTCTCAACACCAATGCAATTGACCATTTGTCTTACATATATATTTCAAAGTAATGATTTAAATATTACTGCTAAAATATAAGCACCAAATTCAGTTCAGTTTTACTGTTAGAAAATACTGTTTTAGGAATAAAATATCAAGATACTAAGTTTTTCAAGTCACTTGTCATAATTTCTCCCTGTTTCCAACTCTCAAGATTTTCTTATTCATTAAATGTTTTTGGTTTACAGTTTCATGAAATATTTGTAGGACCCAGTAAAACAACAAAGCCATATTAGAAATAACTCTCATTGGATTTTATTGCTAGTAGAAACCTAGCATTCCAGTGTGTTATAGTTAATTTAACCAGTCTTCTGTTGACTGGACAATTTGGATTTTTATTATATTACTATTTAAAATGAGACAATGAGTGCCTTTATAAATACATTCTCTTTCTGGGGTAGGGAGTAAGGGTTCACTGTAAAATCTGATAAAACTACTAATTCAAGCGAGGAGAGCTAACATAATTATACTAGATGCTGCTTAATTTTGCTCATTAACAGTGCTTTCATTTGGCATTCCTCCAGAAATATATGAGATTTAGTTCCTCTTGGCCTGACCAATCAAATATATTCTTAGTAAACTTTAAGAATATTGTTTGCCTGGTGTGTGGGAATAAAATCTCTGTAATTTTAACCTCCAGATCTCATTATGAATGACTGAAGATTTTTATGGTAAGAGTAATGTACATTATCTTTTCTGTTCCATGTCTCCTCATATCTTTGGCTAATTTCTCATAGAACATTGAATAGAGGTAATCAATTATCCCAGGGACATAAGCTGTCTTCTCTGACTTAAATGTTCTTTCCATTTACTCATTTGTGTTTGTACTTAGTTTATACTTTATTTTTTGCCATAATATTCAAAATGTTTATCATATATTTTAATCTTTTTCTTTCTGGCTTCCTTTCCTAAGTTTGTTCTTTCTGATTATGGAAAATTTACCCATCATTTCTTTTTGTATTTGGTTGCTTTCAGTTTTACATTTGAATATCTTGTCAACTGGAATTTTTCTTATATACACTGTGAAAAATATTCTGTGATAAATCTCCAGTTTGTGCAGTATCACTTATTTGATGTTTTTTCATTTACTAGATTAAAATGTTGCTTCCTAACAGCCCTGAGCTTCAATATGCAACTGGACCCATTGTGGATATTTAATTCTATGTCATTGATTTGTCTGTTAATCCATTGCCCTATCAGATGTCTCTACTTTTAAAGGCTGTGGTGGTTAGTGTTAATTATCAACTTGACAGAATTGAGGATCACCTGGGAGATGGGCCTCTGTAGGAGATTATTTCAATTGTATTCATTGATGTGGACAGATTCATCTTGAGGATGGGTGGGACCATTCTCTCAGCAGGAGACTTTGGACTTTGAAAAATGGAGGAAGTGAGATGGCTTATCTTACTGTGCTCCCTAATATGGGCATAAGGTGATCAGCTGCTACAAGCTTTGCTGTCTCCACTTCCCCAGTCCTGCTGTACTATACCTAAAACTATCACCTGCCAGAAAGAAACCTTTTCTTCACTGAGTGACTAATTGCTCTTAAATCTCACGAAGTGTTCTGATAAAATTTAATAGTAAAATTAGTGATAAATAACTTCTTAGCACTTAATGAAAATGAACATCTTATTTTGGATTTTTTGTTCTTTAATTTTATTGGATTTTTCTTTATTTATATTTCAAATGTTATCCCCTTTCCCGGTTTCTGCTCCAGAAACCCCCTACCCCATATCCCCTCCCCCTGTTTCTATGAAGGTGCTCCTCTACCCACCCACTCCTGCCTCCCAGCTCTGGCATTCCCCTACACTGGCACAGGAAGCAAGGTCCTTTCCTTCCATTGGGCAGGAAGCAAGGACCTCTCCTCCCCTTGATGCCAGATAAGGCACCTTCAGCACCTGCAGTCCTTCCCCTAACTAACTATTTCTCTGTAATACAGCTTGAAGTCAGGAATGGTGATTTCCCCAAAAGTTCTTTTATTGTTGAGAATAGATTTTGCTATCCTGTGCTTTTCTTTGGTATTACAAATGAATTTGAGAACTGCTCTTTCTAATTGTATGAAGAGTTGGAATTTTGATAGGGATTACATTGAATCTGTAGATTGCTTTCAGTAAGATGGTCATTTTTACTATATTAATCCTTCCAATCCATGATTGTGGGAGATCTTTCCATCTTCTGAGATCTTCTTCAATTTCTTTCTTCAGAGACTTGAAGTTCTTATCATACAGATCTTTCACTTGTTTGGTTAGAATCACACCAAGGTATTTTATATTATTTGTGATGATTGTGAAGGGTGTCATCTCCCTAATTTCTCTCTCAGCCTGTTTATCTTTTGAGTAGAGGATGGCTACTGATTTGTTTGAGTTAATTTAATACCCATCTACTTTGCTGAAGTTGTTTATCAGCTTTAGGAGTTCTATGGTGGAATTTTTCAGGTCACTTAAGTATACTATCATATCATCTGCAAATAGTGATATTTTGACTTCTTCCTTTCCATTTTGTATTCCCTTGATCTCCTTTTGTTGTCAAATTGCTCTGGCTAGGACTTCAAGTACTATATTGAAGAGGTAGGGAGAAAGTGGGCAGCCTTGTCTAGTCCCTGATTTTAGTGGTATTTCTTCAAGTTTCTCTCCATTTAGTTTGATGTTGGCTACTGGTTTGCTGTAGATTGCTTTTATTATGTTTAGGTATGGGCATTGAATTACTGATCTTTCCAAGACTTTTATCATGAAGGGGAGTTGGATTTTGTCAAATGTTTTCTCAGCATCTAACGAGATGATCATGTGATTTTTGTTTTTGGGTTTGCTTATGGTCATGATGGATGATTGTTTTGATGTGTCCTTGGATTTGGTTAGTGAGAATTTTATTGAATATTATTGCATCAACATTCATAAGGAAAATTGGTCTGTAGTTCTCTTTGTTGGGTCTTTGTGTGGTTTAGGTTTAAGCATAATTACGGATTCATAGAATGAATTGGGTAGTGTAACTTCTGTTTCTATTTTGTGGAATAGTTTGAATAGTATTGGTATTAGGACTTCTTTAAAGGTCTAATAGAATTCTGCATTAAACCCATCTGGTCCTGGGCTTTTTTTGGTTGGGAGACTATTGATGACTGCTTCTATTTCTTTAGATATTAGCAGACTGTTTAGGTGGTTTATCTGATCCTTATTTAACTTTGGAACCTGGTATCTGTCTAGAAAATTGTTCACTTCATCCAGGTTTTCCATTTTGTTGAGTATAGACTTTTGTCGTAGGATCAATGATTTTTAAAAAATTTCCATGGTTTCTGTTGTTATGTCTCCATTTTCATTTCTGATTTTGTTAATTTGGGTACTGTCTCTATGCCTCCTGGTTGGTCTGCCTAAGGGTTTTTCTATCTTGTTGATTTTCTCAAAGAACCAGCTCCTGGTTTGGTTGATTCTTCATATAGTTCTTTTTGTTTATACTTAGTTGATTTCAGCCCAGAGTTTGATTGTTTCTTGCTGTCTACTCCTCTTGGGTGAATTTGCTTATTTTTGTTCTAGAGCTTTCAGGTGTGCTGTTAAACTGCTAGTGTATGCTCTCTCCAGTTTCTTTTTGCTGGCACTCAGATCTATACGTTTTCTCTTTGCACTGCTTTCATTGTGTCCCATAAGTTTGGGTATGCTGTGCCTTCATTTTCATTAAATTCTCAAAGGTCTTTAACTTCTTTCTTTATTTCTTCCTTGACCTAGTTGTCATTGAGTAGAATCTTGTTAAGCTTCCATGTGTATGTGTATATGTATATGTAGGTTTATGTGTACGTGTACGTGTACATGTACGTGTATGTGTATGAAGACCAGTCTTAATCCATGGTCTGACAGGATTCATAGGATTATTTACATCTTCTGGTATCTGTTGAAGCCTGTTTTGTGACCGATTATATGGTCAATTTTGGAGAAGGTATATTCTTTTGTTTTAGGATGAAATGTTCTATAGATATCTGTTAAATCCATTTGGCCCATAACTTCTTTTAGTTTCAATTGGTCTATGTTTAGCTTGTGTTTCTATGATCTGTTCATTGATGAGAGTGGGGTGTTGAAGTCTCCCACTACTGTTGTGTGAGGTGCAATGTGTACTTTGAGCTTTAGTAAAGTTTATTTTATGAATGTGGGTACGATTGCACTTGGGGCATAGGTGTTCACAATTGAGAGTTCTTCTTGGTAGATTTTTCCTTTGACATGTATAGTGTCCTTCTTTATCTTTTTTGATAACTTTTGGTTAAATATTGATTTTATTCTATATTGGAATGTCTACCCCAGCTTGTTTCTTCTGACCATTTGCTTGGAAAATTGTTTTCCAGCCCTTTACCCCTAAGTAGTGTCTGTCTTTGACACTGTGGTGCATTTCCTGTATGCAGCAAAATGCTGGGTCCTGTTTAGATATCCAGTCTTTTAGTCTCTGTCTTTTTATTGGGGAATTGAGTCCATTGATGATAAGCTATATTAAGCAAAGATGATTGTTGCTTCCTGTTATTTTTGTTGTTAGAAGTGGGGTTATGCTTATGTGGTTATCTTCTTTGGGGTTTGTTGAAAGAAGATTACTTTCTTGCTTTTTCTAGGGTGTAGTTTCCCTCCTTGTGTTGGAGTTTTCCATCTATTATCTTCTGTAGGGCTAGGTTTGTGGAAAGATTGTATAAATTTGTTTTTGTCATGGAATATATTTTTCCATCTATGATAATTGAGAGTTTTGCTAGTTATAGTAGCCTGGGGGCTGGCATTTGTGTTCTCTTAGTGTCTGTATGACATCTGTCCATGATCTTCTTTCATAGTCTCTGGTGAGAATTCTGATGTAATTCTGATAGATCTGCCTTTACATGTTATTTGACCTTTTCCCCTTATTGCTTTTCATAGTCTTTCTATTTGGAGTTCTGTAGGCTTCTTTATGGTCATGGGCATGTCTTTCTTTAGGTTAGAGAAGTTTTCTTGTATAATTTTGTTGAAGATATTTACTGGCCCTTTAAACTGGGAATCTTCACTCTCTTCTATATCTATTAACCTTAGATTTGGTCTTTTCATTGTGTCCTGGGTTTCCTGGATGTTTTGGGTTAGGATATTTTTGCATTTTGCATTTTCTTTGACTTTTGTGTCAATGTTTTCTATGGTATCTTCTGCACCTGAGATTCTCTCTTTTATCTGCAAGCATCTGTTGGTGATGCTTGCATCTATGACTCCGGACCTCTTTCTTAGGTTTATTTATTTCCTGAGTTGCTTCCCTTTGTGATTTCTTTATTGTTTCTACTTCCATTTTTAGATCCTAGATGGTTTTGTTCAATTCTTTCACCTGTTTGGTTGTGTTTTCCTGTAATTCTTTAAGGCATTTTGTGTTTCCTCTTTAAGGGCTTCTACTTGTTTACCTGTATTCTCCTATATTTCTTTAAGGGAGTTATTTATGTCCTTCTTAATGTCCTCTGTCATCATCATGAGATGTGATTTTAAATCAGAGTCTTGCTTTTCTGGTGTGTTGGGGTATCCATAGCTTGTTGTGGTGGGAGAACTGTATTCTGATGGTGCCAAGTAGCCTTGGTTTCTGTTGCTTATGTTCTTGCTCTTGCCTCTCTCCACCTGGGTATCTCTGGTGCTAGCTGGTCTTGATGTCTCTGACTGTGACCTGTTGCTTCTGCAAGCATGTATGTCAGTACTCCTGGGAGACCATTGCTCTCTGTGATGAATTTGTGTATGTAGATCTGTGGTACAGGGTCAGCTTTGGGGTGCAGACAGAAACTGGAAGGATCTTGTGCCTGGCTGTTCCTTGGTTCCTGTGTCCTGATGGCTCTGGGCAGGTCCCTCTTGGGCCAGGAATTTGAGCAGAAATGGTGGTCTTACCTGTGCTCACAGGTGTGTTGGCACTCCTGAATGACCAGCTCTCTCCCAGTGTTTTTTGTGTATGGAGAGCTGTGGCATAGGGTTAGCTCCAGTTACAGATGGAAACTGGAAGGATCCTGTCCCAGGCTGTTCCTTGGTTCCTGTATCCTGAGGGCTTCTGAAGTGTCCCTGAAAGCAGAAGTAGTGGTCTTATTTGTGCTCACAGGTGTGTCAGCACTCCTGGGATACCAGCTTTCTCCTGGTGTTATTTGGGTATAAAGAGCTGTGGCATAGGGTTAGCTCCCAACACAGATGGAAACCAGAAGTATCCTGGCCCAGGTGCTTTTTTTATGGATGTGTGTGTGTGTGTGTGTACGTGTCTACTTATGTACTTACCAAGAATATGTTATATTAGTCTTCTCTATGGATGCTGAACATTTACTAATGAGTTTTGTTTGTTTCTATTGAAAATGGAAGGTTTATCCGACTTTTAGTTCTCTTCATTGAGTACTGTGGGTATGGGGTGGGTCTTGTCACATAATGGCATAATGTAGCATTCATTCTAGACTTCCCAGCTCTGTCATTTTAATATTATTTACATGTTGAAGGAAAAACTGCCAGCATACCCCTTACTGCCTCACCATGCTATCCAAACACTCCAGCATTACACTGTGTTCCCTGTTGTGTTTTGTTTCATTTCTCTTCTCTCTCATGAATAATTTGGTGAACATTCTTGTGCCCTTTGTATTTTGTCTTCCTCAGACCACTCCATTTGAATTTCATGTGATAGAGCACAAGCTTTTATCCATGTATCTGTCTGTTATTCAAGACAGGCCAGGAGATACAGACGGACAGGACTTCTTCTTTCCCATGTTTCTTGTCACCCAATGCTTTGTTCATACGGCATGCTCAAACAGTTTTACTCATTGGTCTCTATCAATGTCTCGAATTTCTCCAGTTTGCTATCACAGAGCCATGATTTTGGAAAACCTTGATGTTTTCTCAGCCCATGGATGTAATGTGCATGAAAGCTTTGGAGTTGAGTCAGAGAGGACTTTTACTGCACCCGTGGGAGGTCACTTACTGGGAAATTCGAGCTACTGAAGGCCATGTCTAAGTCAGCCCCTGCTATTCCAAGGTCTCAAGCCCCCCCACCCCCACTTTGGCTACTCTCCAACTCAAAACTTATCCTAAACATTCTCTCAGAGGCAGGGAGTAAGAGTCTAGAGTTTACTGTAGTTCAGTGGGCATTTACTAGTATCGACCTGGACAGTTTTATCCAGTTCAAGCACACATGCTAAGTCACCTCCTGGTTACTGCTCATTTGAAATAAGGATGACCAAAGGCATGTGCTTTATTAAAAAAAAACTGCACAGAATATGAAAGTGGTAACCATTTTCCAAAGACTTTTGCAGTATCCTCAATCAGTAAGTAAACTAATTTATTCCCACTTCACTAATGTGCCTATTCTGAAGCCTCAAAGTAAAACAGTATACCAAAAATCTTCTCACATGTGCTGCAAGCTTCCACATGTATTATTTCTATACTCCTCAGTTTTGGGGGGGCTGGCATTGTGATTTTGTGAATAGAAACTTGATTTCCCAAAGACCTAATTTCTTTCTGTTTTTATTTCAATACTATTTAACTTAACCTAGAGAGGTTTGGCCTCCTCCATCTTCCCATCCTACTGGTGGAAATGTGAAAAAACTTTGGTTGGGCATTTTGTAGTCTGGAGATAAAATATAACATGTCAAACCACCAGCTAAGTTATTATCAATCACAACCCAGATTTAAGTCAGTTGCCAGTACTGTGAGGAAGAGTGAAATCCTAAGGTAAGACAATCCCTTTATGAGTGTCTAAATGCACAGAACTTGCTGACGTTAATACTGCAGCTATGCAAAGAGTAGAAAGTCAAGGTCATGACTGCAGAGGGACAGAAATAATCCTGCAGGCTCCTGTACAGGATGCTTAGTGAGGGAGATGGAGATATGAAATGGCATTGTTCAAATTTTGGAGGCCACATGATGGTGTGACTCCTTCCCCTCTTCTCTGGGCCCAGAGGAACTTGAACAGAACTCATATTTCCTGCCATTAGATGGGAATACAGAATTCCTGCAGAGGTTTAAGGATGCTGATAGTTAATAAGACTGTGCCAGCTCAGATTCACATTATAGTTTCCTTAGGGGCTTTGTGCCAAGTTTAATAAGTGCTCTGTAGAGATTACTGTTATTTTACTTAGAAAGAGAAAAATCTGTATCTGTTGGTCACTGTAGACAGACAGCATAGCAAAGTGTGGGTTTCTAAGCCTAAATTTGAGCTGGAGAAGAATATATCCAAGTCTGTTTTCTTTCCAGAAAAATAGCTGGAACTTTGAGGAACTCACCTAGTTTTATCCCTGAAAATAGACTTGATTCTAGTATAGACTTTGCTCTTTGACCATCAGCTCAGACAGAAAGTCATTATGTAGCCATGATGAGACATTCATTTCCTCAGACATTTTATAGAACCCCTACTGGGTTACTTCTGTCAAAGAAGGTGATGAGCACTAGGAAAGGGCCTAGTTACTTTTGCTGGTCTTGCCATACATGGCTGTTAATGCTTTTCATAGCATGAATTATTCTTTTGCTTTTCTGTACTCTTTCCCCAGCAGTTGGCTTACTTGTGGTGTAGGGACCTGGGTTTCCAAGGCTCAGAACTCCTCCTCCTTCTTAAGGTTTTCTAAGCCTCCTCAGCATTGTTGAGTCTTTTTAGTATATAAGACTGATCACCAGCTAAAAAAAGAATTATTAGACATCTCCAGGGAAATGAGCAAGAGAAAGTACATGCCAGTCACCATGGTGATGTGTGCATGGAGTCTCCTCTCGATGCAGAATCGTTTCCTCATTTCTATTTCACATTGAACTGTTTTGGGACATTGTTTAAGGATGCTTTACAGTGAAGTAACTGCAGAAGATAATCACGGTAGGTATTGTTTTGCGGAAAACTTAGTTTCATATCTGATGCTACAGCAAATACTTGAAATGCATGATATTGTTTAAAGCATATACCAACACAGGAAAACTAAGTTATTTTCTCATAATTACACATCCAGAAAGTTAACAGGTTTCACACATGGGCTTATATATCTTATATATCTCATGATTGTCTTTGTATGCCAATGTTAAAACACACAGTCTAGGGAATTTACTAATTTCATCAGTGTTATGCCATCTAAGCAAATTATCTTCATATTAAAATGAACACTCAAATGGACAAGAACCAAGATTATTAAGATGCTGGTGAATGCTGCGGTACTCACTTAAAATTACTCTCATTACATTATCCAGCTGCAAATGGTGGCATGTTTGAACATTTCCCATGCTGGGGAGGTGATTTTTGCAGACCATGCTTTGCAGTGAAACTGAACTCGATGCAATTAAACAGCAATTGCCATTAATTCCTGCTCTGTACCATCATATTTAATAGGGCTTCACAAAATTGTCATAATGGTATGAAATGGGGTTTTAGTTTTTAGTTTAATTTCAAGAAGAAAGAGTGAGTTTTAAAAAATCTACCAAAGAGTATCCAATAATATTCATTCTCCTCTCTGCGGAGCAGAGTCTGATGATTTTAAAGGTAGAATGCAGCGCCAGGAAAGCCTAATGTCAGGATAGAAAGCTCAGGTTGAAGACAAGAGAGCTATAATTTCCTGAGTGAAGATGATCTTGTGGTCTCAGCAGAATGCTAAGCAGCAAATCTCATGTTCTCTGAGCTAAGCAACAAATTGAATGAAGATAAAACAAGCTTAAAGAATAAATGAGTCACTTTTATGAGGTCCCTGTTTAATGTGTAACTCAGGTGTGAGCATGGGTGGTACTTTCAACATTTGTGCTGATTTTGTATTCTGTGAAAACAATCCACCATCTCACTGAGGGAGGGGTCTGCAAGTTAATGAGGAAGGAGGTCCAGAGTTCTTGTGGTTGCTGGTTCAGAGTTCTCCCAACTGAGTAACTAGCAAGGAATTGTTTCTCCCAAGAAGATTGCTTCCTTGCTTAAGGATGCATGACTTTTCTTCCAAATTAAAGGGACTTTTGCTCTAGTGGCCACAGAGCAGTGGTTCTCAACCGTCCTAATGTCTTGGCCCTTTAATACAGTTCCTCATGTGGTGGTGACTCCTAACCAGAAAATTATTTCATTCCTACTTCATAACTGTAATTTTGCTACTATTATGAATTGTAATCTGATATGTGGATGGTCTTAGGTGACCTCTGTGAAGTGGTTGGAGACCCTCAAAAGGGTCCAATGCCATAGAAGCGTCTGTCATGGTCATCTTCTGTAGGATTCTGGTTCCAGGAGAAGCCTTTGTAGAGTCTTAAACTTTTCAGGTCATTTGATAAAATGAGGAAGTAATGTATGTACCAAAGAAATCTTGCTTCTCTTTCTAATAAAGCCAACTAAACCCTTGTTCTTGAACAACTTGAAGACTGATGTGTTTAGTGAAACAAACTATTAGCATCTGCCAGGGCTATGCCTAGTTCTTAGGCTACAGAATTAAATGACCTACAGCCTAGAGAACATATTCCTAGGTCAGGAATGTCAAGTCTTTGTTCCCACCAACTGAAAGGAAACTATGCAAGTTCTTGACAGAATTGGAAGCCATACACTTGCCTTTTCAGTAGGTGGAACAATGCAGTAAAGAAAGCACCAGCAAGGAGTGAGGAGACCAATCTATGAAGCACCTGTAATAGAAATTATCACCATTCCCACCATTTAGTTCATTCATTCATTCATAGTGGGGAATGAAACCAAAGTCATATGCATACTAGGTAATGACTCTATCATTGATTTAAATTTCCATATCTCTCTTTACTTTTGAGTCATTAAATTACCCAGGCTCTCCCTGAACTTATGAACCTCATGTCTCAGACTTTAAAGTAAATGTTCTGCATTAATATGTCCAATACTTTCAATAGAGCCCTGGACTACTTTTACCTTCACCCATGAACAGACCACATAGAAAAACACGAATTACTGCTTGAAATTGAAGAGGGAGCAGGTTGTGTGCCAAATTCCTCTGTAAGCATGACCAGAGCTCTTTACATTCCAAGCACTAACGTGACAAATTACCACTCACTTCATTTAGCCACCCATGAAGTCCATCGTCCACAAGTGATGACAAAACATCAGTTCCCAGTCCCACACAGCAGAGCTTCTATCAGCAATCAAGTCAGGAAGCCTGGGATCTGGGGCAGAGTAGTCTACAGTGATTTTCAGAAATCAGATGGCTGCATTAGAATCAGGATTGATTCATGGAGAATATATGTGTTTCAGTGTCCTCTTGGTCTATCTTCCTTAATATGAAGAAGATAGTTATGATGGGAGTTGAAAGATGATCACTGTGAGATTTATGAAATAAATTTTGACAGATATGTGGGTCTTGAGAGAGAGAGTCTTTATTGATGAATGCAAAGTTGTGCTGACATCAGTTTGTGGTTTGTTAGTAGCAGCAAGGATATGGCATATTTTTAATGTACTTTTTAACTTTTAGGCCACTTTTGTTTTACATCAAGGCAAGAGTAAATTTACAATTTGTAAAGGTATGACCATTGTAAGGTGTGCAGGTGTACATGTACTTGGGACACATATGTGGAGGCTTGAGGTCGATATTAGAGATTTCTGTGTTTTCAATCTCCATCTTATCTGTTACATCAAACTCACTTTGAACTCAGAGCTTACTAGTATGTGTCTATCTAGTGAGTGACTCAGCTTGTTTTCAGGATGTTTTACCTTGGCCTCTTGAGAATTGGGGTCACAGGAGGAAGGCTATACCCTCAGCATTTACTTGAGTTCTGCGAGTCAGAACTTCTATCCTCATACTTGTAGGGCAAGCGGCTTTCTTGATGAGCCATTTCCCAGCCCTGAACCTTATAATTTTTAGTGCAAAGACAGAACATTTTAAGACATTTGTCTTTTCATTATAAAAAATTTCTGTTTATCCATTTATATGACTACATTATGGTAGAGAGAAGATTGATTTATTTCTTGTGAACTAATTGCATCTGATTGCAGTTTAGTGATTTGGATTTTTTCAGAGTCATACCATAACTTTTATGAAATCAAACTGATGTTATTTATTTATTTAGGACCATTTCTTTCTTTAATAGTAGGGTAAAAATCTGCTTTAAATTTTACAGCTGCTGTTTTTAATCAGTAATAGAAGATAAGACATTGGATGCTTCTAGAGTTTTTCTGATTGCAACCATCTACTGTTAAAAAACTCAATTGTTGGTCTCCTGAGATAGAACAACACTCAGGCTTGTGATGTGTGATAGTTTAATATGCATGTCATAGGAACTGCCAGAAATCAATCTTCAATTTACAAATACCTTGGAACTGAGGCATTGGTTTGTGAAAAATCTGTTTCAGTTTTGGCAGCTCTATCTTATATAATAATGGTAAATCAATACCAGCTGTTGGTTTATTATTTATTTCTTTAAAAATATTGGTGTATAAAATTGGTTGTCAGGAGACTTGAGGTTTAATTCCAAGACTGCCTTGAGTTTACTTTGGCAAAATTCTTAGCCTCTCTGTATCTTGGTATTTTGAGAGGGAAGGGTTAGGCTAGTCCGGAGCATTCTGGAGATTCCTCTTTCCATTTTGCTTTATAATGTTATACAATATTACACATAATAGGCTTGCACTGGCTCCAGTAGGCATGGGATATCTTAAGACTGCTTTAGGGTAGAAATGAGAATGGATATGAAAAGTAGCTCAATGGGAAATGGAGAAATTTTAATTACCAGTAAAGAAAGTGCCACTAAAGACTGATGGCATATCCAACATGGGTACACAAAGACCTAGGATAATTAAATAAAGTTGGGTTATATGTGACTAAGAAGTTTGTGTTGTTAGGGAAGATGGGCTGATTCTCAGAAGGAGCAGTACTGAGAAAATTCACATTTGATGGACAATGCTCAGACAAATAGTATATGAGACTAAGTTTAGATAACAGAGTGCAAAGAGGCCAGAAATCCAGGATCCTGAAATAGTAGGATGTGTCAGAGAAACATGTAACAGAAGCACAAGAAATGCTTCAGCCTGTGGGCTTGATAGAAGCCAAACTCTATGATAGAGATGTTGACTTTGCTGGTGGAAAAATATTAGCACAAGCTCTGTCAGCTTTGGGTGACATTGTGTCTAAAAGCCAGCATGTTTTATTATGCATGGAAAGTTGGAGGAAAGAGTGATTTGAAATACCAGGAGCCTTAGTTATCACAGTTTCTTATGAAAGTCTCTAATCATGTGTTATAACAAAATTTCTAGTAGTCAAAGAGAGGATCCGAAATATGATGAAGAACTATTTAGAGGAGATTTACAAAACAAAACAAAATTGAAAGGCTCTGTTTTCACTAGAATGAGAAAGATGTTTCCTTGGTTACAGATCGATATGTGTGGCAGAATTATGGCAAAAACGTTTAAAGAAGATTACTTACGAGGTATCAGTGTCTCCCAACAAAGTTCATTGCATAGAAATGGATCGGCACCTGCGACACTCAGAAGTTCAAATCAAGTCCTTGGGGATATAAAAACTGTGCTGATCATTCTCATCTCCAGTACATCCACGCCAGAGTGAATAGACATAAAGTGTATAATCAGAAGTGTAATGGAGAAAAGCAAGACTTGCATCTCTATTCGGAATGCTGAGTCTCTCTTACCTCCCAAGATCCAGACCTAGACAAAGGTGCTGGGTAGAGTGCATCTAGGGCTATGGATTGCCTTTTGCCCCTAGTACATAAAGACTAGATTGGAGTCTATTCAACCTAGGAGAGATTTCAGTGAGCATTTGGCATCAATGTTAGAGTTATACTCTTAGCTCCACAGTCACTCTGTCTACTTGGAACAGAGGCAGCTCATACCACAGAGAGCTTGTTTCCAAAAAAGAAAGAGAAGGTGGCTCAATTGTCACAAGTTTAGTCTTTCATGACTCTTAGATGAAGCAAATGAGACAGTGGGAGACAGAGAAGGACAGAGAGACAGACACACAGACAGAGACAGAGAGACAGAGAGACAGAGAGACAGAGAGACAGAGAGAAGCTTCTTGTTATGGAAGAACTCGTTGAGCTGTAGAGGAATTTTTCTATTTTTCCCCTTAAAAGTCTTTTTATTAATTCTTGGTAATTTTCACATAATTCACCCCAATCCCTTAGATCTCCCTGCCCCTTCATATCCACCCTCTGTCCTTGAAACCTTCCCCTGCCAAAGAAAACAAAAAATAAACCAAACCAAACCAAACCAAACCAGACCAAACCAAACCAAACCAGACCAAAGAGAGCAACAAGTAAAACCACCTTGCCCTGGAAGCTGTAATGTGTCACAGTGTGTCCCACAGTATACCCCTTTTCCAGACAGATTTGCTTACAAATGTTCATTGCGATGAGTCACTGGTCCGGTTAGAGGCCTCTGGGTTCTGTTATACTATTTATACTGGATCTTCACTGGGACTCCTCTTCAATGTCCTGTTGCTGCCCTGTGTTATAGAGACTCTGCAGCGTTAGATCTACAGGACTGGCCCTGTGATTCAGTGGTTCATAGATGGGGTAGGTGGTGTGGGCTAACACAAAGCCCTGGATCTGGGCCTTCGTGGAGGCTGAATTATTTAGCCTGCCATCTCTCCTGATTTGCCTAGGTAAGGTATGGGCCTCACTTTCCTAACTGTGGAGGAAATGTTTTCAATGGATAAAATATAATCATACAAGAAGTGAAATAAGGACCTGCAAAACATCAGCAATGCATCCAGACCTCCTGGGGATAGGACATATGAACCAGGCCAGAGGAACAATCAGGCACAGCCTCGGCAGGGAGGGTCTGAGCTGTCAGGCAGTTATGGCAGGGAGCTGGCTTTCCAGCAAGGACAACTTTGAACTGAAGTGGAGAACTGCCTGCTTGTGAGAATGTGAACACTGAAAGTTATAGACATTGCAAGAAGATGAGATTAGAAATAGAGTTGAGGTAGGAAGCATTGAGGAAATGTCTTTGAGGGGAGGAAAAGGAAACCTTAGAAAAGCAAGCCTGTGAGTTCAAAGGTGGTCTCCAAGTTCTCAGGATCCTGGCTACTTTAGTGTGTTGTTAATCTCTTTAGGGCTGCCTCAGTGTTCTGAGCTGCAAAATGAAAGAGTTTGGGCAGTTAGGCTTTGGTAGTCGTTGATGTCATGGATATATTGATGGGAGGAGCTATTATATAAAACCAGAAAGGCAAACACTGGGGCAGATGTAGAGCCTGACTTCTAAACATCTGGAATGTGGAATGCAGAGTGTAGAGGCTGTAAGTAGTTAGCAGATATCTCTGGGGATGAGAACACAATGTGCAGCCGGAGCATGGAGGAGGAAGAAGCTGAGTTAACATTCCCTAGGCCTTTAGTGCCTAGATCAAGAGAAAAGGCACCCAGGTCTTAGCACAGACTATCTCAGGATGTCCAGTAGAGAGCTCACGGGGAACCCAGGAGAAGCTGACTTAAGGTTTACGTTCATGATCTCAGGTGGCCTCATCCCATACAAACTTGTCCTGAGAAGAAGGATGGCATTTTTCTTCTACCCTTAGAGTTGTTTATGCCCTGAGAACATGTGGAACATTTTCTTTACTTTTCCAAATCCAGAAACCCACTCAAGTTTTTGGATAAGGCATATATAAAACAATGCCTGCCCTTTAGCACCCTGTATTCCCCAGCAGGACCAGTCTTTATTACTGCAAGCTGGTGAGATTTGTTACATACTTTAAAGAAGCTGTCATTTATCTAAAATTAAAAAACAAAAAATATATGAAATGACCTGAAGGAAAGGAAATGGGGTGGTGTGGAGGAAATTCAACCCACAAAATAGCTTTTTGTTCAAATAAGACAGGCTTGATGGACCTCCAGTATGAATGGATGCTTAATTAGCACAGCCACAAACAAATGACAATAGTTCATTACCATGTAGCACTGTGGAAGCGCATGCATTCACTTTATGATCGACCCATTCATTCACTGAGCTAGTCACTGAGTCCCGTGTTAGGAGCTGAGGATGTAATGGTGATGAGAACTGCTGGGATTTCTGTCTTCAGGAGTGGGTTTGTTTGGGTTAGGGTAGAAAGACGTGAGAGAATCTTGCAGATACATTGTTGCAGTTGTTAATGCTGTTCAGAACAGTGAGCTGCTTCAGCAGTTTCCAATCAAACCAACAACCAAATTTCCAAGGTTGGGAAAGGCAGATTCCCCGCATCCCCCACCCAACCCTGCTTTCCAACCCCATTGTGTGTAGGTCAGAATTCTTAATACTTGCCCACTCCATGCAACATTTCACCTACCTTGCCGTGTTTCATCTGAACGCCAATCATGTCTGCACGTCCAGCTCCACTCTTAATTTTGCATTAATCAATGTGTGATCAATTTGACAAGCCTCAGTAAGTATACTGCCCCAGTTCATTCTCCATTTTTCCTGTAATAACTGTGTAAGCTGAGGTTAGGTCCATAGTTGGCTCTGTGCTGACCTCACTCTGCCTGTAGGCTCATAACTACTTTATTGAAAAGCTGTCTCCTGAGAGGCTCTGCCAGAGCCTGACAAATATAGAGGCAGATGCTCACAACCAACCTTTGGACTGAGCATGGGGTCCCCAATGGAGGAGTTAGAGAAAGGACTGAGGGAGCTGAACATTCCATAGGAGGAACCACAACATCAACTAACCAGATCCACTAGAGTTGCCAGGGACTAAACCACCAACCAAAGAGTACCCATGGCTCCAGCTGCATATACAGCAGAGAATGGCCTTGCTGGGCATCAATGGGAGGAGAGGCCCTTGGTCTTGTGAAGGCTCAATGCCCCAGTGTAGGAGTATGTCAGAGTGGGGAGGCATGACTAGGTGGGTGGGGGAGCACCCTCATAGAAGCAGGGGGAAGGGTATGGGATAAAGGGTTTCTGAAGGGGAACCTGGGAAAGGGGATAACAAATGAAATTTAAATAAATAAAATATCCAACAAAAAAGAATTTAAAAAGGTGCATCAATTATTTTAGAGAAAATTACTAATAATGTGTGCTGCACACAACTTTAGCCTGGATTATACAGCATAGAGTCTTGCTCCTTGTCATCCTTATCACCTGTGACACTTTACCAAGGACCTTTGCAGATGTCCTTCTATGCTCCCAGCACACCTTAAATTGTCATTTTAGTCCTGGTTTATGACAAATTGCCATTCTGAGATCCCTGTTGTAAGCTGAATTTGACCTTATAATATGTGCCCAATAGATCTGCAGAGCTAAAAGAGAGAAAGAGAGAAATTCAGATGACCAAGAACTGACAGGAAGAAAAAAGATCATCATATTCTCAAGACACCTCTTAAGTGGCCAGGCATCATGCTGATCTGAGGAGAAGGGCCTTCAGTGCTGATCTGAAGAGAAGGGCCTTCAGAGTCCCATCTCTGGCCAATGAGACACAGTGACAGTTCCTAAGAGTTTGGAGTGGACACTCTTAGATACGGTCAAACACAACTTGGCTGACACAGGAAGATTTCTTTTCCTGTGGGATAGCAACTTGAGTCCTGTACTAAGCAACTACCCCTGGCATGAGCTTCATTCTCAGGGGGCAGAGTTGATCTGAGAAAGTGTAAGCCACAAGGAACTTGATCGGCATACATGGGCAGCTTTCTGTGTAAACAGATTTTAATTATTGTAGGGAAGTAGGGGAACACAGAGAAATTGAAGCATCAAATGAGTGCTAGAAGACAAAGTAGGGCCAGAGAAAGGAACGGGATTCAGAGACTGATTTTTCCAATCAGAAAAGTAAACTCAGTTAAGTTCGAATCTATTTTTTTCTCAGCTATCTTTGTTTTGGGATTCTCAGGCAGATCAGCAACATGGGATATATGATTCCAGCTTTCTAAATTAGAGAGTGACCAAATAAAAATGGCTCTAGAAATCAGCAGCCCTTATAGAAAAAGCTGAAAATCTTCAACAAGCAAAGCATGTCTTCTTTTATTTACCATCCATCTCTCTTTGACTAACATTGTCAATACCTCACCATTATATGCTGACTGGGCTGCATTCATCTGCTTGGTTCTTTCTGCAGCTTCTTAGCCACTCCCTCTGCATCACTGCCTGCGAGGAGCTTTTCCTAGAGAAAAAGCTGGCTGAATGCTGCATTGCAGCAAATCTACTCACCCAGTTCAGAGACTTAGCAGTGCCTTACTGTTTACATGATCATCCGTGCAAGAAAGTTTGGAAGCCAGGAAAATGTGCACAGGTGCAATGGAACCAGGGACCCTTCTTGTACCAACAGGGAAGTGAGCTATGTATATATAGTATAGCTAACTAGGATTCATAGACTGTTTAGGGTGCCAGGGAAGATAATTATCAATTGTTTGCAACCCCTAAGTGAAAATGTCAGCTCAGAGGTGAAACATTGGTCCTCTGTGTTTGGTTATGCATTGAATCAAGTCGAGAGTGTGTATTCTGGCTTGTGCCAAAGAAACATGAGATTTTAGGGGATGGTTAGCAACAGTGTCACTCCAATAGCTAGCCAGAGTGGACTCAGAACCCTCACGCAGGGTAAATTGGTACAAACTAGTCAGTGTTAATTTGGTACCTGCTGGGTATAGGTTATTATTTTGGACAATTCTGAGAGAAGGCAGAGAAATGAAAATTAGTCCCCAAGGGTGTATATTTAAGGAAAAAAACCAGAGTAGATTCTAATGAAAGGTGATTGCTGAGAATTTAGAATGTGTGTATGAACAGTCAAGGGAAATAGTTCAGAAAAATGAGCTCCCAGAGAAGGCAGTCATGCAGATGAACTGGAGGGACTGGAGAGGCTGGGGCTGTCTTCCATAGATGTGACCTGAAGATCCAGGGCAGAAGAAAGCAGCTTGCCTTGAAGAAATTAATCCTGGAGGAGGGTTTTTATTTCTCAGCCCCAGTGATTCAAGGATATTACAAAAAATAATGCAGTTTTAAACAAATCCCACTGGGCTTTCTGAATATTTAATTGGATATTCAGGGCAATTATGTTCAGTATAAGGAACACTTACTGAGCATGCACTCTGTGCAGAATTATGGAGAGTACAGGCATGAAGGGTTCTGTACCTGTTCTTGAAGACTCTGAAGAGCACCTTGCCCCATTGTAGGAGGGAGGACAACAGTGGAGCAGCAACTTCATGTTAGAAAAATAAGGACTTAGAGGTAACAGATTGAATTCAGATCTGGATTTTTCCCTCATTGGTAGTCTCAACTTTTCACCAATCATTGAATCTCAGACACATTTAGTTTGTTTTTACAGAAGATGGCATTAAGTATACATTTTCCTTCCTGGATAGGGGAGTCTGAGAATCAAATGGGATCCTGTGCCCGCAGCTTGGGTAAGCTGTAAGCCAATTAGGGGCATGCATTAAGAGTATATATATGAGTCATGGTAGTAGAAATGCAGACCCAGCATTTTAGCCATACCTATTACTTAGGATTCATGCCTGGGCATCTCTGAAATTTAATGCCACAGCTTGTATCTAGGGAGCATTTTGAAAGAGGACTTTTGATGAAACCTGGATCTCTTCAGAGATTCTGCTGTATCTTCTTAGTGATATGGTGCCCCTGTGTCATGTTCTATGCAAGATGGAAGAAAATGTGTAAAATAGTATGGTGGTAGGGTGCTTAGAGAAGAGGGGGAAAAGGGAGGAAGTAGCATTCTATTACTACGTGGAGTAACTGAGACTGAACCGAGTCTGGGAGCCCAAGCTTTTACTCTTTCCCTGCTTTAAGCTCTTGTTGCTAGTTACATGACTTGTCTGTTGGAGACTAGTTTCAGATGACTTTTTGCCACCTTGGAGATTGATTATTGGAAACTTGAAGAGAAGCATGACTGAAAGCTATGTAGAGAAAAATGTCTATGAATGTCTACCTTGGAAAGTCAAGGTTAATTGAAATTTAGTCTAAGGTCATCTTGTTTCTTGAGGGAGTTTCTGTTATTCATTGCAATCTGTGAAGTCCTCTATGAATGTGATTATGACTTTGATTGCTTGCAACTCAGAAGAGCCATGCTCCCATGTCTTTGAGACACCTGAATCACTCAGGTTATATACATTGAGGGTATATAAATTAAGTATGTGGCTAAGAGAGTGCTGGGATGATTCTGTATGTTCTTTGGAAATGCTATTTCGAAAAAGCAAGGCTTTGGGCAGGGCACTCACAATCCAAAAGACTATTGAAGAAATGGGAAATGTCATGGAATAGCTAGAGAAGGAAAGAAGGTATACCATAGTCAAGTGAACACTTGACACTGGCTTTCTTTTACAAGAGTGGTTAAATGTTTTAAGTAATAGAAAACCATAAAGTACCTAACGTATTCATTACTGAAAAGATTTTTCTGCCATATATATTTCTGTTCTGTTTTATTTTTTGGAGAAGCATGCTTCCATTTCAATAAGACTCTAGTCTCCAACCTAGAGTGACAGAACTGGACCAAGTGTTGGTGAGGAAGAGAAAGAAGTGTCAGGTGACTTCCTGGCTGTCATGGTGAAGAATGGACATTGCTTTCCATGCAATAGTTCAGTCCAATTGCAAAAGATTCAGGAGAGAGAATATTGCTCCTCATTTCCATTGTATAAAGAGAAATTTCCCATGTCTGAAGCCCAAAAGGCAAAAATTAAGATAATATTGAACAGTGTAAACTCTCTGCAAATAACATAAAAATATTCCCAAATCTAGCTCTCTAGGAATAACAAACTGTATCAACACAAAAGCAATTTTCCCAAATAACACTTGGCTAGGGAACAAGTCAAAACTCTATAATATTCAGAGGTTAATATACAAAGTCCTATACACAAGCAAAGTAAAGAATAAAGGCCAGGTAAAGGCCAGGGCTATATACAGAAAAAAAAATCAATGCCATTTATTACATTTATTTCCAAGGAAATGAATGATACCTAACTTTTTTAATTAGATATTTTCTTCATTTACATTTCAAATGCTATCCCAAAAGTCCCCCATACTCTCCCCTCCCACTCCCCTACCCACATGCTCCCACTTTTTGGCCCTGGCGTTCCCCTGTACTGAGGCATATAAAGTTTGCAAGACCAAGGGGCCTCTCTTCCCAATGATGGCCAACTAGTCCATCTTCTGATACATATGCAGCTAGAGACACGAGCTCCGGGGGTACTGGTTAGTTCATACTGTTGTTCCACCTATAGGGTTGCAGACTTTTTATCAATGAAAAATTGCAAAAGATCCATTATATGAAAATTAAACTAAAACACTGAACTCTTGGATGCCAGGACTGAGAGATGGCAAGTAGAAAGGCCAATTTTTATGCCCTTGTCTCCAGATGCTGTGCCTGCCACGACCCTCTGCCTCTCATGTTTACCATCCACCCACACCCTTCAGTCCTAGTACCCTCAGTACATGTGAATCTGCTTATCACTGTCATACAGTGGAGCAGAACCCACAAATAACCTCATGCTATTGACGAGAAATACATGTTATTGGAATCACATATGTCTGAAATTTTCACAAAGCCCTTTGTTTTAGAATGTTACTAAACTACTAATTCACAAATTTTTATATGATTATACCACCTGCAAATCAACTACTTTTTATTAGCCCCTTTTTTGAGTTTGACGGTATTTATCTACTTGAGGCAGTTTTCCAGAGTTTATCTAATGTTGACCCTCATCCATATACCTATTTATCCTTCCCTTCCTTCCTTCCTTCCTTCCTTCCTTCCTTCCTTCCTTCCTTCCTTCCTTCCTTCCTTCCTTCCTTCCTTTCCTCCTTCCTTCCTTCCCTCCCTCCCTCCCTTCCTTTATTCCTTCCTTCTTTCCCTTCTTTCTTTCTGAAACTGGTTAAATTATAAAGAATAGAGATTGAGGATGGAGAGATGGCTCAGTGTTTAATAATTTTATTGTTTTTTGAGAGGACTTGAGTTTGGTTCTGAACATCTGTAACTCCAGCCTCAGAGGATCCAAGGTCTTCTTTGACCTCCATAAGCATACCACATGTATAGAAACTCTCTCTCTCTCTCTCTCTCTCTCTCTCTCTCTCTCTCTCTCTCTCTCTCTCTCTCACACACACACACACACAAACTAACTATTAAAAAGTTAATTTTTAAAATATCATTTTGGAAACATAAGACCAAGATCAAGGCACTGTCACGTTGGATGTCAACAGGGAGCTCTGCATTAGCCTCAAAGGCAGTGCTTGGTGCTCTATCTTCATGTAGTGGAAGGCAGAAAAATAAAAGGTTCTTGGTAATTCCTTCTAGATCCTTCATAAAGTAGCTAGCCAACCTGTGAAGGCTGTACCCTCATGAAGGGTAGGGAAGAACGGAGGGAGGAGCTGTGTGAGGGAGGAATAGGGAAAGATACGGGGATGTAAAGAGAATAAGTGAATAAATTAATGGGAAATGGTGAAAAAGAAGCAAAGTATTAATTTTTTTAGAACAATTGGGAAAGAGATGAGAATAGAGAGACTTTAACACTTTCACAAGAAGCAACTTATACCTTCTTCGGATCTCCAGTAATGAGGACAGGTAGACAGCTTTCTAAAGCATTAATGGGTAAGAGATAGGATGCTGTCAGCAAGTTAAAAAATTGGCTAAGTATATAAACTTGCTCTGCACCCACACTGACATCAAAAATGTTTTTAGTAGAAATTTGCTTACATACTTTTGAGAAATAAAACCAGGGTCCCATGCATGCTATGAAAGCACACACTCTATAACAAAGCTGCATTTCCAGTTTTTCTGGTATGTTTTAAGCTAGAAAATAGGCTGTTCACTGATAGCTCTGTAGCTTGAACATGAATTCATTTTTGACATGCAAAATCAGCTGGAGTTTTCAAGTCCAATAATTCAGGGGATGCTTCTGCTTACTGCTATGGATGATTGTTGGTGCAATAGAAATTTCAAACCTTTAGTATGCTCTTAAGATGTGTCTGGTTTAGGAAATTAGAGGGACATGAACTATAGGAAAATAGAGAACCATTTTGATAATTTTTTTTGAAATTGAATCTTCTTCAGACATTACCAGTGGATAAATAATTAAATCTGTTTCTGCATATAATTCTTATTAGTAGAAAAATCACTTGCCGCCTTCTTCCTTCCTGGAGGAGATGAACAAATATTTAAAGAATATTGGCTTGGAAAGAGGTCAAGACCTCCACAGTATCTGGCTCATTTTGACTTCCTGTACCTGGGAAGGAGTGGTTGACAGTGATAGAACCTCATTGACCCAGGTTCTTAGTTGTGGACATGCTGAGTCAGGCTCAGGCTTACTTTCCTCTCTGTTCTCCATTCTGCATCTTTGCCTCTGGTCAGCATTTCATCTTCTCTGTGATATCTTTGATATATATATTAAGATATTCTAAGGGTGCTACTGATCTAATATGTCTTTAATGACTTCTAGTTGTTCTATTCTTCACTGATGTCTTATGGGTCCAGCTCAGCATAAGGCACTGAAGGGGAATAAAGGGGACTATAACAAAATCCTGTTCATTGTGGGAACTGGTCATTATTTCTTATGAATACTAATTATAGAGGATTTACTAGTCTTGAAAAGTTTTCATCTGGTTATGAGAATATGTCTCATGAGAATGTGTTATATGTATTTTAGGCATTGAGTAGAATATGCTCAGGGATGGTTCTGGTTCACTAGGATTTCTTGAGGGAATTTTATCATCTGGTTTTTGGTGAAGAAGCCCCTTGTACCTCTATTAGTCTGCATTCAAAATAAGGAATGAGAACAAAACACAACATGAAGGATGATGACATTGGTGTTTGGAATGGAAGAGATCTTGACATTTTGCAGGAGAAATAGCCAGTGGCAGAGGCCTCATCAAGCAAATGACACTTGAGCCATTTGTGTAAACTGTTCAGGATTCTAACAATTGCTATGAACAGTGAAAATAAAACCAACAGAAGAAAAGAAAGAAATCACATGAAGCAGAATCATGTGGATCATGTTTGGAAACATGAATGGTCAAAGTAAGGGGTAATTGAAATGTAAGCTAAAATCATTAGGTTCATTCACATTGCAATATGTGTTGGGTCTGAGGGACTGGAAATAATTTGGTGGGTAATGGATTTCATTAATAGTCATACTTCAGAAAGTGATAGAATGAGAGATCTACTTTAGAATTGTTCCTAAAAGATAGCATGAGATATATTGATACAGTAGAGCAATCAGAAAGCTATTAGCTAAAGGATCATGATGTTTTTTCCTGTCACATCAGAAGGAATGGGTAAGACAGTAGGAGGGTAATTATTGCAAAATAGTCCATAGATTTAACGGCCATTTCTGAAGATGGGTAGCTAAATCTACTCATCTGTATCCTACCGTAAAGGACTAAGCAAGGAAACAAAATAATTCTTTTCAATTCTTATTTAGCACATTAGAAGAAATGCTGATGGTAAAGATTCTACACTAGGGCATTCCTGCAGCTTGAGGACATCCTTCTACCTTTTGTTCTGCTCAGTGGTTACATAGGCTTTTTGTTTCTTGAATGCTGTTACCTTTTTGTTTGTCAGGGCATTTTTAATGCCTTTACTCCATTGTGATGTAATTTACCTAATGATAATTTTGATTTTAAATCTCAGTGAAGGCTTGCCCAGACTTCACGGGCAGTAGGAACCTTCCATGTAGCGAGTCCACTTCAGTACTACCCTTTGTCAGGAGAACCACAGCAAAGGAAAGAAAAAAATGAAGAGTTCAGCTCAACACTGTGTTTACTGAACACCAGTTCTTACATTTAGATGAACTAAGGTGGTTTCGCACTTAAGGAGCACTGGGAGCCATCGACACAGGAACAAGTAATTACTGCACTTGAGAAAGGTATCATAAAAGAGAATTGCATGGAGAAAAGGGACTGAGTCAGGAAAGACCCTCAGAGGAATCAGTAGTACTCGATGTGGACCTGTTTGAAAGATGGTATGTGGTAGAGAAACAGTAACTTAATGGATTTGGAGTGGATTTTGATTTCCTTTGGGAAAAAAATCTAGAGTAAAAGAAGGAAATAAAAATGAGAGAAACATACACATAAAGGAGGGACTGATGGAGGGAAAGAGAGAGGAAGATATTTACATGTATTGTTTATTTATTGATTTCAGTACTGGGACTTGAATGTAAGGTTTTGTATGGGTTAGGCAAATGCTTTACCACTGGCTATATATTTAAGGCAGGATAACACTAAGATGCCCAGGCTGGCCTTGAACTTGTTCTTCTTTTTCTGCCTTATGACCGCAGGATCTGAGATCCCAAATCTTCACTCTTGATCCTGATCTACTCATATATTTATTTTTGTGAAACCAAATCTAAAAGAAAGAGATGTGGGAGTTTGTGTGGTCATAATGTGTCTAGATGTGCTGGTAATAGATTGCCACAAATACTACTACCGTGATTATATTTTTAAGTGTCATCCACTTTCAGACATGTAGATGACATCTTCTTTCTTTAATCCAAATGTAGAAGTTTGTGGGAAGTTATCTAAGGAGTTTTAGCCATTAGGTTTTTTTCATAAACAGATTCCTGGTTGACCTATGATATTTCCTGGAGAGGAAGCATACTACAGAAGGTTGGGAGGAGGATCACGTGACCCACCATCAGCCTTTTGGATAATGAATCAGTTATTAACTTTAGAATCACTCAAGACATCATTCTGTGGCCTCCCACATCATAAAAAAATTCTAATTTCATGGTGCTGTCTTAGAAACAAAGCTGGAAGGTGTTCAATAAAATGGAATTGAAAAACACAGGACATGCACTTTGATTTACCTGAAAACAGCTGAAGAGGTGGATAGTTTAGAAAGCTTTTTGCCTCTCAGAGGTAAGAATAAGATTCTGTGCTGAGCAGGGAAAGCATTGTTGTCTGAGTTCCAGGAAAAGGGAAAGGAGGACTTACTGAGAACAGTTTTCAATCACAAAGTGTTAGTTGATATTTAACCACTTGCTGAAAAGACTCAATGAGTTTTGAGGCTTGTTACTTGGAGTCCATCTAACACAGAGCCAAATTCTAGAATTCCAGTGTAGTACTTGATAATAATAAGTGGAGATTTGGTTTAACTTTTTAAAAAAAATATATATATATATACATATATATATTTTTTTAATTAGGTATTTTCTTCATTTACATTTCCAATGCCATCCCAAAAGTCACCCAGACCCTCCCCACACCCCCCTACCCACTCACTCCCGCTTCTTGGCCCTGGTGTTCCCCTGTACTGGGGCATATAAAGTTTGCAAGACCAAGGGGCATCTCTTCCCAATGATGGTCAACTAGGCCATCTTCTGCTACATATGCAGCTAAAGACATGAGCTCCGGGGGTACTGGTTAGTTCATATTGTTGTTCCACCTATAGGGTTGCAGATCCCTTTAGCTCCTTGGGTACTTTCTCTAGTTCTTCCATTGGGGGTCCTGTGTTTCATCCAATAGCTGACTGTGAGCATGCACTTCTGTGTTTGCCAGGCACTGGCATTGCCTCACAAGAGACAGCTATATCAGGGTCCTTTCAGCAAAATATTACTGCTGGCATATGCAATGGTGTCTGCCTTTGGAGGCTGAATGTGGGATGGATCCCCGAGTGCGGCAGTCTCGAGATGGTTCATCCTTTTGTCTCAGCTCCAAAATTTGTGTCTGTAACTCCTTCCATGGGTGTTTTGTACCCAATTCTAAGAAAGGGCAAAGTGACCACACTTTGGTTTTCATTCTCCTTGAGTTTTATGTGTTTTGCAACTTGTAACATGCGTATTCTAAGTTTTTGGGCTAATATTCACTTATCAGTGAGTACATATCATGTGAGTTCTTTTGTGATTGGGTTACCTCACTCAGAATGATACCCTCCAGGTCCATCCATTTGCCTAGGAATTTCATAAATTAATTCTTTTTAATAGCTGAGTAGTACTTCATTGTGTAAATGTACCACATTTTCTGTATCCATTTCTCTGTTGAGGGACATCTGGGTTCTTTCAAGCTTCTGGCTATGATAAATAAGGCTTCTATGAACATAGTGGAGCATGTGTCTTTCTTACCAGTTGGAACATCTTCTGGATATATGCCCAGGAAAGGTATTGAAGAATCCTCCAGTAGTGCTATGATCAAGTTTCTGAGGAACTGCCAGACTGATTTCCAGAGAGGTTGTACAAGCTTGCAATCTCACCAACAATGGAGGAATGTTCCTCTTTCTCCACATCCTCGCCAGCATTTGCTGTCACCTGAATTTTTGACCTAAGACATTCTGACTGGTGTGAGGTGGAATATCAGGGTTGTTTTGATTTGCATTTCTCTGATGATTAAGGATGCTGAAAAATTTTCCAGGTGCTACTCAGCCCTTCAGTATTCCTCAGGTGAGAATTCTTTGCTTAGCTCTGAGCCCCATTTTTTAATGGGGTTACTTGACTTTCTGGAGTCCACCTTCTTGAATTCTTTATATATATTGGATATTATTCCCCTATCTGAGTTAGGATAGGTAAAGATCCTTTCCCATTCTGTTGGTGGCCTTTTTGTCTTATTGACAGTGTCTTTTGCCTTACAGAAGCTTTGCAATTTTATGAGGTGCCATTTGTCGATTCTCGATCTTACAGCACAAGCCATTGCTCTTCTATTCGGGAATTTTCCCCTGTGCTCATATCTTCAAGGCTTTTCCCCACCATCTCTTGTATGAGTATCACTGTATCTGGTTTTATGTGAAGTTCCTTGATTCACTTAGACTTGACCTTAGTACAAGGAAATTAGAATGGATCAATTCACATTCATCTACATGATAACTGCCAGTTGTGCCAGCACCATTTTTTGAAAATGCTGTCTTTTTTCCACTGGATGGTTTTAACTCCCTTGTGAAAGAGCAAGTGACGATAGGTGTGTGGGTTCAGTTCTGGGTCTTCAATTCTATTCCATTTATCTATTTCTCTGTCGCTATACCAGTATCAGGCATTTTTTTTTTTTTTTTTTTTAATCAGAATTGCTCTGTAGTACAGTTTTAGATCAGGCATGGTGATTCCACCACAGGTTCTTTTATCCTTGAGAAGAGTTTTGCTATCCTAGGTTTTTTTGTTATTACAGATGAATTTGCCAATTGCCCTTTCAAATCGTTGAAGAATTGAGTTGGAATTTTAATGGGGATTGCGTTGAATCTGTAGATTGCTTTTGGCAAGATAGCCATTTTTACAATGTTGATCCTGCCAATCCATGAGCATGGGAGATCTTTCCATCTTCTGAGATCTTCTTTAATTTCTTTCTTCAGAGACTTGAAGTTCTTATCATACAGATCTTTCACTTCCTTAGTTAGAGTCACACCAAGGTATTTTATATTATTTGTGACTGTTGAGAAGGGTGTTGTTTCCCTAATTTCTTTCTCAGCCTGTTTATTCTTTGTGTAGAGAAAGGCCATTGACTTGTTTGAGTTAATTTTATATCCAGCTACTTCACTGAAGCTGTTTATCAGGTTTAGGAGTTCTCTGGTGGAATTTTTAGGGTCACTTATATATAATATCATATCATCTGCAAAAGGTGATATTTTGACTTCTTTCTTTCCAATTTATATCACCTTCATGTCCTTTTGTTGTTGAATTGCTCTGGCTAGGACTTCAAGTACTATATAGAATAGGTAGGGAGAAAGTGGGCAGCCTTGTCTAGTCCCTGATTTTAATGGGATTGCTTCCAGATTCTCACCATTTACTTTAATATTGGCTACTGGTTTGCTGTAGATTGCTTTTATCATGTTTAGGCATGGGCCTTGAATTCCTGATCTTTCCAAGACTTTTATCATGAATGGATGTTGGATTTTGTCAAATGCTTTCTCAGCATCTAACGAGATGATCATGGGGTTTTTGTCTTTGAGTTTGTTTATATAGTGGATTACATTGATGGATTACTGTATATTAAACCATCCCTGCATCCCTGGAATGAAACTTACTTGGTCAGGATGGATGATTGTTTTCACGTTCTTGGATTCTGTTAGCGAGAATTTTATTGAGTATTTTTGCTTCAATATTCATAAGGGAAATTAGTCTGAAGTTCTCTATCTTTGTTGGGTCTTTCTGTGGTTTAGGTATCAGAGTAATTGTGGCTTCATAGAATGAATTGGGTAGAGTACCTTTTGTTTCTATTTTGTGGAATAGTTTGAGAAGAACTGGAATTATATCTTCTTTGAAAGTCTGATAGAACTCTGCACTAAACCCATCTGGTCCTGGGCTTTTTTTTTTTTTTTTTTTTTTTGGTTGAGAGACTATTAATGACTGCTTCTATTTCTTTAGGGGATATAGGACTGTTTAGATCATTAACCTGATCCTGATTTAACTTTGTTACATGGTGTCTGTCTAGAAATTTGCTCATTTCATCCAGGTTTTCCAGTTTTGTTGAGTATAGCCTTTTGTAGAAGGATCTGATGGTGTTTTGGATTTCTTCATGATCTGTTCTTATGTCTCCCTTTTCATTTCTGATTTTGTTAATTAGGATGCTGTCCCTGTGCCCTCTAGTGAGTCTGCCTAAGGGAGAACCAGGTTCTTGTTTGGTTGATTCTTTGAATAGTTCTTGATTCCACTTGGTTGATTTTGCTCCTGAGTTTGATTATTTCCTGCCGTCTACTCCTATTGGGTGAATTTGCTTCCTTTTGTTTTAGAGCTTTTAGGTGTATTGTCAAGCTGCTAGTGTGTGCTCTCTCTAGTTTCTTTTTGGAGGCACTCAGAGCTATGAGATTTTTCTCTTGGAAATGCTTTCATTGTGTCCCATGAGTTTGGGTATGTTGTGGCTTCATTTTCATTAAACTCTAAAAAGTCTTAATTTTTTCTTTATTCCTTCCTCAAGGTATCATTGAGAAGAGTGTTGTTTATTTTCGACGTGAATGTTGGCTTTCTATTATTTATGTTGTTATTGAAGATCAGCCTTAGTCCATGGTGATCTGATAGGATCCATGGGACAATTTTAATATTTTTGTATCTGTTGAGGCCTGTTTTGTTACCATATGGTCAATTTTTTAGAAGGTCCCATGAGGTGCAAAGAAGAAGGTATATCCTTTTGTTTTAGGATAAAATGTTCTGTAGATATCTGTTAAATCCATTTGTTTCATAACTTCTGTTAGTTTCACTGTGTCTCTGTTTAGTTTCTGTTTCTACTATCTGTCCATTGATGAAAGTGGTGTGTTGAAGTCTCCCACTATTATTGTATGCTTTGAGCTTTACTAAAGTGTCTTTAATGAACGTGGCTGCCCTTGCATTTGGAGCAAATAGATATCCAGAATTGAGAGTTCCTCTTGGAAGATTTTACCTTTGATGTGTATGAAATGCCCCTCTTGTCTTTTTTGATAACTTTGGGTTGGAAATCGATTTTTTTAGATATTAGAATGGCTACTTCAGCTTGTTTCTTCAGACCATTTGCTTGGAAAATTTTTTTCCAGCCTTTCATTCTGAGGTAGTGTCTGTCTTTTTCCCTGAGATGGGTTTCCTGTAAGCAGCAAAATGTTGGGTCCTATTTGTGTAGCCAGTCTGTTAGTCTATATCTTTTTATTGGGGAACTGAGTCCATTGATATTAAGAGATATTAAGGAAAAGTAATTGTTGCTTCCTATTATTTTTGTTGTTAGAGTTGGCATTCTGCTCTTGTTGCTGTCTTCTTTTAGGTTTGTTGAAGGATTACTTTCTTGCTTTTTCTAGGGTGTATTTTCTGTCCTTGTATTCTTTTTTTTCTGTTATTATCCTTTGAAGGGCTGGATTCATGGAAAGATATTGTATGAATTTGGTTTTGTCATGGAATACTTTGTTTTCTCCAACTATGGTAATTGAGAGTTTGGCTGGGTATAGTAGCCTGGACTGGCATTTGTGTTCTCTTAGGGTCTGTATAACATCTGTCCAGGATCTTCTGGCTTTCATAGTCTCTGGTGAGAAGTCTTATGTAATTCTAATAGGCCTGCCTTTAAATGTTACTTGACCTTTTTCCCTTGCTGCTTTTAATATTTTGTCTTTATTTAGTGCATTTGTTGTTCTGATTATTATGTGTCGGGAGGAATTTCTTTTCTGGTCCAGTCTATTTGGAGTTCTGTAGGATTCTTGTATGTTCATGGGCATCTCTTTCTTTAGGTTTGGGAAGTTTTCTTCTATAATTTTGTTGAAGGTATTTGCTGGCCCTGTAAGTTGAAAATCTTCATTCTCATCTACTCCTATTATCCGTAGGTTTGGTCTTCTCATTGTGTCCTGTATTTCCTGGATATTTTGAGTTAGGATCTTTTTCCCTTTTGCATTTTCTTTGATTGTTGTGTCCATGTTCCCTATGGAATCTTCTGCACCCGAGATTCTCTCTTCCATCTCTTGTATTCTGTTGCTGATGCTCGTATCTATGGTTCCTTTATTTCTCTCCTAAGATTTCTATCTCTAGAGTTGTCTTTCTTTGGGTTTTCTTTATTGTTTCTATTTTCCTTTTTAGATCCTGCATGTTTTTGTTCACTTCCATCTCCTGTTTGGTATTGTTTTCCTGCAACTCTCTAAGGCATTTTTGTGTTTCCTTTTTAAAGGTTTCTAGCTGTTTACCTGTGTTTTCCTACATTTCCTTCTTAAGGTCTTCCATCATCATCATAATAAGTGACTTTAGATCCATGTCTTGCTTTTCTGGTGTGACGGTGTATCCAGGACTTGTTATGGTGGAAGTGTTTGGTTCTGATGATGCCAAGTAACCTTGGTTTCTGTTGCTTCTGTTCATACACTTGCCTCCTGCCATCTGATTGTCTCAAATATTTGCTGATGTCAATATATCTGATTGGAGTCTGTCCTTCCTATAATCCTAGTTGATTTAGGACTCCTCAGAGTCCAGCTTTGTCTGTCATCCTTTGCTTGTGGGTTCCTGTGAACCTGAGATTCTGGGTGTGTCAGAGTTCTTGGCATTCAAGTTCCTCTGAGGCCCTGAAATACTGGTGTGACCAAGCTCCTTTTATCCTGGGATCCTGTTGTCAAAGATCCTGGGCGTGTTATAGTGCCTGGAAGTGGTGTCTCCTTTGAGGAGTGTGGAACTGTCTGGTCAGTGGTCCTAAGATCACGTGGAGAGTCCTCTAGGGACCTTGGGGCCCCAAAGGTGACCCGGTGCTGGCGCCGACTGGAAGCGATTTGGTTTCTCTTAAAATATCTATCTACCTGTCTGTCTGTCTGTCTGTCTGTCTATTTGTCTATCTTCTATCATTTTCTCATCTGTTGTCTGCCCCACCTCACTCATCTATCTGTTATCTGCCGGTCTGTAAAATTGAGCTTTGATCAGAGTGACCTTGACTTGGCTCCATTCTTTCTTCCGCCCGTCTAGTTCCTCTCTTTCAGCCCGAGTTGCCATCTCAGTTGAACCGTTCATTGCGAGCTGCTGGTCGGCCACAACGATAGGTAATTTAAAATAGGCATTATTAATAAAAACAACAGATTTTTATTTTTTAATTTTCAAATGTCCAAATCTACTATTTCATTAAAACGATCTAAACTTGCTTCCCTGTGGCTAATAACTCAGCATGTCTAAAAAGCTTTTCTCAATTTAGCCATATTAACATTTAAATGTTTTCATCCTTTTCAATGCATTGTCCCCTTTTATTATTAAATATAAGACTCCTAAAGGAAAGTATATTGAATTTATATATAAAATTGAATAATAGTGATTGTCTTAGCTTTGTCAACTTGATACACCCAAGCATCATCTGAGAAGAAGGCTTCAATTTGGGATTACCCAGATCTCACTGTTCTATGGGCACACCTTTGGGGCATTGTGTTGACTGCTAATCAGTATAGGAGGACACAGTTTACTGTGGGTACTAGCATCCCTGGGCATGTGGTCCTAACCTGTTGAAGAATGGTAGCAAAGCATGGGTTAGTAAATGAGCTAACAAGCAGTGTTTCGTCATTGTTTCTGCTTCAAGTTCCTGTTTTAGTTCTTGTTCTCACTAGTGATGCTTCATAACTTGACAGTATAAGTCAAATATAGCCTTTCCTCTCTAAGCTGCATTTGGTCAGAAAATTTTACCACAACAACAGACAGGAAACTAGATCAGTTGTCAAGCCAACATCAGTATAACCACTGTCTAAGTCAAGCAACAGTGTTTCATGGAAATCCTTGTGATATGCATGTATTCAATTTGAATTATGCATTATTATCTATAGATTATTTGCATATGCAAACAGTGCACTTTAGCTTTGTCTGTTTGGGAACACAATACAAATGGAGCCATACTGAATATGTTTCTTTTTTTTCTTTTTATCTTTTTACTTCATGTTATATTTTTCCTGTCACTCATGATATTTCAGGCGGCTGTTGTTCATTTGTTCTTGTTATATGATATTCCATCTATCATCTACTGATAATAATTGAATTGTATCTAGTTTAGAGTGCTATGAAAAATGCTTCCATTAGCAATCCTGTTCATGTTCTGATACACATGTGCATTCATTTTTATAAATAATGATTCTAGGTAACCTTTGTATCAGAAGCATCAATATCATTCATTCAAAAAATGGCTAGCCAAGTGGAAGGGAGAAAGAGAACAGAGTCAGAGCTGGTTCAAGTCTTAGTTTAATTCCTCCCCTTGCTTAAGCATCCTCATAGCCACCTTGTTAAGACCCCTAATTGTTCTCCTGCTATTGATGACCTTTGGGCCCTGTGAATTGAACACACTTATAGCCTTCATAAAAGAGAATAGGAGCAGCACAGCTGATGGTCCTATGCCAACAATAGGAGACCCTGAGAATAGGACCTGAAGAATATGAGTTAGTTACCCAAGACCCCTGAACATAGCTCCAGGACTGGAGTTTGTACAAGAAAAAGGGTGGAATGAGTAACCCTAAGGGGTTTACTAGTCCCACACCCTTCTTACAGCCTCTCTCTGTTGCCTGGGGTCAAGGCTAGACCAAGTTCCATTTTCCACCCACAGGAACATTATTGAGTAAAAATTTCTCAGAATGTACTGACTGATAGTTACCTGGCCCTCTGGAAAGTCCCAGGTAGAGTTCAAATGCATGTCATGCTTGCTAGCCAATAGATTTAAAGGTCAATATGCTTAGTTAATAAGTTTGAACTGTAACCTTGCTGATGTAACCTGTGCTCCTAAAAAGTATAAAACCTGCTTGTAATAGCCATTTGAGGTCACCTTCTTAGTGACTCACCTTGAGGGACTAATTGAAGGTCGACCTCAACATGCCGGAAAATGAACCTCTTGATTTTGCATTGAAAAAAAAAATGCAAACCAACAGATTCCATCTCAAACCTATTTAGTCATAGACTTTGGGGATGAATTTTGGGGGTGAAGTTATAGAATGGGTCCCGCCATTCTATAACTTAATAGCTTTCTAGATCTGACAAAAAGAATATTAAACAGTGAGAAATGAAATAATTCTGTAGACATGAATTTAAGAGTAGTATTGAGTCCTGGGTTATACATATCTTCAGCTTTGCTAGATAAAGCTGAAGAATTTTCCTCAATGGTCAGCAGTGCCACAAATCCACATTTGCTCACAAAAACACTTGTCCTGTTATAAAAATGAAAGGGTTTTGAATTTGAGCATGCTTGTAATATTCAAAAGTGTTATTATTCAGTTACTAATATCTTTCCCCATGGCTATATAAAAGTTACTTTTAGACAATCAATTGCTTTTGTACCCCAGATAATGATTAATTTCTTCACGCAGTTTTACCTTAAGTGAGTTACTCTGTAAACATGTGTTTTAGCAGTGACAGTAATGCATGGCACACTGAAACCAAGTTTCTGCAATGTTATTGCCTAGTTATCCCCCACCCACATGTTAACCGCAGTGGTGATCAGTAAGTGTGTTTCAATATACTTACCTAGATGCCATTTAGAAGTAGAAGTCCCTCTTTTCATCACTCACAGAACTTTAGAACATCTTTATTACAAAATATGTAACCTTGCATAGTAGTGGTTTATAGTTCTGCCTCCTTACCTGGGAGAGAATCAGGGACAGCTACATTTGCTTCTGCCTTCGCTTTTAGTACAGAAAATGCCTGCACAACACAGGCAATAAAACAGTATCAGGCTGGAGAGATGGCTCAGCCGTTAAAGGCTAGGCTCACAACCAAAAATATAACACAGTATCACTTGAATGAATTAAACTAAGAACTTTTCCTGTTGGCCACAATCCTTTCCCTGGGGTGAATGTCTGGCATCCTCATCTGATTTTCTTTCCCCAGCTCATCTCTCTTTGCATAGTTTGTAGATATCACTTCACAATGAATATGGTCTTGCAGATATGGTACAGGCAGATACATAGCTAATGAGCTTGGTAGGCCTTTAGAGTCCCAAGTCTGGAAGGTGGCCTCTTTCTGTCTCTACTATGCAAAGCTGTGTGGGACAGTGCTGCCTGCTGACTTTGAAAGGGATTCAAAATAGTCTAGTATACACCGTCCATCCATTCCCCTTGACCACTGAGCACAAGAACACCCCTTTGGTTAATGGAAAATGATCAGTTAAGATTTTGTTCTCCCGGAAAAAGAAAACTTTTCTCCTAGAAAACTTTTAATCTTTGATTCTAAAATAAGGTCTCTTCTGGCATACTTGTGGGATTGTATGTTTCTGGGCATTCTGGGATTTTATCTGTCTTTACTGGTCTCACAGTAGTGATGTTTCCTCTGTTTGAATCAAACACAGCCTAATGTTAAGGCTTCATCAAATCCAGGAAAAGCCTCTCAGCATTTAGTCTAGTATGCACCGTCCATCCATCCATCCGCACTCACCACTGAGCATAAGCACACCCCTCTGGTTAATGGAAAATGATTAGTTAGAGTCTTTTTCTCCTAGAAAAGAAAACGTTTACCCTAGAAAATGTAGCACTGGTTACATTTGATTGTTGACAGATTGCCTTCTAAGGTTTGATTTTGGGGAGACTACCACTCGGAATTATAATCACCACATTGTGTGTGTGTTTGTGTGTGTGTGTATGTGTGTGTGTGTTTTAACTACGAAGAAACTGAACAGGAAATCATTCCTTTTTATTAGTGTTAACTTGAAGGTGCTTTTCTTAAACTTCAAGGTCTTAGCAAAAGTTGTCTGGAGCTACCATTGGGTCAATACAGCCAGTAGTCAGGGAAGGTAAGTCTCCTGATTGGGGCTGTGCATGGTAAAGAGAGAGGCTGCTGTCTGAGATGACTCTATTTCTCTTAGTTTGCAGCATAAGCAACAGAAACCTTTTACTTGGTCCAGATAAAATATTCTTATTCTTATTCCTATTCTTTTTTTTGTTTTTGCTGAGTCCTGTTGAAGTCAGACCCACAGCATTCTGAATCTATTACAAAGTGTTACTTGGCATGGAAGAAAGAATAGTGGTTTTCAGGACTCTGCAACAATAAGTTCTACTTTTTGCTCTTAAAATTTAATCCGTCTCTTTAAATAGCTTAATTAGAGCTGCATTTGTGGCTCTAGAAACATCATCAATGTGTATCACTACTGACACATGAAGATAACACTACTTACATATTTAAAATATTATTTATGTATGTTTATACTAAGTGTTCAATTTTTCTCAAGACCAGACAAGGCTGGGTACCCCTTAGTTCAGAGAGCAGGGCCCAGGGCACAGTTATACAGCAAAATGGACAAAGACTTTTCATTTTAATTGAAAATATGTTTAGTTGTAATCAGGCATAATTTTTTTTTACAAAAAAATGGAAGCAGCTTTATATAAATATATGTGAAATCTAGCCATGTAACATCTTTTATGGGACACTTGCTGGTTTGAACTTCAGGCTCTTTTATCTGAAACAATCAATGGCAATGACCTCAGTAATTGCCTTCAATTGTCCTCTCTCCTGTGCTGCAATACAAACAGTACAGCTCACAGCTTTCCTTTGGAAATGAGGGCCTGGAACATGACTGAGGCCTAAGGAAATAACACTGTTCTGCAAACCAAGTCCTCTTGAAATTGCTATCATGACCTTGTTCACACTTTAGTTTTATGAAACTGAAAAGTTATTACTTGTTTCCGAGGCTTCCAGGAAGATCAAATGGGGAAAATTTTAGTGACTGACTCTTGGAAAGATACTTTGCATCAGTGCTATGAGCAGTCCAAAGAAGATTGCTTTCTCAGAGAGAAAAACCAGGACTAGAGAAATGGTTCAGCAATGAAGAACACTGGCTGCTCTTGCAAATATTCCAGGTTTTGTTCCTAGCCCATACATCATGGTTCACAAGTGATGCTGCTGCTAAATTCAGGAACCTAATGCCATCTTCTGGCCTCCAAGGGCACCAGGTATGCACATGGTGCACATATATGCATGTGGTCAAAACGCTTATATATATATATACATATATATATATATATATATATATACACATATATGGCAAAGACATTCAAACACTCTGATTTCAATTATTTTTCTTTTTGATGTGTGTGTGTTTTCCTCGAGCGTTTCACTTTCTGATGAATTTTGGAGGAGTATTGGAAAGCTACCAAAAATTTGTTATGGATAATAGGCTGAGGAGCAAAATCTATTTTTGAACTAGTTAACTGAGTACTGAGGTAACTAATGAGTAATTCCTTCTTTTATTCTAATTTAAATATTGTCTTATCATATTACTTATTCTTATATGTTTTTAGTATATATTTTTGATATTATCTTTTATATATTTGAATACAGATTTTAATGTTTAGATTATTCTGACTATATAATGAAGTATAATAAATATGTAATTACCCCTTTGTTACAATTATAGAAAAGTCTTATTTTGGGGGTAATTTTAAAAGTTTTCTTTTAATATGAAGTATTTCTTTTAAATTTGTAAAGGGATATTATATATCTATTGATAGATTGATTGTAACTTTAAAAATGTTATTATATTATATATGGAAATAATATATAATTCATACTGTGTTTTACTAACTTTTTTTATAATATATATTTTTTATGGTTTTCTTTATACATGTCTAATGCATTTATTGAACTAACCTAAAGTAATTTGTATTATATTGTCTCTTGGTTATAAGAAACAGACAACACTGAATTTTGAACATTATGTTTCATTGTTAATTGTATGTGTGTGCTTGTGTGTGTGTGTACATGTGTACATGTGCATGTGCTTGTTTGTGGAGAGGACAGACATATGGGGTTTGCCTTCCACAGTGTTTCTTCTTTTGAAACTGAGCTATTTCCTGGCACTTGGAGTTCATTGATTCAGTTAGGCTGGCTGGACCAGTGGGCCATTGAGCTTCAGGGTTTTCCTGGTCTCTGCCTCCTCAGTGCAGTTATTCCAGGAATGTATAGCTACACCCAGCCTGTTTTTTTTTTTTTTCCAAGCCCCATCATTCTCCATGTTCTATATTCCAGTGTACTGGCTAGTTTTGTGTCAACTTTACACAACTGGAGTTATCACAGAGAAAGGAGCTTCAGCTTGAGAAAATGCCTCCATGAGATCCAACTGTAAGACATTTTCTCAATTAGTGATCAAGGGGGAAAGGCCCCTTGTGGGTGATGCCATCTCTGGGCTGGCAGTCTTGGTTCTATAAGAGAGCAGGCTGAGCAAGCCAGGGGAGGCAGGCCAGTAAAGAACATCTCTCCATGGCCTTTGCATCAACTCCTGCTTCCTGACCTGCTTGAGTTCCAGTCCTGACTTCCTTTGGTGATGAACAGCAATGTGGAAGAGTAAGCTGAATAAATCCTTTCCTCCCCAACTTGCTTCTTGGTCATGATGTTTGTGCAGGAATAGAAACCCTAAGACAAATTGGTACCAGCATAGTGGGGTATTCCTGTGACAACCTGACCATGTTTTGGGGAGGACTGTGGAAGGAACTTTGGGCTAGAAGATCCATTTGGTGTTAAGAGCTGTGTCAGATGTTGTGTAGGAGCTTGGAAGATAATGTTGAGAACAGTGCAGAAGATGGAGGCCTGGCTTGTGAAATTTCAGAGGGAAAATTAAAGACTCTTTTCAAGGCCATTGCTATTTTGTATTGTGAAGATTCTGTGGTTCTGGCTAGCTAGGGCTGAAGAATCAGCTGTGATTAACAAGATACCAGAACTACTAAAGCAAAACCTTTGCATTACTGGGACTATTGATGCTGGTTAGCTGGAGCTAAGGAATTAGCAGTGATTAAGAAGAGACCAGCATCGTTGAGGTGAAATCTTCCCAGAAATTGTTTTCTGGGAGCACAAAGAGGCTGTGTTCCAGAGATAGCCAAGGTTGTACTCCTGCTGCAGTGGGACTTGGTGATGTGTAAGAGTCACCCAGGTGGTACTGGTTTTGAAGGCATGAAAGGGTCACACAGAGCAGCTGAGGCTCGGCACTGTGAGAGGTCATGGAAGGCCATTGGAGAAGATGTAACCTCAGCTGTAGTTGATGGCTGAGAACTAAAGGGGTCATGCAAAGAATTTGAGGCTTGACACCATGAAGAAAGCCTATGAGAGGCTATTGGTGAAGCCTAGTTGAAGTGGAACACACCAGTGTATTGGAGATGTCAGTACCATGGGATGATCACCAAGAACAGCAGCTGTAGTGGAATGGATCAACATGAGCTTAGAGTGCTACAGAGGGCAGAACTGGAGAAGTGATCCCAGCTCTTAGGGGAGCCCAAAAGATCAAGAGAAATCCCAGACACTGAAACAAGAAGCTATAACATTGAAATTGCCTCGGAGACTCAAAGATGTTAAAGATGCCAGAGCCATAGGATATATGCTGAGGATTATTTTCTAACAGGGAGTAGAACCAGCCCAGGAGAAAGAAGTTTGTTGCAGTGAACAAACTTGAAAGGATGAAAAAGGAGTGGAGATCTGAAGACCCACTTTGACATCAGCCATGGAGATGCAGAGTTTGGCATTTGTCCAACTGGTTTCTTGTCTTTCTTTGGGAATTACAGTTAAGTGATTGGATGAATCTCAGAAGAGACCTTGAACTTTGGACTTCATTGCTGAGACTGCTATAGTCTATGAGGAATTTGAAAGTTGGACTAAATGCATTTTGCATTGTTATGTTTAAGTATGCCCCCCCCATAGACTCATGTGTTTGAACAAGTCTATGGGGGCCAGGGAGTGGAATGTGATGGTTTGTATATTCTTGGACCAGGGAATGGCACCATTTGGAGGTGTGGCCTTGTTGTAATAGGAGTGTCACTGTGGGTGTGGGCTTAAGACCCTCACCCTAGTTGCCTGGAAGTCAGTCTTCCACTAGCAGCCTTTGGGTGAAGATGTAGAACTCTCAGCTCTGCCTGTGTCATGCCTGCTTGGATACTGCCATACTCCCACCTTGATGATAATGGACTGAAACTCTGAACCTGTAAGCCAGCCCCAATTAAATGTTGTTTTTATAAGACTTGCCTTGGTCATGGTGTCTGTTCACAGCAATAAAACCCTAACTAAGACAACTAGATACCATTTACTAATTGATGATCTTAGTACATAGAGGCCATGAACAGTTTAGGCCTAGGCAAGTTAGTACTGATGCAAACAGATCTCTGAGTTTAAGTCCAGTCTGGGATAGAGCAAGTTCCAAAGCCAGATGTGGTGAAATACACCTTTAATCTGGTCCATACCTTCTGTTTGAGGCCTACATAAGGACATCGGAAGAGAGAAGGCTAATTCTTTTTTGCCTGCTTTCAATTACTTGCCAGCACATCTGTTGCAATCCTCTACTTCCAGTTTTCTGCTTATACAGAAGACCAGGTGAAACAACTAGTCTCGTGGGACTGAGCAACTACTAGATTCTTGGACTATGCCCAGCTGCCAATTGTTGGGTTAGTTGGATTGAAGACTGTGAGTAATTACAATAAATTTCCTTAAAATAGAGAGAAATTACATAAGATCTGTGACTCTAGAGATTCCTGACTAATACAAGGGCTACTGATTTTCTTGAGTTAATTTTGTATCCAGTCACTTTGCTGAACATGTTTATTAGCTGTAGAGTTTCTCTGGTAGAATTTATGGGGTCACATATATCATCTGTGAATAGTGATAGTTTGACTTCTGCCTTTTGACTTTGTATCCCCTTGATCTATGTTACTTGTCTTTTTTTTAAATTTTTAATATTTTTTATTACATATTTTCCTCAATTACATATCCAATGCTATCCCAAAAGTTCCCCATACCCCACCCACCCACCCCCACCTTCCCTACCCACCCATTCCCATTCTTTTGGCCCTGGCGTTTCCCTGTACTGGGCATATAAACTTTGCGTGTCCAATGGGCCTCTCTTTCCAGTGATGGCCGACTAGGCCATCTTTTGATACATATGCAGCTAGAGTGAAGAGCTCCTGGGTACTGGTTAGCTCATAATGTTGTTCCACCTATAGGGTTGCAGATCCCTTTAGCTCCTTGGGTACTTTCTCTAGCTTCTCCATTGGGAGCCCTGTGATACATCCAATAGCTGACTGTGAACATCCACTCCTGTGTTTGCTAGGCCCCGGCATTGTCTCACAAGAGACAGCTATATTTGGGTCCTTTCAGCAAAATCTTGCTAGTGTATGCAATGGTGTCAGCGTTAAGAAGCTGATTATGGGATGGATCCCTGGATACAGCAGTCTCTAAATGGTCCAACCTTTCATCACAGCTATGAACTTTGTCTCTGTAACTCCTTCCCTGGGTGTTTTGTTCCCAATTCTAAGAAGGGGCACAGTGTCCACACTTTGGTCTTCATTCTTCTTGAGTTTCATGCGTTTAGCAAATTGTATATTATATCTTGGGTATCCTAAGTTTTGGGCTAATATCCACTTATCAGTGAATACATATTGTGTGAGTTCTTTTGTGATTGAGTTACTTCACTCAAGATGATGCCCTCCAGGTCCATTCATTTGGCTAGGAATTTCATAAATTCATTCTTTTTAATAGCTGAGTAGTACTCCATTTTAAATGTACCATAATTTCTGTATCCATTCCTCTGCTGAGGGACATCTGGGTTCTTTCCAGCTTCTGGCTATTATAAATAGGGCTGCTATGAACATAGTGGAGCATGTGTCCTTTTTACCGGTTGGGACATCTTCTGGATATATGCCCAGGAGAGGTATTGCTGGATCCTCCGGTAGTACTATGTCCAATTTTCTGAGGAACTGCCAGACTGATTTCCAGAGTGGCTGTACAAGCTTGCAATCCCACCAACAATGGAGGAGTGTTCCTCTTTCTCCACATCCTTGCCAGCATCTGCTGTCACCTGAATTTTTGATCTTAGCCATTCTGACTGGTGTGAGGTGGAATCTCAGGGTTATTTTGTGTTGCATTTCCCTGATGATTAAGGATGTTGAACATTTTTTCAGGTGCTTCTCTGCCATTCGGTATTCCTCAGGTGAGAATTCTTTGTTCAGTTCTGAGCCCCATTTTTTAATGGGGTTATTTGACTTTCTGGAGTCCACCTTCTTGAGTTCTTTATATATATTGGATATTAGTCCCTTATCTGATTTAGGATAGGTGAAGATCCTTTCCCAATCTGTTGGTGGTTTTTTTTGTCTTATTGATGGTGTCTTTAGCCTTGCAGAAGCTTTGCAGTTTCATGAGGTCCCACTTGTCAATTCTTGATCTTACAGCACAAGCCATTACTGTTCTATTCAAGAATTTTTCCCCTGTGCCCATATCTTCAAGGCTTTTCCCCACTTTCTCCTCTATAAGTTTCAGTGTCTCTGGTTTTATGTGAAGTTCCTTGATCCACTTAGACTTGACCTTAGTTCAAGGAGATAGGAATGGATCGATTTGCATTCTTCTACATGTTAACAACCAGTTGTGCCAGCACCATTTGTTGAAAATGCTGTCTTTCTTCCACTGGATGTTTCTAGCTCCCTTGTCGAAGATCAAGTGACCATAGGTGTGTGGGTTCATTTCTGGGTCTTCAATTCTATTCCATTGGTCTATTTGTCTGTCACTATACCAGTACCATGCAGTTTTTATCACAATTGCTCTGTAGTAGAGCTTTAGGTCCGGCATGGTGATTCCACCAGAGGTTCTTTTATCCTTGATAAGAGTTTTTGCTATCCTAGGTTTTTTGTTATTCCAGATGAATTTGCAGATTGCACTTTCTAATTCGTTGAAGAATTGATTTGGAATTTTGATGGGGATTGCATTGAATCTGTAGATTGCTTTTGGCAAGATAGCCATTTTTACAATGTTGATCCTGCCAATCCATGAGCATGGGAGATCTTTCCATCTTCTGAGATCTTCTATAATTTCTTTCTTCAGAGACTTGAAGTTTTTATTATACAGATCTTTCACTTCCTTAGTTAGAGTCACGCCAAGATATTTTATATTATTTGTGACTATTGAGAAGGGTGTTGTTTCCCTAATTTCTTTCTCAGCCTGTTTATTCTTTGTGTAGAGAAAGGCCATTGACTTGTTTGAGTTAATTTTATATCCAGCTACTTCACCGAAGCTGTTTATCAGGCTTAGGAGTTCTCTGGTGGAATTTTTAGGGTCACTTATATATACTATCATATCATCTGCAAAAAGTGATATTTTGACTTCATCTTTTCCAATTTGTATTGCTTTGATCTCCTTTTGTTGTCGAATTGCTCTGGCTAGGACTTCAAGTACAATGTTGAATAGGTATGGAGAAAGTGGACAGCCTTGTCTAGTCCCTGATTTTAGAGGGATTGCTTCAAGCTTCTCACCATTTACTTTGATGTTGGCTACTGGTTTGCTGTAGATTGCTTTTATCATGTTTAGGTATGGGCCTTGAATTCCTGATCTTTCCAAGACTTTTATCATGAATGGGTGTTAGATCTTGTCAAATGCTTTTTCCGCATCTAACGAGATGACCATGTGGTTTTTGTCTTTGAGTTTGTTTATATACTGGATTACGTTGATGGATTTCCGTATATTGAACCATCCCTGCATCCCTGGGATGAAACCTACTTGGTCAGGATGGATGATTGTTTTGATGTGTTCTTGGATTCGGTTAGCACGAACTTTATTGAGGATTTTTGCATCAATATTCATAAGGGATATTGGTCTGAAGTTTTCTATCTTTGTTGGGTCTTTTTGTGGTTTAGGTATCAGAGTAATTGTGGCTTCATAGAATGAGTTGGGTAGTGTACCTTCTGTTTCTATTTTGTGGAATAGTTTGTGAAGAAGTGGGATTAGATCTTCTTTGAAGGTCTGATAGAACTCTGCACTAAACCCGTCTGGTCCTGGGCTTTTTTTAGTTGGGAGACTATCAATGACTGCTTCTATTTCTTTGGGGGATATAGGGCTGTTTAGATCATTAACCTGATCTTGATTCAACTTTGGTACCTGGTATCTGTCTAGGAACTTCTCCATTTCATCCAGGTTCTCCAGTTTTGTTGAGTATAGCCTTTGGTAGAAGGATCTGATGGTGTTTTGGATGTCTTCAGGATCTGTTGTTATGTCTCCTTTTTCATTTCTGATTTTGTTAATTGGGATGCTTTCCCTGTGCCCTCTAGTGAGTCTAGCTAAGGGTTTATCTATCTTGTTGATTTTCTCAAAGAACCAGCTCCTTGATTGGTTGATTCTTTGAATAGTTCTTCTTGTTTCTACTTGGTTGATTTCGCCCCTGAGTTTGATTATTTCCTGCCGTCTACTCCTCTTGGGTGAATTTGCTTCCTTTTGTTCTAGTGCTTTTAGGTATGTTGTCAAGCTTCTAATGTGTGCTCTCTCTAGTTTCCTTTTGGAGGCACTCAGAGCTATGAGTTTTCCTCTTAGAAATGCTTTCATTGCGTCCCATAAGTTTGGGTATGTTTTGGCTTCATTTTCATTGAACTCTAAAAAGTCCTTAATTTCTTTCTTCATTCCTTCCTTGACCAAGGTATCATTGAGAAGAGTGTTGTTCAGTTTCCACGTGAAGGTTGGCTTTCTATTATTTATTTTGTTATTGAAGATCAGCCTTAGTCCATGGTGATCTGATAGGATGAATGGGACAATTTCAATATTTTTGTATCTGTTGAGGCCTGTTTTGTGACCAATTATGTGGTCAATTTTGGAGAAGGTACCATGAGGTGATGAGAGGAAGGTATATCCTTTTGTTTTAGGATAGAATATTCTGTAGATATCTGCCAGATCCATTTGATTCATGATTTCTCTTAGTTTCTCTGTGTCCCTGTTTAGTTTCTGTTTCCATGATCTGTCCATTGGTGAAAGTGGTGTGTTGAAGTCTCCCACTATTATTGTATGAGGTGCAATGTGTGCTTTGAGATTTACTAAAGTTTCTTTAATGAATGTGGCTGCCTTTGTATTTGGAGCATAGATATTCAGGATTGATAGTTCCTCTTGGAGGATTTTACCTTTGATGAGTATGAAGTGTCCCTCCCTGTCTTTTTTAATGACTTTGGGTTGGAAGTCAATCTTATCAGATATTAGAATGGCTACTCCAGCTTGTTTCTTCATACCATTTGCTTGGAAAATTGTTTTCCAGCCTTTCATTCTGAGGTAGTGTCTATCTTTTTCTCTGAGATGAGTTTCCTGTAAGCAGGAAAATGTTGGGTCTTGTTTGTGTAGCCAGTTTGTTAGTCTATGTCTTTTTATCGGGGAGTTGAGTCCATTGATATTAAGAGATATTAAGGAAAAGTAATTGTTGTTTCCTGTTATTTTTGTTGTTAAAGTTGGCATTCTGTTCTTGTGGCTGTCTTCTTTTAGGTTTGTTGAGGGATTACCTTCTTGTTGTTTCTAGGGCGTGGTTCCTGTCCTTGTATTGTTTTTTTTCTGTTATTATCCTTTGAAGGGCTGGATTCGTGGAGAGATAATGTGTGAATTTGGTTTTGTCGTGGAATACTTTGGTTTCTCCATCTATGTTAATTGAGAGTTTGGCTGGGTATAGTAGCCTGGGCTGGAATTTGTGTTCTTTTAGTGTCTGTATAACATCTGTCCAGGATCTTCTGGCTTTCATAGTCTCTGGTGAAAAATCTGGTATAATTCTGATAGGCTTGCCTTTATATGTTACTTGGCCTTTTTCTCTTACTGCTTTTAGTATTCTATCTTTATTTAGAGCATTTGTTGTTCTGATTATTATGTGTCAGGAGGTATTTCTTTTCTGGTCCAGTCTATTTGGAGTTCTGTAGGCTTCTTGTATGTTCATGGGCATCTCTTTCTTTAGATTTGGGAAGTTTTCTTCTATAATTTTGTTGAAGATGTTTGCTGGTCCTTTGAGTTGAAAATCTTCATTCTCATCCACTCCTATTATCTGTAGGTTTGGTCTTCTCATTGTGTCCTGTATTTCTTGGATGTTTTGAGTTAGGATCTTTTTGCATTTTACATTTTCCTTGATTGTTGTGCTGATGTTCTCTATGGAATCTTCTGCACCTGAGATTCTCTCTTCCATCTCTTGTATTCTGTTGCTGATGCTGGTATCTATGGTTCCAGATTTCTTTCCTAGGGTTTCTATCTCCAGTGTTGCCTCATTTTGGGTTTTCTTTATTGTGTCTACTTCCCTTTTTAGGTCTAGTATGGTTTTGTTCATTTCCATCATCTGTTTGGATGTGTTTTCCTGTTTTTCATTAAGGACTTCTACCTGTTTGATTATGTTATCCTGTTTTTCTTTAAGGATTTGTAACTCTTTAGCAGTGTTCTCCTGCAATTCTTTAAGGGATTTTTGTGCTTCCTCTTTACTGTCTTCTACCTGTTTATCAGTGTTCCTTTGTATTTCTTTAAGTGTGTTATTAAAGTCCTTCTTGAAGTCCTCTACCATCATCATGAGATATGCTTTTAGATCCGTGTCTAGCTTTTCCGGTGTGTTGGGGTGCCCTGGACTGGGCGAAGTGGGAGTGCTGGGTTCTGATGATGGTGAGTGGTCTTGGTTTCTGTTAGTAAGATTATTACATTTACCTTTCGCCATCTGGTAATCTCTGGGGTTAGTTGTTGTCGTTGTCACTGTTTAAAGATTGCAGCAGAAGCTGTGTTCCACTCACCAGCAGTCTCAAAATCCTGTGGCGGGGGTCCTGGGTAGCTGGTGGTACACCGGAAGAGGCCTGTGGTCCTACTCAGGCTGTTTTTCTGCTTCCCTAACTAATGCAGTCTCAGGTCCCGCGCAATTGGATTGGAGCAGAAGCTGTGTTCCACTCACCAGAAGTCTTAAGATCCTGTGGTGGGTGTTGTGGGTAGCTGGCGAGTGTCAGCCGACCCTGCGCCCTAGCTACCCCGGTGCTTTTCTGACCGGAAGAGGCTTGTGGCCCTATGTAGGCCGGATTTCTGCCTCCCCAACCAAAGCAGTCTCAGGTCCCGCGTGATTGGACTGGAGCAGAAGCTGTGTTCCACTCACCAGCAGTCTCAAAATCCTGTGGCGGGGGTCGTGGGTAGCTGCCGGGTGTCAGCCGACCCTGCGCTCTATCTAGGCCTTTTTGTCTTATTGACAGTTTTTTTTGCCTTTGCTTTGCAAGTTTATGAGGTCCCATTTTTCACTTCTTGATCTTAAAGCACAAACCACTGCTGTTCTGTTTAGGAAATTTTCACCTGTGCCCATTATCTTCAAGTCTTTTCCCCACTTTCTCCTCTATAAATTTCAGTGTCTCTGGTTTTATGTGGAGTTCTTTGATCCACTTAGACTTGAGCTTTGTACAAGGAGATAAGAATGGATCAATTCACATTCTTCTACATGATAACTGCCCGTTGTGCCAGCACCATTTGTTGAAAATGCTGTCTTTTTTCCACTGGATGATTTTAGCTCCCTTGTCGAAGATCAAGTGACCATAGGTGTGTGGATTCATTTCTGGGTCTTCAATTCTATTCCATTGATCTACCCCTCTGTTGCTGTACCAGTATAATGCAGTTTTTTATCATAATTGCTCTTTTGTACAGCTTGAAGTCAGGAATGGTGATTTCCCCAGAGGTTCTTTTATTGTTGAGAATAGTTTTGCTATCCTAGATTTTTTGTTATTCCAGATGCATTTGCAAATTTACCTTTCTAACTTGGTGAAGAATTTAGTTGGAATTTTGATGGGGATTTTCATTGAATCTGTAGATTGCTTTTGGTAAGATCTCCATTTTTACTATATTAATCCTGCCAATCCATGAGCATGGGAGATCTTCTTCAATTTCTTTCTTCAGAGACTTGAAGTTCTTATCATACAGATCTTTCACTTCCTTAGAGTCACACTGAGGTATCTTATATTATCTGTTTATCCTTTGTGTAGAGAAAGGCCAATGATTTGTTTGAGTTAATTTTATATCCAGCTACTGAACTGAAGCTTTTATCAGATTATGAGTTCTCTGGTGGAATTTTTAGGGTCACTTATATATATACTATTCTATCACCTGCAAATAGTGATATTTTGACTTCTTTCTTTCTAATTTGTATCCCCTTGATCTCCTTTTGTTGTCAAATTTCTCTGGCTAGGACTTCAAGAACTATATTGAATAGGTAGGGAGAAAGTGGGCAGCCTGATTTTAGTTTAATTGCTTTGAGTTTCTCTCCAATTAGTTTGATGTTAGCTACTGGTTTGCTCTATATTGCTTTATTATGTTTAGGTATGGGCCTTGAATTCCTGATCTTTCCATGACTTTTATCATGAAGGGGTGATGGATTTTGTCAAATGCTTTCTCAGCATCTAAGGAGATGATCATGTGATTTTTGTCTTTGAGTTTGTTTATTTAGTGGATTACGTTAATGGATTTCCATATATTAAACCATCCCTGTATCCCTGGGATGAGGCCTACTTGATCATGATGGATGATCCTTTTGATGTGTTCTTGGATTCAGTTTGCAAGAATATTATTGATTATATTTGCAACAATTTTAATAAAGGAAATTGGTATACAGTGCTCTATCTTTGTTGCGTCTTTATGTGGTTTATATATCAGAGTAATTTTGGCTTCATAGAATGAATTGGGTAGCATACCTTCTGTTTCTATTTTGTGGAATAGTTTGAGAAGTATTGGAAGTAAAGTCTTTTATGATAGTCTGATAGAACTCTGCACAAAACCCATCTGGTCCTGGGCTTTTTTTGATTGGGAGACTATTAATGACTACATCTATTTCTTTAGGGGATATGGGACTGTTTAGACTGTTAACTTGATCCTGATTTAACTTTGGTACCTGGTATCTGTCTAGAAATTTGTACATTTCATCCAGGCTTTCCAGTTTTGTTGAGTACAGCATTTAGTAGTAGGATCTGAGGATTTTTTGGATTTCTTCAGTTTCTGTTGTTATGTCTCCCCTTTCATTTCTGATTTTGTTAATTAGGTTACTGTCTGTGTGCCCTCTAGTAATTTTGGCTAAGGGTTTATCTATCTTGTTGATTTTCTCCAAGAATTAGCTCTTGGTTTGATTGATTCCTTGAATAGTTCTTTTTGTTTCCACTTGGTTGATTTCAGCCTTGCTGTCTAATCCTCTTGGGTGAATTTGCTTCCTTTTGTTCTAGAGCTTTTGGGTGGGCTGTTTTGTTTTTTTGTTTTTTGTTTTTTGTTTTTTTTGGGTTTTTTTGAGGTACTGAGAGCTATGAGTTTTCTTCTTAGGAATGCTTTCATTGCGTCCCATAAGTTTGGGTATGTTGTGGCTTCATTTTTATTAAACTCTAAAAAGTCTTTAATTTCTTTCTTTATTTCTTCCTTGACCAAGGTATCATTGAGGAGAGAGTTGTTCAATTTCCACATGAACGTCGGCTTTGTATTATGCTGTCATTGAAGATCAGCCTTAGTCCATGGTGATCTGATAAGATGCATGGGATAATTTCAATATTTTTGTAACAGTTGAGGCCTGTTTTGTGACCAATTATATGGTCAATTATGGAGGAGGCACCATGAGGTGCTGAGAAAAAGGTATATCCTTTTGTTTTAGGATAAAATGTTCTGTATATATCTGTTAAATCCATTTGTTTCATAACTTCTGTTAGTATCCATGTGTCTCTGTTTAGTTTCTGTTTCCAGGTTCTGTCCATTGGTGAGAGTGGGGTGTTGAAGTCTCCCACTATTATTGTGTGAGGTGCAATGTGTGCTTTAAGGTTTACTAAATTTCTTTAATGAATATGGCTGCCCTTGCATTTGGAGCATAGATATTCAGAATTAAGAGTTCCTCTTGGAAGATTTTACCTTTGATGAGTATGAAGTGCCCCTCGTCTTTTTTTGATAACTTTGGGTTGGAAGTCAATTTTATTCGATATTAGAATGGCTACTTCAGCTTGTTTCTTCAGACCATTTGCTTGGAAAATTGTTTTCCAGCCTTTCCCTCTGAGATAGTGTCTGTCTTTTTCCCTGAGATGGGTTTCCTGTAAGCAGCAAAATGTTGGATCCTGTTTGTATAGCCAATCTATTAGTCTATGTCTTTTTATTGGGGAATTGAGTTCACTGATGTTAATAGAAATTAAGGGAAGGTAATTGTTGCTTCCTATTATTTTTGTTGTTAAAGTTGGTATTTTCTTCTTGTGACTGTCTTCTTTTAGGTTTGTTGAAGGATTTCTTTCTTGCTTTGTCTAGGGTGTAGTTTTCATCTTGTGTTGGTGTTTTCCCTTTATTATCCTTTGAAGGGCTGGATTCATGGAAAGATATTGTGTGAATGTTTTTTTTTTTTAATCATGGAATACTTTGGTTTCTCCATCTATGGTAATTGAGAGTTTTGCTGGGTATAGTAGCCTGGGCTGGTATTTGTGTTCTCTTAGGGCCCATATAATATCTGTCCAGGATCTTCTTGCTTTCATAGTCTCTGGAGAGAAATCTTGTGTAATTCTAATAGGCCTACCTTTATATGTTACTTGACATTTTCCCCTTACTGTTTTTAATATTTTGTCTTTATTTAGTGCATTTGTTGTTCTGATTATCATGTGTTGGGAGGAATTTCTTTTCTGGTCCAGTCTATTTGGAGTTCTGTAGAGTTCTTATATTTTCATGGGTATCTCTTTCTTTAGCTTTGAGAAATTTTCTTCTATAATTTTGTTGAAGATATTTGCTGGGTTTTTAAGTTGGAAATATTCATTCTCATCTACTCCTATAATCTGTAGGTTTGGTGTTCTCATTGTATCCTGGATTTCCTGGATGTTTTGAGTTAGGATCTTTTTTGCATTTTGCATTTTCTTTGATTATTGTGCCCATGTTCTCTATGGAATCTTATGCACCTGAGATTCTCTCTTCCATCTCTTGTATTCTGTTACTGATGCTCACATCTATGTTTCCTGATTTCTTTCCTAGGTTTTTATCTTCAGAGTTGTCTCATTTTGGTTTTTCTTTATTGTTTCTACTTCCCTTTTTAGGTCTTGGATGTTTTTTCAATTCCATCACCTGTTTTGTTGTATTTTCCTGTAATTCTTTAAATAATTTTTGTGTTTCCTCTTTAAGGACTTCTAACTGTTTAGCAGTGTTCTCCTGTATTTTTTTAAGTGAGTTATTAATACCCTTCTTAAAGTCGTCTACCAGCATCATGAGATATGATTTTAAATCTGAATCTTGCTTTTCGGGTGTGTTGGGGTATCCAGGACTGGCTGAGGTGGGATTGCTGGATTCTGATGATGTTGAGCAGTTTTTGTTTCTGTTAGTAAGATTTTTATGTTTGCCTTTCGCCATCTGGTAATCTCTGGCATTAGTTGTTATAATTTTCTCTGGCTGGAGCTTGTTCCTCCTGTGATTTTGTTAGCCTCTGTCAGTAGTCCTGGTAGTCCAGCTCTCCCCTGAGTCTCAGTGCTCAGAGTACTGTAGGCAAGTTCTCCTCTTGAGGGGAAGGTGCACAGAGGTCTGGAGTTCAGACCTGCCTCCTGGTTGAAGATGAAGGCCCTAAACAGTGCCTGTCCCAGAAGATGAGTTTCCTCTGCAGTCTGCGCACTCACATGCACAGGGTAGTCTCTGAGGGACCACAAGATGGCTCCCTCACCTGCTCTGGCATTCAGAGCCCTCTCAGGTGGCCACCTCTCCTCTGGCAGGGAAGGTGCCAGTATGTCTGGAGCCTGAAATGGGGTCTGTCCCAGAAGCTGTGTCACTTCTGCTTGTCCCAGAACCCGTGTAGCTTTTGCAGTCCACTTGCTCACCCTCTGCAGTCCATGTGCTCACCTGCACAGACTGGTCTCAGAGGGACCCTGGCCAGATGATATTTTTTTATGTAGTCTTGGACTTAGTTTGCAAGTATTTTATTGAGTAATTTTGCATCAATGTTCATATGTGACATTAGTCTGAAATTCTCCTTTTTTGTTAAGTCTTTGTGTGTTTTAGGTATCAGAATGAATGTGGCCTCATAGAGTGAGTTTGGCACTGTTTCTTCTGTTTATATTTTGTGGAATATTTTGAGAAGTATTGTTATTAGCACTTCATTGAATTCTGTACTAAAACCATCTAGCCCTGTTTTGTTGTTGTTGTTGGGAAACTTTTAATGACTTCTTGTATTTCCTTAGGGGCTTAGGGGTTATAGCTCTATTTAAGTAGTTTACTTGATCTTGATTTAATTTTGGTAAGTGGTGTCTGTTTAGAAAATCATCCATTTCATTTAGATTTTCCAATTTTGTGGAGTACAGGCTTTTGAAGTAAAACCCAATGATTCTTTGAATTTTCTCATTGTCTGTTGTATGTCTCAATTTTCATTTCTGATTTTGTTGATTTGGATACTATCTCTCTGACTTTTAGTTAGTTTGGCTAAGGGTTTGTCTGTCTTGTTGATTTTCTCAAATAACCAGCTCTTGGTTTCATTGATTGTTTGTATTGTTCTCTTTGTTTCTAATTTATTGCTTTCTGCTCAGAGTTTGATTATTTTCTGCCATCTACTCCTCTTGGATGTGTTTGATTCTTTTTGTTATAGAGCTTTCAGTTGTGCTTTTAAATTGCTAGTATAAGATATCTCCAACTTGTTTATAAAGGCACTTAATGCTATGAACTTTGTTCTCAGTAATGCTTTCATTGTGCCCCATAGGTTTGGGTATGTTGTACCTTCATTTTCATTGAATTTTAAAAAGTCTTTCATTTCTTTCTTTATTTCTTCCCTGACCCAGTGATCATTGAGTAAAGAATTGTTTAGTTTCTATGAGTTTGTAGGCTCTCTGCTGTTTCTATTGTTGTTGATGTCCAGCTTTAATTCATGATGATCCCATACGATATGAGGGGTTATTTCAATTTTGTTGTCTGTATTGAGGCTTGCTTTGTGACCAACTGCATCATCAATTTTGAAAAAGATTCTGTGAGGTGATGAGAAGAAGGTATTTTCTCTTGTGTTTTGGGTGAAATGTTCTGTAGAGATCTGTTACGTCTGTCCATTTGATTCAGAACCTCTGCTAGTTTCATTATTTCTGTCTTGATGACCTGTCTACTCCATCCAGATTTTTATATGGGTACTAAGAGTTCTAACTCAGGTCTTCATGCTTTTCTGCAAAGACTGATCTATTTTTCCCAACCATGTGTGCTAATGAATTATTTATAGTCTTTTACTCAATTTTTTTTTCAGAAAAATAATGAAAACACAGGTCATAGCAATTGTTTTGTTACCTCTAATAATTGTGTCTTATTATTTGAAGAACAGTGGTTTTTGTAATTGCTAATTGGCAATTCAGTTTTTATATGACATAATGCTATATGTCTATATCTAATTATATGGAATGCTACCTTGTTTATTACTTTAAAAAGGTATTTTTAATTATGTGTGTCTATGTGTGGATATGTACGGGAGCACAGAGATAGTGTATTCCCTAGAGCTGGAGTTATTATGGCCATTTGTAAGCCACCCGACATGGGCAAAGGGAATTGAACTCTTGTGTTTTGTATGGGAATGACTTAACTGCTGAGTCATTTCTCTGCTATGCCCATGAATTAACATTGGCATTACTTAAGGATCTTCCATTGCAATGACAACAGAGCTCACAGTTGTAACAGAGTAAAAGATAAATAACAGAATAGTTTGGGAAAATTCTTCATCATATTTATACTAGGAATAATTATTGCTGACAACTTATAATCAAAACCTGAAGGTTCATGTGCTATTGCTGAGATTTCTGTACATATTTCCTGCTGTATAATGCTTCTGAGCAGGTTTTAGGATATTTCCATGATGTCTAAAACTTCCCTTGCATCTATTTCAGTCAGTTCACATTCTACCCTATCCACATGCAGCCCCCCGTGTAACTCCCCTCCTCTGACCAGCGGAGCTTTATATGTCTTAAAAGACCTAAGATGACTTTTATGTCTCATTACATAAATATATCGAGATTCTAATCTATCTTCAATCATAAATAAAGTCATAAAGATCACCATGACACAAATGCCTCTGTATGCATTCATCTTTTATAAAACAGCAAGTAAATTTTACATTTTGATACACCAGGAGAATGACATTACAGAAGCTGTGTAATTTACATTCCCACCATCCACTTAGGAGTTTTCTCATTTCCTCAGTATCACAAAGAATGATCACTCATTTTGATCTGTGACATTCTGGAAAGAGAAATATGATGTCATGCTTTAGGGCACAGTCTGAAGATGTTTGTGACCCAGGTTGTGACTCCTTAGGTGAGCAAACAGTATGTAGCTTTATTATATAGAACACATGATGCTATTATTGTTTATTCTGAGATATTGTATACTATCTGTTGAGGTTTTTTAATACTAGAAGGCTGTAATATTTTTGTTGGTTGCTTCTGTACATAGATGTAGATATGAATTAAAATATATTGAGATAACCACAGTATATATTTTTGTATCCTAACACCAAGCTACCTTACTCAGCTCCGAAGAGGTGATAAGGGTCTTTAATCCCCTTTTTATTTACTTGGGTTTCTATTATTCCCTTTATATGATCCAGCCCACAATGGCAGGATAATTTTTTCCTTTATTTTTGAATACATCCAGAATCCACTACATTTTTCTGCACACAACACAGACTGAATGCATTCCTGCTGATTTGTCATTTGAATAGATAAGCACACCAATTATTTGAGGACATAAGTTCATTTACTTCCTTCAGATAGGCCTGCAGATGACTGCATATTCTATTTTGCATTCACGACAGACAGTTCTAGGAATACAAAGAAGTAATATCTTAGGCATCCTTTTGCAATTCTGCTAGAGAAGAAAGATTGTTTTCTCCCTACAAATATCTCTGACTTCATTTTTGGGAATGCTTGAAAGGCCAGTTCTATTTGTTTTCAGGAAGGGTGCAATATTGGCAGAAAGAACAATTTTCTTTCCCTCTGTGCATGAGAAAGAGCACACCTCACTCAGTATGATCTACTGAGGAAGAACTGATGAGCCTCTGGTCAACATTTTCAGGGGGACTTAGGCAAAGCTGTGTAACAGAGAGAAGGACTTGTCAGTTTTGCAGATGACATGGGCCTGCCAAACTGGAATCAAGTAAAGAGACGCCAGAACCCCGAGAGGAGGCCAGCAAGTCTGACCTTTAAAAGGTACAGTGTAAAGCACTGCTTTTAAGGTCAAGTGGTTTTCTGCTTAACTCAAGGAGACACTGCTCAGCAGCATGCCAAGAAAAGGATTTTGCTTGTATTTGTCCACAAGAGCAACGGAGGCTGTGATTGCTGCCACATAAGCCCAAATGTAGCTTCATTAGTTGCTGCTCTGGGTAAGTGATCATCAGTTCTCCTGTGATTGAGATCATGTCTGGAATATTGGGCTCAGTTCCTGCTAAATATAATCAAGAATTATAATCAATTGTGTCTATGGTAAAAAAAAAAAAACAGCTTACACAATTTTGAATACCCACAGTATCACATTTTCTAATTTTATTAGCAGTGGCTAAAGAACTTTGATTTCACAAAGGAAACTTTGAGAAGCTGATGTAACTGGGATCTACACAAGAGAATAGTATGTGAGAATACAGCAATTCTTATTTAATTCTTAGTTTATCCCCAGGAGATACAGTAAGGCCAATAGGTGACAACTTTTGGCCATAAGGAGAATATCAGCAAAGATGTTATGTTCTACAGCTTTATAAGTCTAATATCCCCAGCAGCCTTTCAGAAAGTATGTCTCTAAGAGTCAGAGGCTAAGGCTTAGGGTGAGTTGGTTTCATTGCTCTGGCCTTCTAACCTTGGTTTCTATGCTCTTGTCACCATGCACTTGCTGGATGTGAAAATGGAAGTCCCCAGGGGTGAGGACTACACTCTAGTTCAGAACATGGTCAATCAGAACCTCGGCTGAAAGTCACTCTGGGATATTCCTGAAGCTATTTTAGGATTGGGTGACTTATTGGCCCAGATACTCTCATTAGAGCACAGTTTTTTCCCTTTGAGTTAGGTTGTCATATATTTCAGGATGGCCTCAAAGTTGCTGTGTAGTTGAAGATGACCTTGAACCACTCAAAAATTTGCTATTGGTATTGTTATTTAGAGGAATTAGAGGCAGAAACCTCCATGCCTGGTTTATGCAGTGGTAGTAATGGAATCCAGGGCTTCATGCATGTTAAATGGTCATTTTACCCACTGAGCTATATACATCCCTAGTCCTATGATTTAAAGAGCACATTTCTGAGTCAATGTTATGTAGTTTCTGTTCAAATGAGAAAATCCTCTTTCTGATACTAACTACTAGCCCTTCTTACACAAGTTTGTGAAATGTGCTTAAGTACATCGCTTTCCTTTCTATGAGACCATGACAACTAGAAAAACGATCCAGATGAATTTGATAATAGCCAGTGTTCTTAAAGAGCATGATAAACATTGAAACTTAACTAACTCTTGCAATAAGGGAATCTGCTCATTCCCCTTGTATTTCTCTATTGCATGAAAACATTAATTCAAGAAACAAGCTGATTTTGAATCCAACAGGCAGTAGAATATATATTTTCTTCTTCTCTTCTTTCTTAGCAGTTTGTGAAAGAGATAGCTGGCATTCCTTCCCGAGTACACAAGACAGGAACTGATTTGAACATGTTCTGCTAGGGTAGTCAGATTATTGTGAACCAGACGTGTTTCTGTAAATTTACTCTGCCTCCTGGAAACGTGAATGACAGATCAAGTGAGTCACTTCCCAGTGACAGAAGCATTGGGTGGGTGAAGTGATTCAACTAGGCCCAGGGATAGATATTTTTACATTGCAACTTGACTAGACCATAGGAACCTTGAGTTTCTGGTCCAACATTATTCTCAATATATCTTAGTGTGATTTTTATGAAATTAACATTTAAATGGGTAGACGAAGTAAGGCAGATTGCCTTCCTTTATGTGGGTGGGTTTCATCCAGTCAACTAAAAAACTGAACAGAGCTAAAAAGGCTGATGAAATGAGAACTTATGATTGCTTGAGCTTGGTCATAGATTTTGGACATTGGACACTGAATTTGTATTGGAAGTTGTCATCAGCACGATTATACCTATTATTGTCAACTTGGGATTTGGGAATCCTGAGTTTCCCATGTTCAGTGTGAACCAATTATTTCCTTACCTCCCCTTTCTCCTCTTTACATGGACCAGTATTGGCACAAGACACTCTAAGACTAAGTTTGTATGCATAACGGAGATTATTTGCCTTAAATGCACAAAGGGCATGGAATAAGAGACAGGTAATAGAAGATGAGGGAGGAAGGAAAGGGAACAAGGGAGAGGGAGAAGGGAAATTTATTCCAGGGTGAGGTGGGAATGAGGACAAAGGACCACCTAATGGGTAGAGAGGAGGCAGCCATGGTCCACAGGCAAAAGGCAGTTCATAAAGGTACACGGGAAACCCTGCATTAAGATAAGGTGTTTAATTTTGACTATAGAAGTTAATTAGGATAGCCAAAGGGAGATTAAATCTTTCAACTTAACAACAATGGCATTTTCCTCCTGGATCCAGTAAACAATAAAATTGGTTCCTAATTCTGCTATCCTCTCTACTTCAACCCGATGTGTCTATAAATTCTCCCTACCTGGTCCCTTCATGTATCCCCTTATTTCAGTCTTTGTTCTTACATCTCCAAACCAATCATACTGTTCTAGCTTCTCTAGTACCTGCTCATGTTTTCTTTCCCTTAAAGAAATAAGCTCTTAAAAGTATAAAACTATCAATTCTAAATGGCCACAATATAATGTAAATATGAAAATCAAGGTATTATGGTTTATATCTAATGTGTTCCACAGGGCTATGTGGTTAAACACTAGTTTGTAGTATGTGGCATTATTTTGGATGTTATAGACTCTTTCAGAAGTATGGACTTGTTGGTTAATTATGGTCATTACTGATGAGTCTTGAAAATGATGCTCACAGTTCTATTTCTGGCCTGAACTCTCTGCTTCCTGATCTTCAGGTTCTCTCTGCTCTATACTAAGCTACTCCTCTGTGCCTTCTACACCATGATAAATTGTATTCCCTGAAGCTGTTAGACAAAATAAATCCCTCTTTCTTAAGTTGCTGACAAGTGATGGATCTAATACACATATTTGGATAGTTAGGTGATCTACCATCTTAGTCTATTTTGTGTTTCTATAACAGATTACCTGAGTTTGGGTACTTTTAATGATCAGAAATGTGTGGGTTCACAATTCTGGAAGCTGGAGTGTTTAAGATAAAAGTCTCAGTACATGGCAAGAGTTTTTACCTGGCAGAAGAAGGAAAGGCAAGAGGGTACAAACTTACTTCTGACTCCTTTTTTTTTTTATAATGATGTTACTGTATCTATATATAGAGGGCAGAAAATTTATAAACACTTCCAATTAGATCTCACTGCTCAAAATTGCCATGTTGGGGAAAAATATTCCATCTTTCAAATTCTGAGCAATATACTTGAAGTGCGGTGCTTGGGTAGGATTTTAATTTTTTTCCTGTTTCACTTTTATCTTTCTTACATTGCAACTGTCAATTCTTTCAATGGTTCGCACATCTTTATAGCACTTTCTAGGCTCTTTGGGGCTTTGAGAACAACTTTCTTATCAATAATTTCTGACTTAAAGATGATAGACATCTCTGGGATGTCACTTTCATCTATGAACTTCCAAATAGGTCTAAACAGTCAGTGTGCTATTTTTCCTTTGCCACAGTCCAGCATGGCTCCCTTTAAATGTGCACAGCTTGCATTTAGCCCTAATAAGACATTTTAAATGCTTATCTATACCATTTGTACCCCCTATGCTTTTCTTTCTAGAGTTGGGTGATTCAAATTCTCCCCAGCTTCTCTTTTGCCTCTTTTGGTAGGAAGCAAATAGTTCTCAGCACAGTAGGACGCCTTGGCTGCTTAAAGAATGATGATTTCCAATTCCTTACTCAAAATTTAGGTTTCATTGTTTGGGGTGGCATTAAAGGATTAAGTAAGGACTCCCTAACTTATCTGTTGATGGATCACTTAAGACATACCCAATAGTTTTTAATATGAGTTAATTGGTCTTTTGTCTCACTAATCTGTAGGTAAATAGGATGTAAAGATAATCTACAGTTATGGTAGAGGTACTGCATTTATTTAAATTTAAAACATATTTAGACCCTCCTTCCTACTATATCTGCTTAATCTATCACAATCAACTTTTAGTTTTTAAAGGGAATAGCTCATTTCTTATCAGACATTTAGGCATAAATTCAAATACAAAGGTGCAGAACAGATTCTGAAAAGTTTTGTTAATTCTAAATCAAGGCTCCATTTTTTCTAGATATCTGATATATTACCAGGGCATTTGCACCCCAAGCCTTATTGATTTGTGTCCTGGTTTGCCAAGAAGTGGACAGCTCTTGCCCAGCATGAAGAATGACTTTACTTGAGTTAAAGGAACAACAATGTGATTAATCATGCTTTTATGGTCCAACTTTCTCCCCTCAGCATCACAATGATAGATCTAATGGAGAGGATAACCTCCGAGATCATACTGATTATGAGTTTCACTCTTCTTACAGAAAAGCTCTTGTTTGCTGGAAGAAAGTTCGTGGAAGGAGATTCGTGGATAAGTATTGGTGAATGTGATGTTTCTTTTATGCACTTTTAAACTCTACTTACTCAAAAATATCCAATAGCAACTCTACTTCGATTTTATGTTTTATTAAAACAGTGACAATTAAAGAGAGAACATTACTCTAATTATATAATTGAATAAAATAGCGAACAGATGCACTCTGGCTGCTGTGGACAGCCATACTCATTTACAATGGTGAGCACAGCAAAGCCATCTGGACCTTTTTTGTATTCTTTCCTCTAAATTAGTTTCTGTTTTTGAGATGTCACTCCAAGAGTTTCCATACCACTGAGGCTACTGCTTCCAATGTGACCATGACAGAGTGGAGAAGTGTTCACAGTATGATAGTCATGTCTTCCTCAGAGATGCTTTATACCTATAAAGAAGTAGCCCAAATCATGCCTGTGCCTGTCCCCTGTTGCTAGATCACAAATCTGAACATCATACTGACCTGATAGAGAGATATTCTTTAATATATTGCATTCAACAGGAGGGCTCACCATTAATTTTCAAACTTGTTTTTGATGTTCAAAAGCAAGGATGGCACAGAGATGCATGGAAAGAACGAACTGGCCTGATTTCCTTCACCTTGATAATTGCTCCCATGTTGAACATGATACCAAGTATGTAATAACAGGGGCATGTTGTACCTTTTTTTTTTTTTCTGAGAAAGCACCAGATGCTTAATAATTGATCTGATAGGTGATAGCTTTTTTTTTCTAAGCATGGAAGAAAAGAAAGATTTTTTTTTTTCTTTTCTGAATAAGATATGTCCCTAAGTTGCTTGGTTTTTGTTCTGTAGCTTAGATTGTTGTTGTTGTTTGAGAGATCACATTTCCGTGTGCTATACAAATTCTTTTGCAAAGTTGACTACATTTTATTAGAAGTATCTATTCAGCTATTATTATGTGGAATTTTGTTATGTTCAAGAGGACTGGTATCAATGACAGTACTTCACATGCAAGGTCTAATGGGACTAGAATAAACTGTATTTTGTTTCTGATTTTGGCCTCAAAACTTATAAAATCCAATTTCTATTTCAGGTTTAGACCAGAAAATTGAATTTATTAGCCTCTGGTGTGCTCAGCCCCACCCCACCACAACCCAGTCTGTATGTGCTCCCATGCTCCTCTCTATGTGTCATACACACACACACACACACACACACACACACACACACACACACACACACTCACAAAGAGAGAAAAAAAAAGAGAGAGAGAGCCTAGAAGGATCTAGATAAGACCTTTTATCCTATCCTTCTTAAAAACTAGTATTATTTAGAATACTCAGAAGAGAATACCCAGTAGCTCAATAAGCTACCCCATAAAAAGTGAAAGTAAAATTTAGAAATTCTGCTCTACGCATTTAGTAAAGTGTGAGCTGTCTCCTCCTAATCTAAAGAATAGATATGTGTAACAAGAGAACAAAGTGAAGTGAAAATAGAAATGAAGAGAGAACTGGCTGAAACAAATGACTTTAAGACAAGAAAAAGTAGTCTCTTGAAATGTTGACAAAGGACAAAATGAAAATATGTCATAAAAGATAATCGGTAAGAGGATCAGAAAGTAAATATCTAGTTGTAGTCATCTGTATAAGACTTGTTCAAGTTTGGGCTCATCTGATGTCATAATGGATAACATAGGGGCCTATGACTCTCCATCCCTCCCAGAGGATATTGACAACTGATGCTCCTTGGGACTTGGGGTGAAAACAAATTTTCTTTTGTGTGTTGCCACAGCTATGTTGTCCTTGCTTAGTCAGTTAAGTCCCACCCATGCTTGGACAAGTAACTAATGAACTTCAGTGAGCTACATTGAAAAGAAGGCATGAAAGTAGGAGGGGTCTTGTTAAAATGAAGTGTGCCAGTGGGACATGAGAGAGAGGTGATAATTAAAAACATTCATTGTATTAGTATATAAACTGTAAATTAATAAAATCCCAACTCCAATAATATAGTTGTTTTAAAAATAGTTGTTCCTATTTTCCCACCAAAGAAGATAAAATAAATAGTCCTAGAAGTAAAATTAACTCTATGTGGCCATATAATTGTATGAATAGGAAAAGAAGGTTATTTTTTGTTTGTTTGTAAATTTAAAAGAATTACCATGGCCTATGGAAAATATAAGGTTATTGTTAATTTTCAAATTGAAATTTTTTTCATATAAGATATTCTGGCCTCAGTTTCCCCCTTCTCACTTCCTCTCAGATTCTCCCCAAACCTCCACCCATTCATCTACATATCTTTTTTCTCTCTTTTTAGAAAACAAACCAATAAATACAAAACAACATAAAATAAAACAAACAAAAAACCCCCACAAAAATAAAACAAAGGAAAAACAGAAGAAATACAAATAATTAATTCCTACTGCTGTGTTTGGAAAAAAATCTCTTAATATCTCTGTCTCTGTTTTGAAATTAATAGAGTAGGAATACTATTAAATACCTGCTAGATCTTTAACAGGTTTCAAAAACTCAATATTTGTAGAACATTTTGAATGGTAACTGAAGCTGCATCTGTGTAAGGGTTTTTGCATCATGAATGAGAATGTGTGTGTGTGTGTGTGTGTGTGTATGTGTGTGTGTTTGTGTGTGTGTGTGTGTATGTTGTATGTGTGTATGGTGTATATAAATATAATTTTAAATATTTATATTTACATGTTTATATTTACACACATATGCACACACCTTATGTATACATTTTGTTGACATGAAAATCAACATCAGTAAGCCCCCATAACGGTGCTCTGTTGACTTGTACTCTGTGCTGTTAATGCCAGTCTTACCTCTGGCAACTCCATCCTTCCTTACCGTTCTGCTTTTTGTTCTGTTTGGCTCCATCCTTGTTGCATACCCTTAATCTTTCACACGCTGGTTGGGAGCAATGGTCTGGTGTACCAGACTGTGTTACTGAGATTCAGTCACCCACTGCTAGTCTTTCCCTTGATTAGCATCTTCCTGGTGCCTTTTTGTCACTTCTGAGTTGTTACCTCTGTCTGCCTGTAGCTTGTCATATGGCCAGCTTTTTTTTGCAAAGCTGTATGAATACAGAAGCTAGATTCTTAGTTTGATCCCACCTTCTTTGTGGAGCTCAGCTTATACTGATGAGGACTCTGCAGATAGCATGTATGGCTGTCTCAATGAGAAATGTCCCCATAAGTTCATGTATTTTAGTACTTTGTCCCTAGTTCCTGGTACTGTTTGGGGGAGCTGTGGAGTTTTAGGGAATATATAGCCTTGCTGGAGGAAGTAAATCACTAGAGGTTGACTTTGGGAGTATCTAGACTTGCCCCACTTCCTGTTCTCTCTGTCTCCCTCTGTCTCTGTCTTCTCCCCTCCCCCTTCTGCTTCTTGTGTGTGGATGAAATATGATTTGTTTCCTGCTCCTGATGCCATTCCTTTCCCCATAACTAGGGACTCTAGCTCCCTGAAATCATAATCCAAAAGAAGTCCCTTTTTCGTTAAGTTTCTCTTATCAAAATATGTTTATCACAGCAATCGAAAAGTAACTAATATACTATACATTAGGCTCATGATCCATGAGATGGGGCATTGGAATCCATTAGGAAAGTTCACATGTAGACGGATCAGGGGGAACCATGATAAGCTTTCCAAGTAATAATATCAGTCTTTCTTAACTGTGTCACCTGTGCTTACAAACATATAGGGAAGTACCCCATATCTAAAAGAATGCTCTGGATTAAAGAATGGGCTTACAAGACTCACCTATGTGATAAATATGTTTGTTTAAGTGACATATTTTTTAACCCATAGGATGATCTCTGTGAATTACAGCCCAGTCAAAACACTGAATATACAGAAAATTCATTTAGGTAATGCTTTATTGTTTTCAGTTCAAAAATTGGCTGACATTAAAATCTAAAAGAAAACCATTAACTACGGGAGGACTTTCAAATGGCAGGCATACCTTTTACTTGGTTAACAATGATGCCCAAATTTTGACTTATCCTATTTCAAAAAGTAATTTGGCTGTATTTGTCTTCTTCAGAAAACATGGCAGACACTCAGACTGAGCTATGGATAACAGGAAGTCTAGAAGCACCATGAGGGATAGCATGGAGCATGGTATGATTTACCCTTTACACACCCAGCAGTGCTATCATTATAGAGATCTTCAGGCCAGGGAAGTTTGGTAGAAATGCTTTTGAGGCTTAGAGAGCTTTAGAAATTCACGTCTCTAATACTAAACATTCCTGACAGTAAGTTAAGTAATAATGAACTCTGTGAGTGTTGACCTTAATCACAGAATAATTCTGTAGCAACCAAACTCCTGTGGTATAGGAAAAGGATGGTCTTTGAAAGAAGAAGACATGACAAAAGTGAAAGGTTGACCTCTCTGTTCAATGACCCAATGAAGTCATTCAATTTGGCATGCCCAGAGACTCTTCAATTGTATAAGATTGTTGGGGGTATAGTATAAAGGTGCTTGGACCAACAGATCTCCAGAGAAACCAGGAATATTAAACATACAGGATTGTTTTTCCAATTGGAAAAATGAAAAACAAACAACAACAACAACCACCAACCCTGTTCTTCCATCTGGAAAGCTGAGACTTGTGGTGATCTGCATTATCTGTCAAGCTAGGCTATAACAAAGACTGGAGGTGGCTAGTAATCTAAATGACCCCTATAGCCAGAGGATCCTGAAGTTCATACATCCAGGAACAGAGGTGGCTAATAGTCCAGCTGACCTCTACAGTATCTGTGATCCAAGGCCAGGCTAGACCTTTATGCCCTTAAGTGAGTATAGGTAGCCTTTCTACGGAAGCCTTCTTCTTGGAAGAAGTGACACATACCCTGAGTTGAGTTTTAATGTAATTACACTCCTTTGGCAGTGGGATTGTATCACACCAGAAAACTGTTTCTTCCAAGTTATACTGGGCTTAAATACATTGGGAATAAACCACTTGGTATTAGACTCCTTGAAATCTGATCCAGGTTGACTAAGTCAATCGGCATCAGATTTCATTTTTATCTTTTTGTGTGGTTGATTCTCTCCCCTGTATGATATGTGCTGGGACCCCTCACAAGATCATATACTCCACATGCCTTTAGGAAGACTCACTGTTCATGTGTTGGCATGTGCCAAATGTGTGTCTAGGCTGGGTAGACACTTGAAGAAATGCCAGTCTCTTCCACCTACAGGGTGCAAATGACTCCCCATGAACATGTCATGGCCTAAAGCTCAGGACACTAATGAATCATTTCACTGGTCACTGGTAATGGCATTGAATGGGAACTTAGTGCCAAGCAGAAACCAGGATGGGAGCTCTCTTCATATTCACACACATAGCACCTTAAGGTGACCTTGAAGAATAATTCTCTGACTCCAACTCCCATTTTTGAAGGCTTGTTTTTCAGGAAGTTTCTTTTGACTGCTCTTGCAAGCAATAACCACTCTTTCCTTAAAAATGATAGATCCTGGGGGTACTTTATGTGGCTCGTGGGAGCCTCTTGCCCTGCTTTTAACGTTGTTGTGGATGATTCAGCTATGCTACTTATTGGAAAGCTGCTGAGAGTTTCTGGACTTGTATTCTTCCTCTCTGGTTTCTAATGGGAGGAGCTGAGAAAGAAGAGAGAGAATGGATGCTAGGTCTACCCTATACTTGGACACTGGGAGAGGTCTACCCTTCCCTGGAGGAATTCTTAGGACTAGCACAAAGAAGGCTGATTTGCCTTTCTAGCTTGCCTGGCCAAACACTAGAAACCTCCCCACATCACTGTCCCCAACAAAGTGTTCTTTTTTAAAACACCAAATGATTACCGACTTCCCATTATCAGGGGAAAAATCCAATTCTATGAAAATATGTTTTATTTTTCATTTGTGAAGGATTTTTTCCATGTTAACCTTTGTAAAAAAAAATCAACGAGTCATTATTACTGTAATAAATCAGTGTTGTGCTCTTCTTGTTCCTTACTGGGTGAAAGGTTTTAGAATTTCTTCTTTTTTCTCTGTTATTGAATGATCAAACACATAGAAGAAGCTATTGTATTAGAAGGCAGAATCTTACCTGTGGGGGAATCAGAGCATGGTTGAGCACACAAAGCCTGGTTAAGGACTGTTTGAAAACTAGGTTGGGACAACATGAAGCATAGCCTGAACAGTCTGTGCAGGACTGAGGCTTCTGTAGTCCTTGTGAAATCTCACACACTGTGCCTCATGGATAGTACAGGCTGTGCGGGAGGACACAGAGCATCATTATGAAAGAAGCGGCTGGGGCTATGACTGGTACTAAGGCCCCTGAAGTTATTTACTGCTATGTTACACAGTTTGGTCTTTGCTGTGAAGTCAAGAGGGACTCGTAGGGTTGTAATATTTTAATGTTGTGATATAGTCATGCCTAGCAGCACAAAAGGACCCCCAGGCCATGCTTCCTCTCCAACCCTACTCTTGTGCCTTATGTATTAGTTACTTCAAGTCTTTCTACCTTAGTATACCTTATGCAGTTGGCGTCATCCCTATGGATCTATTTTAGAAAAGTGATTGAAACTTTGCTTACTTTTCTTAACTAAAGCTAAGCATATTAAGGACATCTTCTGAGAGGAAGTGGTGCGCAACACCCTAGAATCATAGAGAATATTTGTGAGTGCTGTTTGGTTAGTGAGTGCTTCACTGGATGATCTGGAGATACACTGCCTTTGCTACAAGGGGCCACTCAAGATTCTTGAGCAGAGCAGTGGTATGAGGTGCAACAGATGAAGTAGTTTAGTCCCAAAGAACAATCTTGTCGTCTTCTTTTTTTTTTGTAAATCTTTTTATGTGTTTATTCCACAACTATATACTTTAAAAATTTTTTATTTATTTCAATTTCAAATGTTATCCCCCTTCCCAGTTTCCCATCCACAAGCTCCCTGTCCTCTCCTCCCTCCTGCTGCCTTGTTGAGGGTACTTGCCCACTCCCACCTCAAAAACCTAGTGTTCCCCTATCCTGGGTCATTGAGCCTCCATAGGACCAAGACACTCCTCTCCCAGTGATGCCAGATAAGGCAATCCTCTGCTACATATCCAGATGGAGAAATGGGTACCCCTGTGTACCCTTTGGTTGGTGAGTCCTTGGGATCTCTGGGAGGTCTGGTTGATTGATAATGTTATTCTTCCTGTGAGGTTGCAAACCCTTAAGAATAAATGTATTATGATAGAGCCATTTCAGATAATGATTAATTTTGTACCAACCTAGAAGATGCAAAAAATAAATGCTGGCAGAGCTCCAAGGGAAGAGAGGACTCTTTGGGCTAAAAACCTAGAGAGACTGGTCTGCAGGAGCCAAAGCCCAAAAGGGACATAGAACAGAAGGAATTGGGAATATTAGGAAAAATTTGCAAAGAACATGACATCATTGGCATGCATGGCTGTAGGCATATGCACCCTAATGTATATTATGGAAATGCCAGTTGGAAATTTGGAATTTAGACGCTGACATGGAAAGACTTTTTTCTCATTGCTTTTTAATATTAATATTTAATATGCTTTCCAAAGGTGGAACAAGAAAGGGTGAGGGTGTTTGTTGGCAGGTAATCCACTTTCAGAAGAGGAAAAGGTGAAAGTAAGACAAAGAGAAGAAAGAGGCAGAAAGATAAGGATAAGCACATATAAAAACAGTATGAGGACCAGGAAAAAAAAGGGGGGGGGGAGGGAGAGTAGAAGGGAGCTGGTGCAATGTCCTATTTAGTCCTTTATAGCTGGGTTCAGTGAGGTTGGAAACCAGCAGCAAAGAGAATCCTTATCCAAACAGGGATGAAAATTGTGGCTTTATGTCTGGAGGTGAAAACACTTGGGCTAAATAAGAACCTCCAGCCAAGCCATAGAACTTGGAAGATTTTTAGTTGGCCTTATGAGCTAGTTCAGTGGAGTGTGAAGTGTGCTTTGTGGGAAAAGATAAAAATGAAGTATTAAATTTTCCTGCAATACTTGAAGTATTTTCTTTTGAGATTTATTTTTAAAGCCACAGGAAATAAATATCCCTCTCTTAGCCACCCTGTTCAGGCATCCTGTGAGCATCCTATATCTATGAAGTATCAAGTGCTCTGGTGACAGTTTAAAAGGAAAGAAAAGAAGATCCAAATCTTCCACACATTTAGCACAGGGTTTCAGAAATGGTGGATGAGGCCATGTATGGAACTCACAATAGTTAATACCTGCTAGCCCTTAAAAGTTGAACCCCTCTTATACATCCTCTGAATTAGACTTTGAACTCTATCAGCTTTCAGGAGGCAGAGGCAGAGAGGCAGAGAGGCAGAGAGGCAGAGAGGCAGAGAGGCAGAGAGGCAGAGAGGCAGAGAGGCAGAGAGGCAGAGAGGCAGAGAGGCAGAGAGGCAGAGAGGCAGAGAGGCAGAGAGGCAGAGAGGCAGAGAGGCAGAGAGGCAGAGAGGCAGAGAGGCAGAGAGGCAGAGAGGCAGAGAGGCAGAGAGGCAGAGAGGCAGTGAGGCAGTGAGGCAGTGAGGCAGTGAGGCAGTGAGGCAGTGAGGCAGTGAGGCAGTGAGGCAGTGAGGCAGTGAGGCAGTGAGGCAGTGAGGCAGTGAGGCAGTGAGGCAGTGGCAGCGGTAGTGGCACCAGCACTGGCACAGGCACAGGCAGATTGAATATGAGGCCATCTCAGATAGCTGGAATCAAGGTTAGAAGCTGACATAGAAAGAAAAGTCTAAGTCATTACATTTCATTACTCAGATAGGGAAACCTTGATCAAAACAAAACAAGGTTGTTATTACTCAGTTTTGAAGCCTTTGTGTAAAGGCTACTCAATAATTACACTTTCAAGGCAATTTCTTCAAAGTGGGCTAAGGGGTGGGGGTTAAATCAGACATTATAAGGACTTGGATTAGAATATAAGTTCCTTTATAAGTAATTTCTAGGAAGTAGTTCTGGCCTTGCCCAGAGGCTGCCAGCTCCATTACCAATGCTATTGACCAAATCGACCTTGAAGGAGAGCTGCTAGTAATACCCACTGGCAGTTAGTGAAGGCAACTTTCCAGCCTCAGTAAGAAAAAGCATAATCATTCCAGCTTTGCCACCCAGGCAGGCTATTCATCTCTACCTACTGCAGTTTTCTGATCTATAAAGTAAATAGTATGTGACCATTCTAAGAGGCTCCTGATGCCACTTGAACAGGAGAATATAGACAACCATGCCTGGAATAGTGCTCAATATACATTTGCTTCCCTCTCCATCCTTCACATTTGCCCAATAAAAAGATCCAGACTCCCCTGGTCTCCTTTTTCACTAGAATTGGCAGTTATCTAACTAGGAAAATGAGGCTATAATGTTCTTTCCAGATAGACAATATTTCAAGCCACTTTTATTATTATTATTGGATATTTTCATTATTTACATCTCAATTGTTTTCTCTTTTCCAGGTCTCCCCTTCAGAAACCCCTTATCCCATCCCCCATCTATGAGGGTGCTCCCCCACTCATCTACCTACCCCTGCTTTCCCACTTTGACATTCCTCTACACTGGGGCATCAAACACCCTCAGGCCCAAGGGCCACTCCTCCCACTAATGTCCAACAAGGCCATTCTCTGCTACATATGTGGCTGGAGCCATGGGTCCCTCCATGTGTACTCTTCGGTTGGTGATCCAGTTTCTGGGAGCCCCAGGCAGTCTGGCCAGTTGACACTGTTGCTCCCCCCATGGGGCTGCAAACCCTCTCAGATCCTTCAGTCCCTTCTCCAACTCCTCCATCAGGACCCCTGTGCTCAGTCCCACGGTTGGCTTTGAGCATCTGCCTCTGTATTTGTCAAGCTCTGGTAGATCAGCCACTTTCTTATGCCACTCATCAAAACCTCATTTGTGAATTTGACCTTTGCTCCCAGATTGGTTTAGAGAAAAAGGCATGGTTATGTGTTGGTGCATAACTAACCTTCTCCCATCTTTTGTGTCTTTATATGAAGATCTATTCCAAACTTGTAGGTCAGAAGTTCAGGAAGCCCTTATCTGTTTGTTTGATTTGAACCTATATTACTTCAGCTGTGATGACTAGGGCACAAGGTACACTTTCAAGTCAGCTCTTCTCCCTTGGTCCTCCCTAATATCTCCCTATCCATCTGGCATTGTTAGGTTGACTCTAAGTGTCTCAAGTCTTCCAGTGTAGCCAAATGAGAGTTGTAAAGTTGTTGATGTAGATGCTGGCTTCATCTACTCTGACAGTTTCAAGAGGGACTATTCTAAGAAGCCAGGGTAGGAGTTAGAGGGCTTTACACAGGAAGGCTTCTGAAGCCATACACTATCATTTTAATTCGTGCCCTGGAGAGCATGTACTCTTTGCATAATATATAGGGAAATGTGAATGATCACTTTTGTCCACAAATATGTGATCCTCAATGTTAGGGGTCTCAGTTAGCCATCAATGAAATGAATGCATGTAAGGACATTGAAGCCAGGAGCTCCACAGTGGAAATAAATGGTGGAACTGGTAAGGTAAATAAATGGTGGGACAGCATTTTTCTTAGATTTCTTCAGAGTCTAGCAACAAATTGGGGTTTGCAATGGAAATTAATTTACATGAATCAATGAAAACCAGAGGAAAGGTACCAGGATTGATAGTATTGAGAGGGAGAGGGCAGGAAGGATTATATATTGAAAAGTAGGTGAGAAATGGCCACACACAGTAATGGCCTCCAGGCATAGAAAAGTAATCTTCACGTTATGGCCATGCCTCCAATTATTCACTGTTCATGCTAGGAAATATTTATCAGCTCTCAACTTGTAAATGGAGATAAATCTTATGTGTTCTCTAGTGTCAGGTTATCACATACTCCACACTTGATTGGATTTTTTGTAGACTGTCTGCCTCCCAGCTCCCCAAAGCTCTCTCTGATTACTTCTCTACAGCTGATCCAATCTCAGTGTCCATTTCTCATAGCCTGGCTTTACAGGATCAACTGACTGGATGATAAGACTCAGAACAGAATTTCTTTCATTATATTTCCTCTGGATAAGAATACACATACATACACACACACACACACACACACACACACGTATGTCCCTCATATAGTTTCATTTTTCCTAGTACAAGCCTAACTATCTAGAAATATCTAGGAAGCACTTATTAAACCTTCAAACATGTACACACTCAATGTAGAATTAAGCCACAGCCTAGGCTGTATTTCTCTAGCCACTTTAAAAGGTGTACCTATCAGTGATTACTTGGTCTAGTTCAAATGCAGATAGCTCTGTTGATGCTTGGACTTTCTCAGAAATGAGTATTTTTCAAAGTGGGTTTTCCAAAGTTTCTCTCCACAACATTAGTACTTAGCATACTTTCAGGAGTCCTGTCACTCTATTGGCATGTTAAATACTCTGAGTAGATATGAATAAAGGGAAACTTGCCTGACTAAACATCTAAATTTATTAGACTACAGGGTATTGTTTTATTTTATTTTTTCAAATGTGGCAGTACTAAGATATTTTCCAGGAAAATGGTGATATTTGGAAAACATTTTGTGGAGTGATGCCCCGTAAATCTCAGCCTTTATCCTTTCTCTGATTTTGTGTTTTTAACACACTGCTTACCTCCTATTACCTTTGACTCAAGGCTGATGACTTTCTAGCCTCTGAGAAAATAGAATTTTTACGAGTCCACAGAAAGATAACTTTTTGGCTAATTTGGTATTGTTTGGGCTAGAGGAGATATGATGGCAAAAATCACACATTTCTCTCTTTAAATTGAAAAAAGGGAGTGTGAATAAGTAGCTGTTCCCTGAACACACTGATATCAGAAGTGTGGCTAAGACCCAGGCGCCTGAACCTCAGGGAAAGAAATCTCCCCTTAACCCTCCCCCCTTCATCAGCAAGTGCTTTCCTAGAGAGTCTGCATTTGGGCTTTGCTGGCTGAATTGAAAGGAGGCAGTCCCAAAAGCTCATAGGAAGAGTCATAATTTCCACAGGATGCAATTAGGGATTTTGAGTTCAATGTGCACCCTGGAAATGGAACAGACTGACAGCCAGAGACCATGCTTTTGGCAGAGGCTGAATGGTGCCTCTGAAATCCTGGAACAACACAGCATCATAGCTGCTCAGCCTCTCACCTGGACATCCACGCTTCTGGGTCTTATAAACTAGGGAAATTAGAGAGGGAGCAACTTGACTCTCAAAGAACAACCTTCCCAGGAGGGATTATTTGTGGGAACACCAGAGTTAAATTGTAGTGTGGAGAGCACTCCAGCATAGCCCATTGGAAAGGCATTCATCAATCAAGGAATGTGGAACTTCCAGTGGGGAAGCTGTGTTCTAGGACTCTGGTCATTCTCTCCCTTTGAGGCTAAGCTGCCTTTACCTCTGACAGTGCCCAGTACGTGTTAGTTCATTTGAACAGAGTTGTTAATTTTATGCTCCTTAGTGAGGCTGAGTACAGAGGTAGAAGTGAGGAAGTAGAATTAATTTGAAGCCTCCTGATCGTTAGTAGATATATCTCTTTCTTTCCAAATCCTTGAGCTCCAGTGAAAAGATAAAGGCCAAGGAGGATGCTATGGAAAAATATGCACAAAGAATTTTAAAGTTGGTGAGAGGAACAGTGGGAAAGCATGATGTTCCACACAGTACTCTTTGTCTTTGTAATACTTGATAGTGCATATTCTAAGCAAGAATGCTATTGTAGAGAAACCCCTGGCACTTTTGTTGGTTGAATTTGAGGGCAAATTTGGAGGTTCCAGCAGAGGAACACAACTATTGGTACATCTTTGATTAACGACTGGTCATTTTCCATCCTGGGAAGGTGATTCTCTTTAATCAAGGGAACAGCTTTGAGAGAGATGCATATGGAGTGGTGATAGAGAAACATGCAGCCATCTAGCCACTCAGATCAGCAGAATCAACCCTACTTAGCAATGTAGTGACAGATGTTTTGGCTCCATCTCCCTCAGGTCCCTATTATTTTGAGACATACTATTCCTAGGTTGCCCCAGCTGCCCAGCCTAGCTAGCCTTGAATTAGCTATAACGCTTAGGTTGCCCCCAAATGTACAATTCTGCCTCACTTGATTTTGTAGCTGAGATTTTTAGGGGTGCTTGCCACCATAGCCAGACAAATAACCCACTGTTTGCTGTGATTTTTCTGTGTGTGGTGATGTGATTTGGACCCAGGGCCTGGGCAAGATCAAGTACTCTATTACTGAGCCGCAGTCTCACAATATCTAACTTTGAAAAAGTATATTTTACTTCTTGTACTGGATAGTCATAATTGTCAACTTGATGGGACTGGAATCAGTTAGAAGATGTGTGTCTGGACGTGGCTGGGAGGACAGTTCAAGAAGGAGCTACTAAGTGAGCAGAAGAGTCTCTTTCCAAGTGCATGGTGCCTTCTTGTGAGTCTGAAGACAGTCCTCTCCTTTGGCTGCTTCACTCATGCCAACCAGAGTGTTCTGTATTTTGCTATTTCTATTGTTGTCCTCTGGCATCAGACTCCAGCTTCTACCTTTTAAGTTATAGAGAAAGTCAGGACTCTTCCAGCTAGATTAGTACTGCTGAGATATTTAGCTTCATAGGCTGAGATTTTCATTCTCTCTAGTGTATGTATGTATATATGTGTTATATAATATGATGTGTTATATAATACAAATACATACAATTGATTCTGTTCCACTGCAGAACCCTATGTAATGCACCCACATTATGCACTGGGATTTCAAAGCTTTTTCTTTCATGCTGAATCACAGTTCTATCCTGCTCATCTATATCTCATACTTTTTTTTTTTCTGTCCTGAGAAATTGAGGACAATAAGAAAATTGTACCTAAGAAATGCCCTATGTCCCACTGACCGATATAGAAAAGACGTAATGGATACCTATAAATGGACACTCCTCATTTGCAAGTATCCCTTAAGCCATATGAAAGCTAGTCACTCTGGCTCTTCAGCATACTTAGTCCAGATTCTCACCCTTTGGAAAAGACCTTAAGGAATTACCTTATGGAATTTGATGTCTATGGAATTATCCTGAGAATTATCTTTTGTGTACAACAAATGTTTTCTGACTCTGAGAATCTGGGAATGCAAAACAGTGCAAATCCTGTAGACCTACAGTCTCCTTTTATGCATTTGAACACACAGATAAGCACATGCACATGCACACACACACACACACACACACACACACTTCTGGAGATACAGAGAGAACCTCCTCAGGAACAACAACCTTAGGTTTCCCTGAGATAGGAATTCTAGGGTGAGAGAGAAAAAAAAATGTACTGCTCTAGAAGGAGGCAGAGGTGGTACAGTGCAGATTCTATCATGCAGTCCATTTCATGTGGAGGACAAAGAAGACTAATGTGGCCTGTGGAGCCTGCCTTTGAGGAAACGTTAGTCCCTTACAGATGGAAGGGACCAAAGCACAGCTTTGGTCAAGTGCAAGGTCCCAGGGAGTGGAAACTCCATGTGGGTTAAGAGAAGGGAAGCAGATCATCTGATGATTTAAGGCGTCACTGAAGCCTCTATATATTGTTTTATTCCAGGAAGCAATTCACAGACAGAATTCTTGTGATTTCCCAGCTTTCAATACTGAAAGGACCTCAAAGAATCTGGCAAAGAGTTTCAATATACATTCTGGGAAATTCGTAAGGTGCTTCAGTAAATAGGAATGAAGAAGGCAGATCTGACCATGGGGAGGAGAGCTATGTATTGATGGGATGAGTGGGAAGAACTAAGAAATTTCTGATGTCCAAGTATCATGCCTTTAGCTCTTGGGCTAGACCAGAATGTCTCTCATAGATAAAGATAATGACTTGTACTTTCCACTGATAGATGGATAACCTGTTCTACATATGCCTCAATCTCCTACTGCTGCACTTTCCGGGCTGATTATTGAATCCAGACTCTATGGGACTGGATGCTCTTCACTGCAATTCAGAACCCTGGTTTTCCCACCTATACAACCATCTTTTAATGCACTAAGAGTAAAATGAACACCATAACACAACACAAAAAGGCACATAACTGGTTATATCTTCCAAAACATCATTCCCAGCACTTTTCTACCCCTGGCTGTTGAAGCACCAATGACATGGTCTGGTCTTGAAGTACAGCTTGGCAATGTTTCAGTTATCTTCTGACCTTTCCACCTAATGTGGAAAACTCAGTCAGTACCAGCTTCAGGACCTCCTGTGACCTTGTGTGTCTGACCATGTTCAAGATACTGTATATAGAATGATTTTTTTTTTCAGACAGATTAATACTCTTCTGTGGCCCTGGTGAAATTCTGAATGATTTGAAATTCTGACCTTTTTCATTTGGGATTGGGCTGTACAAATGAGGTAACCAGAGGCAAAGCCTTGTGGAGCCCCAGCGAAGAGGGGCCCCCCAGTTCTCCGTTGCTGGACAGATTGAGGTGGTGGAAGGATTTCCTTAAGTAGAACTGAAGCATGGTGCCAGTTGAGCATCTGTTATCTGAGTACCAAAGAATGACTTTCAGAAAGATGGACAGGTGGATGAATCAAGCAGGAGAAGGTGATGGTATTTTTAATCAGTTCTAGGGAAGGAAGGAAAGTAGGTCAGATGAGTTTGCCAGCACCTGACATAATTCTGATCAATGGTGGAGTTTTAAGGGAAGAGAGAAAACACACTACTGGACATCTAGCTTAAGCCTGACACCCAGAGTTCTGGCAGTCATTTCTATATGGGAAAATTTTAATTAGTTTTTATATTAATCCTTTGAGAATTTAATATATGCACACAATGTTATTTTGATCATGTCCATTTCTTGCCTAAACCCTCCAAGTTCTGGCTCTATGTCCTCTCAAATTTTAGTGCTTCTACCACCAATAACTCATCAATTCCTACTTGTACTAGCTATATATTCATGGCTTTGGGACCATTAAATTGAGTGTGATTAACCCCCACTACCACAGTAACCACATTCTTACAGAAACCAGTCTTCCTCCTCAAGAAACTATCAACTGCCAAGAGCTCTTCAGATAAGAATGGAAGCTCCTGAGCCCCTTCCCACTAGATTCTGGGATGTTGACTAGCTTGATCTTGTGCATGTCTTGTGCAGGCTATCACAGCTGCTATGAGCTCATGAATGCTGTGGTTCTGTCATGTCCAGAAGACCTTGTTTTGGTCTCATTATCCCTGAACTCTGACTCTTCAATATCTTTCTTCCATGTCTTCTTAGATGGTCTCTAAGCCTAGATTACATCAAGGGTTTTATATAGATGTCCTATTTGTGGCCAAGCACTTGTAGAACATTTTCTAGTTCAAAGAAAGGACACATTTTTATAGCCTATTCATATATACTTTTATCTACCTATGCATCTATCTAGCTGTCTATCTCTCTGTTTACCACCTATGTATTGTGTCATACCATTATGTACACATAAGCATTTCTAATTCATAGATGAAGAACAATGCCAATACATTTTGAATGCCTTATATAGGATTATAGATCTAATATATAGAAGAGTCAGGACTAGCAGCTATATTATTTAAGACAAAATCACCAACGCTTTCTATCATATGACTAAGTTGTGAGCTTTATTAGAGAAGGCTGTGACATATTCTGCTGTGTATATGCAAATCCTAATAACCGAGCCTGGTATATTATGATAATCATTATATCTTAATAATTGTGCAGCCTTTATTATAGCATTATAATCTATAATAATAATGCTTACAATCATAAAAGTTTATGTGCTGGGCACTCTGTGAAAGAGCTGTACATATATTATCATAATTAAAAGTCATTACCACCCCTTGAGAAAAACTCTTAATTCCCTCCTTTTAGAAAAGAGTGCACAGAGGATTAGAGAGGGTAAGGACCTTGTCCAATGTCACATGCATAGTTAGCACAGGGGCTCACAGAATGCTAGATGAATGACTGAAGATATATCATATTTCTCACAGAAGTACAGACTTAGACACAATGGAGTTCATCCCTGGTGAGTAGCTACCCAGCCTTGGTTATTATCGTTTGATGCTACAGAACCAACTTTCTGATGCATTCCATCTGTGGACTGATGCTATTTAAAAGATCTGTCAGATTTCATGTTTAAATAACTACAAGTTTCACTCTTGGAGTTCAGCTCAGTATTTGCTTGTTTCAGGGAATAGGCTTGCCTTCAGATCTTGTTTACATCCTTGAAAAATGTGTACTTTGTTTTTTACTGGGATGTGGTGGCACTTAAGTGATTACAGGCAAAAGTTCATGCTGGGCCCAGGAAAAGTTGCTCACAAAGGAGCCTGGGTGCCCTTCTCTACCTGCCAAGCTGCCTCCTACTCTGCCCCACAGGGTCCCCTACATGTGTGAGCTTCAAAGGCAAAGGTGAGGTCAGGAGGAGGCAACTAACACATGCTGAGTTACTACTTAACCAAAAGCTATTGCCTAATGTCTTACCCTCTATTGACCAACAGGATCTTGTATGTAGATGGTAATACTGTGTAAAGCCCTGAGACCCCAAGGCATCAGGCAACTTTGTATGATCAGTAGGCAGCTGAGTCAGTATTTAGTCAGTGTTCTTTGGAGCACATATATAGCTTCACAGGCAATACTAGTGCTAGGCATGTAGCTTATCTGGTAGAAGCTGTGACCACTATATAGGGAATCTGAGGCTAGCCCCAGGTTCATGAAACTGTCTCTAAAACTAAATAAATAATTTTTCTTCTGTAAAATAAATTTTTCCTGTATACTTATATCACAGTGGTAAGAGTGTCTCATTTCTTGATGTTTAGGCTTTGTTGATGCCTTAGTTGAGGGGTTGTAATAGGTAATATTTCTGTCCCGGGAAATGTCTCTGCCCTTCATGGTGAACCATAGCTGCTTTGTGGTTGTCTTTTCAAACCCCAACATCAGTAGCTAAGCCAATAGGAGTGCTAGGATCAGTAAATATCACTTCTTCGTGCAAATGGAGAAGGAAATATTTACAATTCTCTTCATAAAATATTTACCAGGTTCTTATGTAATTTGTTGATAACAAACAGCTTTCAGCTAACTTTGAGGTGATGAGCAATCCTGTTAGACAGATGGGACCAGTAACAAACTCCTGAGAAGGAAAATGCTTTCTGAGGAAACAGCACTTGGGAGAGCAATTCCAAGCAGAGCACTGGACCCGAGATGATAGCTGGATCCGAAGTTTCAAGGTTGATTTCATTTCTTTGAGGGTTTTGTTTTGCTTCTTTCTTTTTTGATGCAGAATTTCTCTGACACTCCCCATCATGAGTCTCTTTTGTAAAACCTACATCTGACATAAATCTTGTTCTCCAATTATTTAAGACAGAATTGGGATTAAATACTGTCTTTGTTCAGTTTACTGTTTCTCACATGCCCAACCCATGGATGCATGGCATTTTATTGCAAAATAATCCCCAGAAGCCGGGTTTGTCTTTACTTCCCAAGATGAGACAGTTGATCTCCAGTTCAGATTCTATAAGGAGTTGGTATTGACGTCTTTGCTCTGCAGTGAACCATATGCTAAATTTTTAATTAGAAGTATTTTACAAAGATAATTCTCCTGCAGTGATACCTTCTGCCTGTCTGTAACTGGATGCACATCACTCTCCGGCAGCAGGCCAGTTATGTAAGCTGCTTCTGGGCTCTTGCTCCAGTGTGTTCTGCCTAGAACATCAGATCGATCTTCACCAGTGCCTGTGTGGTTGCTCTCATTACCCACTACATTTATTTTCCCAAGACTTTCTACTTTCACCCAGATTGCTTGAAAGGAGAGTGAGAACCACAGTGAAGGTGGGCTTTGATGTCAGGTGGCCCCTGAGACCAGTGGATGGCCTTCACTGAGTTAACACTTTAGACTAGCTTCCTCTTCTCTAAATGCTCTCTGCACAGGATTTGAAACACAGACCTTTTGCACAGATGTATTATTATTGTTGTTCTCTGGTCTCCAAAGACTTCCTTTTGGTCTTACTGTTTTTTTTTTTTTGTTTGTTTGTTTGTTTGTTTTTTATCCAGTAGTGGCTTTTGCCCTGAAAACAGATATTTGAGCAGGATGTACTAGAGAAACAAATCAGAGATGTCCAATTCCCTTTATGACTATTAGGCTGTGTGCTAATAATTTTAGGTAAGGATAGGAATATAATGGTAGTTGTGATGGTTTGAATAAAAACAGCTCTGGGAGGTCCATAGGGAAAGGCACTGTTAGGAGATATGGCCTTGTTGGAGAAGGTGTGACTTTCCTGGAACAGGTGTGTCACTAGAGGATAGGGTTTGACATCTCAGACTCTCAAGCCAGTACTCTTCCTGCTGCTTGCAGGTCGAGAAGTATAACTCTCAGCTTCTTCTTCAGGTCCATGTCTATCTCCATACCACCAAACTTCCCACCATGATGATAATAGACTAAACCTCTGAACTGTAATCTAGCCCAAATTAAATGTTGCCCTTTATATAAATTGCCATGGTCATGGTGTCTCTTTACAACAATAGAAATCCTAAGACAAGAAGTCTTTATTGCAAGTACTCTGTATTTTTTTTTTTTCTTCAAATAAGGTAAGCTGTTGGGACTGACTGAATCATTTGGTTCCTCAATTAAAAATTACCAGGTTTGATGCTCATGTCTGATGTCTTAAACAGGACCTCTTTCTTTGGAACCAGCTAGCCAAACTGTCATGTAGCAGAATATTTGTTTTGGCCACTTTGTAACTACCTGGAGGAAACTCTGTTTCCGTTATGAGGTTCATTACACTCATGGCAACAGCTGAAGTGATGACTTCTGATTCAGAAGGCTTTGTGCCAGTCACAGCTGCTTTGGACAGCTTACATCACTTCTGGAAGAAGTCACTTTGATCTCGGCAAAGCTCAGTGAACACTAGGTACTCTTGCCTACAGTTGCTTAGGATGGCTCCAGCATTCTTACAGCAATTCTCACTCAGGTCTGGGTGCCACATCCACCCCAGTGAAGTCTGTGTGGCAGGCCCAAAAGCTTGGATGCAGTCCTGTGGCAAAAAGTTTCACGGAAACTTAGTTTCCTGGAGCCTTTGGATCTCAGCATGAATGCTCCAAACTTGTTCCTATGTCAGTTGATGAACGGATTTGTGTGCTTTCGTTCAATATTGTTTTATTATAAGTGCCTCCAAGGAATGATTTGACATATATCTAAATTAGATTAACCTCCACCAGTGTTCCAATATCCTAGGAAATCGTTGAGCCAAATTTGGGCTTTGAATTTTGTAAGAATGCTACTCATTCAGATGAAAAGCCTCCAGTGTTGACAGAGAGACAGTGAAAGAAATCAGGCATTACAATTTACTGGAAAAGAGCTAGAAATTTCAGGGCTAGTTCTACAAAGTAAACTTAGAATAATGGCTGAGTCACTCCCATATACAGGAATTTACAATGCCCTAGGAAGAAGGAAGGTTGTGGGCTAAGAAGGAACTAGAGTAAATACTTAGAATAACAGCCGAGTCACTCCCATATACAGGAAATTACGATGGCCTAGGGAGAAGGTGGATTACACAATAGACTAGAATTGGAACTATAGCAAGGGCATGAAGCCCTTGCCCCTGGATTCTAAGAATAAACTGACCTTAGGTGTGGCCGCTTTTTATCTCTGTTGTAAACACTGCCTGGAGCCTGATAACTTTTATGTATGCATTTCTCTGTTTCGTGTAAAGAGTCATTTTGCATTGGGTAACCTCAATATACCTTGAATGACCTTAATGTATCTCTTAACTTCCTTGTTTTCTTATGTAATATAAGTCTGATTCTAGCTTTGAGACATTACATTCAGGTCAACATTCCCTTGTGTTCATGTCTGTTAGTCACCCCACTGACTCCTTGCCCACCTGGGTACCAGGACTCTGATTATCCTGTGAGTTGAGGGGCTGACTGAGTCCAGTCCGCAGTATCTGGGGTAAGGTGAACACTTCTCTGTTGGCTCAGCACAATGCTTATAATTGGCAGAAGGGCATTTGAAGCTTGTGACAGGTTCACATTGATCGTCTTTCATTGTGCATATGGGAGGATTGTGATTGCTGGAACTTGTCTCTACTTATAAACCATACCATGCCTCTCTCCAGGCTACATAAACATACTATTTAATCTCCTTTCAATTAATCTTGGAGATTGCTCTAAGTACTGACCTAGGTGTTATTATATTAGGTTTTAATAAAGGCTTTTCTTCATGGTCTTATCATTAGCTTGTGGTCTTTATTATAAGTAGATTCAGTTGAGCTTATAACATGAAGAACACACAGACCCTTTTAGCAGTAGTAATAGCAGCAGTAGCAAGAAGATGGCTGGAAAATTTAAGAATGATCAAGAGTAGATACTACATAGAGCTGAGCTGAGAGACCACAGGTGAACTAAGGTAAGTTACTATACAGAGCTGAGACTGTGAGCTGGGATCATTGGAAAGGTTTTAAAAGGCTGTCAAGTGTTGTAAGGTGAAGGATTCTATACCAGAAGCTGAAGAGCTATGATGTTAGTTACTGTTAAAAGCAATGTGTCATGACACCTGAAGCTTGAAAGTGCCAACACTAGCTCCTGGGTGCAGAAGCAATGGTGTTCAAAGCCTAAGCCAAGAGACTCTGACATGAGTAATTTTTGCCATAAAGGTCTAACTCTGAAACTTTGAAGCTCTATACACCTTAGGTTCTCAGGGATTGGAGTTATGAGTCTCTGAATCTGAAAATCTGGACTGTAAAACTCTGGCATTCAGGAGCTTGGGGCTGCCAATGCAGGAAACTATCTCCTGTCATTCATGATTTCCATTCATTTAGAGCACAGGGACTCTAGGCCAGCCATGACTTGGCAGAAAGAAATCATAGTAAGCAAAGGAGATTCAGAACTCCCTCTCCCCCTCCCTCTCCCCCTCTCCCTTTCTTTCTTTCTTCCTTCCTTCCTTCCTTCCTTCCTTCCTTCCTTCCTTCCTTCCTTCCTTTCTTTCTTTCTTCTTTCTTCTTTCTTCCTTCCTTTCTTCCTTTCTTCCTTTCTTCCTTCCTTTCTTCCTTTCTTCCCTTCTTTCATTAAATAATTTAGTTCCTTGAATGTGTATATACTACAATCTAATTACTCCCATCCCCCTCCTCTATTTATATCTTCTATCCTTGTTGACCCATCTCTGATCCTTAAAAATCTCTATCCCACATTCATGTGTTTTTTGTTTTGTTTTGTTTTGTTTTGTTTTGTTTTGTTTTGTTTTGTTTTGTTTTGTTTTACTTTCCTCTGTGAGTCATTCTATTTAACCAGGGCTGTCTGTGGGCCACTAGGTTTGAGATAATGGGTTCTTATCTTCATTCCAATGCTGTATTCTCAAGGTTTTTTGTTTTTGTTTTTAATAGGGTTCAGATCTTCCTCTGCTGTTTATTGGTCCAAGTGTGGTTAAACCTGAGCGAGAGATAAGATAGATAAGATTAAGCATGAAGCATATTAAAGTCATGCACTAGTCAACTTTATTCAGAACATCAGATAATTTATACTCCAGGATAAACAAGAGTCTCATGAGTAAAGTACACAAAAACAATCTGTACTTCACAAAAACATGTTTTACCATAGAGGCATATAAAAACAAGTAACAATAGCTAATTGTAATAAATAACCTAAAGTAAACTCAATTCTATACACTACATCTGGGAGAAGCATTAAAATACATTCCCAAAACAATTCTATGTTTTTGAAGGAACCAAAGTTACTCAGCCATTCTTGGATGGTATTCTGATACTCTGCTACAATGCAAATTTAAGAAATGGTCTCATTTTGCCAGGGTGGGGGATTCTCAGGGGTGTTCCTACCTACCCAGAAGGGTAGGATGGGGTTTGCGTGATCTTGACTGATCATGTATTCTGAAATATAAATATTAAGAGAGGTGCAGTATGTATTAGGGAATTTTACAGTGTTAAATACATCCTGTGATAGTTGAGAGGGATAGCTGCTTCCATCCTACACTTTTTACTTCATCCATACTCCCAACTATCTTCCAAGGTGTCTCTTCTAATTCTCCATGGGAGGACTGACTTTATGTCAGAATGTTAGTTGGTACCCTAGGAAGCTAATGGTAGCATGAATATTCACATAGGTTGACTAAAAGTACATGCCCATCATTTTATCACAGCTCATTTCCTTTCATGGAGGACTGCCTTTGAATTCCAAGATTTCAAGGGATCGCTCAGTCACTTAAGCTAAGAATATTTAAAGTATGCTGTGTGACATGCCCCTAACAAGGGGCAGATAATAGCCTAGAGAAAGCTGTCAAGAAGAGACATATTGTCTAATGAAACTTTATTTTCAAGTATCTTTCTAGCTGCCAGTGGGGATTTCATAGTTCTTATTTCCAGGTATCAGTGGGAGTTTGAATAGCACTGAGCCCAGGATAATCTATGCAAAGAGGAGGAAAAACCATCTCATATAAGGATGTCATCAATTCAGGGCTCACTGATTGGAAATCTACTATTATTCTTGATCAATTTACAAGGAACAGATTTGTTAACAAAATTAATAGCCTATAAAATTGCCAAGTTTTCTTTAGCTACTCAAGAAAATTGGCCTTTCAACCAGAAAATTCTTTCTAATGGTTCATTGAAGCATAGCCTCTAAAAAGATTTTATGATTCTCTTATCTTTTCTTATTCTATCATCAATTTGTATTAATGAGGGGGTAGAAATGCATTTTCATATATGACATTTTAAAACTCATATGACTGGGAGCTGAGACTTCCTCTAGTCTTCTTTTGCAGTTACTCTGGTCCCTCCTGAACCCCTTCCTAGAATCTCTAGGAATAAACGGCTTTCTGCTTGCTCATTTTCCAGGATATGAATTTCAACACATTTTCATTTTGATACTAGATGAATCCATGTAATTAAATGCAGGAGTTTAGAGAGTACTTCACGACTCTTCCACGGGATAGGGTAGGATATTAAAACAAGGCCTCTTTTTAAGTTCTTTGCTAAAGTGGCCTTCGAAGATCCATTATATTGTCACTGTTTTGAGATTTGGTCAGTGACTGGTTGAGTCCTCTTACAGTGATCCTAGTTAAAGGTATACTAGGTATTTTCTTCATTTACATTTCCAATGCTATCCCAAAAGTACCCCATACCCTCACCCCTGCCCCCACTGCCCTAGCCACCCAATCCCACTCCTTGGCCCTGGCATTCCCCTGTACTGAGGCATATAAAGTTTGCAAGACCATGGGGCTTCTCTTTCCACTGATGGACAACTAGGCCATCTTCTGATACATATGCAGCTAGAGACATGAGTTCTGGAGGGTACTGGTTAGTTCATATTGTTGTTCAACATATAGGATTGCAGATCTCTTTAGCTCCTTGGGTACTTTCTCTAGATCCTCCATTGGGAGCCCTGTGATCCATCCAATAGCTGACTGTGAGCATCCACTTCTGTGTTTGCCAGGCACCAGCATAGCCTCACAAGAGACAGCTATATCATGGTCCTTTCAGCAAAATCTTGCTGGTGTATGCAATGGTATTAGTGTTTGGAGGCTGATTATGGAATGGATCCCTGGGTATGGCAGTCCATAGATGGTCCATCCTTTTGCCTCAGCTCCAAACTTTGTCTCTCTATCTCCTTCCATGGGTGTTTTGTTCTGAATTCTAAGAAGGGACAAAGTGTCCACACTTTGGTCTTCATTCTTCTTGAGTTTCATGTGTTTTACAAATTGTATCTTGTATCTTGGGTATTCTAAGTTTCTGGGCTAATATCTGCTGATCAGTGAGTACATCTCATGTGAGTTCTTTTGTGATTCGGTTACCTCACTCAGGATGTTGCCCTCCAGATCCAACCATTTGTCTTGGAATTTCATAAATTCATTCTTATCAATACCTGAGTAGTACTCCATTGTGTAAATGTACCACATTTTCTGTATCCATTCCTATGTTAAGGGGCATCTGGGTTCTTTCCAGCTCCTGGCTATTATAAATGAGGCTGCTATGTACATAGTGGAGCATGTGTCTCTATTACCAGTAGGAACATCTTCTGGATATATGCCCAGGAGAGGTATTGTGGGATCCTCCAGTAGTACTATGTCCAATTTTCTGAGAGACCGCCAGACTGATTTCCAGAGTGGTGTACAAGCTTGCAATTCCACCAACAATGGAGCAGTGTTCCTCTTTCTCCACATCTTACCAGCATCTGCTGTCACCTGAATTTTTAATCTTAGCCATTCTGGATGCTGTGAGGTGGAATCTCAGTTTTGTTTTGATTTGCGTTTCCCGGATGATTAAGGATGCTGAACATTTTTTCAGGTGCTTCTCAGCCATTCAGGTTTCCTCAGGTGAGAATTTTTTGTTTAGCTCTGAGCCCCATTTTTTAATGGGGTTATTTGATTTTCTGGAGTCCACCTTCTTGAGTTCTTTATATATATTGGATATTAGTCCCCTATTTGATTTAGGATAGGTAAAGATCCTTTCCTAATCTGGTGGTGACCTTTTTGTCTTATTGAGAGTGTCTTTTGCCTTACAGAAGCTTTACAATTTTATGAGGTCCCATTTGTCGATTCTCAATCTTACAGCACAAGCCATTGCTGTTCTATTTAGAAATTTTTTCCCTGTGCCCATATCTTTGAGGCTTTTCCCTACTTTCTCCTCTATAAGTTCACTGTCTCTGGTTTTATGTGGAGTTCATTGATCCACTTAGATTTGACCTTAGTACAAGGAGATAGGAATGGTTCAATTCGAATTCTTCTACATGATAACCGCCAGTTGTGCCAGCACCATTTTTTGAAAATGCTGTCTTTTATCTATTGGATGGGTTTAGCTCCCTTGTCAAAGATCAAATGACCATAGGTGTGTGGGTTCATTTCTGGGTCTTCAATTCTATTCCATTGGTCTACTTGTCTGTCACTATACCAGTACCATGCAGTTTTTATCACAATTGCTCTGTAGTAAAGCTTTAGGTCCGGCATGGTGATTCCACCAGAGGTTCTTTTATCCTTAAGAAGAGTTTATGCTCTCCTAGGTTTTTTGTTATTCCAGATGAATTTGCAGATTGCACTTTCTAATTTGTTGAAGAATTGAGTTGGAATTTTGATGGGGATTGCATTGAATCTGTAGATTGCTTTTGGCAAGATAGCCATTTTTATTATATTTATCCTGCCCATCCATGAGCATGGGAGATCTTTCCATCTTCTGAGTTCTTCTTTAAATTCTTTCTTCAGGGACTTGAAGTTCTTACCATACAGATCTTTTACTTCCTTAGTTATAGTCACGCCAAGGTATTTTATATTATTTGTGACTATTGAGAAGGGTGTGGTTTCCCTAATTTCTCTCTTAGCCTGTTTATCCTTTGTGTAGAGAAAGTCCATTGACTTGATTGAGTTAATTTTATGTTCAGCTATTTCAATGAAGCTGTTTGTCAATTTTAGGAGTTCTCTGGTCGAATTTTTAGGGTCACATATATACTATCATATCATCTGCAAAAAGTGATATTTTGACTTCTTCCTTTCCAATTGATATCTCCTTTATCTCCTTTTGTTGTCGAATTGCTCTGGCTAGGACTTCAAGTACAATTTTGAATAGGTAGGGAGAAAGTGGACAGCCTTATCTAGTCCCTGATTTTAGTGGGATTGATTCAAGCTTCTCACCATTTACTTTGATGTTGGCTACTGTTTGCTGTAGATTGCTTTTATCATGTATAGGTATGGGCCTTGAATTCCTGATCTTTCCAAGACTTTTAGCATCAGTGGGTGTTGGATTTTGTCGAATGTTTTCTCTGCACCTAACGAGATGATCATGTGGTTTTTGCCCCTGAGTTTGTTTATATAAGGGCTTATATTGATGGATTTCTGTATATTAAACCATCCCTGCATCCGTGGAATGAAACCTACTTGGTTAGGATGGATGGTTGTTTTGATGTGTTCTTGGATTTGGTTAGCGAGAATTTTATTATTTTTGCATCGATATTCAAAAGGGAAATTGGTCTGAAGTTCTCTATCTTTGTTGGGTCTTTCTGTGGTTTAGGTATCAGAGTAATTTTGGCCTCATAGAATGAATTGGGCAGGGTACCTTCTGCTTCTATTTTGTGGAATAATTTGTGAAGAACTGGAATTGGATCTTCTTTGAAGGTCTGATAGAACTCTGCACTAAATCCATCTGGTCCTGGGCTTTTTCTGGTTGGGAGATTATTAATGACTGCTTGTATTTCTTTAGGGGATATAGAACTGTATAGATCATTAACCTGATCCTGAGTTAACCTTTGTTTCCTGGTGTCTGTCTTTAAATTTGTCCATTTCATCCAGGTTTTCCAGTTTTGTTGAATATAGCCTTTTGTAGAAGAATCTGGTGGTGTTTTGGATTTCTTCATGATCTGTTGTTATGTCTCCCTTTTCATTTCTGATTTTGTTAATTAGGATGCTGTCCCTGTGCCCTGTAGAGAGTCTGGCTAAGGGTTTATCTATCTTGTTGATTTTCTCAAAGAACCAGCTCCTTGACTGGTTGATTCTTTGAATAGTTCTTCTTGTTTCCACTTGGTTGATTTCACCCCTGAGTTTGATTATTTCCTGCTTTCTACTCCTCTTGGGTGAATTTGCTTCCTTTTGTTCTAGTGCTTTTAGGTATGTTGTCAAGCTGCTAGTGTGTGCTCTCTCTAGTTTCTTTTTGGAGGCACTCAGAGTTCTAAGTGTTCCTCTTAGAAATGCTTTCATTGTGTCCCATAAGTTTGGGTATGTTGTGGTTTCATTTTCATTAAACTCTAAAAAGTCTTTAATTTCTTTCTTTATTCCTTCCTTGAACAAGGTATCATTGAGAAGAGTGTTGTTCAGTTTCTACATGAATGTTGGCTTTCTATTATTTATTTTGTTATTGAAGATTGGAGTTAGTCCATGGTGATCTGATAGGATGCATAGGACAATTTCAATATTTTTGTATCTGTTGAGGCATGTTTTGTGACAAATTATATGGTCAGTTTTGGAGAAGGTACCATGAGGTGCTGAGAAGAAGGTATATCCTTTTGTTTTAGGATAGAATGTTCTGTAGATATCTGTTAAATCCATTTGTTTCATAACTTCTGTTAGTTTCACTGTGTCCCTGTTTAGTTTCTGTTTCCAGGATCTGTCCATTGATGAAAGTGGTGTGTTGAAGTCTCCCACTATTATTGTGTGAGGTGCAATGTGTGCTTTGAGCTTTACTAAAGTCTCTTTATGAATGTGCCTGCCCTTGCAATTGGAGTATTGATATTCAGAATTGAGAGGTACTCTTGGTCGATTTTAACTTTGATGAGTATGAAGTTCCCCTCCTTGTCAGAAAAGACAAGTTATCAGAAAAGATAACTTTGGGTTGGAATTCGATTTTATTTGATATTAGAATGGCTACTCCAGCTTGTTTCTTCAGACCATTTGTTTGGAAAATTGTTTTCCAGCCTTTCACTCTAAGGTAGTATCTATCTTTTTCTCTGAGATGTGTTTCCTGTAATCAGCAAAATGTTGGTTCCTGTTTGTTTAGGCAGTCTGATAGTTTACGTCTTTTTATTGGGAAATTGAGTCCATTGATATTAAGAGATATTAAGGAAAAGTTAATGTTGCCTCCTATCATTTTTGTTGTTAGAGTTGGTATTCTGTTCTTGTGGCTGTCTTCTTTTAGGTTTCTTTTAGGATTACTTTCTTGCTTTGTCTAGGATATGTTTTCTGTTAATGTATTGGTTTTTTTCTGTTATTATCCTTTGAAGGGCTGGATTCCTGGAAAGATATTGTGTGAATTTGGTTTTGTCGTGGAATACTTTGGTTTCTCCTTCTATGTTAATTGAAAGTTTGGCTGGGTATAGTAGCCTGGGCTGACATTTTTGTTCTCTTAGTGTCTGTATGACTCCTGTCCAGGATCTTCTGGCTTTCATAGTCTCTGGTGAAAAGTCTGGTGTAATTCTTATAGGCCTGCCTTTATATGTTACTTGACCTTTTTCCCTTACTGCTTTTAATATTTTATCTTTATTTAGTGCATTTGTTGTTATTATTATTATGTGTTGGGAGGAATTTCTTTTCTGATCCAGTCTATTTGGAGTTCTGTAGGCTTCTTGTATGTTCACGGGCATCTCTTTCTTTAGGTTTGGGAAGTTTTCTTCTATAATTTTGTTGAAGTTATTTGCTGGCCCTGTAAGTTGAAAATCTTCATTCTCATCTACTCCTATTATCTGTAGGTTTGGCTTTCTCATTGTGTCCTGGATTTCCTGGATGTTTTGAGTTAGGATCTTTTTGCATTTTGCATTTTTTTTATTGTTGTGCCGATGTTCTCTATGGAATCTTCTGCACCTGAGATTCTCTCTTCCATCTCTTGTATTCTGTTGCTGATGCTTGAATTTATGGTTCCAGATTTCTTTGCTAGGGTTTCTCTCTCCAGTGTTTTCTCACTTTGAGTTTTCTTTATTGTGTCTACGCCCCTTTTTAGGTCTAGTATGGTTTTGTTCATTTCCATCACCTGTTTGGATGTGTTTTCCTGTTTTTCTTTAAAGACTTCTACCTGTTTGGTTGTGTTTTCCTGTTTTTCTTTAATGACTTGTAACTCTTTAGCAGTGTTCTCCTATATTTCTTTAAGTGAGTTATTAAAGTCCTTCTTGATGTCTTCTACCATCATCATGAGATATGCTTTTAAATCCGGGTCTAGCTTTTCGTGTGTTGGGGTGCCCAGGACTGGCTGAGGTGGGAGTGATGGGTTCTGATGATGGTGAGTGGTCTTGGTTTCTGTTAGTAAGATTCTTACATTTGCCTTTTATCATCTAGTAATCTCTGGAGTTAGTTGTTATAGTTGTCTCGATTTAGAGCTTGCTCCTCTGGTGATTCTGTTAGCCTTTATCAGCATATCTGGGAGACTAGCTCTTTCCTGAGTTTCAGTGGTTAGAACACTCTCTCCAGGCAATCTCTCCTCTTCCAGGGAAGGTGCACAGATATCTGGTGTTCGGACCTCCCCTCTGGCATCAGATGAAAGCCTGAAACAGGGCCTGTCCCAGAAGCTGTTAGCTTCTGTAGTCCACACTCTCACCTGTGCAGACTATTCCTGGAGGGATCCGGGAACCAGGATGGCTCCCCAGGTGCTCTGACAAAGCCCTCCTGGGGGAGGCAGATACCTCTCCTCTGGCAGAGAAGGTGCCCGGATGTCTGGAACCCCAAACCGGGTCTGCCTCAGAAGCTGTGTGGCTTCTGCTTGTCCCAGAAGCTGTTAGCTTCTGTAGTCCACACTCTCACCTGCGCAGACTAGTCTTTGTGGGATCTGGGAACCAAGATGGCTCCCCAGGTGTTCAGGCAAAGCCCTCCTGGGTGGGGCGGACACCCCTCCTCCCATAATCTCTTCTTGATGATTTATAGAAATAACTTAGGAGCTGATATAAATTGGTGCATATCCCTGGGAAATGACTGGCAGTGTCCAGTGGGTCCTATATTTGATCCATTTTAGTGCACAAGGGTTGTTGTTCATAAAATATAATGCAGTGGAGGGTTCAGAACATATGATGGACACTCAGGGCATGTGCACATTAGGTCTTGATAGTTCAGGCCTGTTAATTTGCTGGGTTTTGAATGTATTGGTTGTTTTGAGATGATGACCAGGATACTGACAAATAAGGCATTTATTACCATACGTATTTATGTCATGGCCAGACAGATAAAGAGGCTACAGCATTGCAGAGTCTTGGAAGAGAATTAGAGCCCACGTGGCAAAATAGAAGACTCTTTGGCTGTTGATGTTGGTTGAAGTCTCACAAGAGGACCCAGCACCTAGATTGTAATTCCCTGGTAGGAATTCCCAATAGAGCCAATGCCCACTTTAATGTTAACTTTTTTGCCAGGTGAGAAATCTGGCACCAGAGATCCTCTGTTAGCTAAGGATTCGTGGACAATGCCTCCACTCAATGTCTGTCACACTGTGAAAGGGGGAAGGTTCTGGGAGAACCATAGTTGGATTCTAACATAAATTGTATATATATAAAAATGTGTAGGAAAGATGCAGGGAAGGAAAATTCATGCTTGCAGAGGTGTAATTAGTAATAAGCAGGTACACAGGGGTTAGAGTGAAGAAGGTCATCATATTTGCAATGGAGAAAGAAAAATAGAGACTGCAATACACAGAAGTGATGGGCCATGAGAGTCAGGTCAGGCCTCTGTAACCCACTGGTCTGGCAGAAGTGAATATATATTAAAAGCTTGAATATACTTTCTTTCTCTGGCTATTAGAAGAATGGATCCTACCCAATAAGTTAGAATTTCCCCTGGAATCTTTCACTGGGAGAGGAAATGACTGAAGCTATGGCAAACATCAAGAGGGAAAAATTATCAGAGAGGAACTTTTCTCCTGGAGAAGGATTTATAACTTGTCATGTGAACCTGTAGTAGGGACCTCTGAACTGACACAGTGATAGGCAAGAGGCTTTGGGCTTCTTGACTAGGCTGATTGAGTTAGGCATAGCTCTTGCTTTCATTTTAAACTCCACTGGACCCCAAAGTACATCAACCTGAGGGGCAGGGTCACTGGATCATCTTTCCCTAACTCCTACACAGTCACATTGAAAAAAATCTGCTTTTCTTCTTTTCTTAAAGGTTGGGGTGGGTGAAGCTAGCTTGTTGAGGTACAGACATGTTTACTAGATTCTGAGGCCATGGCTGTGTGAATCAAATAGAAACAACAGAAGTAGATAAAACAACTCAAAGATAGAATTTGAGTCAGTGTTTACTCAGGGCAGACAGCATACAACAGTGAAGGAAGAGGAAGATAGAATTGTGTTCTAATGAGGATCAGATTTTGGGATGCTCCTAGGTACAACTGGCTATATAATTCATAATGGCTGGTATGAAATGCCACAGGACACCACCTCCACAGATCTAACAGTAGAGTGAGGGTCAGTAGAAACATACGCTATACAGAGTTCTTGAAGGGACAAGTCAGTGGTGGTCAAAAACTTGGGGACACTCTAAACCCTGAAGCATGGCAAAGTGAACCCATTTACTGGTTATATTTATTTAATTCTAGGTTTAGTGAAAATTTGTTATTTCACTTAATTCAGCCCCTAGTAAAGTTAAATGAAATGACAGTTCTCTTCATTATCTCCTAATGGGGTGCAAATACCTCCCGTAGCTGTGCCCTTCCACATGGCTGGTGAAACTAAGAGCAAGAGAACAAGACATTTCATTATTTTCTAGTCATGTAAATTTTACTTGTCATTTGGGAAGGTTGACAATAAAAAAAATCATAAAATTAGTGAATTTGCATGCCAAACCTCTAAATATTTGTAGAATGCTAGCGGACCATATTCTGATGTTAATATGACCTTTGAAACATCTTATCTGGCATTTCAAGAGCTCTATACTGCATGGCTTATTTGAAATAGTGTGTGGGAGGAAAATCGCAGAAAGTCATTTTGTGTTTGGAAAAGAAAGAAAAGCACACTAATTGTACAGAACAGGAAAGGCCCTTTGAAAGATGTCCTTCACTTGCCTTTGTTTGAGGCTAATTATGTACTTTTAAAGGTACTTCCCACAGGAATGGTTTTTGATTCATGAGTTATTTTTGTATAGATATATTGCCCCTTCAGATATTTGCCATATTGCTAAGGAAATAGTTACCAATGGAAGCATTTCTTTGCATGCCAAGGCTTTTTTAACTCTTAGGAAAAATATAACAATAAGACAGACTTGAAAAGACAAAAAAAAAGAAAAACCCTCATTCTTACATAAATTCTTACATAAATTTTCATCTCACACTTCTTTTTATTTAAGATACTTTCAAAAATGATATTCTCATATGGTTGTATATAATGTCTGGCAAAAGACCGGTCAAAGTGTGAAGTCTCAGCATGCAACAGTATCCCTTTCCTTTGTGAATCGTATGTCTTCTTTGTGAGAAGAGTAAGTGATTACAGCACTAGTTTTATTTCAGAAAGCAAAGATGGTTTCCTACAAAAGTAGACATGTACTATCCAATACTTTGAAAAATGTTTCCTGTTTTACTGCCTCCTCTTTTTCACCCTACCATGGGACCCCTGGTTGCACATCACCCAAACTTCCATGAGAAGTTCAGGTTAAGGTTTCCTATAGTATTATTGAAATACCCTAGTTCTCTACTCCTTTTCCTGAGGTCGTAGGACCTTGGTCTTATTTGAGTAGACAGGGTGAAGCTTCACTTCTCAGAAGATGGGTAGGATACCATTGCACTGGGAATCACATGGTATATCATTGATATAAGAGGGCTGTTACGGTTAATGTCACCTGTTGCCTGCTACAGAGAAAACAATTTTCTAAAGACAAAAGAACAAGAAATATCTCTTGTCCTAATGAAAAAGAAGAGGTAAAAGGTAATTTCTGAAAGTCACTTCCTGTGAGATAATGGAGAGACATGTTCAAGGCCACCCCAATCTCCATGCATGTCAGTTTCGGTGGCAGAAATGCTTTGTGGCTTATATTTCATTAGGAATGTTTCCCTCTTTGTTTTCAGATTTCATTGATATGGTTATTTATGTCCAAGATGAAAGTGGATTATCAGCCAGAATGTAAAGTGGAGATGGAAGTCAAAACAGTAAAGCTAGATGATTGGACCTATTTATATTTTCTAAAATAGTCTGATTACAAAAACTGTTGAATATGAAATTATGTGATTGCTGTGATGAATCAGGCACTTTGCTTTATTTTTTTTCCTTTAAATAAATTTAAATGCAATCTCTTGAACAGCCAGGGTGTGTGCCTAGTTTACTTTGTCTGTGGACACTGAGTTTTAATCACAACAAAGACTTCTATTTGTGTAGCTTCAATTTCCTTTCATATTGTGTTATGGTTCTAACAAGTATTATTTCATAGTTCCTAAAATCTAAATGAGCAAAGTCTAGAACATTAACTAGTTTTAATGGAAAAAACAAACACTATTCAAGTTTGCTTTTATTTGGTATAGAAAAGCATTTATTTCACTTATCCTTCCAGGTTAGTCTTTCCTTGAGGGAAGCCAGGGGAAGAATCAAATAGGAACTGAAGCAAAAATCATTGTGAAAGCTCTTTTTTCCTGTCTGTAAACGAGGTTGGTTACATAGCAGTTTAGAAATCATCAGCCTAGGGATGGTACCACCCATAGTGGACTAGGCTCTTATATGTTGGCAATCATGGCAATACCTCATAGATATTTCCACAGGCTAATTTATTGAAGGCATTTTCTTTTTTAAGTTTGAGGTTTCCACTTCCTAGATGACTATAGATGGTATCACATTGACAATGAAAACTAGCCATGGCATGAAAATAAGACCATTATTATGAAAATGCAAGAGGTTTAACTTATTTGGTATCCTAGGCTACACAATATGAGAAAGATCCTCAGCTGAGTCACAACCCCAACATTCCTAAAGTTTTAGTTGTATCCAACTAACTCTACAGTTATTGTGTACTTAATAATTTTACAATAGTCTTGGATATAACAGGGACTCTTATTCTATAGGCTACAAAAATCATAATGATCGTGTACTTCATAAATCACTTAATGTTTAAAGGAAATGATGGTCAGCATTTTTAATGGTGAGAAAACCAGAAACCTATTAGATTAACTTAAAAATGAAGAGATGTTTCATCCTGAATACTGAGAGATTGATCCAACAGCATGAATATGATGGATCTAATACTTGAATAATCTCTTTAAGTCTCTGTGCTACTCTTGCCCTTTGTTAGTTTTTCCCTTTGGTCTAGTTTAAGTAGAAAATATAATTCTTAACTTGGTAGGATAACATATACTTGTAAGCCTACACTTTGGAGGCTGAGAAAAGAGGGCTGTGTTTGGAGGACAGCCTGAATTATATAGCAAGACTCTGATGTAAAACAAATAGAAGGCAATACTTTCTAGCTCTTGACTCCTGTTTGGGTCTTAAAGCTAGAATTTCAGAAAAATTATAGTGTCTGTTTTTTGGTGGATCTAGCCAAGGAAAATCCAATAAGGATACTGATTGGCCTGGAGTCATATGACACTTCATATGAGGCCTATGTGTTGCTTGGATAGTGCAAGTGTAAGCATCTAGGCCTAACTAGACTATGTAGAATAGATTTTTCATAGGAAAGAAGGAGAAAAATTCCTTAACAGTGGTAAAGAATATAACAGATATGTTCCAATTTAAAAAAAAAATCACTGAATCTGCTCCTGCCTTCCTAAAATTTGGGAATATCAACTCATGGACACGTGCACACAACTCATCCTTTCACTAATTCTCTTTTTTCTCATCTAAGAAACACACTATGATGGTTAACTTTATATCATCTTGACTGGGCTGAGAGATGCCCGGATGGCTAGGAAGACAAATCTGTGTATGTCTGTGTGGCTAGGAAGACATTATTTCTGTGTATGCCTGTATGGGTGTTTCAAGAAAAGCTTAGTCTTGAAGTTGATGAACTATGGTAAATCTACAGTCTTTTCTAGTGTGAATGTGTCTCATCTCATAGATTGAAGACTTGAATAGAACAGCAACAGTTGAGCCAGGATGGTTTGATTTTCTGTGCTTGAACTCAGATATCTTTCTTGTCTTTTCTCTGATGTAAATGCTTCTGGCCCTTGGGCCTTCAGATGGTCCCAAGAATTGAGCCATCAACGCATTTGATTCTTAGGCTATGGATAAAGGACAGCAGTGGTTTTCCTGAATCTTTAGTGTATAGAATGCAGAGCATAGTATTCTAAGCTGCTACAATCATGTGAGCTGATTCCATATGTATTTCTATATCCATCTTAAGCATATTATTTCTGTTTTCTTTAGGCCAAAATGTTTTGTAAACATCAGCTGTTTTTAACATGTTAATTTATATTGTTTTATATATATATATATATATATGTGTGTGTGTGTGTGTGTGTGTGTGTGTGTGTGTGTGTGTGTGTGTGTATCGGTACCTAAGGCACAGAAACAGCTTTGTATCTCCATATTAATATAAGCTTCATGAGATCATTTGGAAGATAGATTCTCTTCATTTTATGAACTACTCAGCCCAACATATGTCATTGGAAAATGAAATCGAAATGTCTCCTGTTTTCATTCATGTCACATACAAAAATGCTAAGCAGAATAGGAATGTGAATAGAGACCTGGTACCACCTTAGAAATGCATTAGCATGAATCCTGTAATTCAGCCATTCCACAGAGCCTCCCATCTGCTTCCCATTTCAGCTTCTGGTGCCAACCTTTTCTGCAGCCTTATTAGGAAACATTTGGCGTGTGTTTTATAGCAGTTGTATTTAATGTACTTTCTAATCAGACATAAAAATAATGATGTCAGTTCAGCAAGAAATATTTTCGCAGTGAATCCATTTTGGTTCTTGGTGATTGTCCCCTTAATTTCCTATTATGTGATATAAATAATCTGTCAGTTAATTCTAGAAGTTTGTCAAGGGGAAAAAGTCACTGTATTTTGATGCCCTTAGGATTTGAAGGCCCAAATGCAGCAACACTGTGCAATCGGCAGAGGGCAGTGTGCAAGAGTAGCAGATTATAGATGTCTTTAGTAGGGTAGGCTGTATCTTCAAGTTCCCTAGTAATAACCTTTTCCTGATGCAGATTGATACCTCATAGATGCTGATAGCTGAACTTTTGTTCCCATTTTTAGTTGACAAGAGTAAAGTTTCAGCAGGGTTAAAAGTTTGTTCCAGGTTATACACACAACAGCTGAGGGAAGAAGAAAGACAGCCAAGCCAGTGTTCTTTCTCTGTCAGTGTCTTGTTACTACACACAGAAGAGTAAAATCTGTATTTGCAGGGACCTATGTAAGGGCAAAGGAACAATAGAAAATGGGGATTCAGCATAGAGGTAGTCTCTTGCCAGACTGGCTGTTTTTTCGAGCTGGCTAGGGTACAAGAGTATCCAGCTTGGGGCTCCCCTTAGGTAAGGCTTCCTTCACTGACTGCATTGTCCATTTCCAAGATTTGGGTGTTAGTTGTTGCCTTTTGTTCTTCAGAGGTGTGAGACTTAGATCAGAGGCACACGTTGGGATTGGAGACTCGGCTGAGCCTGAGCTCTGGCACAGCGGAGAGTCAACACATCCTCTCCTTTACATTTATTTTAATGTAATTTACATTAATTTTACAGATAAGTCTGAGGACTTATCATCGTCACTTGCCTTTACTGTCCTCTCTTAGATGCTGCTGCTGAGAAACATAGATATTATGTGTCTCTCACACTGTTGAAACAGTAACCCATGTTTCCTGAATGGGGAGCTCTGGTGATTCTTCCTGTAGAAGTCAGTCAAATCATAGTTGAGTACCAAACCTTACTTCTTTCAGCATTTTTACTACTGTCAGCTGTATCCTCTGAGAATCATCTCTGGATGAACAATTTCTACATTCTATTTCATCCTCTCTAGAAAAATGTATGGTTTCTGGATGCCATTCCCTGATGGGAAATGATATACTGTGTTTGTCCCTAGCTCTGTGAGTAACTTCCAAACTGTGGATAATCAAAGAAATATAAATGAAAGACTATTTGCTGCCCCTGCCTTCTTGACATAGCCTAGCCATTTATCTTCAGCTTATCTCTGTCAGTTATTTTCTTATCAATACCACTGCTTTACCCTGTCTTTAGACTACAAGAAATTTGCAACGGAACATGGTTTCATTTGCTTTCTTTATTGTACCACTCAGTAAGCCTTATATGCAAATGACATAAAGTGACATTCTTACTGCTGTGGCGCTCGTGCTTGGCAGCTCCTGAGACCTACAATGTTTTTTGACAACATTTTTTTTGTTTTCTTTTCTTCAGTTTCTTTTTTCTTTATTAGATATTTTCTTTATTTACATTTCAAATGCTATCCTGAAAGTTCCCTATACCCTCCCCTACTCACCCACTCCCACTTCTTGGCCCTGGCGTTCCCCTGTACTGAGGCATATAAAGTTTACAAGACCAAGGGGCCTCTCTTCCCAGTGATGGCCGACTAGGCCATCTTCTGCTACATAGGCAGCTAGAGACATGGACTCTGGGGGTACTGATTAGTTCATATTCTTGTTCCACCTATAGGGCTGCAGAACCCTTCAGCTCTTTGGGTGCTTTCTCTAGCTTCTCCACTGGGAGTCCTGTGTTCAATCTTACAGATGACTGTGAGCATCCACTTCTGTATTTGTCAGGCACTGGCATAGCCTAATACGAGACAGCTATACCAGGGTCACTTCAGCAAAATCTTGCTGGCATATGCAATACTGTTTGGGTTTGGTGGCTGATTATGGGATGGGTCCCCGGGTTGGATAGTCTCTGAATAGTCCATCCTTTCATCTTAGCTCCAAACTTTGTCTCTGTAACTCCTTTCATGGGTATTTTGTTTCCTATTCTCAGGAGGAATGAATTATCCACCCATTGGTCTTCCCTCTTCTTGATTTTCTTGTGTTTTGCAAATTGTATCTTGGGAATTCTAAGTTTCTGGGATAATATCCACTTATCAGTGAATGAATATCTAATGACTTCTTTGTGATTGGGTTACCTCACTAAGGATGATGCCCTCCAGGTACATCCATTTGTCAAAGAATTTCATAAATTCATTGTTTTTAATAGCTGAGTAGTACTCCATTGTGTAGATGTACCACATTTTCTATATACATTCCTCTGTTGAGGGGCATCTGGGTTCTTTCCAGCTTCTGGCTATTATAAATAAGGCTGCTGTGAACATAGTTGGAGCATGTGTTCTTATTACCAGTTGGAACATTTTCTGGGTATATGCCCAGGAGAGGTATTGCTGGATCTACGGGTAGTACTATGTCCAATTTTCTGAGGAACTGCCAGACTAACTTCCAGAGTGGTTGTACAAGCTTGCAATCACAGCAGCAATGGGGGAGTGTTCCTTTTTCTCCATGTTCTCACCAGCATCTGCTGTCACCTGAATTTTTGATCTTAGCCATTCTGACTGGTGTGAGGTGGAATCTCAAGGTTGTTTTGATTTGCATTTCTCTGATGATTAAGGATGTTGAACATTTTTTTTTCAGGTGCTTCTCAGCCATTCGGTATTCCTCAGGTGAGAATTCTTTGTTTAGCTCTGTACCTCATTTTTAATGGGGTTATTTGAATTTCTGGAGTCCAGCTTCTTGAGCTCTTTGTATATATTGGATATTAGTCCCCTATCAGGTTTAGGATTGGTATAAATCATTTCCCAATCTGTTGGTGGCCTTTTTGTCTTATTAACAGTGTCTTTTGCCTTACAGAAGCTTTGCAATTTTATGAGGTCCCATTTGTCAATTCTTGATCTTACAGCACAAGCCATTGCTGTTCTATTTAGGAAAATTTCCCCTGTGCCCATATCTTAGAGGCTTTTCCCCACTTTCTCCTCTATAAATTTCAGTGTCTCTGGTTTTATGTGGAGTTATTTGATCTACTTAGACTTGAGCTTTGTACAAGGAGATAGGAATGGATCAATTTGCATTCTTATACATGATAACTGCCAGTTGTGCCAGCACCATTTTTTGAAAATGCTGTCTTTTTTCCACTGGATGGTTTTAGCTCCCTTGTCAAAGATCAAGTGACCATAGGTGTCTGGTTTCATTTCTGGGTCTTCAATTCTATTCCATTGATCTACCTTTCTGTCACTGTACTAGTGCCATGCAGTTTTTATCACAATTGCTCTGTAGTACAGCTTGAGGTCAGGCATAGTGATTCCACCAGAGACACCTTCAATTCTATCTTCTGCAGGTGGCTTTGTTTATTTTCTGAATATTACGCCCACAAACCTGCTTCCTGCCCCATCTCTACGGCCCCTCCCTTGCTTCACATGGACACCTGGTACCTCTTTGTTTTTCCACCTTATTTTATTTGAATCATTACAATCAATCACATAGTCAAGTCTTTGGCACAGTAAAACAAGCTCTCTTGGTTGATGCAGAAATTAGCACCTTTTATATTTCCTGAGAAAATGATGCTCATTTTGCTATTTGTGTGCCTATTGCCAGATACAGATCCCAAACTTCATTTCCTAGTGTCTTCTGCTTTTGAGTTTTATTTCCTGGTAGAAAGGATCAGATCTTTTATTTCTCTGATTGATCTTTAGTTCCTTTTCTTGAGGATCTTGGAACCAACATAGACCCAGAGTTTTGTGGTTACCCATTGAGGATGCTCAGAAGTCTGGATGACATGACCACTTTCCCTCAGCATTACTTCTTTTCCCCAAGCCGTAGCTCACTGTTACCTCAGCTTTAGTAAGTTGGAATGATTAACTCACCAGTAACCTTTCACATGATGCTTCTGCCTCTCTCATTCTTGAAAATATTCTACAGTGCATTATTATGGGATCTCAGTTTCTAAACTTAGCTTCTTATTGGAGGGGTAGAAATACCACTCTTAGCACATCTTTGGTAGGTCTGTCTTAGTGCCCTCTGCACCTCAAAAAAAATTAAAGCTAGGTCATGATTTGCACCTGCCTCTAGCTTTCTTAGCAAGTTGCTTCTCCTGAGATTCTCACCTTGGTTATTCAGTTAGTTAATGATAGAGACAGGAAGCTCTTAGTTCAGGGTATATTAATCTATTGATAGGCATGTTGATTCCATTTCCTTGCTGTTATAAATACAGTGGCAATTAAATGTTTTTCTTTTAATTATTTCTCCTGCACAGGGGGCTATTTTTTTATCCACTTTACATTTTTTCCTTATGAGAAATAAGTCCTTCTTAGCTGTAGCAATTATTAATAGTCCTTAACTGATTCATCTCATGTATTAATCTCATGTATTAAGACTGATTCATCTCATGTATTAAGAATCTTTTTCTTTTTCTAGAAAGATTTTAGGCTCTTCTCCAGCAGATGAAGTTTACTTCATGCTGCAGATAGGAAAACGTCTTGCTTTTTTGACTATAGATTAGGGAATCAAAAATCTCTAAAGAACCTTAGCTTTCCTTCTTCTATCTTCACGTTTCTGGGTCTAAGAGGACCCAAGACACCAGAGCTGGCCTCTTTGTTTTTTAGAAGAAAAATGGCTTCCCAGAAAGGATAAGCACTGAGTCCCCTATTGATGGATCAGATTACTTGGTGAGGGACCCTGTCTTTTCATGCCCCTGCCAAAGAAATGTTATAAGGGTTGATTTCCCCTACTATGGGTATTGCTTCAGATGCCATAGTGCGGCTCCAAGTGTGGGAGAAGGAGGTAGTCAGGCCTCAGTTTACTGAGGTGCCTGTAATTGTCACCAGACCTGTATGTATTCTATCAGAATTTTCCAGTATTGTCCCTTTTGTTGAAATCGAATACATTTCTGTTTTGTTTTTCTGAGGCTCTCCAGAGGCTATTTTGTTATATATCACTTGGAATTACACAGTGTAGGCAGTAAGCACAACTTTAAGTAGAACATCCACAAATCAAACATACCAGTGCCCTATATTTCTTTTTTCAAGTTAAAATATTTTAGAGACTCTTGATAAATGTAGGTGGCTATATCAACTGATTATGGATTTCTGAAAATAGACATTGGGAACATATATTTCTCCAGACCACCTCCAGTGATTCAAAGCAATGCTATATTGAGAAGCACTGAGTCAGGACTAAAGTTTAATTTCCAGGGATCTAGAAAACCATAGGGAAGTTGTGCACTGGGTGTTGCATACTGTTATTATTTGTCAAATATGAAAAACAACATTTTGACCAAGTTATCTTATGGTCTCAAAGCACAAATGTCACCCCTCCAGGATTCCCAGGGTCCTCTACATTATCCATTTACCTTTGCCTATGAATGCTCCAGCTTCTTTTCATTTCTTTGGTATAAATATATGGAAAGATTTTTTGACAAGAAAAATTTCCTAAGTTAAACTAGCTTCCCTTTGAAAATAAATGAGTCACTTTTCTGCCTCATATTCCAAAGGAAAACAATTGCCTTTAAACTCTATTCTGTACATTTGAGTAAAATATATTAAATGTAATATGTGAAATGTGTGGAAATGATATATACTTCTTGAGCAAACACAATATATTGGGCTGAGGGAAATAAAAGGTCCAGGCTGGTGGAAGTATGCAAGTAAATGAATAGGCCAGGGGAGGCAGTCCATTTGGTAATACATTTGCCTTAGAAATACCACAAGAACCTAAGTTTGATTCCTGAAATTCACAGAAAAAAAAAAGCTAGGCATGTTGGTATCACTTTATTGAAAAAAGTTGTCATACAATATATTCTGATCATGTTTCCCCCCTTTCCAAATTCCTCCTCCATCTTACTCCTCCTTTACCATACCCTTCTTTCTGTCTTTGAAAAACAAAAACCAAACAGACACAGACACACACAGACACACAGACACACAGATACACACACACACACACACAGAGAGAGAGAGAGAGAGAGAGAGAGAGAGCATAAGCTAGGGAGGCAAAGAGGAGGATCTGTGGTTCTCATTGACCAGTTTTAGGTCAGTGATAGACATTTCTCAAAAACGTGGTAGATGGCATCTGAAGAATGACATTTGGGGGCTGTTTTCTGGCCTCCATATGCACCACACACATACACATGTGCAAACATTCTCACAGACTCACAATACTAATATACTTTGAGAGATATGGGAACTACTGGACAATCAGATTAGCTGGTGATGAACACAAGGAGGAAAATGAAACAGGGAGTTGATTAAATGCCTGGCAAGTAGGGGTGATGTGTGGGCCCTCTACTTTAAAGGAAACCAGACTGATCTTTGAGCATGTGGAGGTAGGGCAAGGCCTGTCCAGATCTGATAATCAGTACCACTACTATTATCCCGATTTTAGAAAATGAGGAAAGCCAGGCCTGAAAGCTTCATTGTCAGTGATGGAAATGGTTTATTTTTTCATTTTCATCTTTTATAACTAAAGTGCATTTTGTACTCTTTTGTCTTTAAAATTAGACATCCTAACAAGTGCTAAGCTTTATTTCCTACTTTTTTATAAATACAGCCATCTCTCTCTCTGATGAATCATAAATCAGTGAGGTATTAAGTGTTCAAGGTTAGTTATAGAAAGCCCAATGCAGTGGCAAATGTAAATACAATTTTCCTTCTTTGCTTATTAATTACTAGATAACAAGTCCAGGCAATCCTCAGAGCCAGAGCGGATGCAGGGTGTCTTAAAATAGACTATTTCCTTTTGTTAAATCCTAGACTATAACGGAGCAGTAGCCATCCTTAGAGGCTGACCATCAGACAGTAGGGTGTTTTTCATTGTCTGTAAGCAAGTCCTTGAAATGAGGCAATGGCACCAGTGTAGAGTAAGCTGAGGTCTAAGAGAGTATCTCTCACTGGCCATTCAAAAGCAGAAATGAAACCATCATAAAACTCTGTCGTATTATTTATTTTTCTCTTTGCTATGACTAAACATAAGAGAAATAGTCATAAGAAGGAAGGGTTCATGATGGCTTACAGAATGTATAGTCCGTCATGGCAGACAATATGAAGCAGTTGGTTATGCTGCGCTTATGGCTAGGAAACAGATGAATGCTGGTGTTAAGATCCTCTGTCTCTGTCTCTGTCTCTGTCTCTGTCTCTGTCTCTGTCTCTGTCTCTCTCTCTCTCTGTGTGTGTGTGTGTGTGTGTGAGAGAGAGAGACTGTACATCTGTCTGTGGGCATGTTATCACCTGGCCATGGGCCTTGGTGGCCAGAGATCAGTACTGAGTACCCTCCTCTATTGCTCACAATTATTTTGGAGACAGGATCTCTTATGGAGCTTACAACTCATAGTCTCTGCTTTTCTGCCTGACCAGCAAGCCTTCAGGATCCCCCAGTCTCAGTGTCCGTAGAACCGAGGCTACAAGTCCATGCCACAGGGCTTCACATTTACATGGTTTCCTGGGATTCAAACTCAGATTCCCATGCTCATGCAGCATTCACTTTATTCACTGAGTCTTGTCTGCATCCTTCCTTTGTATTCATTCTGTGTCCCCAAGCCGACAGATGGTGCCTAACCATATTTAGGGCCTTTCCATCTCAATTAGCCCAATCTATAAACTATTCACAGACTCAACTAGAGCTTTGCTTCTGAAGTGATTCTTAATCTCACCAAGTCAACAGTGAAGATTACCCATCACACCTGCAGCAGCTTTCTTTGGTGGATCAAGCTTGTCTTGCAGTGTATTTAGAACCTTGATAGAATGTATGAAGACTGCTCTTACTGTTCTGTGTAAGCTCAGGAATACAGTCAGTGAATCTAGCTCCATGGAAAGGGCACATGTGCCTTTTTAGAGAAGGCATGTCAAGAACAGTGTTAAGAAACAAAGTGGTGCCTCAACCCCAAGAAATGACTAATGAGGCACCAGTTCTGGCTGCTAGGATTCAAGGAGATGAGTAATAGATGCAGGGTAGAAAAGGTGAAGCTAATTGAGGGAGGTCAAAGAGATTTGTCACCAGTTGGGGAGGTAGGTCCAAAGCTCATTTTTATTGGCAATCACGGAACAGCCCACAGGAATGTGCAGATTAGCTAGGCTTAAGTGTATATAGTGCAAAGGACTTTTTTTCCTTTATTCACTGAAAAGAAAGAGCTTTCTTCCGTCAAGAGCATGCCCAATTGACAGCTTTAGATAGGATATAGAATAGAAAATGCTAAAACTATGCAGTATGGATGAGTTAAATCGGAATAGACATTGTTGGAAGGTTGAGGCAGAATGGGACAAGATGACATTTCCCGAGGACAGCAGAATGGAGACTGAAAGGACAGTGTTTAAAAAATGATTGTCCTTTGATTGAGGTAAAGTAGGTCAAGAAAGCTTGAAAACTCAAGTCCAGCTTGAAGTCTTATGGAAAGAGGTTGACAGCCAGATAGGGAAAATATCTTATCTGGGAAGCAGAAGAGGAGTGCTAGCTTTATTCTATGAATGCAACTGGCTTTTCTATTCAAGCCACCTAAATTCTGGTTGTAGAAGACAGCATGATTGATATATTCCCCACAGGAATCGAGGACAGTAATGTGGGTGTGACTAAAGAATGGCAAGATGTTGGAGGAGAGAACTTGGAGCAGAGTTTAAAAGGGTCCTCTTTGAAGGACCCTTCCTGGTCCAAAGAGAGAGTAGATGACATTTCATTGCCTCCTGAATGACAGGCAGGACCAGTGAGTAGACATTGACATTCATGTATGTCCATTATTATTGATGGTTCTATCCCAATACAGGGAACTCCTGAGCAATTGATGGCTGTTCATTTATTGAAAGGTATAGCTCATGTTATCTCCTTAGCACGTGATTCTATCTAGCTTCTAAGTACGCATGAACATTAGATATATGTAGGTAAGAAAGTTGGTTGAATTGAACACAATTCACTTCTTGATCACACTTACACAAAATAAGGAAAACAAAATCCATAATACAAAAAAAATCCTCATACATGCTCCCCCCTCCTGACACACACCCTGGAGATATACTTCCAATGCACATAGTTGTTGACTTAGGAAGTTTATAAAATGAACTCTACTTTGTTAATTACCCCTGTTGTAGCACCATGGTCAGAGCTTGGGGGTTAGCTAGATAGTGTTCAAAGTTTTCCTCTGAAAAATTGCAAGATCTGTGTGAATCACTCAGTCTTCCTGTTTTCTCCTTCTGTTTTAGGTAAAATGGCTTATAGTCACCAATGCTTTAAAAGTCAGGGAGAATGGTGCCTCTGGAGGCAGACAGTGAACATTGTCACCCATTGGGTGCCTATCAGATATTACGGTGTGCTGAAACTGGGAACTAAAACACCAGATAACCTCATCATGGTGTCTCTCAAAGTAGTTGGGCTGGCCAGATTTATGTCAACTTGACATGAGCTAGAGTTCTGAAAGGAGGAAACCTCACTTGAGAAAATGCCTCCATAACATCTGGCTGTAAGGCATTTTCTTAATAATTGATGAAGAAAGGCCCATCCCATGGTGGGTGGTACTATCTCTGGGCTAGTGACCCTGAGTTCTATGAGAAAACAGACTGATCAAGCCATGTGGAGTGAACCAGTAAGCAGCATCTCTCTATGGCTTCTATATCAGCTCCTGCATCCAGGTTCCTGCCCTGCCTGAGTTCCTGTCCTTACTTTCTTGGAAATATAAGCTAAATAAACTCTGTCCTCCCCATGTTACTTTGATCATGGTATTTTCTCACATTAATAATAACCATAACAAACACAAGTTGGTATCATGATAATGAGTATTGCAGTGACATACATGACCATGTTGTTTGGAGAGGATTATGGAAGGATTTTGTAACTTTGGCTAGAAATCCATTGAGTGTTGAGAGCACAGTGAACTGTTCTGTAGGAACTTGGTAGATGTTGATTGCAATGCAGATTGTGGAGGCTAGAGCAGTGAAATTTCAAAGGGAAGCCAAAACACACCAGGTATTTTGTTTGAACGATCTGTGGTGTCTGGTAAGCTGGAGATAAAGAATAAGCTCTGATTAACAAGAGCCCAGCATAATTGAAGTGAAGTTTTCTGGGAAGTATTTCCTCAGGGTCAGTACATAGACTCTGTTCTAGAAGTTGCCAAGACTACCCAAGCCCTGAGGAGAATCCCAGAAGATTGTGAATGAGTCCCAGATTATTGGACATTGAGGTACACAGTTGAAGGTCTGTTTAGCTTTGTTCAGATTGTGACTAAGTCCTGTTTTTTCCTTATTGAAGAGAGAAAGTATCCAATGTATATTTTATTTCACTGGAGCCCATAGTTGAGAGACTTTGAATTTGAAAAGACTTTAAGCTTTTAAAGAAACTAAAGTTAAGTGTTGGGATTTTTAAAGACTACATGACTTTTGAGAATCCAATTCTTTCTCTCTCTCTCTCTCTCTCTCTCTCTCTCTCTCTCTCTCTCTATTTATTTAAGGTTTAAAATGTCTTTTCTTTTTTTTATTAGATATTTTTTTATTTACATTTCAAATGTTATTCCCTTTCTTAGTTTTCCCTCTGAAAATCCCCTATCCCCGCCCCCCTTCTCTTGCTCCCCAACCCACCCACTTCTATTCCTTGTCCTGGCATTCCCCTATACTGGGCATAGAGCCTTCACAGGACCAAGGGCCTCTCCTCCCATTGATAGTCGACTAAGCCATCCTCTGCTACATATATAGCTAGAGTCACAAATTTCACCATGTGTTTTCTTTTATTGGTGATATAGTTCCAAGGAGTTGTGGGGGTACTAGTTAGTTCATATTGATGTTCCCCCTATAGGGCTTCAGTTCTCTTCAGCTCCCTGGGTATTTCCCTGGCTCATTCATTGGGGACCTTGTACTCTGTTCAATGGATGACTGTGAGCATCCACCTCTGTATTTGTTGGGCACTGGCAGAGCCTTGCATGAGACAGCTATATCAGGCTCCTGTTAGCTGGCTCTTGTTGGCAAATGACTAGTGTCTGGGTTTGGTGGTTGTTTATAGGGTGGATCCTCAGGTGGGGCAGTCTCTGGATGGTCCTTCCTTCCATATTAGCTCCAAACTTTGTCTCTGTAACTCCTTCCATGTGTATTTTCCCCCATTCTAAGGAGAATCAAAGTATCCATACTTTGGTCTTCCTTCTTCTTGAGTTTCAAGTGTTTTGCAAATTGTATCTTGAGTATTCTAAGTTTCTAAGCTAATGTCCACTTATCAATGAGTGCATATCATGTGTGTTCTTTTGTGATTGGGTTATCTCACTCGGGACGATATCCTCAAGATCCATCCATTTGCCTAAGAATTTCATAAAGTCATTGTTTTAAATAGCTGAGTAGTACTCCATTGTGTAAATGTACCACGTTTTCTGTATCCATTCTTGTGTTGAGGGGCATCTGGGTTCTTTCCAGCTTCTGGCTATTATAACTAAGGCTGCTATGAACATAGTGGAGCATGTGTCCTTATTACATGTTGGAACATCTTCTGGGTATATGCCCAGGAGAGGTATTGCTGGATCCTCCAGTAGTACTATGTCCAGTTTTGAAAATTGAAATATTTATATTGTGATGTTGATATTAACATGTGATCCTGGGGGAGAACAAGAATGGGGAGCTTATGGTTTAATGGTGATGTGTTCATGTTTCAAGTTGGCAAAGGAGTCAATTGTCCTTGGCAGTTTTCTGTAAAATTGACACAAGCTAGAGTTGTCTAAAAGGAGGAAACTTCAACTGAGAAAAAGCCTCCATAATATTCAACTGTAGGGCACTTTTAAAATTAAGGGTTGATGGGGGAGGGCATAGCCCATGTGGGTGGTTGCTATCCTTGGATTGGTTGTCATGGGTGCTATAAAGTATCAGTAGAAGCCATGTAAGCAGTATCCTTATCTTTCCTCTGCCCTATTTAAGTTTTTGTCCTGACTTCTTTCAATGATGAACAGTAATGTGGAAGAATACGCAAAACTAACCCTTTACTCCCCAAGTTGCTCTGGTCATGGTGTTTCATCACGGCAATAGCAATCCTAACTACAGCAGTAGTAAACTTCAAAATTGGTCCAACATTCCTAAATGGAGATCTGAGGTCTAGGAGGACAGAGTAAAACTAGTGAGTTAGTGTAGTGGGTAGACAGGTACCTGGCCCTATTTCTTGTGTTTCCAGATTCTGGGATGTTTTTACTATGCCATGGATATGGTTTGAATATGAACTGTGTCTATTATGTTCTTGTGCTTGAATACTTAGTCCCAGGTTGCTGCTAGTGTTTTTGGATACTATGGATTCCTTTAAGAAGTAAGGCCTGGCTGGAGAATATAAACACTGAGAATGACTTTATGAATTATTGCATAAGCCTTTTCCTGTCAAAAGTTTCTTTCTGTTTCCTGCCCACCACCATGGTGTGGCCAGCTCTATGCTCCCACACCAAAGCAGAACCCCCAGTCTCCCTGCCTCTATGATGTAAAATTATGCACTGAAAATAAATCCTGCCCCTTCTCATTGATTAAGATAGCATGTTTAGTCAAGGCAATGAAAAAGTAACTAAAAACCATGATAATGATAGCTTGACCTAGGTTTGCACTAACCCTTATGAAGCACCCACTTTGTGCTTCAATTTCTCTTTTCTTTCTACAATAAAAGTATTTATTTGTGGATCATAAATGAACTTTTTTTTCTGTTTTTCTAAATGAGCTTTTTAACAAGTATTTTCATGTTCATGTTTGCCTCATAGATTAGGCTCTTTTGCTTTTAAAGATTTATTTATTTATTTTATATACAGTATATAAGTACACTGTAGCTGTTGTCAGACACACCAGAAGAGGCCATCAGATCTCATTACAGATGGTTGTGAATCACCATGTGGTTGCTGGGAATTGAACTCAGGATCTCTGGAAGAACAGTCAGTGCTCTTAACCACTGAGCCATCTCTCCAGCCCCCATAGACTAGGTTTATAGCCTCAGACAGAATCCCTGATACCTCAGAAGCACTCTATATAAATGTGTGCTACTATTATTACCAGAGGAAAATACAGTGAAAAGCAGTTAGTGATAATGATGTTCTGACTAGTGCCCATTGTCCTACAGTGATTTTAAAAAAAATATTGTTCATTTGGGTTTCAAATACATCTCAGTATATAATAATGATAAATAATAACATAAATAAACAGTAACATAAATAAATAATATTAAATAAATTAAATTGTCACCTGAGCTGTAATGGTGAAAATATCCATTGATCAGTAAACCAGAAGACATGGCACCATCAGAAGATCCTGTGTGTATTTAGATGTAGACTCTTTATGAATTAATTCATCTTTCAGATGAATGTTGACGCTGTTTGTTTCTGAAGTGTCCTCTGCAGGCTCATGTAATCTAATACCGATTTTTTAGATGGTGGTAGGAATTTGAAAGGTCATAGAACCTTTAGGAGATGGACCCTTGATAGAGGGAGTGGCCCCAAGACGTGACCTTGAGGTTGGATAATCGTACAGTTTCTTGTTCATTGTCTACCTCCTGACTATTGATGTTTTGTGACCACCACCTTTTACTCCTGCAACCATGCATTTTTTCACCATAAGCAGGAACCAAGGATTTGTAAGCCAAAATAAATCCTTCCAGGACTTATCAGAAGATTTTTTTTCTTTCGAATACTTGTGTTTTGATTGGGTAAAACCATGGCAGATGATAAGTAATCTGTACCAGAAATGATAGGAGATCGTGTGTCCTCAAGAATTTCATGGTTTGAATGGAGCATCCCTTTAGAAATAGATTGAGAGACGTTGCAGATCCGCTTTGTAGAGTGGTGAGTGAATTGAGAAGGAGGATGTAGAGGCCATTCAGAGTTGGAAGCTCACAGAAGGTTTTCACAGAAGGGGGGAATTTAGCTCATCTTGAGAAAAAGAACATAATGAGAACAGGCTAGAATTTGGAGCCAGATCTGTCACTAGTTGTGTGCTTTGAATATATGGCCTAAGTTTGTTGAGATTCTGGTTTCTTATATACAATATGGAGATAATTTGTGACATAGATGTTCACTGATCTATGAGTCACAAATGTCAGCCACTATTGTACTGATAGAGATGAGACAAAATGCATTCAAGATAAATAGGAGCAGTGAGTGTGAGCACAAACGCTAGAGGCAGGAAGGTTTGTAACAGGAGTGTCTCTACAGTTGAGGTTTTGCATTTCAGAGTGGGTTCAAATTCACTGCCAACCCCCTATGCGCTTATGCTCAGGGAGACATTTTTGACACTTTCATGGGGCCTTTTACTTCACTTGTCAGCACAATGGACATTAGAAGTTAAATGAAATATGTCTATATCTAGACTTACATCACAAAACATCTGATACTTGTTCATAATACCACTGTCTAGTGCATGCTAATCTGCAGTTAACACTCAAGTTACAAAGAAATGGTGTTTCTCCTTAAACTGTTGGACGGCATGACTTCATTTGGTGGTTAGATAGCTCCATGATGAAGAACCAACTAGTAGTTCCCCTATTGGAATTTAGGTGATAATTTCCAGAAGTCTGTATAATTCCCAAAGAGCATTCCTTTTTTTGTTTTTGGATATTTTATTTATTTACATTTCAAATGTTATCCCCTCCCCTCCAATAACTCCCCTATTGGGGTAGTGAAAAGCTGTATTAAAAATATTAGCAATGTAACTAATTCCATCTTGAAGGGCAGGACAAAGAAACCTGCCCAGTGTGGCACTGGATTCTCACTGAATTATTGATAAGCACTGTTGTTCTGAGTTAGCACAAGGCTTGACCTCACTAGAATCCCAGCCTCAGGCAGGAAACAGAGAGCAAGATTTACAAAATACATGACCTTCCCGAGCTCTCTGTTTCTTTTTGGAATCTTTCTTATATCTTTAGAATGATACCTAGAACTTTAATATATTAAAAATTATAATCAGTTACCATATTATTTCATATGTCTTTTTAATAAAAATAATAAATATAACTCTTTGTTTCTCTTAATAAGTATTAATAGTATTCTAATAATAGAATTTAATTAGATCCTAAAATAAATTATTAATGTTTTAAATTATTTTAATATACATTAATGATATTCATAAATATTTTAATAAATATGGTTCATTTGGAAGGAAACACATTAAAATAAGTATTATAGATTTATACATGAAGAGATTGAAGCTCAAACTTTGGAGAGACACAAGTCACGGCTCTCGGCTGCCAATGATTGGATGCCAAAGCAAGTTTTCCCTTACTCATCTTGGCCAAAGGGTGATGTGATGGGAAAGCTGCGCATGAGCAGTCCTGAAACCTGGATAATAGTTCCCAGCTCACTGGCTCTTAATCATGTATCTTTGGAGAAAACAGAAAATCTCATCAAAATATGCCAGAAGCTCTAAATCTTACTGCTGTGAAGTTCATGTCAGAAAATGAATGAGTAAGCATTTCATAAGCAAAGAAATATTATGCAAATAAATGCAAATACAGTTATTGCTATTTACTAAGTTATTCACCACATCTTGTTTTATTTATACATTTACAGCTTTCCATAGCCCTTGGCAGGGTTCCACTGCCTGTTGGCCAAGGTGGTTGGGTGAGTTTATGTTACTATTTACTCTCCAGTGAAACTTTTACAGCCCATGCACTAGCCACCGAGAATTAAGAGATCAGTAAAATATGTTCTCTACCTTCAGAGCCAAACCCTATAGGGACATAAAAAGTAATGTGTCCTCTCCCTCCTTCTCCCTCCTTCTCATCTCTCCCTCTCTCTCATCTCTCTCTCTCCCTCCCTGTCCCCGTCCCTGTCCCCGTCCCTCTCCCTCTCATGTTTCTCGCTCTCATTTCTCTCATCTCTCTAATGGGGAACACACATCAGTAAACAGAGGGATTTCAGCAAGTAGGAAAGAAGTGGAGGGAAACCAGAGAATTTGACTGTAGATGAAACATCCAACGCAGGCTCCAAGAACCAATTTCTTAATGTGACAAATGTGGCTAAAATCATGTTCTAAGCAGGTTTAGGAATCTCTACAAGTTTGGCATTTAATTGAAAAAGATGACAGCCAGAAGGCATTAGGTGGGATGTTTACCCTGGAAGAGTTAGAGGAGGGATTGAAGGAATCGAAGGGGATGGTAACCTCATAAGAAGACTAACCATGTTAACTAACATGGAACCCTGGGAGCTCCTAGAGACTGAGCCACCAACCAAGGAGCATACACGGGCTCGTCCAGGCCCCTGGCACATATGTAGCAGAGGACTACCTTGTCTGGCCTCAGTGGGAGAGGATGCACCTATTCCTGTAAAGACTTGATAACCCAGTGAAGGGAGATGTGGGGCAGAGGTGAGGATGAGTTGAGTGGGTGGGAGGATGGGAGGCTGCGGGGTTGGGAGAGCACCCTCTCAGAGGCAAAGGAGAGGGGGCAGAGTGAAGAACTCTTGGAGGGGGCCTGGGAAGTGGGGTAACATTTGGAATGTAAATAAATAAAACAAATTTAAAAAAGAAAATATCTCCCCATGCTAATGCACTAAATAAAAAGTAGAATGTTTGCTAAAGCTTCTGCCACAAAATAGGTACTGAAAATTGGACACTTAGGCAAGTGGCAGTGGGTCTCAGGTGAAGGATCAGGCAGCCTTTTGTTTCCTTGGTAGCCAATGGGATTTCATGACACCCACATGCCACTGACTTGCTTATATTGCCAACTCTCTGAAGTTGCAGGAATTACATTCACTTCAGGAATAATATGTGGCTCATTAAGATGAATGGATTTGTATATGCTTTCTACAGTTTAGACAAAACTCAAGATTCTCATTATATCACCTTGAAAGGAAGAAAGACAGAAAATCTTCCCATCTGTATTCACAGAGGACTGTTCTCTGGTAGGAAATGGGGATAAACTGTTCCAGAAGCTGAGTGTGAAAAGAACAATCATTTAATCTCAAAGGCCCCCAGAGACAGCAAGCCCATTCTTTAGCTTGGCTCTGGGAACCACATGAAAGTGAGGCCTCAGTTTGAGGGCAGTTACTGGATAGGAAAAGTTTCAGTCTATGCCTCCTTAATTTCTTATCCTATTCTAGATGTTCCTTAAATGTATTCCAAATTTGATTTTTTTATCAATGCTAATATAAAATGTTTATTTTCACTGTCTACTACTGGGATGTAAACTGCCCTATAAGTTTATGCCTTGAAGAAATAACTTGTGTGTGTGTATGTGTGTGTTCAAGTGCACATATGTGTGGGTTCATGTGAATGTCAGAAGATAAGGAACAGTGTCAGTCTTCAAGTATCATGCTCCTTCGTAATATTTATTTATTTATTTATTTATTTATTCATTCATTCATTATTTTATTTGTTTACATTCCAAATGTTGCCCCTTCTCCCAGTCCTCCCTTGAAGACAATGTGCCACTGGCTTGAAATCAACATAGGCTAGGCTGGCTGGACGGAGAGCCCCAGGGACCTGCCTGTTTCAAATTCACCGTCCTGGTACCATGCCCAGCTTTTTGGTATGAGTATAAGGAAGCAAATCCAGGTCATTATGCTTGCGAGGCAAGGGCTTCACTCGCTGATCTATCTCCCAATCTCCAAAGCAACACTCTTTAAACATCTTTCCTCTATAGACTTGATTTAGTTTGATGGTTCTTTTTTTCTTTTTCTTTTTTTGAGTCATCATAAAGGTTTTGGGTTTTTTGTTGTTGTTATTGTTTTTTAGCTTTTTTAATTGGATAATTTATTTATTTACATTTCAAATGTTATCCCCTTTCCTGATTTCTCCTCCCTTGGAAACCTCCTATCCTATCTGCCCCCTTCCTGCCTCTATGAAGGTGTATTCCTACCAACCCACCCACTCCTTGCCTCCCTGCCCTCACATTCCCCTACACTGGGGGCATCGAGCCTTCATGAGACCAAGGGCCTCTTCTCCCATTGATGCCCAACAAGACCATCCTATGCTACATATATGGCTAGAGCCATGGGCTCCTCCATGTGTACTCTTTGGTTGGTGGTTTAGACCCTGGGAGCTCTGGTTGGTTGATATCATTGGTCTTCCTATGGGGTTGGAAACTCCTCCATTGGGAACCCCATTCATACTCAATCCAATAGCTGGCTGAGAGCATCCACCTCTGTATTTGCCAGGCTCTGGCAGAGCTTCTCAGGAGAGGGTTATATCAGGCTCCTGTCAGCACGAATTTCTTGGCATCTACAATAGTGTCTGAAATTGGTGACTGTATATGGGATGGATCTCCAGGTGGGGCAGTCTTTGGATGGCCTTTCCTTCAGTCTCTGCTCCACACTTTGTCTCCACATTTGCTCCCATGAGTATTTTGTTACCCCTTCTAAGAAGGACCGAAGCACCCACACTTTGGTCTTCCTTCTTCTTGAGCTTCTTGTGGTCTGTGAATCGTATCTTGGGTATTCAGAGCTTTTGGTCTACTATCCACTTACCAGTGAGTGCATACCATGTGTGTTCTGGTTCTAACTTCGAGTTGTTTGTAAGCATGTAGCCAGGGAGTGGCTAATGCTGAAGTCACATAAAGGTTCAGCTGAGTGAGAGATACAAGATGGATGACTTCAGTGGCTGGCAGGTGATGCTGGCAAACCTTAACCAGGGCTGCCTACTGTTAGATCTTCATGTGTGCTCTTTTTGAGGCTTTCCCCATGTGGTAGCTGAATTATAAGTGTAGCTAAAACCTTAAGGCAGAACCTGAAAAATGCTGCAGAGTTATTTGGAGTGTTTTATCGCCCCAATGAGAAGGCCTGGTAAAGTCTAATGGAAGGGATGTAAACACCACCATGGTTTCAGACATATCAAAGTATCAAATGCAAAAACACGGAGGTAGAGTTAGTGGAGTGGATGGGTAAAGGGGCTGGGTGGGTGTGGGGGGGCACCTTCTCAGAGTCAGCGTGGGATGGGGCGGAGAAATCTTAGAGGGGGAACCAGAAAGTGTAAATAAATAAAACAATTTAAAAAAACTATCTTGGTAAATGGAATGTTAAAGGATTTCTGGCCACTTAAAAAATGTTATGTAGCACTGAGTATAACATTTTAATTTTTCCATTTACTTATTGCTAATACGTAAAAATAGGAATGATAATCTTGCTTGACCTAGTAGTCTACAATACTTCTTTGTTTATATGCTCATGAAATCTCATAGTTACATGCGGATACTCTCTGGTTATCTATATAGACAATCATGCCCTCTGTATGGCTGTCATTTTTCTTTCCTGAAACATCTTATCCACTTTATATTTCCTACTTACTGCTCCTCAGGCACGTAGGACCCCAACAGAAAGACAGATAAATGTAGTGAGAATAGGTATTGATCTAAAAAATATTTATCAGTTTGTTTGTTGTTGGAAGATAGGGCCTCAAACTCGTAGATTCTTCTGCCACAGACGTCAGAATGCAGAAGTTGCAGGATTTTGCCATCATATGTTATCATATGTTATCATAGCTATGTTTTCTATGTACTGGAGTTACTTAAACAGGACTTTGTGCCACCCCAGCCCATGTTTGATTCATACATATTTTACATGACCAGGGATTAATCCCAGGCATTCACACATGTGAAGACAGCAATTTCCCAATGAATGTCACCCCTAGCCAGAACAGACACTATTTCCTCTCATAATCTAAGCAAATAACACACAGCTTCACTATTAGGATGAGAGCCCCATTTAAGTTTATGTATAGTGATATACTTCATCAGATAAAAGGGTGTTTTATAAACCCTTGTTTATTAAGAGATCTTTTATGAATGGGCTTTGAGTTAAATAAAATACTTTTTAACATTCATCACAACTACCATATAATGTTCTATTAATATATATTATTCTGATAGATTTTTGTATGCTGATCCAACATTGCATTTCTTCTTATAAAATGTTATGTGCAACACTTTAATATATTGGACTAAATTTGCTTGTTTTGTTGAGAACATGTGTATGTGTGTTCTTAAAGAATACAAATACAGACATCAAAGTTTTTATGCCTAGTTTGTAAGAGGTAATTCTTGTCAAGCAAGGAACCATTGTATTTTCTCAGTAAAAATGGAGATTGGCAGGTTCTTTTCCTAGTTAATAAAAGTAAAAATTTATTTCCTCAGTCATACCAAATACATTTCAAATGCTCAATACCCACAAGTAGCATGGAGCCACAGTGTTAGAAAATGTAGATTGTAGGAAACTTTTGTCAATCCTGCATATCTTATTGTAGAACTCATATTTAGATGTGAAAATTGGCAAAGACAAAGGCCAACAAACCAGTAGAGAAGATAAGGAAATCTAGAAATAGACTGTTTACTAGTAGAAATTGACTATGGCAAATCACATTATTCATCAATGAGGCAAAAGGATATAGGGTTGGCATAACCAGATATCTGGCTAGGAGTATCTACTCCCGTCTTTAAATGGGGATATCTACTCTATGCCATATGAATAAAAACATACCACACAGAATTAAATCACCTCATAAAAGCAGTTACTAATAAGCAATATAACTATAACACGTAGCCAGATGTATTTACTGACAATGGATATTTGAGAGATTCCAGCTCGTTATTACAAAAATTATGAGTAGCAGTAGGCAACAAGGAAATAACCAAAATGATATGAAAATGAGCAAAAGATTTTAATGGAAAATTAATGGAAGAATTTGCCCAAATCAATAAACATATGAAAGATGCTTAAATGTATTAATAGCTAGGTAAACAAATTGAGTCACAGTTTGGAATTTCTGAGATCTTTACTATAGTTCTTAAAATGCATATAACCTGCTGATTTAAACCTACTCACAAGGCTTCATGGTCATCAGAACAGTACCAGATGGACGCTAATACCAAGGTATTGGGTTTAGTGCAGCCCTTGGACTTGGTAAAGGGAGAAACGGTTGGTTAAAAGCAAGAACCTGGATGAACCAAGCAATCCCATAGTTTTTTAAATATGGGGGTTTTATTTTTAAGTTGTGTGTTTCTTGAAAAAATAGTGCATATTTAAAAATTATGTCACTTGATCTTTCAATGTTAAGAAGGTGAGATGGATGAAACTACAATGTACAATATTAGTGAAAATTAGTATATAGAATCATCACTGCAAAATCTTGGCAATTACATTTACTGTGTACAGCTTTTGGCAAGGGAATTATATATATATGTTTGTATACATATACTTCTGCCTGTAAGTACTTGTCACTCTTTTGCCAAATTGAACAGAATTCTAGAATGCAGCTTTGCATTCCTTTCCAGGGTAGCTTCAGATGCTGGTTTTAATCACCCTCCTCCCTGAAACTCCACACTAGCCCACTTTTTCCACCCCTAGCGGATGTTCTGTTTATTCACTGTTGAAGTTGAGAACTGATGTGTATTTGCTGAATGATACATATGCTTGGTGAATTTTTTCTCTCCTTCTTCTCTAGCTGTATAGTGTCACTCTCACATGGTGTCTGGTGCAGGTCAACATTGAGCAAAATATTTAAAAAGAAAATCACTTGATTCTAATAAATCCACAAATAAAAATACCACACAGGTAGATAAGGTAGCCATTCAAACACTCCAGTGAACTACAGCTAGAAAGATCAATCTGAGGCAGTGAAACTTCACCCAGAGCTTTATACCTTCTTATTTTTATTAACTTAACTACCATAAAGGGTAAATATTAAAGAACAAAACATAGGTGTCATCTTCAGAGCATTCCAGAAGATTCTGCTCATTTGAAAAAGGTACTGGAGTCAGTTCAGAAGGTTCTCTGTGGCTGTGGGCTGTGAGAGTTGCTGGGAGATCTAATCCCAGCAGGAAAATGGGTACCTGGTGAATATGAATATCTTGAGTTCATGTACCATATTTTGCTTGCTGAAGTGACTGAGCTTTGAGAGCCTTCTTTGCCATAGTATTGTGTGCTGATTTTTATCTTGATATATGCTCAGAACCTATGTCTGACTTTTGAGCTTTCTTTTTTTCCTTCTTCCAGTTTTGAACTTGAATACCCATGCAATCAATTGCTTGGTTCATGCAGGATCTTGGTTTAAACCAAATATTTCTACCTTTATCAAGACCCAGGGCTGCACTAAGCCAAATACTGTGGTATTTAGCTTTCATCTGTAACTGTTCTGATGATCACAAGGCCTGTCTGATTACATGTGAGTGGGTTTAGATTAGCAGTGTATATGTATTTTAAGAACTATAATGGAGATCTAAGAAATTCCAAAGATCTTTAAATATTCTAAAAGGGATGGCTATTAAATGATGATACTCAGGTGTCATGTCAAAGTTTCAAGAGCTGCTTTGAGGCCTTTGAAGTCATCTCACTTCCCGGCCAGGGATGAACATTCTGGCTGGGTAAGGCAACTATGGGGAGTAGCTGGCAGTTTCCAGCTGTTTCCTGTTCAGCATCTCCTTCAGCTCTAGCTCTGGACCTGCAACTATCTGGTTAAGAACAGAGCAAAACCATGCTAAAAGAGCCTAGCCATTTCTACACTTCCTTCTCCAGTAGACAATTTTTACTTTAGAGCAATGTATTAGCCTACTGATTGTGTTCTTTGGCAATGCTTACCTCACCTTCTTTTCTCTGAAATTGATTTTCATTACCTCTTTGCACTCTTAATTTCAATATGAATCCACCCTCTGTTACAATAAAAGATGTTCATAATTTGAGTGTTTGCAGTAGATGTCAGTGCTAGAAGACAAGTTCAGACAAGTTTGAAGAAGTACTGTTATTTTCATTTTTGCTCTCATGTTGACAGGCAAAAAAAATGGTTTATGGGGTGTCTGCTGGGGAATGGATTAGTATAGTCAGGATCTGAAGCCAGTTACTAGTTTGACAATACTCTAGGGGGTGCTGTGTTTGAGAGTCAAATTTAGAAAGGTAGTGTGAGGCATGTATTAAGTATCATGTATGACGTTTGCATATTCTTTTAATAAAGCTTTAGTACATGGGAAACAAGGTCACACTTAATATTCTCTATGGATTATTGGGATTTATGCGTTGAATATATACAAGAAAAAGGCACATAACAAGCAGTTATTTAGTATTTTGGTTTACATTGTACATCTTTCTTTTAAATATAGAATCAAATGATGCAGGAAGTACATTTCAGGCTGCTAGGTCAGCAGAGTTAGTGCCCATCGCTGCTTCTGTGGCTTAATTTTCTCCTACAATCCTGACTCTGACTCTTGGTTCATCAAGCGTGACTCTAGGAAAGGACTCCTCAAAATTCAGTTTATTCTAGGCAGAGATGTTACTTGAGACTTCTTTACTTACTTATCCAAGGGATGACCAGATAGTTATGCAGAAGAAGACTTGAAATCAAAGCATTCAAACCAACCAAACAACAAAACATGTATCAAACACCAAGTGTACTTATTCACACATACTCAGTATACTCAAAAATTATTTATTGTGTCATATAACTCTGCTTTATTTGGATACCTGGTATGTCTACTGGACCCAGACAATGTCCAGTTTCCAGTAGTTCTGAAAATCCTGCCTAAACTCTCCCCTCTGCCTTTCATTGAATAGGTCAACACCAGGTTTAAGGCAACAAAACCATTCCCTAACCTATTCATTGCTGCTTACTATTTGTCAGGATCAGTACTGTTTGCCCATGCTGCTAGAACCCTATGTCTAAGGATGCTCCACCCACTTCTGGGATACTATGGCATTTGTCCTTAGCAGAATCTCAGTGAAGTTACTCAAAAGACATGGGTAGAACTGCATAGTTCTACCATGCTTAGCCATCTCCTGCCTGAGGCATCATGAGCATGTTTCATCTATTACATTGGGAAATGCAACCATGCTCACAGTGTTACTGAAAGGGTTAAGTCATCAGTCTTAGTACCACAATAGTTTTTGCTGAGTTTCAGTGGTGTGGGCATCTTTCTACAGTTTATCCTCTTTTGTCTGTTTGAAGACAGGACCTCACTCATGGTATAGGCTTATGACTATTGGCAGAATAACTCAGCGAGAGAATGTGCTTGGGGGCTGCTTATCTCTCTCAGTAAGAGGCAAAGAGCCTAGCATGGTATATGAGTCCTATAAGATCACAGAGGTAATGAGACATTAGTGTTAATTATGAACTCAGCATCTGGATATGATGAGTTGTGAGTAAGCAAGGGAGGGGTCAAACCATCTGCCAAGAGTCTGGAGAGTACAGGTAAAGGAACTGACAGAGAAAAGGGCCCCCTATAGGTAGACATGTAGGCTGGTGTGGCAATATCTGAACACTAGCAGCCTTTGCGAGAGCTCAAGGATCTACCACAATATTACTAATCGATCTCAAGTCATTACAAGTAGTGAGGTTAAAATGATCCAGGTGGCAACATTTAAATGGCATTCCTGTTTTTCTAGCCTTTCTCAGGGTGAGCTATCTGCAGTTAGGTAAGGTATGTAGTCTGAGACTTAAACATAATGCCAGTGGGAGAGACAGGGGCATTATTAATAGTCAGACTGAGATACCAGCCTTAACAAAGGACTCTCACATGTTATCTAGGAACTACACCCCACCTTTGACTAGGTTAGCTCTCATGTAAAGTGGCTTGAACACCATTATGTAGGTTGAATTCATTATCTTTTCTCATATTTGTGTGGTATAGATTATCAAAAAGGAGGGAGGGAGGGGAAGGAGAGAAGGGAAGGAGAGAGAGAGAGAAAGAGAGACAGAGATAGAGAGACATACAGAGATCATTAATTGCCCAGGGCCTGGACTATGGAATTCTTATATGGCTGGAAAATAAAGGACTCTAGAGGATAGTAGCTGTCATCCTCAACCATTTAACAATAAATTCTTCATATACTTCATCCTTTGTAAGAATGAACAGCAATGAGAGAAAACAGAAGTCATCAGTATTTTTTGCCTGAATTAATGTTTACTTGTTTACAAAAATAGTGCTTCCTGAGGATGGAGTTTATGCTACTATATCAGCGTACATTATACACTTAAGTGTCTTCAGTGCCTAGTACAGAATCAGGGAGAGACTGGATACCATTAATTCCATCTTAACTAGATTGAACATATCAAGATGCACATGGTAAGTGTAGGATAATCAGTAAATAAAAAAGTTCTCTGAAGTAAGTCCTTTTATCCCACACATGCTTTTGGAGTGATTTTTCTCTAGGCTCAGATCTGTTTTGAGTGCTGATGAGCTGGCTGGTTTATTTGTTTCTTTCTTTCTTTCACTCTTTGCTTTGAGAAACATTTGTGATCTCATAAGCAATTTAGTCTATAATTTAATAACATCAAATAAGGAATAGGTAGAGAGAGATATGGGTTGGAGAGTATCATCAACTCCTTCACTGGTCTTGATGTAGCAAAAACCTGAGACCAAACAGAAGATAGACTGTAGACAAAGGGTAAAGGTCAGAAGCTGCATGATGTGCACAGAGCACCAGGGTGAGATTTTAGCATCATCATAAATAATGGACCCGTGCATTAAAGGTCACACCTGTAGCAAAATATTTAATGCCTGAATGAGCAGTTTGGATGTTTAGTTTTCTAGAAATACCACAGCAAATACCATAGACTGAGTAGATAAATTATCTTCTAAAGTAGTTCTAAAATCTCAAGTTCAAGATCAGAGTGTTGGCAAGGTATAGTGCTTCTGAGAACGGTCTTGACTTACGTGTTGAAATCTGTTTGCCATGTCTTCAGTGCATTTCCAATGTGTGTTCAAATCCATGTGTGAGTGTGTCTGTGTGTGTTTGTTCAAACTCCCTTCTCCCCAAAGGACACTAGTCTCATTGCATTGGAGCCTTTTGTTATGGTTTCATAAGATGCTATGACCAATTATAATTAGATTGTGAGATGTTGCTTTAGGGATCTACCAATTAAAGTTACATCATCTCAAAAAAAATGATAACTCAAAAGTAGCCCATGAAGCCCTGTCATGGAACCTTGAGAGAGCTGATATCCTAATATTGCTGTAAGTCTGAGCCCATCGATGCTTGGTGTGAGCAGTGGGAGACCCTTGTTAAATTAATGTTCTCAGTGTTATTACAGATCTGAGTGCTGAGTATTGATGGGCACCATCACTGTATAAACAGAACAATTTCCCTCTTTGACTTATTGCTAGTCATTACAAACTTTGACTATGTAATGCAGTCACAGTTCAAAATGCTTTTGAAAACCTGTGATCTTGTTCTATAGCAGACCGTCAACTTTTAATGGATATTTCCCCAGAAGTCTTAGCTAACAGGAGTTTTCATGCTGGATTTCAGCAGGGCAGCATCATGACAAACAGGAAATGAGAAAAATACACACAGGATAACTTGGTGTCTTATGAGAGCATGACAAGGACTGCTTTCATTTAACTCTGCTATTATCCAATGATGAATGGTGGCCATATTCTGTCAGCAGCATTTAAAATTGCAATTAATTGGGCAATTCTTTGAATGAATGACTGACTTTTATTGGATTTGTTTCCTTTTTAATTATTTTTGGCATGGAGACTGGCTTTTCATTCCAGTTGAAAGAAAAACCATATTGCTAAGTGGTACAAATAAAATGATCATACATTGTGTTCATTAAAATAAATGTACTTGCTGCAAACTTGTTTTAGGTGCAGTGGTTGATGATGAGGAAGTGGCTGACAAGTAATACTCTTTCCAGAAATTTTCTCATTTAGTTTAACATATAAGTTTTGAAATTATTATGTCACCAGTAACTTGCTTCATCCAGGTCCCAAAGATCTTTGACAATGACCCCAATGTGTTTCAGGCTATAATTACTTCCTTCTTGCTATTTTAATATCTACTTTCTGCATGTAACTATAAGATGACATTATCTCCATTTAAAGGCCAATCACTAATCTTATAAATCTCAGAATAAACTTGGGGATTAAAATGTACTCACCAGAGGTCATTAAACATGGGTGGTAGGACTGGTGTGAATAAGCTCACAGTATGTTATATTCATATGTAAAATGTCATAATAAAGTCCATTGTTTTGCTTAATATATGTAACAATAATAAAAACATAATAGCTATCACTAACATTGTTCATACAATCTAAGCTGCATGCTTACTTTTGTCAATTTATCACTGCATTGTTTATTTATAGTGTAGGTTTAAAGCACAGGTAGAAATACATTTAGGAGATTTTTCCTTTTGCTTTTGATGCTGTTTTGTTATCCCCATTTTCCAACTTTCCACTGATGAAAAGACGCTTCCATGTCTACAGATCTTCATGTTAGGATTCTTGTGGCTGAAAAAACCATGAATAATGGAGAAAATCAGCTAGCATGGTGTTTAAATAAAGATGTGGAAAGTTAGATGGAACCCAGGATGCAGTTGGGTGCATGTAGCTGTGTTTTCTGAGTGACATAATAGGAATTAAGTCTTCAGGAGGACCAGACGGAAAGAGCATCATCACCATGCTCCTGGATTAGCAGTTTACTTGGTTTTTCTTCTTCTTTTTGTTCTTTTATATATTTTTTTCTTTTTTCTTTTCTTTTTTTTTGGGGGGGGGTTTCAAGACAGGGTTTCTCTGTATAGCCCTGGCTGTCCTGGAACTCACTTTGTAGACCAGGCTGGCCTCGAACTCAGAAATCCGCCTGCCTCTGCCTCCTGAGTGCTGGGATTAAAGGCGTGCGCCACCACGCCCGGCTTATACTTTTATTTTTATTAAGGATTTCATATACACATATATAAGTAGAATTCTATACAGCAGTGTAATTTGATTGCATCAATTCCCACACTCCATCCATTCCCTCTCTCTCTACCACTAGTCCCTACTAATTCTACTTGTTCACTGCTTCTGTTTTTCTTTTCTTTTCTCTTCCATCCTCCTCCTCTTCTGCCACTGCTGCTGCTACTACTACTTGTCTTCCACTTCCTCCTCCTTCTCCTCTTCCTCCTCTTCCATCTCCTCTTCCTTCTCCTCTTTTCCTCCTTTTGCTGCTTCTCTTTCTCCCCCTGCAGAGTACAGTTTTTTTTAATTTATTTTCTTATTAGGTATTTTCTTTATTTACATTTCCAATGCTATCCCAAAAGTCCCCCATACCCCCCCCCCACTCGCCTACCCACCCACTCCTACTTCTTGGCCTTGGCATTCCCCTGACTGAGGCATATAAAGTTTGCAAGACCAATGGGCCTCTCTTTCCAATGATGGCCGACTAGGCCATCTTCTGATACATATGCAGCTAGAGACACGAGCTCTGGTGGGTACTGGTTAGTTCATATTGTTGTTCCACCTATAAGGTTGCAGACCCCTTTAGCTCCTTGGGTACTTTCTCTAGCTCCTCCATTGGGGGCCCTGTGATCCATCCAATAGCTGACTGTGAGCATCCACTTCTGTGTTTGCTAGGCCCTGGCATAGTCTCACAAGAGACAGCTATATCTGGGTCCTTTCAGCAAAATCTTGCTAGTGTACGCAATGGTGTCAGCATTTGGAAGCTGATTATGGGATGGATCCCCGGATATGGCAGTCTTTAGATGGTCCATCCTTTTGTCTCAGCTCCAAACTTTGTCTCTATAACTCCTTCCATGGGTATTTGGTTCCCAAATCTAAGAAGAGGCAAAGTTTCCACACTTTGGTCTTCATTCTTCTTGAGTTTCATGTGTTTTGCAAATTGTATCTTGTATCTTGGGTATTCTAAGTTTCTGGGCTAATATCCACTTATCAGTGAGTACATATCAGTGAAACTTATAGAGGAGAAAGTGGGGAAAAGCCTCGAAGATATGGGCACAGGGGAAAAATTCCTGAATATAACAGCAATGGCTTGTGCTGTAAAATCGAGAATTGACAAATGGGACCTCATAAAATTGCAAAGCTTCTGTAAGGTAAAAGACACCATCAATAAAACAAAAAGGCCACCAACAGATTGGGAAAGGATCTTTACCTATCCTAAATCAGATAGGGGACTAATATCCAATATATATAAAGAACTCAAGAAGGTGGACTCCAGAAAATCAAATAACCCCATTAAAAATGGGGCTCAGAGCTAAACAAAGAATTCTCACCTGAGGAGTACCAAATGGCTGAGAAGCACCCGAAAAAATGTTCAGCATCCTCAATCATCCGGGAAATGCAAATCAAAACAACCCTGAGATTCCACCTCACACCAGTCACAATGGCTAAGATTAAAAATTCAGGTGACAGCAGATGCTGGCGAGAATGTGGAGAAAGAGGAACACTCCTCCATTGTTGGTGGGATTGCAAGCTTGTACAACCACTCTGGAAATCAGTCTGGCAATTCCTCAGAAAATTGGACATAGTACTACTGGAGGATCCCACAATACCTCTCCTGGGCATATATATATCCAGAAGATGTTCTAACTGGTAAGAAGGACACATGCTTCACTATGTTCATAGCAGCCTTATTTATAATAGCCAGAAGCTGGAAAGAACCCAGATGCCCCTCAATAGAGGAATGGATACAGGAAATGTGGTACATTTACACAATGGAGTACTACTCAGTTATTAAAAAGAATGAATTTATGAAATTCCTAGGCAAATAGATGGACCTTGATTTTTCTATCTTCTGATCGTTTTTTATTCCTGACATTCTTAATGCCCTAATTGATGACTTAGCTATTTTATATGTCCCCTGTGGACTTGGACTGACTAATGTTTTCACATACTTTGTACTTTATTGATGCATTGAATCATAAGGTAAAAACAATTATCTTTGCAGTAGACTCCCAACATAGGTGCCAACAATTCCTCTTTGATGTGATTCTCTTCCCTAACCTGGTTATACATAGCATGTGCACATATCTCTGGTTCTGCTATGGCCTCAACTTCTCTGGTTGTAGATTTCAAACATATGTGCAAGACTCCTTATTCCTTTCAGTCATCACCCTAGCACTCATAACCTCAGTACTACACTGGGCTTGTTGGCTGCTCTAGGGTATCTCCCACACACAAACCCCACAGTTTTATCAGAATAGGTATCATTACTCTCTCCTGTACAACTCAACCCAAGTTCTTTCTCAAGTAATTACTCTGGGACCCTGGCTCCAGCTGTCTTGTGTAATTTCCCACCCATGCAGCTTTGAGGGACTCCATTGTGTCCTCTGGGCCCACACTGTCTGTCAGGGAAGGGAGAGAGTTTGCAGGATCAGAAGTCAGGCATGCTGATTTCTAGAAGGATTGCGTACTTGTTTTCTATTGCTGCTGTAACAAACACCTCAAATGTTGTGCTTAAAATAAAGTGAATGTGTCATCTGATGGTTCTAAAAATCCAAAGTCCTAAATCTGAGGTGTCAGCAAGAGAGATTCTAAGCCATGCTGTCTGACTGCTCAGTCTCAGTCTCCAAACTCTGACTCCTTCGCTGTCACCCTTGCTTCTCTGTTTTCAGTGACCTTGAAATTTGTCAGTGCTTCTTAGTCAGTGAAGAAGAACCATTGTTTTCTTGCCCTTTTCCCCTACTTTGTTGCTCCTCTCTACATTTTAATTTCCAATCTGTTACTTTAAAACAATACCAAAAGTATTTACTCTGCCATACAAAACAGAGAAGACAAAAAATGACACAGATATTTAATTTAACAGACACAAAAACATTTTGTTAAATAGTCATGAGCTTTCTAAATACACTTTCTTAATTTATGTCTTTAACTCATTAGGAGCCAGAAACAAATAATTTGTGGATCAGTGTTTCTCCACTGTGTCTTATGACACTGTTTTATATCTTTGGACATAGAAGGTCTTCTCTCATGTTTCATGCCCTTACACCTTTTCACCCATCTTGATTGTAAACTATAATCACTTTGATAATGTCAGAGTTTTCAGAAAGGCTCCAATTCTTCTGTCTCCTCGGTACATCACTGTCTATCTTTCTTTAACCCAATCCCATTTTTTCACATGTTGTAGCATTCCCACCAGTGAGCAAAGTAACCAGAGGGGGTTCATGCCTCTCTTCTCCCCTGTCCCAACCTATAGGAAAATCTCACTATTTCTTAGAAATTAAGTTGGCAAATCATTAATGATATGTACCTATGGACATGAATAGAGTACAGAAAGATGTTTGATATACTTAAACAAATCAGAATGAGGCTATCTAGTTATTTCTCTTGTAACAAAACCACTGGAAGGGTTTGTAGTAAAAAAAAAAAAAAATAGTGCTATGAAGGGCCTTACATATCTTCTATCCCATCCAAAGTGCTGGTCCTAAATGTAAGCTGACTGTTTGTTTGCTGATCTTACTTGTAGGTAGATGGATACTGAAAGACTAACTTAGCCTCATTGATGCTTCTTTAACTAGCTCTCTACCTGGCTTCAGATCTTTCCTAGCACAGTTCAGCAGGCTGAGGGACTTGAATTGGCTTAGCTGTCTTCCCTTCACCATTAATAAATGCATCAATGGGTTGAACCCAGCACTAGGGTTGATGACTTCCAACCACTCAACCTTCCAACAGACACAGTTTACTAGTATTTCTCACTAAGCATTCTTTGCAACTTTTACCTTAGTATGAATTAATTGCAATTAATTTTCAAGTGTGATTTCATTAGCCAATGCCAAATAAACTTCTACATCCATTGCTGTTTTTGCTTTGCCTGCTCTATTCCATCTTTACCACATTAAAATACTGGTTTGTGTGCACAATATAGCTTTTAAAAAGTCTTGATCCTTATTGCTCCCACAATTCTATTTCTATAACAGCAGATTTCCTGACAAAGATTTTTGTTTTCTTCTTCTATAAAAACTTTAAGGATATCTTTATTTTTCCCCTTGTCTAATTTCATCCATTTTACAGAGCCCTATATTACTTTGAAGTGCACTGATGTAATTGCCTCTCTTCACATTTACTTCTCTGGCAAAATAATTATCTTTCCATGTGGCTGCCTTTCCTCCTCCACCAGAACATTTTTTTTCTTCTGTCTTCCAAAGAGCCACCTACATGTCTACATCTACCCAATCATGGGTAGGATAGTGTTCTAAGATTTTCATGTATCACTTCCATTAACCTTGAAGGGAACAGGTGCATAAAAGCAGTTTGTAGAAAGTAATTTATAGGTTGGATATTTCTGCATTGATCTCATTTCTTTATCTTGGTCTGTGTTTCTTGAATACAAGAAAAGGAAGGCTATGATGGAAGTTACATTGGTCTAGAAGACCTGGAGGTGTGATAATAAAGATAAGTATGAGATAGATAAGATGTGCTAATTAGCTTCTATAGAATGGTATGTAAGTTATTCATCCTGGTTGCATGGATTAAAACCTCAGGCACCTATTATGGCCATAGAGGGATATTTTTCATTTAAGGATGCCTCACAAAGACCAAAAATTGGAAAGGGCATGTTCTACGGGTCTTCTGTGGAATGTCCCCCTCCCCAAAGATTATACTTATTAAAGGCTGTGTCACTGTGTCACTGGAAAATGATGTAAACTTTAGTTCTTGAGGAACTAATTGGGAGAACATGACCTTGAAGTTGTATTGGAGCCCTGTGTTCCCACCCTACTTCTGCTTCGTGATAATCATGAGGTGAGTAGTTCCCTCCACCATGTGCTTCTTCAGTAATGGACTGCTTTACTGCAGGCTCAGGGTAGCCTGGCCAAATGACTGTGTATAGTACCCCTGAAACTCTAAGCCTGAATAAATTATTTGTTTTTCAAGGTGATTTAATGTCTCAGCAACAAGAAGTCATATGACCCATGCAGAAATGTACAGATATTACATGGGTGTACTTTTCTGGTGATTTAGACACCTTTAGAACCACTTTGCAAAATTGCCTGGGATTCTGCAACCGAAATTTAACAAACCATTCTGGTGGGATCTCAGAAGACAAGAGTGTCGATAGAAGTATGGACAGTAAATACATGGTATGCCTGTGAACTTTCAAAGAGGCGTGAAGATTCTGTTGAACATTCCTACTACATTCTGGCAAAGAACCTGGTTACGTACTGTCCATGACATGACACTATGGAAAATTAATGTTAATGGTGATCATCTGATGATATAGTAAATTGATAACATTCACACACTGACATAAATATTACTGGATGCTTTCAAGTAAACTTCTAGTAGGAGACCATTGATGGTTAAGTGGTAGCCAGATAATGACATGTAGAATGTGCTACAAAGCTTCTAGCTCCTAACTCAGTATTACTTTCACTGCCCAGTGATTTCCATATCTATCTATCTATCTATCTATCTATCTATCTATCTATCTATCTATCTATCTATCTCCATAATAGATATTTATAGAAAGAGTCTGTTGATTTGTTCTGAATGCAAGATTTGATCAAAATGCAAGTACTGGTGGACCTTGACCATTGTATAAATGCATGTCTGATGGATCCTACCTGGAAAGCAGTGAAAAATCATGACTACGTATCCTCAGGTTTGAAAAAGAAAGTAATACTACATGTGTTTAGAATCTCAGTTCTTTAATGTTCTGTTATGTTACAAAGAAGGACAGATAAGTGGGAAAGTGATAAGGCAACAGGTACACAAAGTGCTAAACTACCAGCATGAGACAGCTGCAAGGTGTTTTGACTTATCCATGTTAATTAACATTTAGGAAGTTAGTGAGAGTAACACTATGCACACGAAGGAGAACAGGCGAAGAGAGTGTTATTGGATAAGAAGAGCACAGTGGGTAAGGGACAACAGGGTGTTTGGAGGTGGAAAGTTAGGAGCAATTGTATCTGAACATTTTTTGTCTTCATTTTCTTGGTCTTGTATTTGCATAGTATTTGCACACACAGACACACACACACACACACACACACACACACACACACATTCTATCTATCTAATCATTCAGCTATATTTGAGTTTCTGTGCTAAGTGACTTTAACATTTGTAGAGACTTGGAGAGTTAAAAAATGATATGCTTCTCATGAAATAGTCACGAAAAACACCCAAGTAGATGAGAAAATGAGCAAAACAAAACTCTGACTTTAAAAGTAGCTTTCTTTTTAAAAGTAGACTTTTCTCATAATATATCTGGGTTATTTCTTCTACCTCTACCCATCCCAGTTCCCCTCACCCATTCAGACCCACTTCCTTTCCATCTTTATTAGAAAATGAACAAGAGATAATAACAAAACAATATACAATAAGATAAAATAAAAATAAACACCACTGGATAGGACAAACATACAAACAAAAGGAAACAGGCCCAAGAAGGACAAAAGCATATATAGATGCAGAGATTCACTTGTTCCCATTATCAGGAATTCCAGAAATCATAAACAGGAAGCTACATAATATATACAGAAAAGACCTGAAGCTGGTCAGGAGAGAGAGAGAGAGAGAGAGAGAGAGAGAGAGAGAGAGAGAGAGAGAGAGAGAGAGAGAGAGAGAGAGAGAGAGAGAGAGAGAGAGAGAGGAATATGAAAAAGCTAAAAAGAACAACCACTGACGTCATGATATCATAAGACAAGGCCCCTCCATAGATGCCGCTGAATTTGTTTTCTGATGACCATCTACTGGTAGGCATACAACCTACCCTTGAGTTTGTTTCCTCTGTTAAACATCCTTGGAGAAAACTAAATTTTCACTTGCAAGTGGTTATTAATTGTATATAGCTTTTGGGTTAGGGATGGGTTCATATGTCCATTTTTACTTTCAGCTCTAGGATTCATCTGGTATAGACTGATTCAGGCTGTATGAATTTATATATGTGTCAGTTTTGTTGTGAGTAGAAGGCTTGTTTCAGTGATGTCCTCCATTCCCACTGGTCTTAACAATTGTTCCACCTCCTTTTTCACAGGGTTCCCTGAGCCCTGGGAGGAGGGACTTAGGGATGAGTGTTCCAGGGTCTCTCAATCCTTGCTGTGAGTTTGGTTATGACTTTCTGTATTTGTTCTCATCTGTTGCAATAAAAAACTTCTCTAATGAGAGCTAAGAAAGATACTGATCTATGATAATAGCAAAATGCCATTATGAGTAATTTTATTGCTATATCCTTTCAGAAGAACAGTAGTATTTGATTTTTTTTTTCTGGATCCCTGGGCATCTAGTCTCAGATTTTTGGTCACCCCATCAGCATTGGGAATGGACTACATATTGTAGAGTGGGCATTAAATCAAACCATATATTGGTTGGTTATTCCCACAAGCATTGTGTTACCATTGTCCAAGCTTATCTTGAGGGTCAGGCACTATTGTTGATCCAAGGGTTGGTAGCTGGGTTGGTATTTCTATTTCTCTTTGGGTAGGATGCAGAGTGTCTTTCTATACCAAAACACTAGGTGTGAATGCTCTTGGGTGACATGTGATTGACAAGCATAGTTTGGAAGGTGTCATATTCTTTGTATAAAAGAAAATATCCTTAGGCACTGGAGAGAAGAATAGATACCACTGTGATGAAGCTACAGTACAATTTTAGCAAGAGTTATCAGGCAGGGAAGGGAATCCAAATGACAAGAGAGCAATGGAATGTCAGCACAAATGCAATTCATTAACTATACTGTCAAACACCTTCATCTGTGGCTACAGCAATGACGTTATTGATTAATAACATGCTTATATTATTTTTTAAAGAAGGTTCTCAGTTACACACATAGAATTACCTGTTTGTCATTTGTCATTTAAACCATAGTTTCAATCAACAACTGAGTATATTTTAAGAGTAAAGAAATGTCTTATGAATGACTGAAGTAAGTGAGCACTGTTTCTGATTTTATTTTGCTACAAAACCTTGAACTGCTAAATGAAGCTAAGAATTCCTCATATTTTTGTGGATAGAAAGATTAATAATAAATAAACAGGGGTATAGAGAACAGTGTTTTCCATCTCAGGGAATATGGAGAAAGGAAGAACAGAGGAAGAGAAAAATGAGTTTGCCGCATCACTGGGACTTAGGTTTCCAATAGTCAAGGGGATGGATGGAGACCCTTTCAAGGCTATGCTTTTGATAATGAGGTTCTGAGAAAGGACCTCCTTATGAGGAAGATAACCATAAATAAAACTGATATTTGTATTTGAGCATGTGTCCTGGTGATGGCTTTGGCACTTCACAAGTAGTAGGGTGAACCTGGATGTTGAAGAAGGTACACATATGCAGGCCTAATAGTGTGAAGAATTGTGAGTCTGATGAGAGAAAAAAAAGACGATGGAGAACAATAATGGGTATTTCTGAAGAGAATGATTTTGTAGTAAGATTATGGCTTTAATTTTGCAGGTGATGAGGCTCAGGAAATTTAGGATGTGTGAGAATATGAAATTAGAAAACTATACCACTCAGTTCTTTGGTAGTGAATAAGCTCAATTTCAAGACTCATCTTCCATTTCTTGTGGTAAGGACTCTACAGAGGTTGAAGTGGACAGGCTCCACCCTGTAATAATACCCCTTAGTGTTTGGATGTCAAAACTCGAGAGGAGTAGTCCTGACAACAAGGGACATAAAAGATGTTGAAAAAACAGAGGATTCTTCTGGATAGAAATAATGTTTTAAAAGCATTTGTAGAATGGAAGAGGTCTACTATGAAAGTTATATCTCCAAAGTAGAGGTTGATTAACAGAGAACTAAAAAGAAATGTGTCTGACAAACAATAAAAAATAAAGGGTGGCCAAAGGAGGCATGAGGAACAGTCAGCCCAATACTCTGTACTTACAGACATCATTTTGAGTTTGGGGATCCTTGCAAACTGCTTAGCCCAAGAAAATCTTTACATACTTAGATGACACTCAGAGTTCTTGAAAAACCAGGACAAGGAGAGGAGATATTTATACAGGGCATGGTGTTTGATATACTGTCTCTTAGAACACTGAAAGCATAGCATGTCAGTTGGTACTTGGTTTAGGTAAGTGTGGCCTGGCCACTTGGTTGTCATGCTTTGTCTTGTAACTGAATCAGACAATGAGAAGCAGGTAAACATGCAAGCAGGGAGTAGGACGTTTATTTTAGTCAGAAAGCTGGACACTCCACTTTGGTAAACAGACTGTCTCTGTCTCTGTCTCTGTCTCTGTCTCTCTCTCTCTCTCTGTCTCTCTGTCTCTCTGTCTCTCTCTGTCTCTCTGTCTCTCTGTCTCTCTCTGTCTCTCTGTCTCTGTCTCTGTCTCTCTCTCTCTCCCAGCAATGCTCTGATGAGCATTACAGTGGCAAGTTGTCATGTGATATTTGAGCTCACTGAGAAGCTGGTTAGGGTAGTGGGTTGGCTACTCTATTGCAGACCTAAAGAAATTTGCTTCAAAGTATTATCTAAGAGCCTTTGTCCAACAATATCTGAATCCCTCAACTCTGTGATAATCAAGAAATGAAATCAGCCAAAGACTAAAACCACCACGTTCTTGAGAATAGCTAGAAAGGTAAACCATTTCCAGAAGATCTTACTAGGTTATCCATGATACAAAAATGTCCACAGTTAGTCCTTCAGGAGCCAGAAGTTCAGCCACAGAAGCTTATCTACTGAGAGAAAGCTTAACCAGGAACTCTAGCTGACTGCCTCAGCTCAACCAGTTAATTTCTGCTGGATATTTGAAAGTACCCAATTAGTCCATGTTATCTGTCTTCTGTTTGCTATTTGTTCTTTTACTTGGAAGCCTCACCCAAGGAGATATGGTGTTCTGCTGGTGATCCTCTTTATTGGAACCTCCAGGTGGCAGCTTCTAAAGGGCTTCTCCAGTCAATTTCTGCTTACTGTTTACACCCCCCCCCACACACTTTGATTATTGTACCTTTGTTTAGTTTCTTAATAAGGCATTTGCAGCCATCTCTGCTGGATTTTGTGAACACTCAACTTGATGCTTTCCTGTCTATCTACTGCTTCTATCTATCCCAAACTTGCCCCTTGATCATTTCCTTCTGCTTGCCACCTGCTTAATAAACTCACTCACTCAAATCCAAAAGCATGGCTAGCTTAGATCATTTTTCTGAACTGCACTGAATAGATGTAGTGTGCTCCCAGGCAGACAGGGGTTTGAATCCTGCCTGTGGCAGACCAGATGCCACTTAGTTTAATAACAGTCTCACTTGCCTCCTCTGTACAACACTTGCAAGATATCAAGGCTGCCTGGTGTCTGTAAGGCCACGGGAAGTGTTTAGCCCTCATTTATCATTTTCCCATTGTGCCTTTGAGTAAATCCTGTGCATAATGAGGGCTTAATATGATTTAGGAGGAATTGCAACTTTGAGTAAGACATTGTTCCTTGAGCATGTATTTACTATGACTTACTGTTACTCCACACAGTCCAATCCTCAGGGGTCTTTGTGTTTCTTCTCATTGTCTTTTCTAGAACTGTTGCATAGTGGTAAAGTGTGTAGGCACTGATATTACCCTGCTTTGGTTGACTGTTGCTCAGCTACTTATATTGTATTATACATGTGGCTCACACTGGTTTCTTAGTCTCTTTGTCTTTTTCATAGCTACAAAGTGGAGGTTACAATAATTCTGACTCTCTAAGAGGAACAAATAAATACATGTCTGAGGAATTTGCAAGAGTGGCAAGTGCTCCGCAAATGTGAGCCTGTATTGTCATAGAAGTACTTCAATATACAGCCAGAAACACAATTGTTCTGACATCAGTGTGGAAGAGCTATCAGAAGGAATGAACATGTGTGTCCCTCCTACATGATGCTTAAAAAATACTACTTGGATCTGAGATGCCTCCCACTTTTCAGCACTGTAGTACATACATGCTGATTGTTGAAAATGCTCAGGGTCTTACTGCAGCAAGAGCATACTGGTTTTTGGTTACTATCAATCTCCTGTTATTTTCCTCATGTGAAAAGCATCCTACATGCCAGAGCAAACCTTAGCATCTCCAAGTGCCCAATAATACAGTAAAGAGGTGTGTTTTGGAAAAAGAATTCAGTAGCATTCATTTATTCTCTCAGTAAAGATGATTGAACATCATCTTTCCCAGATAGCAAGTATATACTAGCTATGCTTGAGAAACTAAGTTAAAGGAGGTTAGGAGCCAATGAGATCAGACAGGATAGCATTGTTGGCCTTGTTCATCTGTTGAAAATGAATTATAGGAGATGGGGCATCTTGGATACACTATAAGCAGATTCAAAAGAGAATTCCAAGTTGGTTAGTTTCTGCCTAGCTGTGGTCACTGTTGGGTTATTGATTATATTTCTGAGCCCTACCTCCTTTTCTCATAGACTCTTTTGACTTGTGATTTAATAAGGTTAGTCCATACACCAAAGGGTTAAGTATAGCTCAGAATGGATCTATAATTGACTAGAAATCGTTCTCCGTGCTCCTCCTTTGAATGCTGCTCTCATTGGCTGTGTTTCATGTCTGACAACATGCTTCCAAGGTTGCAGTCATATGTTATCACCTCTACAGTCTAACATAGACGTGATGGATACGAACCTAAAGCATGTTCTCCTTCTACCCAGAGTCCCACATTGGGATCCTCTAAGTTACAAAATGTGATATACATTCAGTCCCAATGGAGCCCTGCTGTATATTTTAGTAAAGTATGAATGGAGTACATTCTAGTATCAAATTACTATGCCTATTATCTCAGAAGGGACAGAGTCATCGCTTGGAGCCATTTTTCATGATCTTATAACAGTTTGATTATTAGCACACCTCTTGCTTATTGTAATTCTACTGAAAAGGCAGGAGACAAACATTTCATTCTCTCACAGTATATGTTGGTTAAGGATCCAGAGAGAACACAACTCCATGAAGGAAGCTAGTCAGTCCTACAGCATATCACCACAGCTGTCCTGTGTATCCAGAACGCATTCAAACCCCCATGTTATCACAGTACAAATGGTGGAGCTTTTTCTTCATCTTCTGCCTTGAGAGCATCTGTCATCCTGAGCTCCTTTGCTTCAATCTCTATTTCTCATTTTCCACTTGGCATTGATTCTTCTATATATAGCAGGGAGAAAGGTGATATTGATGATCTCCTTTCTCCCTCCTACACATACTTCATAACATCCTCAGGATGGCTTATTATCATTTGCATTTTAACTCATACAAATCCAACCCACCTCAAATGTTTCTCTGCCTGAATGCCACTGCCTGCACCCCCCCTCCTCCTGACATCCATGCTTCTGATAATGTGGGAACTATCCTACTTCAGTGTCATCTGGCCTCTTAGGTTACTGCAGATTCAGTTTGATCCCCATTATCTCAGCTCACACAGTTTGAGTGAGGTCACACTGACTCTTTGTGCAAGAAATGGGGTAGATAATTTCCAGTCCAATATGATATATCTATAGCATCTGTATTGCATCGTGCCTTCTTTTTCCGTATTATTGAAGCTGTGATAAATGCATAAAACAACAAAATTGAAAGGGTTAAGATTTTCTGGGTATCAATTTCTGAGTGAAACAGAGTAGTGAGTATCCCATAGTCACTGCCCTTGAGAGCCTGGTTCATTGACTTCCAAGAGCTATATTGGGGTTCTCTTTATGGAAACTTCCTCTTCTGTCAACATAGATAAATAATACTTCCTGGTTTTTAGTAAAGGTAAATTTTAGTGTATAATTTTATCTTAGTTCCAGAAGTAGTTGGGATTTGGTGACAAACATCTTTTTAATAGTCCCCCTTCTTGTTTTGGCTCACATCTCTGTTCACTATGGTTCTGTTGCCTGTTCATTGTCTGCCTGCTCATATTAGGAGGGGATGGATAAGGGTTAGATGAAGGCCTTTGAGTCACTGTTAAGTGACTCCTTTCCCAGTTGTCAGGCTAAGCTTCAGAGAAGTGCTGAGATACTGCTCTGGGGGGTGGGAGGGAGGAAAGCACAGTCTGACAGTCTGAGATGTGGGAAAGCTGAAACTGGACATCTAGGTGCTTCTGGGAGTTGCAGAGGAGTGGGGGAGCCTTCAGGCTTGGAACAGCATGTAGCCCAGGGACAGGGGAATGGAGATCTCCAGTTTGTCTCAGCAGTAATTGTCTTTAGCTTGGTGGTGGTTGTCTGGTAGCACAGAGAGGCCTTCTACAGGAGAATTAGGCTGTAGGTCTTTAGGTGAAGACCTTCTGCATGTTCCCCATGGCCATGGTAGATGAAAGAGACATTCCATGTTTCTAAACTGTTTATTGACTGTTCATGGTGGAAAATGGATGCATACTGTTTTAAGGATCCAAAAATCACTGAAGGAAGAGCCCAGCCACAGATAGGATGTAAAGACAAAGAGTGGTTATTCTACAGAAACATCCAGCATGCAAGGGTTACCATTGTTCCCAAACGGCAACCTCCACAAAGACACTGGAGATCCTTTTATAACAGGACTGCTTAATGGTTTCTGAGATAACATCAGAGTTCTAAAACTTAGGGCACATTCCAAGGGGTTACAGAAATCATTAACTGAAGGTCATAAAGAAGATATACACCACAGGACCCCAGGCGCAAAAATCAGAGATAAGATATTGACTGAGTTAGTCTAAAATTTTTCTGTGACCCTTCAAGCTAGAAACAAATAGTGAAAGTTAAGTCAGATAATAACTCCTAATGTATATGCATATAGACATTCTCTGTCATAACGTCTTATTTAATTTATGACTGAATTTATGTGCAGACTTGCAGTGAGTTTTTTCACCATGTGAACAGATGCTCTGAAAGTCTTACAAGTACTGAGAACAAAGGACAGAGATGAATCCCCCCTCCCCTTTTCTCCAAGAGGCTTCAACTTAGAGAAGTGCAATTCCCTACAGAGGCTTTACCTACTCTCCCACTATGTCACTTTGAGGTGCTAACTGGAGGCTGGGGAAGCCAGCCTTAAAGCAACTAGGTCAGGCAGATCAGCTGCAGAACTGCAGAAGCATCAATAGCAAATGGTCTAAATGGTTCAAGGCTTGGTTTCTGAATGGGATATGCAAAATGAACCCTATACCATACCATACAGTCCTGTACCAGACCAACTTCTCAGGGTGGACCATAGATTAAATACCTTTTGCAGGGAGGAATGTCTGGGAAGAGGAGCTTGTACACTAAGGTCATTAGCATGGAGAACTCTGTTCTAGGCCTATGTGACCACAGGTCATGTTTCTTTATGTGTGTGTGGGGGTGTGGCATGTGTTCTAGGTCAGGACTCTGGCAGGGGGCAGGGAGTCACTTCAGTCTCAGGCATGTCCCCACCGAATCTCTGAGTCTCAAACCTGATCTACCTTACCAAGGTCCTTGGCATGGTTTTACTGCCCCATGTGTGGTGTGGTGTGGTGTGGTGTGGTGTGGTGTGGTGTGGTGTGGTGTGGTGTGGTGTGGTGTGGGTGTGGTGTGGTGTGTGTGTATGTGTATGTGTATGTGTGTGTACATGTTTATGTGTGGGTATATGTAAAAATATTAAATTTTGGTGGTAATAGAAAATCTTTGGGCTGGGTGGTGGTGGCTCACGCCTTTAATCCCAGCACTTGTGAGGCAGAGGCAGGCGAATCTCTGAGTTCGAGGCCAGCCTGGAGAAACCCTGTCTCAAAAAAAAAAAAAAAAGAAAGAAAAAGAAAAGGAAAAGAAGAAAAGAGAAGAGAAGAGAAGAGAAAGAAAAGAAAAGAAAAGAAAAGAAAAGAAAAGAAAAGAAAAGAAAAGAAAAGAAAAGAAAAGAAAATCTTTTGGAATGTAGCTGAGGAGAATGAGTGGAGTGCATATAGCACTGATGTAGACTCATAGATGTTACAAAGCTTACAGGTGAGATCTGAAGCATTTTCCTCAGCTCTAAGCACCACTGGTCCTCATCAGCATAGAAGACAGGGCCTGTGGCAATATATATTTTCTGGAATATGGATTAACCTCCATGTACTTTTTTTTAATGGAATGAATTATGGTTTGCTGTCGCAGGATTTTCCCTGTCCAATTACATTAGTACAGAGGAGGTCTGTGATTGGACAGGGAGATGAGTGGTGGAGGGAGGGAGGGAGGGAGAGAGGGAGGGAGGGAGGGAGAGAGACAGACAGAGAGAGAGAGAGAGAGAGAGAGAGAGAGAGAGAGAGAGAGTCTCAAGGGAGGAGAAGGAGGAAGATAGCTGCAGACATGATCTTGCCTGGTGTTTACCAGTCACAAATAGCTATGATTTCACAAGGTTAGAAATATTGGGGTAAAGCTTTTATCATTATAATTGGCTCTGAAAGTATTATATTAGCATCTTGTAAATTGTAATTTTATTGATACATAAATGAGATTGATTAATTAAGCTTTAAGAGTCTTGATTTTACTGTGTTATTGGGTATTGAGATTTCTAACTGCGAGGTTGGCAGTTTAATTTAGTTACTGGAATGTGGGACCGCGAACTACATAGGATTATGGCCGAAGAAGTACTAGTGGCACCAGGGACAAGCAAATGAGAGGTAGCTCCAGGGAGTTGGCAGAGGAGGCAGGAGCGTGGGAACATGGTCTGACCTGGCAGAGAGTTGGCAGGTTCCTTTTTAAAAAATATTTCTCACAACTTTTTCCTACAGTCAAATTGAAATAAACAAGAAGAAACAAAGAAATCTAGAAGCAAGTTCATCGATAACCAACAATGGCCTGTTGTAATTTTAATTCTTTCCTCTGACACAAATCAACACAGCAGAGTTAAGGGTTCAATGTGGCATTTCATTTACATATTTTTAATTGCTTCAGGCATCAAGGGTAGACAGAACTATGCTTAATATTTCTAATTACCACCCCAAAAGTTGGTGGGAAAACCTGAGTCATGTTCAGTCTTTGGAAGATTCCTGTCTTAAACATCTTTACTTAAAGCATAATACATATCCTGATAGATGTATCTGGAACTCACAAACTGCAGAGTACAAATGGGTTATCAGTAAGAAACTAAAACTTCACAGCCTTACAGATAAACCTATAGATTACTGTAGTTCTAACCCTGAATTTTTTTCCCAGCAAGCATTTCTAGATATTTCTGGAGAGTACACTTGATTTTGAGAAGAGATTCTACTCTGATTGGGTGCTTGTCTGCTCAGGATGCCACTTCAGTTTTCTGGCTACTTTGGTGCTCTGCTTGGTCTGTGGCCTCTGTAGAGGTCTATGGTACTCTGATGCCTCCAGGCTCAATATACTCCATTGAACCCAGTGTGGCATCATGGTGAGAGATGTACTCTCCCTCACTGTTACTATATTCTATGGTCCCAGGAGTTTACATGGATCAGATGAGAGAGATTTCATATTTTTCTGTAGCATTTCTGCTTCTTTGAGACTTTTGATATAAGCTAGTGGGGAATAGAGACAGGAAACACATTCTACAGAGACTCACCAGGCTATAATTACAGCAAAGTTTCCCCTTGGTGACTCAGGGTTTGCTTAATCACCCAGCTTCAGGGAGATTTTTTTCTTTCTTTTAGGACAAATTGCAGAAACTTCTTCATTCTGCATGAAAATTGCTGTCTGGCAGGATGTCCCATGGTGGTTTACTGACATATTCAGGGACATAAGATGTCTCCCTTTCCTCTTACTTTCTTTCTTTTTCTCTTTATCTCTCTAAACAAATATTTCATGAACATGTATAAGGTGTCAGGTACTATTTTAAGTGGCAAGATCATGTTGATGGGCAGACCCTTCAATACCTGCTCACAAAGCAACCTAAAGGGAAGGCAGAATAAGGAATCAAACACATGCAGGTATGTGATAAAATGTTAAAACTTCCTGTCTTCCAAAGGCATCCATGGCCTTAAAGACCACCTGTTAGCACCTTGCCCAGATGACCAGGTGGTAAAGCTGGTCCTTGAGCCCTAATGACTTTCATTTACACCAATGGATCCTGTTATTCCTTTTGTTTATCATTAACACCTTGACATCTCATCCCTAACCTTCTCTGTCCTAACCTTGTTTGGACTCCTAGGAGTCCAAACAAAAAAGGGAGCGTTTTCTGTATAATGGTAAGATATGGTTTGACATTTTTAGGACCTTTAAGGACAATAGTCTTTTAATTTCACATTCATCTGTGAGTGTAAATTTCAATGTCATGGTGAGAGTCCATATTTAAAAATGCATGAAATGGTCTCATTCTTCTCCTTACATCACAGGATATTACATTCATGTATCCCTTACCAACAGGGATATGGTCCTAGAAATTTATTCATGAGGCAGCTTTGTTATGCAAACCTTACAGAACGCTTGTTCTCAACCTTCCTAATGTTGTGGCTCTTCAATACAGTTCCTCATGTTCTGGTAACCACCCCCCCACACACTCCCAGTCATAAAATTATTTTTGTTGCTACTTCATAACTCTACTTTTGCTACTGTTATGAATTGTAGCATAAATATTTGATATATAGGCCATCTGATATACAACCCTCAAAAGGATCATGATCCACAGGTTGAGAACCACCAAGTTTGATGTGACAATCCTGGGTCATATAATCTTATGGGACCAACAGTGTCACATTTTGTGGACCATACATGCTTTTAGACATATGGTCACAAAGGCTTCCAGAACCAACTGCCAGCAGCAGAAATATAAATAACAAAGGCATTGAGGTAGTGGGTATCTGAGGGGAGTCACTTCTCATAAGGACCTGCAAGTTTAAGGGCCCCAAGCCTGTTGAGTAGTCAGGAAACAAGTTATATTTACTTGACCAGAAGAAAGAAAACGCACAGAAACAGCAGAGGATGTCTGTTACATAAGCTAAGGATCAAAGCATAGCCTGTACACCCTTGTAGGGCTTCAAATTATGGATGAACATAACAGAGAGTGAAGGTGTTACCTTCAGTGAAGATCATCTTGGCTTCAGTACAGTGATTAGACTACTAGAAGTCAAAAGAGACAGGAGACAAGCCATACATTGACTATCAAAATCTAAAGAGTTTCAGTGAGAGCTGGGAGGGGCTTATGGGAGGGTTTAGAGGAAGGAAAAGGAAGGGAGAAACATAATTAAAATTCAATCTAATAAAACCTAAATATATATGAAGGAATTTGATTAATAAAATTATTTAATATTTTCTTTTTTATTTGAAAATTGGTTTTTCTCTCATGCAATACATCCTGACCATAGTTTCACCTCCCCCCACTCTTCCCAGACTGCCATATCTATCCTCTTCCCCAGATCCACTCCCCTATTTTCTATTCAGAAAAGAGCAGACCTCCAAGGATGGCAGACAAACAACCATCAAACAAGAAAACCAAGATATAATTATACAAGGCAAAAACCCCGTATGGAGATTGGACAAGGCCACCTAATAAGAGGAAAAGAGGCCTAAGAGCTGGTGAAAGAGTCAAATATATAACCACCCTCAATGTTTTCTAAACAACAAAAAAGGCAATGAGAATTGCAAAACTTCATGTTAAATATTTTCTGAAGATTAATGGGTTAGAGGTATTATTTCCAGGGTGGAGCTACAGATGATGAATTTGTAAGAGGTAGAATCCCACAGGGATCCTCATGTCATTGAGAGCATGCCCTTGGTTGAGGGTATGAAACCCTGCACAGGAGTTCTCTCTCTGTTGTTACTTTATGGTTTATGAAATGAACTGTTTGTTCACTGTAATGTGTCCTCCTATGATGGGTGGTTATTCCACAAGGCCACACTAAATGAAGCTACATAATCTTGAACTGGAAACTGCAGAATTGTGAAACTGCAGAATTTTCTCTGTATGTTACTAGATTTGGTTATTTTAACTTAGTAGTGAGACTGACTAGTGCAAGAAATTATGGCAGTTTAGGTGACAGAGAGGGATTAGAAGCTGTTTGGTTTTTTTGTTTGTTTGTTTTGTTTTTCAAGACAGGGTTTCTATGTGTAGCCTTGGCTGTCCTGGAACTCACTTTTTATACCAGGCTGGCCGCGAACTCCGAAATCTGACTGCCTCTGCCTCCTGAGTGCTGGGATTAAAGGCATGAGCCACCACTGCCCAGCTGAGAAGCTGTCTGTTTTTAATGTATGGTTTCCATGTATAACAACCAACCATTGAATGATTTAAAGACAGAATTAAAGAATATTTTAAAAAGTTGTGATTCAAGGTTGATTTTATTATTTTTTGCCATACAGCCTATACACTGAATTGGCATCTACAAATTATAAAATAGTAGCCAGTCTTAGGCTGAAAAAGGTGAAATCCTGCTTTCTGCTTAGATAGGTGAAATCTGAACAATTTATCAACTTTCATCATAGAGATGTTTTAGTGTGGTAGAGGGCCATAGAAAGATTCTTTTGCTCAAGAGGCTCAAACTATGGAAACTGATGGTGTAAATTTTAGACCAGCTCTTTAAAACCAGAGTGTTGGTATAGGCCATTTTGCTTGTTCCCAAGAAGAAAGGCTTTGTTCTAGGTCTAGGTCCTTGGTGTATAAATGATTCTCTATGCTTATCTTTTCATCCCATCTTCTCTGTGGCTTCCTCTTCTTTCCTTTTAAATTCTTTTAGATTTTATTTATTTAATTTTTTGTATGTAAGTGTCTTGCTTCTATGAATGTTTATGTACCATATGTGAGCCTTGTTGTGCCCGAGGAAGTCAGAAGGTGGTGTTAGTCCTCCTCAAACAGGAGTTGTGGATCACTATGAGCTATTATTTGAGTACTGGGTCCTGCAAGAACAAAAAGTGTTCTTAACAGTGAGTCATCTCTCATGCCATGTTTCCCCCTTTTTAAAGGTCCAGTCTTGATGTGAGGGATTGTGCCTGGTCTTACTGTAAGTTGTTGTGCCATGTGTTTGGTTAGTGTTCCTGGAGACCTGCTCTTCTCTGGAAGGAGACTAGGAAGGGAAGTGTATCTGGAGGAGAAGGGAGCTGATGGGAGAAACAGGATGAGTTAAAGGAGGGGAAGCTGCAGTCTGGATGGATTGTATGATAGAATAATAAGGAAAAGTGACACTCATATTAAAAGCAGTATGTGCCCAGGACTTTGGAGGTAGAGGCATGAAGAATAGGAGTTCAACCTCTGATACAAGGAACACTTCCTCAAAAAGACCAAGCAAATAGTTTTAAAAAGATCAAAATATGAAGGGGTCAAACTTAGGGCATTTTAACTTGATTGCTCTAGAAAAATTTTGGCTCAAATAAGATTACATTCTGAAGAATTTTAAGCGTTTGGATATATGCATTTTAAAGGTTATTAAACTCAATGTATAAGATATGTAAGCAATCAGAATGTTGATCTGAAGCCCAGAGATGAGGCATGACATGGATGTATATTTGCACTGGGTTGACATAACTTTGAGGAGGTTGGCTGATATCTGTCATTGAGATGAAGGCAGAGCCTAGTCTTCAGTCTAGTAATTAAAGCCATGTGATGGTGACTCAGACTCATCTTCAATCTCTAGTTCCATCTGTCATCCCAAGCCATAATTTTACCTAAATTGTTGAGCTCATTCAAGAGCACTGCTCTCATCAGAGATGGACACTTTATGTTTTAAGATCAAAGCTGGCTAGTTTTTACAGAGTGGATAAAGTTCCCAATAGGTTCTCATAGCAGTGGCTTCTATTTCTTATGAAGTTTACTTTGGGAAGCCTCTTGGCATTGTCCTGGAAGAGTTTACTGCACATAGAGTTTAAACACATCAAAGGGCTTTTTGCCCTAACTGAATAACAGCACTGATAGATAAGGAAAGACTTGCTCCAGATATGCTACTACTAAAATACCCTACAAATAAACTGAAAACACAACCATCCATTTTCTTTTCATCTTTGTTACTTAGTGACACATATGAGGTCATTGTGTTTTCTTTGAGCTTTCAGAATTTGTGAGAATATGGCTTTGCCGATTGTACTGGATGATTATATGTGTCAACTTGACACAAGCAAGAATCAACAGAAAAAAAGAGAACCTCAGTTGAGAAAATGCTTCCTTGAGTCCATCTGTAAGGCCTTTTCTCAATTAGTTACTAATGGGGTAGGGCCCATTCCATTGTGAGGGTGCCATCCCTGGGCTGGTGGTCCTGGATTCTGTAAGGAAGCAGGCTGAAAAAGCCCCGTGAAGCAGGGCAGTAAGCAGCTTCTTTCCATAGCCCCTGTATCAGCACCTGCCTCCAGATTCCTGCCCTGCCTCAGTTCCTGTCCTGATTTCCTCTAATTATGGACTATGATCTATCTAAAAGTATAAGCCACATAAATAAAACCTTCCCTCCCCAACTTGCTTTTTGGTCATGTTTTGTTACAGTAATAGAAACTCTGAGACAGCCAATATACATGGAAAAGTGGTCTCTATTCATATGGTCAACAGACATTTCCTGAGTGCCATCAGCACTCAGCATGGCACTGTATGACACAACTATATTTATGGCTGAAACTGAGAACAGAATGAATTATTTGCCAGGGGAGTTTATATGCATTAACCCTATGGTTGTCAGCTTGAATATACATAGAATCAGATAAAAACCAAGCTGCTGGGTGCTTGTGTGAGAGATTTTTTTAATTGGTTATTTTATTTGCTTATATTTCAAATGTTATCCCTCTTCCCGATTTCCCCTTTGCAAATCCCCTATCCCATCCCCCATCCCCCTGCTTCTATGAGAATGCTCCCCTACCCACCACCCACTCCCACCTTACCACCCTAGCATTTCCTTGCAATAGGGCATCAAGCCTCCACAGGACCAAGGTCCTCCTCTTCCATTGATGCAAGATAAGGCAAATCCTCTGCTACACATGCAGCTGGAGCCATATATACTTCTTGGTGACTGGGAGCTCCTTTGAAGCAGGAACGCTCAAGCTATGGCTTGGTCATACCTTTTGATGGTAGACCACATAAGAGGACATGGAAAAAGAAGCTTTTTGCCTGCTTGTTCTCACTTTTGTAGGCAAGTTCTTCTAGTCTTTTGCTATAAGCTTCTTCCAGATTCCAGCATAGACTGAAGACCATCTGTTCTCCAGGATCTTCCAGGATTTCAGAAGCAGATTAGAACTGAGGAGACACTGAGTCTTGTGGACTGAATGACTACCAAATTCTTTGCTCTTTTTATGGTAACACAGCCATTGGTTGACTATCTGGATCACATCCTGTAGGTCAATCTAATACATCCCTTTTTAATATATATTAGTTATATAAGTTCCCTTTTAGATGACCACTATTAATACAGACCCCAGATCTCAGAGCACTGAGTTGACACATGAACTCACTCCCCGTTATGACCCCAATTTAACCTGCGCCCATACACAGCTATCATATAACTGTGTCTTACCCACAGGAGATGGTTGTGGACTACCTCGGGAGATTCCACCTGGGCCTACTGTCCTGTAATCTGATGACTGAAAAATATATTATCCAAATTACTGAATGCATTCACTGCCTCTAGAGATAATAGAGATTTGTCCTAGTTTGTTGATGTTGGCTCAGGAATGACAACCTTGGATGGAAGACAGAACATGCTCCATGGTAGTGATATAACATTTCAAACACAACCCTCAGCACCCAAACACCTTGCCTCCAGTGTGACTTTGCCTCAGCTTCTCTACACCTATCCTGTACCTGATAACTCACTTTTTATTAAAATGTGTTTGGAGTGATCTTTCTATGTGTGAGACTTCAAAGTGTTCAAATGAGAAGCATATGTTAAAATATTATCTTTTTATCTCACCCTCAGACTATTACAGGAGGCCATTTCTTTTCCTGTTGTTTGGGCACATTTAGGGGATGCTTTGTCCCCTTGTCTTCTAAGGTCAACACCTCATGTATCATTGCTTATGTTGTAGGCTGGCCTTGGAGGACTCTTGTCTACTTGGACATTAGAAGTTAGAATCCCACCATCAATTGAGATGGCACCCCAGGCTTAGGATATCCACCCACAACATTAGATATGGCAACAGGGAGCTGCATCTGGCCATTTAATGGCATTATTGGTATAAATGTGTTTTTCCCATTCCTTCACACATTGAATCTACTTTTTTCAGTCAGGGTCTTTTATATGCAGACTCTTCTAATGGGACTGTTTTTCATTAGCTCTCAAGAGTTCATTACATTTAAAAGTTTTTTATAGCACATATTAATTGTGGAAAAGAATGAATTTTATCATGACTTTCTCATGTAAGTATATCATGCAATTATCATGACCTTCTCTATCTCTCACTATTCTCACTCAGTTTTCTTTCCTTTCTCCTCTCAGTTGTATCATTTCTCTTCCCAAATAGTCCCTTATTTTGTTTGCAAGTCTTATTTTACTCATTTTTAAATATTTTAAATATGAGTAAAAATATGCAATATTTGTCTGGTTTTTTTAGCCTAAATTATTTAGGTTAACATGATGGTCTTTGGTTTTTCATTTCCCTAAATGACTTCTGAGAATAAACTCCATTGGGTTCATATTCCATGTTTTCTTTACCCACTCATTCTTAATATACATCTATGCTAATTCCATGTCTTGCCTGTTGTGAACAGAGGCAATCAACACAGATGTGTGGTATCTCTGTGGAGGGCCTAATTGGATGCTTTCTATTTTACTTCCATGGATGTTCTTGAAAGGTTAAAGAGTACATTGAACTGAGATAATTTGTTGGATGAGAAACATGTCTAGTGGTAAGATTACTTTGAAATAAGGCCAATGACCTTGTGGAACCAGATTTAGGTGGCTCTGCTCACAGTCTTATTCCATATTACACTCATTGTTACTTTTCATAGGGAGTGAGCTCCTTCCATATTGCCTTCAACAAACTAAATTAAAGGCTCTAGTTAATTTTCAACTTTTTTTTTTAAAAAGTCCATATTTCTAAGAGTTGAAGGCCATTTAGCACTTTTGAATTGTTATCCTGCCCAATATGAGTTTGGAGAGAGGGATATTTCTATGTTCATGTAAAAATATCTTTGTGATTTTATTAATTGAGAGAACTGCAGTCTGGATTGATATTAAGGATTTTGAAGCCAGGTTGTTTTCTAAAGTTAAATGGAACTTAGACCTTGAAACTTTATTTAAATGTACCGTGTTAACAAATCTTTATTTTATAGGTCACCATCAAACTATGTGTACTGGCTAGTTTTGTGTCAACTTGAAACAGGCTGGAGTTATCACAGAGAAAGGAGATTCAGTTGGGGAAATGTCTCCAGGAGATCCAGCTGTAAGTCATTTTCTCAATTAGTGATCAAGGGGGGAGGTCCCCTTGTGGGTGGTGCCATCTCTGTGATGGTAGTCTTGGTTCTATAAGAGAGCAAGCTGACCAAGCCAGGGGAGGCAGGCTAGTAAAGAACATCCCTCCATGGTCTCTGCATCAGCTCCTGCTTTTTGACCTGCTTGAGTTCCAATCCCAACTTCCTTTAGTGATGAAAAGCAATGTGGAAATGTAAGCTGGATAAACCCTATCCTCTCCAACTGCTTCTTGGTCATGATGTTTGTGCAGAAATAGAAACCCTGACTAAGACAAATTGGTACCAGCATACTGGGCTATTCCTGTGACAATCTGACCATGTTTTAGGGAGGACTGTGGAAGGACTTTGGAACTTTGGGCTAGAAGATCCATTCGTTGTTAAGAGCTCTGTCAGATGTTGTGTAGGAGCTTGGAAGATAATGTTGAGAACAGTGCAGAAGATGGAAGCCTGGCTTGTGAAATTCCAGAGGGAAGATTAAAGACTCTTTTCAGGGCCATTGCTATTTTGATTGTGAAAATTCTGTGTTTCTGGTTAGCTGGGGCTGAAGAATCAGCTGTGATTAACAAGATACCAGAACTACTAAAGAGAAAACTTTGCATTACTGGGACTCTTGATGCTGGTTAGCTGGAGCTAAGAAATTAGCTGTGATTAAGAAGAGACCAGCATCATTGAGGTGAAATCTTCTGGGAAGTTTTTTCTGAGAGCACAGAGACTGTGTTCCAGAGATAACCAAGGTTTTACTTCATGCTACATCAGAACTTGGTAATGTGTAAGAGTCACCTAGGTGGTACTGGTTTTGAAGGCATGAAGGGGTCTAGCAGAGCAGCTGAGCCTCTGCACTGTGTGAGGCCATGGAAGGCCATTGGTGAAGATGCAGCCTCAGTTGCAATTGATGACCCAGGACTGAAGGGGTCATGCAGTGTTTTGGAGATGCCAGTACCATTTGATGACCACCAAGAGCAGCAGCAGCAGTGGAGTACAGGCATCTGGAGCCTAGAGGACAATGAGTGTGCTACAAAGGGCATGGCTGGAGAAGTGACCCAAGCCCTTGGAGAAGCCCAGAAGATTGTTAGTTGGATCCCAGACATTGGATGGTTGGAGTTTGATTTTGCTTTTTATTGTGATTGTTCCCTGATATTTTTCTCTCTTGAAGGAAGAAATTATTTTAGTGGAGCCCACAGTTAAGAGACTGAATTTTTAAAAGACTTTGAATTTTAAAAGATATTGGATATTTTAAAGGGATTGAATTTTTAATATGTAAAGACTGTGGGACATTTAAAGTTATTTAGAACTTGGGGATGAAGAAGAATGTAATGGTTGAGGCTTACTAGTGATGTGTTTGTGTGTCAAATTGACAGGGGTCAATTGTACTGGCTAGTTTTGTGTCAACTTGACACAGGCTGAAGTTATCACAGAGAAAGGAGATTCAGTTGGGGAAATGCCTCCATGAGATCCAGCTGTAAGGCATTTTCTCAATTAGTGATCAAGGTGGGAGGTCCCCTTGTGGGTGGTGCCATCTCTGGGCTGGTATTCTTGGTTCTATAAGAGAGCAGGCTGAGCAAGCCAGGGGAGGCAGGCCAGTAAAGAACATCCCTCCATGGCCTCTGCATCAGCTCCTGCTTTTTGACCTGCGTGAGTTCCAATCCCGTCTTCCTTTAGTGATGAACAGCAATGTGGACATGTAATCTGAATAAACCCTTTCCTCCCCAACTGCTTCTTGGTCATAATGTTTGTGCAGGAATAGAAACCCTGACTAAGACACAGTGTAACATGATGATCTATTTCAGGTGCCTACTTTGTAAAGGAGAACAATTTTTGTATATTGTTTGTCTTTAGTATCCAGCTCAAAAACCTATATGGAGCCTTATTCTCCTTCTTCCATATTTTCTCATCAGAGGTGTTTGCATTTTTCTGTTTCTATTTGTTAAAGCCTTAGTACTGTGCTATAAATATCATTTCTTTCTTTCATCTAAAACTTTGTGCCACTTTAGAGTAGGTTGTCCACTCTACTTTTTGTTGCTGTGGTGCTTAATACAGTGCACTGGTCATAGCACTTGGTCAGACAATGTTTCTTTGTAAATAAATGAGCAAATATGTAGTTGTATAGAGCAAATTTCCATCCATCCATCCATCCATCCATCCATCCATCCATCCATCATTCATCCATCCATTCTACATCTCCATAGCAGCCTCTCCTCCCCTCCCTTTCTCCTCAGAGAAGTTGTAGCCCTCCCCTGTACCCTGGTTACCAACCCACCCTGGCACATCAAGTCACTGCAGGATTAGGTGCAGAGAACGTGGCTTTAAAGGTGCTAATTTGTCTCAAGAAATAAGAGTTGCTGGTTTAAAAAAGTACAAAGATCAAGGTCTCTGGCTACTTACAGAAGCTGCTAAGCCATGGTGGTGCCAGAATGTGTGTAGCACAATTGCCACAAAACATTAACCTCTTTCTCGGACCTTCTGGCACCATCTGTTTTTGGGTGCTAGACCCTTACTAAAAACATCAGCAAAAAAAAAATACCCCACAAACTCTGCAGTGGTAAATATACCATATCTGCTCTAGGTGGTCACATGGGCATTAAAGTTTTGTTATTTTTGAAGTTGGGGCCAAGGAAACATGCAGGTGAAGGCCTCTCCATGGGAGTTCTCTTCCATGTTTCTCTTGCTACTTGGCTGTTACTCCTTTAGTGTTGGCCTCTAGTTTCTGTGTTGATTTTTATTATGATCCCCCCCCCCGTGTGTTTTTAAATATTGGCTGACTTGCTCACATTTGATAATCAGTTTGGGGTTTATACATTACTCCTGTGAACTTAATCCTGGCAGTATAAAAAATGCTGTCAAATGATAATGGAGTTTGTAAATTCTGGATGTTCTTTTATTTAGGTCTGCTGATTTCTAACACGAAGACTTTTCTCTGGCGGCCGCTGTGTCTAACCATACTGTCTGCCCACTGATAGATCTAATATATTGTGCATGATTGATACTGGCTTAATTTTGAGGAAGTACCTTATTTATCATTAGATGCACTGTTTAATTATCCAACAAAACCACACAGATGTTTACAGACAGGTAAGGGATGAAAGATGTTCCCCACAGGTTCTTTTATATATATAGTCTTAGTAGGAAGCCCTAAGCATTGCATCAATGTTTAAAAGACTCAAATGCATCTAGCAGTTCACTTAGAGTGGGTAGAATCAGAAGACAGTTGACCCACAGCAACTTCTGTACATCAGTCTACCAGTAATCCACATTGTCCTTACTCAGTAGGGAAGGTTTTCCATTATATAAAGATCATTCCATGCACTGCTTGTGATGTTGGAGAATTTCTGCAGGCTCAAATGTCTAAATAACTTTGTTACATTTGACTTACACACACTCTATTGGAAATCATAGTGATTGCAAAATGATTTACACAAGCGATTTCTTACTCTCCAAGAAAGGTTTGTGTGTTTTTGTGCACCAGGATTTATAAATGTTACAATCAACATTTATAGAACATGTGACAGGCAATCCTCCTAGTTATTATGTGTAAGAAGATTTCTTGTCTTTGCCAGGACATTGTAATGTGAGTACTGATACTATCACCTAAGTTTTAAAGCCAGGAATCTGAAACAGAGATGTCCAAGTAACTTGTTCAAGTCAGGAAAATGGAAGATGTAGAGTTTAAGCCTCGTCAGCCTCATGCCAGTACTCACTCTATTAATCCCTTGTATAGCTTTGCTTCCATCCTTGAGGCCAAATTGTGTCTCAAAGTCCATGGACAGTAATAGCTATCTATTGAATGCTGCTAAAAATGTGGATTTATATACATTCAGAATGCAGAGTACTTGAATCCTAACCCCTTGCTTCTGCAGAAGTCTCTGCAATATGAAAGACATATGAAAGATATATACATATCTATTAATACATATATACATACATAAACACCACATACATATATGAATAATACATGCCCATCTACATGCTTGTGTACAGAAGTCAATTTCAGGTCTGTGGATGTTCTCCCATCCAAAATGGACCCTCACATTCCCTGAGATAAAATGCCATCTATCCATTCCATGGCAGTTCTAAGAATTGCATGGATCCTCTAGACCTGTCTCAAACTTTGCTTTCTCCACAAGAATGTCATCATCCCTGCAAATGGGCACCATCTGTCTCCCCTATGAGCAGGCCTGTCAGATTTTATGTTTCAGTCCAGGGTGGTTGTAATTACCTCATCTCCTACTGGGGACATTGATCTTCTGACCTGTCCTTTATACCTTGTCCCATGATACTTATCATAACTAGACTCTCATTAAGTGTTTATTGAGCCACCCTCAGTTTTCTTTTATATGCACCTCCCAATGATCTCTGTTTCTCAGAATGTTTTATAATGTAAACATTTGCTGACATGTTTTTCACCAAGCCAGGATCTATATGTAAAACACAGTCTCCTTATCTCTTCAATTATGGTCTAACTCAAACACTGAGATGTGTGTCTGTAACACTAATAAGACTACTTGGAATCTAGAGACAGGAAACAAAGTGCAAGAATATTGTGATAATCCTAACACTGAGGACATTGACTTTGAAATTGAAATGTAGGCTGACTATGAATATCTGTTTGGATGGATACAGTAATACTTGCTTTTTATGCAGATGGAAGGAAGGTCATAGACAAAATGTTTAGGCTCCTAATGTAATAGAAATGTTCTCCATTAGTGTAAGAAATAACTCCCAAAATCCATTATGTATACTCAGTGCTCTGGTTTGCCTTAATTTCTTTAAAAAATCAACAACTTGAAAAAATTGTTTATGTGAAAAAAGAGAGTTAAACTAGTGATGTATTTGGTGTACAGAGCATTAGTCCAGCATCTTGGTGGATTTATGGATTGAGGCATAGATCATATGAAAGTTTTTATTGAGGGTAGCATTGAAATTGCTAATTATGATACAGGCTGAGTTGTGTTGAGGTTGTGCACACACTTTCCAATTTAAAATGGTTTTTTTTGCTGGGCTAGAGATATGGCTCAGTGATCAAGAACATTTGCTTCTCTTAAAGAGGACCTGAGGTTTTTTGCCTAGCACTCATGTCAGATGGCTCACAAACTCCTTATATCTCCATCTCCAATGGATACATCTTTCTCTTAGGGTTATCACTGATGTGATGATGAAATACCATGACCAAAAAGCAAGTTGAAGATGTAAGGGTTTATTTGGGTATACAACTACATTGTAGTCCATCACTGAAGGAAGTCTAGACAGGAACTCAATCAAGGCTGGAACCTGGAGGCAGGTGCTGAAGCAGAGTCATGGAGGGATGCTGCTTACTTGCTTGCTCATCATGACCTGCTTATCCTGGTTCCCTGAAGAATACACACACACACACACACACACACACACACACACACACACACACACACGCTCGCACTTATGCACGCACGTACACACACACACTTAAAATGAAGAATATATCTTAAAAACAATTGTTTTGAATTTCTAACTTTGTGGCAACATACATGAACACAAAAATTTTTTGAAATGCATTTGTTGTAATAGACTTGAACCTCCCAGAGAGTCTGGAAGCAGACCCAAGGCATGGCTTTTGTATTAGGTAAGTTATCCTTCAAAATCTAGATGGTTTTATGCAGATATGTAACAATCTGAGAGGTAAGGGAAAGCCATAAATGAAGCTGTTATCACAGCCAAGTTATTCCTGTCCAGTGTTAATTGAGCAGATACTGGGGTGCAGGGGGTAGGAGACCTATCATGAACCACAATTTGGGTGAATTTCCTAAGTCTTTGACCTTTGAATCCTACTTTTCGAGGTTCAAGTTGTTAAGCCTTTATTTGTGAAATAAATAAAGTCTCCTTTCTTCCTCCAGAATCCAGGCTGAGTTACACATTACACTTTATTATAAGAGCTTGAAATAAGCTAATTTCTACAAGTATAAGCCTTGTGCACAAATCAGGAACGAACCTTTCTTCCAATTTCTCCATCACTGTTTGTAATCAATATATTATTGGATGATTTCTTATGAAAGAGTCTAATTAAATGTTGCTATCTTAGCACATACCAGTTTGGGGTTTGTCTTAATCTCTTTTCCACTATTATGGAAGATTGCCTTACACCAGGTGAATTATAAGCAAAAGAAGTGTGTTTATCTCATGTTCTGTAGTCTTGGAACTCAGAAAGCATGAGTCTACACCCACAACTTTCACTTAGGGTGTTGTTGTGATTTCAGTATATGATTAAAGGTCAAGAGCACTAGGGAAAGTTGGGAATCTGAACCTTCTCCTATCAATTACTCACAGGAGCAGGGACCTTTTAACCTAAATACCTTATATTACGCTCCACTTTCCAACTTTGACACTGGGGAGTTAAATTTGGGGAGTAATCTTTTAAGTGACATATCCAAATCAGAACAGACTGTTTAAGATTCTATTTTTAACTCTCATCAAGAGGATGCCCATTTAGGAGGTAATGCTCCATATAGATCTTTTCTTATAAGTGAGAGTTTCCTTCTTCATATCTGTTTGTGAAAATCCTACATGGTGGTCAATAATTGGCTCATGTTGCAGTTAGTATCTGTGGAGGAGGGAAGCAACAAGGGGATGCTGATACAAATAAACTCCACATTGTACTTTCTGAAAGTTTGTTGTGTGTTAAGGAGGGGAGTGCAACCATCCCAATAACTGATGAAACAGTAGTTTGATGAGTGAAAGAGCAGAAAACTGAGTAGAGCAGAAGGTAAAGCAGTTGGAAGTAGTGCAAGATGACATGTGTAGCATCAACAAAGATGTCTGCATCTGCTTCTGACTTGAACAGTCTATCAGTCTATTCGGCACTCACTCCTCACCTTCTGAATGCCCTCCCGAGCTCTGTTGCCTCTGAGCAATGGACATCTCTACTGATGTATTTGTTACAATATGTTTTAATTTATCTGTTAAAATAGCTTTTAAGTAGATAGGAAGTTCACTAAGATACAGAGAATACTCACTTATATCCTGGAAGTCAAATCAGGAGGAAAGAAGACAATAAATACTTTTACTGTTTAATTAATTAACTCAATATGTTTTTTATTCAAATTCAGTCCATCCCAAGGGTAGTATTTGGTTAAATGTGGTAATATCCCTGATGAGGATATTGGAGGCTCCAACACAAACTTTTAAACATGTATCTTTGGTATTAGCATGAATTTTAAATGTAGGTTTGATACATAAATATAACAGCCATATTGCATAAAAGTATTTAATAATGGGATAGGATTTTAACAAGGATGTAAGTGGGTAGCTACAAACCACTGCATAGAAAATAATTAGAAATGTGGAGTCTTCCCAAGGACTAAAAGTTAAAGAATGACTCACCTAGAAGCTGTATAATTATTTCTGCTATTAATTTTTTTTTATCTAAAGCAGTTTCTATTTAGAGATCAACATATACCAAAGAAATATTTGCATAGCTAGATGAAATGGATACACAGTCTTGATTTTAATAACTTTATTCTTATTATTCAAATCTATGCAGTTTAAAATGGAAAGGGGTGTTTAAGAAAGCCAGAGGTTATGAGAATTAGGCACTTTAAAAGACTAATTTCATGTTTGATGACTCATGAAGCTTTTTAAAGTAAATTTCAGAATAAATTATTAAGACATTGAACTTTGCCATCATGAAAACCTTTGTTTCTCTCTCTACCTTGGTTATTGCTGGCTATGTGTTCAGTTCTACCAAAATGATTAATGACCCTATATTGCACTTGATTTATTCTAAATATACAACATAAATATGATATGAAACACACATCCACATTGATAAAAATGGAATTACAATTTTAGGCCACGAATTTTAAATCATTATAACTAGGCTCCAACAGATGTTCATTAATCAGGGTAAGATCCATTATAATCAGCACATTGTTACCAACAAGAAATAAGTATATTTATTCTTGTAATACAAAAATATACCTAAGCTTGGGGATTTGAGGAATGCTTGCAAAACATTTTGTGGGTCCTGATGGTTATGGAAGCATTTTCCCTGCACAGTTTTGGGGTGATAGAAGTGGTGGTCAGTTGGCAAGAAGTCAGTTAGCTATTGGTGGAGAGGCACAACTTTATACTTGGCCCAGTTTTGAAGCTCTGAGTATGTGACACATGGTTAAGCTTTGTGTGATGAATTGGCTCATTCTGTTGACCAGAGCAGGGTTCAGAAACTCTAGGTTTTTTGTAGGTCTACTTTTTTCTTTTTGGACTTGATTTTTCATATTTTTATATATAGATGGATCTTTTCCCTTGCTTTTAACTGTACCTCCTGTTATATTTCTTTTTTACCATTCCTGTGTTATTATAATATTGTTGGAATCCCCAAAGGTTAAAAGTTTATTTTGATACAAATTTACTCTATACTTACTGTTATATTTCAGATTTTATTCTGGGTGATGTAAAATCAATACCTTCTTATCAATAAAAGGCCCCTGTCTGTTTTTCCTTTAATTTACTTGAATTTGTATTCAAGAACTTTGAGCTGCTTTCTGGAAAAAATTTGTTATAATACCAGGGTTTGTTTTTCCTCCTACATGTATTGAGAATTTTATAATGTTTTGAAAATGATCCCTCCTTCATCATTTTATGAGTTTAATTTCTGAATATTTCATGATATCCATTCATCCCTCCTTCTTTGTTTCCTTCTATCCTCCCTTCCTCCCTCCCTCCCTTCTTCCCTCCTCCCTCCCTCCCTCCTTCCCTCCCTCCCTCCTTGCCTCCCTTCCTCCTTCCCTCCTTCTATCTCCTCCCAGCCTGCCTGCCTATCTTTCTCCATGCTGGACTTTGAAACCAGAGCTTCATACATGCTGACACGTGCTCTGCCTCTGAGAGATACCTTCACGCTCATGTTGTTGTTTTTAGGCTGTTTGTTACTGCATGTGCCTTTGGAACATAGCCGAGCTTTTCTCATTGCATTTTCTAATACTCTTTCACCCTCCTGTATTTTGTAGGGTGTTTGTCGTGTATTTTGATGCTACCTTCATTTGAGTTAATTAATTACTATCATTATTTTGTGTAATTAAGATTCTCTAAATATTGGTTTTCTCTATTTATTTTAGCTATTTTATTTTTGTTGACTCCAACCTGGAAGTCATTAACATGGCACTTCAAAATAATTCAGAGATACTCATTTATTGGTAGAAATTTCCCTCTTTTCTCTAAAACTACTTAGATTCTGACAGCATATTAAAAAGACGACATATTTGAGGAAAAATAATTTATTTTTGAATGTAAGGTATTTTTATCATCTAAATCTATAATTTTGCCAGAATGAATAATAGAAACTACATAATCAGCTTACTTTTAAAGATTAATTTTTGTTTATGTATATGTGTCTTTTATGTACATGGATGCCTGTTGGGTCCAGAGTCGGCATCATTCTGTAGATGCAGCTACAGTCAGTTGTATGCTGTACCTGTGTGGGTACTAGGAACTGAAACTGGGTCATCTGAAAGAGCAGGGGGCTTTCTCATCTATTAAGCCATCTCCAGCCCCGTTACATAGTCACCTTAATAATAAAGGGAAAAATGATGAAGTCTAGTGTTCTTTTACAGTGAAATATTTCAATAATACACATGAAGAAATGTCTTCAAAATAATAACCACCATTTGTAAAAATTTCACGGGTGACATAATAATCAATGGTAGAAAACAGCTTTCCTCAGACCTTGAACAACCAGGGACATTCACTCTCAGCTCTCCCTTTAACCTCAAGGCTGGAAGAGGATTCAATGAAGGTAAAGAAATGAAACACATCTAAGTTAGTGAGAAGTAAGTAAACATGTAGATTATATCATCCCAACCACAAATTGAAAAAATGAGTTCACAATCAGCCCAGCAACTTAGCTAGACAGTGTTTCAAAATAGAAAATCGTAAAGGTGAACTAGAACAGGGGTCAGAGGTAGGCAGAGTGCTTTCATAGCATGTGCAACGCCTTGCCTTCAGCACTCACTAAAGCAAAGAACAAACAAACTAAACCAAAACAACAAAATCCTGAGCTCCACAAACCTGCACTATAGTTATTATTACAAAATCAGTGTACAGGACCATTTTAAAACCAGTAATTATCAACCTGTAAAAAAGAAATTCAACCCTTTTCTCCCTCCCTCATCTTTCTGATAGTCTGTCTTTGTATCTATCTTTTTTTCCCCCTTTGGTCATAATTTTGAATGTGTCTTGGTGCTGGGATATGGCTCAGTAGTTAAGGACTCTTGCTCTTAACTCTTCCAGAGAACCTGAGCTTGGTTTTCAGCATCTACGTGGTGGATCAAAACTGTCTATACTTCTAGCCCCAAGTGATCTAATGCCTTTTCTGCCCTCTATGACTCTGCATATATGTGATGCAAAGACAGACTCAGCCCAAACCCATGTACACATAAAAATAAATAATGTTTACAATTTTGAATATATCTTTTTATTGTTCTAGTTTCCACAATTTCCTGGTTTAGAATATATGCCTTTACTCTTTAGCTAGCATTACATTTTTTCTTTTTATATTTTTTTCTTTTTGCTATCTCCACTATTAAGCACTTACATGAAGCTTTCTTTCCTTCCTTCATTCATTTTCAAAAAGAAATTTAAATTCTATATACATGCATATGGTACTGTTTAAGAGGGAGTTTTCACACAACTATAAATTGTGCTTTGGCTTTATTCTCCCATGCATTTACATCCTTTCCCACCCTCTCTGCATTGTTTGTGACTTTGTTCCCCTGGGCAGTTTCATTCTTACTGCCCTGTCATACATGCATAGGTAATTTTTATTTAGCTATATAAAGTCTAGGAATCACAAATAAGAAAAGACATATGATATGGTTGACCGTCATTCATTTAATGTGATGTTTCCCACTAGCATTTATTTTCAAATAAATGATCTAACATCATTTTTCTTTATAGATGAAAAATTTCCATTGCACATGTAGATCACATTTTCCTCACTCATTCATCTGTTGTTGGCATTGCATTAAATTAAAAAGGTTCTTCATAGTAAAGGAAACAGTTAATTGTATAATTAGTATATAGTTAATAGACACTTTTCAGATAAGAAGAAAACCTTTGAAAACTCTATGACTGGCAGAGAATTAATAACATGTATGAAGAGCTTAAAAAATCTTAAGCAACATACTATTCAAACAATCAATGAATGATATAATGAAACAAACAGATGATTCTCAGAAAATTAAACACAAATGACCCAAAATGTATGAAAAAAATTTGAACTTCAGGAGTCATAAAACTGCACAAATTAAACTACAGTGATATTTAAGAATGGGAAAATGACTCAGAAATTAATAGCACTCGTTGCTCTTTTAGAGACCCAACATCAGTACCTAGCACCCACATGGTGGCTTACAACCTCCAATTCCAGGAAATTAAATGTCATTCTGCCATCTGTGAGCACTGGGCACTCATGTGGTACACACAAACACCCCTCCACATACACATACATATACATATATATGTAGATGAAATGCTCATACACAAGATAAAATAAGATAAAAGGTAGGAAATTGTACTATGTCATCTCATCCATTCAAAAAAAAAACAATACCCTGGTTTGATTTTTGTTCCTGCAATAAAATAATAACCATAACCAACTTTGGGAGGATAAAGTTTATATCATCTTAAAGGTTGTAGCCCAACCATGGAAGAATGCTACTTGCTGGCTTTCTCTCAGGCTCACTCTCCCCTATCTTTATTTATCACAGGCCCACATGCTTAGGGATATGTGCTGGTTAGTTTTTCTCCTACTAACTAGAGTCAGTTGGAAGGAGTGACCCTGTTGAGGAATAGCCTCCACCAGGTAGACTTGTGGCATTTTTCTTTTATTAATGACTGACATGAGAGGGACAGCCCACTATGTGTGATGATGGCTGGAGCAGGTGGTCTTGGGCTATATAAGAAAAAAAACTGAGAAATCCATGGAGGACAAGCCAATAAGTACCTGAAGCATGATGAGATCTCAATGTAGTTTTAATTAGAATTGACTTGTATATTCTAATGTGAAGAATAGGTCCAATTTATGAAATCAGTGTAAGATAAATTCTAATATAAAGTAAACAAGAAGTCATCGAAATTATAATTGCTTATTATATATGTATATATATATATATACATATATATATATATACATATATATACATATACAATACTGTACCACACAAACACATAAAAATGTTTTCTGAATTAAGAACACATGGGGAAATATACTTGTCTTCATTTGTATTGAGACTAATTAGTAGAAAATGAAGGGAATCGAAAGGCTGAGCTCCAATTCACTAGAAAAGGATCCCTACATTAAAAAAAAGAAGCAAATCACAATAAAAATGTAGATGTTGCATGGACATTTAGCTCATGTCTATGCCTGGAGGAGCATCAGAGGTTTCAGACACAAGAGGAACCTGATATCTACGGGACTGGAACACATGCGGCCAATCCTAGTAGCTAGTGGGGGTGTTTGTGACTGACTGACTGACTAAGGTATGGGAAGTGAAATAATAAGCATGTATTATATAGCATTTTATATTTGAGAAGAGACTTTAAGAAATTTTATTTTGTTCTTGCTTATAAAGGATTTCCTATGCCTACTTAGCACCTTTGTGGCCATTTTCCATGAATGTGGCACAGCCCTGGTTTATTCTTCCCAAACTCTTGTCTTCCTCCTTGTCTCTTCTGCAGAAGCTTGTTTTTGTATTTTCAAGAAGAAAGGAAACACTCCAGTGGGGTAAATTTACCCTAAGGAGAAAGTTTTCTTTCCATCCCTGGTCCTCTGAAGGAAAAATAACATGGCCATTTTTCTCTCCAAATTATTGGAAGACCATTTTTGTTTTCTTTTTAAAAGTCTGTCTTAATTGGTTCTCAGGGTGCTTAAAGATATTGTCTGTACCATTGAACCCCATTTCCTGGGTGAAAGTCTTGAGAATGACAAAGCATTTCAAAGTGAACCTTCCCTCCTGTTCAAATTTATCTGAGGACCAAAAGTGACCATAAAGTATACTGAGGGCTTGGGATAGCCTGGAGGCTATCTAGAAATTACTGATCCTGGGGAAAATGAGCATTTTGATATGTTTCTTATTTTGTGGAAATGAAATAAGAAATGACAAAAGAGAGAGAAAGGAAGGAAGGAAGGCAGGAAGGAAAGGAGAAGGGAGGGAGGGAGGGAGGGAGGGAGGGAGGGAGGGAGGGAGGGAGGGAGGGAGGGAGGGAGGGAGGGAGGGAGGGAGGGAGGGAGGAAAGAAAGTGTGAGTCAGTTCTCCCACCTATTTTAAGCTCAAAGCTTGGCTACTAAACTAGCCTAGGCTTTTGATGAACAATACCAAGTTAGTCTTACAGTGTTGATGCATCTTCTGTACCAAAGTAAGAGTCTCTATCTTGGTAAGACAATCCTTTTGGAATGCCTGCAACTCTAGGTGCTTACTGCCCACTTACTGAGTAAGTTAGTGAATTCACTAAATGTAGAGAATGTCTCAATGCCTTCAGTGGTCTGTGCTAACATGAGTTAAGATGTGAAGAGTCTTGTTACCAATAACCAGAACTTCAGACACCTGTTTCTTTCAAATGGGGGGAAATTTAGTAATATTTGTAGAAAAAGTAAGCAACACTTGTTAATATATTCAATGCTTTCATGTAAGGTCAATTGTTCCTTGTGCTGTGCTCTACTGGGGTCAGAATGACTGTGTCTGAGATCTGAGGACAATGTGCTCTTCTGTGGTCTTAGAAACAGGAACACGGCTTTGCTGAAAATCCTATCAGACTTTGAATCTGCCCTTTCATCTTAAGGTAAGCCAGAAGTTTCAGTCTTTAAAGAAGAATGAGAATGTGGCTTGTTTATCGCGAGAACATAGGTAATCTGAAAAGGAAACAGTTTTTAAATTAAAGATGGTATCTCATATATTGGAGAAAACAAGAATGCGAATGCTGGCTTGTGTGGCAGGCCGGGGAAGTAGTGACTCTGGAATGGGGATGGGGCTTATTCATCTTGTGAACCACCATGGTCTGCTTCATCTTCTAGGGTCTCAGAGTCCCACTGTTGAGCATGAAAGATAATTTTCTCATGGGATAGAAGAGATTAGCTCTAAGATATTGTTTCCAGGTAGTCTCTTTCAATGCTAAAGCACAGTAAAATTGTGAAAGGGATTCCAAAGTCCATGTTGCTGAAGGATGGATAATTGAGCCAAGAGTTCTGATCCTAATTCTAAAATCTGCGATTATAAAGGCTGGCTTTCTGTGGTTTAAACAGAAAAGGGATGGGGCTTCTACTGCTTGCCCTCCCGCCACCTCAGAGGATCCATAAAATAGAGTTGGAAGGCTATTCTCATCATTTCATCCCATGACCACTTGTTACTCATGCTTGTTTTATTTGAATGTGCACGTGTTTGTTTGTGTACACATATATGTATAGATGGGCATATGGATATATGCTCATATATGTGTAGGAGTGCATATGTACATTTACAGAGCAGCTAAGTGTCCATGTTCAGAATCTTTATTACTCTCCATCTCTTTTGCCCTCCACCATTCTGGGACTGCAAATGTACATTGCCTCACCTGGCTTTTTATGTGGATGCTTGGAACCTGGACTCACATCCTTAGGCTTGCTGTCAGCAAGCACCTTCCTGACCACTATCTCTCTAGTCCCACACTCATGCTTACTCCCAACCCTTCCTTTAGAGATCACAAATCTGAAACATATATGCCTTGCTCCAGTTCATACAATCAATAAGCAATTGGACCGAAACTTCTATAACAGGCTACCTAATTCTAAGACATGTGCTGTCAGGGAAAAATAAGGTGCATTTTCAGTCTCTGCCAACAGCAACTAGAAGACAATCAACCTGTGCATCCATAAAGATTGACTTGGGGTTTTTGAAATGGAGTACTTGACATGGCTATGAGAGCATAATTGCTCTAGAGTTTGTAAACACTAAAGAGCAGGAGTTATTTATCAGACAGAAACAGCATGTCATACATCATTGCAGACAAGGAAGATTCAATTTGTTGGCAAAGTGTATGACTTTGAAGCATCAATCTAAATTGCAGCCCCTGGAACCTTTGGATTTTCAGACTCTGCGTGGCCTGCAGTTTTATATACAGAAACAAAATATGTTCAAGAATAAATTCTACTCTGAGGGAGCCGGTAGCAAGTGTCAGACTACTGTTGGCTGTCTCAGTAAAATTTCAAATTGGGAGAAATTTAAGAGAGGTGTTTGAAATCCTGGCCATTTAACCTTGTCCTTAAAATCATTGGTGCTATTTACCCTACCTCTGTTTATATCTTGGCATAGTCAAAGAAACATTGTTCATGACTGTAGTGGATGGAAAGTTCATAAGGGCCATAGGAACTGGAATCTGAGACAGAGGATAAAATTATGGTTTCATATTCATATGATTTATGGCCCTTGATGCATTGCTTAATAACTGTGTTCATTTATTCATGCTCTCTCTCATAATTCACCCATAGGCATTGTTGTAAGCTTATTGTTTGCAGGGCACTGTGCTATGAATTGTAGACTTAGTATTTGATGAGTGTGGCATATGTCATCGTCATCACAGAGATTAAAGACAAAATAGGGTATAAACAGAAAGAGAATGGACAGTAAAAAAAAAAAAAAACTTTTGCAGCCAAAACGTCTTAAAATGTATTGGGTATAATCTCCTGATATTGGACATCAGTTATAACAGTATTAAGATATGATTTCATAGAAATGAAAGTTTGGATAAAATATAAATGGTAGAATTGGATCTATAACAAATACTTTGTCTTGGTGCTGCTATTACATGTCACATAACCCTGGAATATTCATGGCTATTGGGGAAGATCATGAGTTGTTGCAATGCTATGGAGAAAAGGGAAATGTGATGATGTAAGCATTAATGAAAGACTGGGTGCTATAAGGTGACATCCAACTCTCAAACTATTCATATTTTGAAGGTTGCTGAACACATGTACTATTAAGTAGGTTAGATTTCTTTAAGAGAATTATGGAGGTGTTGTACCTGGACTTAGAACCTAGGAGCAAGTGAAGTGATAGTAGTGAGGGATATGTAAGAAACATGATGCTTACAGGCTGAAAGGGAGTTCATACCGCTCTGCAAAGTTTAGCTGGAACTCATTCAGTCAGGCCTCTGCATCAGTGTGATTTTGCTAAGATTCTTAAGCAATAAAACCTAGCTCATGCTTCATGTCAGGTGTGGATCTTGGTAGCCTTGAGTTGAGACATGCTGTTCCCATGACAAAAGGATGAGTGGCGTGAAAACACTTGTATATACTGTAAGGAAATGATGCTTTGCTTCAAGTTTTATTGGCCAAAAAGAATCATACAATTCAGCCCTATGTCCACATGGTACAAAAAGCATAAAATTGAGTATAGTGTAGTAAATAACAATAAAAAACCCCTAAAATCAAGGTTCTGCAATATCAGAGGGCAAGGAGACACAGCCAGCCTTAATATTTGCACAAATGCCTAAGCAATGTAGACAGGGAAGATGGAAACAGCCATCAAAGTTGGGAAGTATGATGGAGCTAGCAGGAATGACTGAGAAAGAAGCGACATAAAGGATGAAAAGATGAAGTTTGAGGTTGGCTTATTATAAGTTTTCTGTATTCACAAGTATATTTGACAACACTTGGACATATTTTTATTGTCTTTGAGTTGGGAGTATCTTTAGTTTTACATCATCTAATTAACATAGGTTTATGAGGAATATTAGTACAATAGATGATATAGAAATGGGTTCCTTAGAAACAATCTACACGGTTATCTGAACATTATGACTAATGATTTGGAGAGAAAACTTAACCCAGGGCAGAACTTCTGATATTAACTTGCAAGGATACAACATTTATGGCTTAGTTTTCTTTTAAGTTGATAGAGGTTCATGAATTATTAGCTATGAAGGTTTTGCACACTATCCTTGTCCACAAGCTCCTTTTATCTCCTCTAGTCTGTGTGACAGTACTGGGTGAGGGATCAAAATGGATATCCAAATTTAATGACTCTATCACCTTTTCAGAAGTCAGGGTTATGTTAGTACACTTAGTCTGAAGAGGTTACAAATTGACCCATGCATAAACATTCTACTTTTCCTTTTTTTTTTGATTTTTAATATTTTTATTACATATTTTCCTCAATTACATTTCCAATGCTATCCCAAAAGTCCCCCATAGCGCCCCCCACTTCCCTACCCACCCATTCCCATTCTTTTGGCCCTGGCATTCCCCTATATTGGGGCATATAAAGTTTGCAAGTCCAATGGGCCTCTCTTTCCATTGATGGCCGACTAGGCCATCTTTCGATACATATGCAGCTAGAGACAAGAGCTCTGGGGTTCTGGTTAGTACATCATGTTGTTCCAACAATAGGGTTGCAGATCCCTTTAGCTCCTTGGGTACTTTCTCTAGCTTCTCCATTGGGAGCCCTGTGATACATCCAATAGCTGACTGTGAACATCCACTCCTGTGTTTGCTAGGCCCCGGCATCGTCTCACAAGAGACAGCTATATTTGGGTCCTTTCAGCAAAATCTTGCTAGTGTATGCAATGGTGTCAGCGTTTAGAAGCTGATTATGGGACGGATCCCTGGATACAGCAGTCTCTAAATGGTCCATCCTTTCATCACAGCTACGAACTTTGTCTCTGTAACTCCTTCCCTGGGTGTTTTGTTCCCAATTCTAAGAAGGTGCACAGTGTCCACACTTTGGTCTTCATTCTTCCTGAGTTTCATGCGTTTAGCAAATTGTATCTTATATCTTGGGTATCCTAAGTTTTGGGCTAATATCCACTTATCAATGAATACATATTGTGTGAGTTCTTTTGTGATTGTGTTACTTCACTCAAGATGATGCCCTCCAGGTCCATCCATTTGGCTAGGAATTTCATAAATTCATTCTTTTTAATAGCTGAGTAGTACTCCATTGTGTAAATGTACCATAATTTCTGTATCCATTCCTCTGTTGAGGGACATCTGGGTTCTTTCCAGCTTCTGGCTATTATAAATAGGGCTGCTATGAACATAGTGGAGCATGTGTCCTATTTACCAGTTGGGACATCTTCTGGATATATGCCCAGGAGAGGTATTGCTGGATCCTCCGGTAGTACTATGTCCAATTTTCTGAGGAACCGCCAGACTGATTTCCAGAGTGGTTGTACAAGCTTGCAATCCCACCAACAATGGAGGAGTGTTCCTCTTTCTCCACATCCTCGCCAGCATCTGCTGTCACGTAAATTTTTGATCTTAGCCATTCTGACTGGTGTGAGGTGGAATCTCAGGGTTGTTTTGATTTGCATTTCCCTGATGATTAAGGATGTTGAACATTTTTTCAGGTGTTTCTCTGCCATTCGGTATTCCTCAGGTGAGAATTCTTTGTTCAGTTCTGAGCCCCATTTTTTAATGGGGTTATTTGACTTTCTGGAGTCCACCTTCTTGAGTTCTTTATATATATTGGATATTAGTCCCTTATCTGATTTAGGATAGGTGAAGATCCTTTCCCAATCTGTTGGTGGTTTTTTTGTCTTATTGATGGTGTCTTTAGCCTTGCAGAAGCTTTGTAGTTTCATGAGGTCCCACTTGTCAATTCTCGATCTTACAGCACAAGCCATTACTGTTCTATTCAGGAATTTTTCCCCTGTGCCCATATCTTCAAGGCTTTTCCCCACTTTCTCCTCTATAAGTTTCAGTGTCTCTGGTTTTATGTGAAGTTCCTTGATCCACTTAGACTTGACCTTAGTACAAGGAGATAGGAATGGATCGATTCGCATTCTTCTACATGTTAACAACCAGTTGTGCCAGCACCATTTGTTGAAAATGCTGTCTTTCTTCCACTGGATGTTTTTAGCTCCCTTGTCGAAGATCAAGTGACCATAGGTGTGTGGGTTCATTTCTGGGTCTTCAATTCTATTCCATTGGTCTATTTGTCTGTCACTATACCAGTACCATGCAGTTTTTATCACAATTGCTCTGTAGTAAAGCTTTAGGTCCGGCATGGTGATTCCACCAGAGGTTCTTTTATCCTTGAGAAGAGTTTTTGCTATCCTAGGTTTTTTGTTATTCCAGATGAATTTGCAGATTGCACTTTCTAATTCGTTGAAGAATTGATTTGGAATTTTGATGGGGATTGCATTGAATCTGTAGATTGCTTTTGGCAAGATAGCCATTTTTACAATGTTGATCCTGCCAATCCATGATCATGGGAGATCTTTCCATCTTCTGAGATCTTCTATAATTTCTTTCTTCAGAGACTTGAAGTTTTTATTATACAGATCTTTCACTTCCTTAGTTAGAGTCACGCCAAGATATTTTATATTATTTGTGACTATTGAGAAGGGTGTTGTTTCCCTAATTTCTTTCTCAGCCTGTTTATTCTTTGTGTAGAGAAAGGCCATTGATTTGTTTGAGTTAATTTTATATCCAGCTACTTCACCGAAGCTGTTTATCAGGCTTAGGAGTTCTCTGGTGGAATTTTTAGGGTCACTTATATATACTATCATATCATCTGCAAAAAGTGATATTTTGACTTCATCTTTTCCAATTTGTATCCCTTTGATCTCCTTTTGTTGTCGAATTGCTCTGGCTAGGACTTCAAGTACAATGTTGAATAGGTATGGAGAAAGTGGACAGCCTTGTCTAGTCCCTGATTTTAGAGGGATTGCTTCAAGCTTCTGACCATTTACTTTGATGTTGGCTACTGGTTTGCTGTAGATTGCTTTTATCATGTTTAGGTATGGGCCTTGAATTCCTGATCTTTCCAAGACTTTTATCATGAATGGGTGTTGGATCTTGTCAAATGCTTTTTCCGCATCTAACGAGATGACCATGTGGTTTTTGTCTTTGAGTTTGTTTATATACTGGATTACGTTGATGGATTTCCGTATATTGAACCATCCCTGCATCCCTGGGATGAAACCTACTTGGTCAGGATGGATGATTGTTTTGATGTGTTCTTGGATTCGGTTAGCAAGAACTTTATTGAGGATTTTTGCATCAATATTCATAAGGGATATTGGTCTGAAGTTTTCTATCTTTGTTGGGTCTTTTTGTGGTTTAGGTATCAGAGTAATTGTGGCTTCATAGAATGAGTTGGGTAGAGTACCTTCTGTTTCTATTTTGTGGAATAGTTTGTGAAGAACTGGGATTAGATCTTCTTTGAAGGTCTGATAGAACTCTGCACTAAACCCATCTGGTCCTGGGCTTTTTTTAGTTGGGAGATTATTAATGACTGCTTCTATTTCTTTGGGAGATATAGGGCTGTTTAGATCATTAACCTGATCTTGATTCAACTTTGGTACCTGGTATCTGTCTAGGAACTTCTCCATTTCATCCAGGTTCTCCAGTTTTGTTGAGTATAGCCTTTGGTAGAAGGATCTGATGGTGTTTTGGATGTCTTCAGGATCTGTTGTTATGTCTCCTTTTTTCATTTCTGATTTTGTTAATTAGGATGCTTTCCCTGTGCCCTCTAGTTAGTCTGGCTAAGGGTTTATCTATCTTGTTGATTTTCTCAAAGAACCAGCTCCTTGATTGGTTGATTCTTTGAATAGTTTTTCTTATTTCCACTTGGTTGATTTCACCCCTGAGTTTGATTATTTCCTGCCGTCTACTCCTCTTGGGTGAATTTGCTTCCTTTTGTTCTAGTGCTTTTAGGTGTGTTGTCAAGCTGCTAATGTGTGCTCTCTCTAGTTTCCTTTTGGAGGCACTCAGAGCTATGAGTTTTCCTCTTAGAAATGCTTTCATTGCGTCCCATAAGTTTGGGTATGTTGTGGCTTCATTTTCATTGAACTCTAAAAAGTCCTTAATTTCTTTCTTTATTCCTTCCTTGACCAAGGTATCATTGAGAAGAATGTTGTTCAGTTTCCACGTGAAGGTTGGCTTTCTATTATTTATTTTGTTATTGAAGATCAGCCTTAGTCCATGGTGATCTGATAGGATGCATGGGACAATTTCAATATTTTTGTATCTGTTGAGGCCTGCTTTGTGACCAATTATGTGGTCAATTTTGGAGAAGGTACCATGAGGTGCTGAGAAGAAGGTATATCCTTTTGTTTTAGGATAGAATGTTCTATAGATATCTGCCAGATCCATTTGATTCATAATTTCTCTTAGTTTCACTGTGTCCCTGTTTAGTTTCTGTTTCCATGATCTATCCATTGGTGAAAGTGGTGTGTTGAAGTCTCCCACTATTATTGTATGAGGTGCAATGTGTGCTTTGAGATTTACTAAAGTTTCTTTAATGAATGTGGCTGCCTTTGTATTTGGAGCATAGATATTCAGGATTGATAGTTCCTCTTGGAGGATTTTACCTTTGATGAGTATGAAGTGCCCCTCCCTGTCTTTTTTAATGACTTTGGGTTGGAAGTCAATCTTATCAGATATTAGAATGGCTACTCCAGCTTGTTTCTTCATGCCATTTGCTTGGAAAATTGTTTTCCAGCCTTTCATTCTGAGGTAGTGTCTATCCTTTTCTCTGAGATGAGTTTCCTGTAAGCAGCAAAATGTTGGGTCTTGTTTGTGTAGCCAGTTTGTTAGTCTATGTCTTTTTATCGGGGAGTTGAGTCCATTGATATTAAGAGATATTAAGGAAAAGTAATTGTTGTTTCCTGTTATTTTTGTTGTTAAAGTTGGCATTTTGTTCTTGTGGCTGTCTTCTTTTAGGTTTGTTGAGGGATTACCTTCTTGTTGTTTCTAGGGCGTGGTTCCTGTCCTTGTATTGGTTTTTTTCTGTTATTATCCTTTGAAGGGCTGGATTCGTGGAGAGATAATGTGTGAATTTGGTTTTGTCGTGGAATACTTTGGTTTCTCCATCTATGTTAATTGAGAGTTTGGCTGGGTATAGTAGCCTGGGCTGGAATTTGTGTTCTTTTAGTGTCTGTATAACATCCGTCCAGGATCTTCTGGCTTTCATAGTCTCTGGTGAAAAATCTGGTGTAATTCTGATAGGCTTGCCTTTATATGTTACTTGGCCTTTTTCTCTTACTGCTTTTAGTATTCTATCTTTATTTAGAGCATTTGTTGTTCTGATTATTATGTGTCGGGAGGTATTTCTTTTCTGGTCCAGTCTATTTGGAGTTCTGTAGGCTTCTTGTATGTTCATGGGCATCTCTTTCTTTAGATTTGGGAAGTTTTCTTCTATAATTTTGTTGAAGATGTTTGCTGGTCCTTTGAGTTGAAAATCTTCAATCTCATCCACTCCTATTATCCGTAGGTTTGGTCTTCTCATTGTGTCCTGTATTTCTTGGATGTTTTGAGTTAGGATCTTTTTGCATTTTACATTTTCCTTGATTGTTGTTCCGATGTTCTCTATGGAATCTTCTGCACCTGAGATTCTCTCTTCCATCTCTTGTATTCTGTTGCTGATGCTCGTATCTATGGTTCCAGATTTCTTTCCTAGGGTTTCTATCTCCAGTGTTGCCTCATTTTGGGTTTTCTTTATTGTGTCTACTTCCCTTTTTAGGTCTAGTATGGTTTTGTTCATTTCCATCATCTGTTTGGATGTGTTATCCTGTTTTTCTTTAAGGATTTATAACTCTTTAGCAGTGTTCTCCTGCAATTCTTTAAGGGATTTTTGTGCTTCCTCTTTATTGTCTTCTGCCTGTTTAGCAGTGTTCTCCTGTATTTCTTTAAGTGTGTTATTAAAGTCCTTCTTGAAGTCCTCTATCATCATCAGGAGATATGCTTTTAAATCCGTGTCTAGCTTTTCCGGTGTGTTGGGGTGCCCTGGACTGGGCGAAGTGGGGGTGCTGGGTTCTGATGATGGTGGGTGGTCTTGGTTTCCATTCTACTTTTCCTAAGTGTCCTTTCCTCTGCTTGTTAGGAAGGGAGTACAGCTCCCCCTTTAATGCTGGGAAGGCTTCATTTCCTAAGTCTTACTCATGGTCACTTGTTCCTTCCTAGTTCTAACATTTCCAGTCTTTCTTGACACAAATTATCTTCAAGATGCTGGAATAAAAGCATACTTATGAATTGCAAGAGTCATAATAAATATTAGTAATTTAAAATTTACTTATATTTAAACATCCAAGTTAAAATAAAGATGTTCTCTGATATGTGCAGAGGTAGGCAAATTCTTATTTCTACTTTTCCTCCTGTAACTTTTGGCCATTGAGATCAGCAAGATATGTCTTATCTTCACTGGGCTCTTCTCCGCATTCTAAATTTCACAAGCTTATCTTCTCCATTATGCTCTGCATTGCAGCAGTATTGCATTATTATATACAAATAATTATTTAATCACATGGCATTCGTATCTATCCATTAGTAACAGGTTTCCTCAGGATTCTTACCATGTGGCAGTTTAGGACAACAGTTTCATTAAAATTTTGCCTTCTTCTTGAATTTTCTTACAGACATCTTGTTCTTTTTATTTCTTGTTGGCTTGGGTTTCTACATATGCATATCTTTTTTTGGGGGGGGGACTAATTCTGTGTACTCTAATTTGTTACCTGCTTATGCTTGTTAGGGAAAAATGAATTTTTATCTTTACTTGTTACCAGGAAACACATAGACATACTTTTTAATGTCACTGATAAGGAAGGACATTGAATTCTAGCATTCAGAGAAACCTGAGCACATATATGTCAGATAATGAAGCATAAGAAGAACAACAATTTCAATGAAACAGAACCTCCAGAGCCCCCACGGACTAAACCACCAACCACAGAGTACACATGAAGCGACCCATGACTCCAGCTGTATATGGAGCAGAGGATGGCCTTAACCAGCATCAATGAGAGGGGAGGCCCTCGGTCCTGTGAAGGCTTGTTGCCCCAGTGTAGGGGAATGCTAGGGAGGGGAGGTAGGAGTGAATGTAGGGGAACACCCTCACAGAAGCAGGGGGAGGGGAGATAGGATAAAGGGTTTGCAGAGGGGAAACCAGTAAAGGGGGTACCATTTGAAATGTAAGTAAATAAAATAGCCAATGAAAAAATGAAAAAAAAGAAGGAACTAATTACTGAATTCTCTCAGTCTTATCTTCTTCATGACATGTAAACCCTTTGATTGTCCTCTGTAAGGTCAGTTGTTTAGTTAGAACATGCCACATCTGCTCATAACAGGCATTGGGTGCTGGTATATCCATACATGTGAGTTCCATGTGTGTCTCCTTTTTTTTACAATTTTAGTCGACACTATTAGTCATGAAACCTGAATTTCTCTGTTTTTTGGTGGTCTGTGACTTTTCCAGCAACATTGTCACTAACTAGATTTTGTACTAATGAAGAGACTCTATATACCATTCATATACCATTCAACTCAAAAGCATAATAAACAGAAACTTTGTAAAAAGTGTATATTTATACACACATACATAGAAAAGGGTATCTATTTAAGTATGTACGTATACATGAATATATCTATCATGTATCTGTCTGTCTGTCTGTCTATCATCTATCTATGAAAACTTAAGTTTAGATGTTAAGTAACCAATAGAGAGCTTTTCAATTTTAACTCTTTTTATGGTCTGTATCCCAGAGTTGACAACTATGACAACTAAAAGCAAGTTTGAGAATTGATTGCAATTGATCTAACAATTAACTGTAAGTTAAGGCTACATTTCCCAAACTGAGTGTGTATTTGAACTGTTGATATATTTACTTCATTTGCTTAATAATACAACATATCTTTCCTTCAAAGCAAAGGTTAGTTTGGGATCATCATAAGAGTCACTAGCTGGCATACTCAAGAAGGAAAGCAGAGAAAAAAGATGCCCAGGCTAATCATAGTTCTACAGTCAGTGTGTGTTCTTTGTGTTCAGTGCAGACTTGGGCTGGGCTCCATGTCTGTGGGCAGGGTTCTGTGCTCTTCCTTTTTGAAGGTTATATGGGACAGTTATTCTCCACTTCAAGTTGTCATACTTTCTCCTCATTCTCATTTTATTCTACATCTTTGTGCCTGTCACCATGATCCCCTTACTCTTTCAAGTCAAGAACAAAGATAGTTATTAGTGCCTTACTGCTCCTTTCCCCTTCTCAACTTACAAGACCATCCAGTCTTTACTTCTTCCAAAAAATGAGAATTCACATTTCTCTTTGCTCTAATGCCATTCGGAATCCCATATGAACTTTGCAAGTGTATTCCTAAAGGTGACAATTTATTTTTAAGTTCTCATTACACATGTTTCATAATATTCTACACTGCATAAAATGGTCGTTCTCTCAAAATAAAGACCTTTTAAAGATAAATATGTTACTGACTTTTGGTATGCCCTTGATGTTAAATTTGGTGCTAAGGCCATACATAAGTAAACTGGAAGTTGAAGAGTGTTGTAAATTGTCTGGGTCATTTTTCTTCTTCATGCATTGCTTCAAAAATTTAATACAAAACTGAAATTGGGCCCATTGGCTAAATGAACATATGTAACTGTAAAGCAACCTTTTTGTACTCTTGTCATGCTTTGACAGCTGGGTAATTTTAAAATGAAACCAGAGGCAGCCAACCTTAACTTTCACTAAAGCCGCTACTACTCTAGTGGGTATAATATCTCTCTTCATCAGAAGACATTTCCTCACATACTTAATGTACTTACCATGTAGTTTTATTAGAATGGATAGCTTTTCCCTTGTAAATAGATTTCATTGGAAATTCAATTTCTTTTAAGGCCAGTGGGAGAGGTCATAGAACCAGAAATATTTTTTCTTTGAAGTGGTTATACCTAAAATGACATTGCAGAAGAGGGTTGAAAAATCTTGCTGTCTGTTGAATTATGTGTGGGTACGTAGCAATCTTTTGTTTCTTTTTTAATGAGAAATGATTGTATTGTTGTCTCCTAACACTGAAAAATGTTCTTGTGCATCTAAGTGGATGGATGGCATTGCCTATGAAGAACAAAAAGGAGAGAAGTTGGTGGTGGAGGAGGAGGAGGAGGAAGGGGAGGAGGAAGCAGAGGAGTGGGTCACTGTGAATCCACTCTAACTTCCAGCCCTCATCCTAGAGTTGAGAAAACGTTTTCTATGCTTCCCTTTTTGTTTCAGCTGAGAGCGAGATTTGGTGAGAGCTTACATCCACTTTGCTTTTTACTTTCTCCTCACAGGGAATATGCTGTGGAGGGGAAGAGCATGTTTTTTTTTTTTTAAATATTGATTATTTGATTGAAATATAAGGCTTGGAAAGAGAGAGAATGACAGCCATTTTATATAAGGCTTGGAAAGAGAGAGAATGACAGCCATTTTATTTTTATGAATAGTTTATTCTAGTGACTAAATGTATAAATTGGATAGTTACAACCTATTTCTATTTATACCACTTCAACCTGGGATACATCTCACTCATTGTTAGTTGAATATTTTTCACATTTTTGCACAACTCCATAAGTGTCTCTGTGATATGTTAGGGAAGGTTTAACTGGTGCTAATATCCTTGAGGACACTACCTTGATGTTACATAGAAGTTGATTATAATATCTTGTCAAAAACTCTGAAAAATATGGTCTCATCTCAAACACTCATATGTAATGACCCAATTCAACAAGAAATCAGTGTTTTCTCTGACAAGAAGCAAGAACAACTGGGTGCTATAGCAATTCTAAAAGGGCTGGGTAAATGTGAGATTCTTCCTACTGAATTTTATGTTATGAGACCTGAAAACACTTACAGAGAGTTAAGAAAATTCTCTGTTCTCAAAGGCTTAGCAGTTCAGTAACTCATTCCTGGGCCATTATCACATTTTGATAGTAGCATCCCAACCCTCTTTGCACCTTCGTGTCTTCTGTATCTTAAACAGTTTAAATAGAACCGTGGTGTTGAAAGGATGCATTGCATGCTGCCTCTGAAGAAATGCGTTATGATAGTGTACTGAGTTTAAAGCACTTTGGCTCAGGATGTGGCTATCTTTTAGCGTCTTCTACTGTGTATATATGTGGGTATACACATGTACGTGGGTGTTCATAGAGATGAGATGTATTGGAACTAGAGTTATAGGCAGTTATGAGCATCTCAAAATGGGTGCTGGGAACTGAGCTCTGGTTCACTGCAAGAGCAATACATACTCTAAACCATTGAGCTACATCTACAACCCCTCAATTTCTTCTGTTTGTAAAATAAACATGGCAATACTGAATTCATGGATGGCTGTGAAAATTGCAGATCACTTTTATAAAGAACTTCTTATAAATACTTGGAGCCACCAACAGAACTATTTTATACATTGTAACCACCACCACCACCACCACCACCACCACCACCACCACCACCACCACCACCACCACCACCATGATCATATCATCATCATTATCATCCTAATGATCACCATCACCACCACCGCTGCCCCATCATCATCATGATATCATCATCACCATCCTCATAATCATCATCATCATCATCATCATCATCATCATCATCATCATCACAATCACCACTACCACCACCACCACCAACACCAACACCAAAAGACATGTTCTTGACAGTAGCTTCACTAATAATGTTACCACAAAGCCTTTGCTTTGCTTCTGGATCCTTACTAGGATGTTTTAATAAATTTCTTCCTGTATTTGTATTCTTCAGTAACATGAGAAAAATAGTAGTAAGCCCCTCCCTCACAGGTTATTGTTAGAATTAAGTGGATGAAAGATGTAGAAACTAGACAATACTCATAACCTAGTAACTATACAATAATTATAGTTTACTTTGTTAATGTATGTTTTATTTAAACTTGTAAACAATATCACAGTTTTTTTTTTCTTGTAGGAATTGGAGGCTGTATTTAAGTCTTCAAGGCTTCATGTTAGGTACCTCTGATATCTGTAAAACACAGAAATGTCCCAGTACCTCTCTCCCTGTGAGAATTAGAATCTAATTATGCTTCACATTAATCTTCCTTTATGTGTAGCTAAATTTAGAAAGTTGTGTGGCACAAAAAAGGCTTCTGAATTTCCACAGAGAAGGAAAGTATATTCTGAGTGACTAAGATGACATTTTAAACAAGTATTTATGAAGATTATTTTAGTGATCAGTACTTCACTGGGTCATAAGAACTGAGAAGTAAATCATACTGTGTCTTTGTTTTAGTTTTCTTTTCTGATTTTGTGTGTGTGTGTGTATGTGTGTGTGTCTTTCTAGATAGTGTTTCTCCATGTAGCCCTAGCTATCCTAGAACTCACTTTGTAGGCCAGGCTGGCCTCAAACTCAGAGATTCACCTGCCTCTGCCTCCCAAGTGCTGTTATTAAAGGTGTGCATCACCACTGTCTGGTGGCCATAAAATACTTTGACAAAAGCACATTCTGAAAAGGATTTATAAAGGCTTATAGTTCAAGGCACCATCCAGTTGTGGCTGGAAAAGTCTTGGCAGGCAGAGCCTGGATCTGTTCACCACATCATTATTACAGTTAGAAGCAAGAAATACACTGCTGTTCAGTTTCTTGTTTCCCCTGTCCAGAAATTTGTCTCACTTATAACATGAGTCTTATGGCCTCTGTCATCATAGTCAAGATGATCCTCCATAGGCATGCCCAGAGTCTTCTAGATGGTATGTGAGTCTATCAAGTTGGCAATTAACTTTAGCCAGCACACTCCTCAAAAGGCTTAAAATTCTGGCTTGAAAAGGTTAAGTGCAATGTAGGGCTGCCAGTGATGTGAAACTCTTGCTCCTGCAGTTTAGCTTTGGTTCAACTTAAGTGTTCTGATCTTTGATGGAAAGTATGTTCCACATGCTCCTCGAAGTTTGTGAGCAAGGAATGAATAAATGGATCAATTTTCCCACCAATTTCTCGTCTCATAAAGTCTTTCATTTATAATAGGAAAGCCCTGTTAAATAATTGGCTGTATAACTTCAGGTCATAATTTTTATTATTTTTGATAAAGATCTATAGGTCAGAATGGGTAATCTCTAATGTAAAATCAATGTAGTACAAAGCTAAAGATTATTTCTTAGTGTCACAGTGGATAATATAGCTGGTTAATTATGGGAAAGAATCTTATCAGCAATACATCCTTCAGTCCCTTTCACTAACATGATTAAAATAATTAGAATTCAGATTTTTATGGAAGGCACAATATATAATAAGGCTTGTATGAATAGTTTAAAGTTTTTGATAGTATTGTTCCTGTCTAAATACAAATATTTGGTTAACATAAATATACTTTTCTATTAGGTATATGCCATTTAGATATAGAATTGTTATATTATGGAGTATCATTTTAAAATTTATTAGACAATCCTAAATGGCTTTGGAAAATTACTCTACCAGCTCATATTTATAAATTTCCTTACCTATGGATGGTATTGACTTTGGCTTTATACAATGGAGTAGATGTACAGTAGGTCACTAAGGAACAACCATTCTAAAATGGAATCAAGATAATCATCTAACATAAGCACTATAATGTATTACTCAAGTATTGGAAAGAACATTATTCATTTTATTTTGCTCTTGAAAGATACCTTGTTTAACTTGATCATGTGGAAGATAGGGGCTCCAAGTATATAAGAGCTAGATGAAGTGATTTGTGATGTCCCAGCATCTGCTGGCTATGACATTGCTCTTAGACATATGAATTCACAGTATTTATAACCATAGGCATAAGTCCTGGACAACATCAATACAAGCAAAATCTCAGGGATTGGATGGACTGGGTGTTATGTATATCTTATACATTATAAACTGCATAATGGTAATAGTTGTGTTCAATTTATGTAGAAGAAAAAAGAGCCTTTAATTAGACAAAAGAGGAAAATGTGGACTCCCCTAGTGTTGTTTGTATTTTGATGCTAAATCTGCTTCCTCAAGAGGGGCTGCCCCGAGGAGGAAGAGTGGGTCACATACTCAGCTGATTTAATAGGAACCTTTCCCCCATTTTAACTGGTCAAATAAAGGCTAGAACCTGTGATTGGGCAGTGGAAGGGAAAGGTGAGGCTGGAGGTTCTAGAGAGGGGAGAGAGGAAGGAAGAGAGAGGGATGAGGGAATGGAGGAGATGGAGCAAGCTTGAACAAAACCACATGGCCTGGTGGAGCTGCAAATAGCAAGGAATCTCATTCCTGTGGAATAGAGTAGTGGTATATCTACGCAATCTAGGTGTGCAGCTTATAAACATAACTGAGTGTGTGTTCTTTGCACAGGCTTATTGGGGTTGGAGGTTTACCACAACAATGAAGTCCCATGCCTGTCTGAGGAACTATTAACAATTGATAACTGCTGAGAGAGGGAGAGTTGGTTTTCTTCAGAGTTATAGTCACTGGGAGGATATGTTCTAGTAGATGGTCCTAAATCCATGCACAGATAGACTGTACTTAGTAGAATCAGTGGCATACAGCATCCATATTAGGTATCTACAGCCACTTATAACTCAAGTTTGAGAGGATCTAATTCCTTCTTCTCTACTTCTAGTACATCTGCATGCATATGCTGCAGATATGTACTCACACACATATGCCTACAATTAGAATGTTTAAAAAGAGCACATGAACATGGGAATGAAAAGTGGTATAAGAATCAGGAATGGATTGGGCTAGAGGGCATGGGATGTAGATTTGATTGCAGTGCACTACATGTGTGTATGAAGTTCTCAAACTGTAATAAAAATATTAGCAATTAAAATTGGGGAATACAGTAATATCTTGTCAAGGAAAATGGTTATCCAAATCATTACCTATTCTTTGGTGACATACACAGTTGTGCTATATCCCTTACCCTCCAAGGCAAAAGGTCATTGTCACATGACCCTGGAACTACAACCATTAAGATATCCATTCTTGCATACTCACTGGGACAGAACTGTGATTCTCTATTCATACCTGCACTGTCGATACCAACTTGCACCTCAGATGTAAGAGTCATCGATAGTTTAGGGTAACATCATCCTGAGTCCAGAACAGCTGTTTTCCTGTGTCTGCCTGTGCTCTTGAACCAACTTTCTCTAATGTTCCATGAGCAAGTATGAATCAGATATCAGGGTCATGTCAAAACAAACTAACCTACTGAGAGCCTTGGTTATCCAAGGCTCTAAGATCTAAACTCATGGGCTGTGATGCACTAAGGGTGGTCTGAATGAGATACCCTGTCGGCACCAACATCGGTGCTACCTTTTAGCTTAAACCAGAGTGAAGGATGACTTTCATGAGTTCCCCATTGAAAGACAAAGAAATTTAGAACACCCTAAGATCTTTTACTGTTGAGATCTCCCCAAAGCTTTGTAGGCACTGTGAATATCATAAATTTTGAAGCTGAGGAGCACTGTGGGTTTTGGACCATGCTAAAGTCAGCTAAAAGAACTACACAGACATTACGCTGCTGCGTGCTTTCACTACAACCATAACTGTTTCTTTTCTACAGAGTTCAGTCTGAAATTTTTTTAAAGAATTTGTAGTTTCATCAAAATAGAGACAATCAATACAAGGCAACAAGGATCCTGAGGACAAAAGAAAGATACAATCAAAACAAAGCAAACAAAATAACAACAAAAATTCAGCAACAGAACAGGAAACTACCAAAGGGACCAAATAGTTTTTGAGAAAGTGACCCCCATAAAGTAGTGATTAATGAATTACCTGACAAAGAATTCAAAAGAATTCCTCTAAAGAAGCAAGCTACAAGACAATAATGGTAGATAACAAGTAGGTAGGAAATACCTACACAAAGAAAGCAAAATAATGGTAGGAAATAATGGTAGGAAAACAATACACAAAGAAAGCAAAAGTTCACAAGATGTGTGTGCCTGTTTGTATGTGTGTGTATGTGAAAGAGAGAGAAAGAGAGAGAGAGACAGAGACACAGAGAGAACCATTCATCGATCCATCCATCTTACTCATCCATCCATCCATGCAGGGATAAAACACTTGCTTAGCATGCACAAGACTGAGAGATAGATTACTAGCACCATAAAGGAAAACAAACCAAACAAATCTCCATATGTGTACATACAGCCCTGATCCTGCTGGGTGTTTGTGAAAGCTAAGAGAATCAAACAGAAAAACTGACTGAAGGACACAATTAGTGAAATGAAACATACAAGTGAGAGAATTGGCAACAGAAGCAATGGGGCAGAAGAATCTGCAAATTCAAACCAAGTTGTTGGCAAGTTTTCTGTCAGAGGAGGAAAAGGAATGCAGATAAATCTTCCAGACTCATCAGACATCACTGATACAGATAACATTTGTATTTAAGTATTTTTAAAAGAAGACTGTGGAAAAATAATAAAGTTTTCTTAAGTAAACCATGGGTGAAAGTTCCCCCAAATTCAAACAAGCATTATTATTAAGTTACAGGAAGTCATGGGCTTGTTGTAGATCAACTTAGAAATTTTTTATTTTATCATGGTGCTAATGTGATAGACATTTAGGGCAAATCAAGCTTGGATGTTTGATATTTTCCTAGGGCAACAGTGTCTTGTGATAAACAGCAACACTGATTTGCACATAATATTTAGTTATGTAGCTCTAAGAGTAAATTATTGGCACTCCACAGTATTTTATGTTAGTAAGCTAGAGTGTGCAGTAGGGTTGGTTACTTGAATTTTCACACGCTGAAATCTTACTCTACAGCTAGTTGGGATGTAACTCAAGAGTAAATTGAAGAATCAGCTACATGTAACACTCAAAACTTTCTAACAAAGTTCAATTTTGTGAGTTTCTTAAAGCTTATTGTAAAAAGAAGTCTAAGATTAAAGGCAAAGAATATTGAATAGAGGAATATAATCAATGTTCCTTTTATGGGGACTCTGAGTAGCTTTCTCAGCACAGAATTTGTAGGGCTGGTGATAGCAGGGTGGAATTTTTTTTTAAGTTCCAGCAAAGAATATCATACCTGGTAAAATATTCCTTAAAAACAAAGAAGAGATAGAAACTTTCTCAAACAGAAGCCAATGGAGTCCTCCACAACACCATCAGCCTTGTAAGAAAATTCTAAAAAATTTTCTACTTGAACCGAGGATAAGAGCTCATATATTAAAAAAGAAAGTACAAAACTCACTGTTCAAAACTCAGGATATATTCAAATTTAGAGTACTGATTATTTCATTAATATATATCTGTGTGAAAAAGTTAAAAAAAATTACTAAAACTACTATTGCAGTGATTAAAACATCTGGAGAAATGAGTGAGTCATGTAAGGATGAGTCCTTGAGTTCATATTCCCAGCATCCAGGAAAGCTTGGTGCTGTTTTATGCTTATAATCTAAGTACTGGGAAAGAAAGAGAAGCGTATCCCTGGGGCTGGCTGACTGATGGATTCCACTGATTGATTTTGTGTCAAAAACAAGCAAACAAACAAATGAATGGATGGATAAATAAATAAATAAATAAATAAATAAATAAATAAAGTTGAGTACCACTGAGGAAAAACTCCTTATGTTCGCCTTTGGTCTCCACAGACACACTTATATATATATATATATATATATATATATATATATATATATATATATATATATATATATGCCCATTTGTGCACATGAACATGTACACACATAACTTATTAATGAATACATGATCTAAAATATAAAAAGTATGATATTTGCTATAGGTTACTTATCTGCGATAGGTATCCCCATGGGATTAACCAAAATTAGATAATATGATACATAATTGGTAATATATTTCACATCCTTAAATTAGACCAGAAGAATGGGGATTGGAGAGTGCTGGAAAAGGACTGTGGCAGTGCTATCATATTCTTACAGTAACACCAAAAAGGCATCCACATCAAGAGTTCTCTTACTGCAGATTGCTTCCCTTCATGAAGAGTTTTAATCTCTTTGACTTTCAAAGACTCACAGGTCAATAAATGGTATCAATAAAGTTAGATAAATCTGATGGTCTGAACATTCTACTTTGAGGTATTTCTGGGTGTTCTGGAGCAGAACTGGAGAATCCTTGTGGATCAAGTTGTTTTAAAAGCAGGTGTGGTTAGAAAACAAGCAATTACCATGAAAAAAAAAACCTATAGTTTTCCAAAGATAAAATGCTAGTAAGACTAAAGCACTCGAGTATAGAAAATGATAATAGAACAAAACAGTATTAGCATATACAAATCTGGTCATGGTATTATTGTGTATTTCACAGAGGATGTGATAGTATCAAAGTGCCCACCACAGTGTATAGACACAATGCCTTATCAAAGTTCCTGTGGCATTTTCAAAGTAAGGAAATATATTAAAAGGTCCTGTGAAGCTAAAAACAATCCTAAATAATGGTTAGAACAATCTTGTGCAAGCAAAAGATGAAGGTATTATATTACCTTTTGGTTTAAACTACATAAATACCTTATAGTTACCAAAACTGTGTGACAGAAGAGAATGCCACAGAGACTAATGGAACAGAACACACAGTAGAAATAAGTTGTGCAGAGATGGTAAACTAATATGATCAAAGTCCAAAGAGAGCAGAGAGTAATCTTGGAGCAAATGGTGTTGGGCCAACATGTATTTCCATAGATTTGACAGTGAATATTTAGCTCATCCAAATACATAAAGTTTAGCTTAAAATGTGTTAAATACCAAATCTAATAAAACCCAAAATTAAAACCCCTAAAAGAAATAGAAAACTTTCATTATCTTGGTCATGACAAAGGACAATTTTTTTTCCATATGACATCAATATAACTGGCAGCAAAAGGGAAAGTAAATGTCTATATCAAACTAAAGGAAGAAATTCTTCATATTATGAGGGCAAATGCATATAACAGAAATATAGGCCTAGAGAATATATTACACAATTCAATACCATAAAAGGTTCAGGGTTAAAGACCTAAATAGATATTTCCCTAGCAAGAGAAGACAGCCAAACACTATATGAAAGAGTACTGAATGTCATCATTCTTCAAGGAAGTGCAAATTATAATCACATCAGATATCACCTGACAGCTATAAGAGTAAGAATTATAAAAATGTGAAGAAGGTCTAAGTGCCCTTCAAGGATTGAAAGAAAGCAAGCCTCACATATTATTGGAAGAATGCAAATAGGTATAGATCTTATAGAAAAAATATTTTTTAAAAAGAAAACAAATAGGATTACTATATGATACAGAAATCTCAGTTTTGAGTGTATATATTTACTCAATTTCTTTTTACTATAAAAATACCTAAAACTAAGTAACTTCATAAAGAAAAATATTTGCTTGGCTCAAGATTCTGAAAGTTCAAGTGTTTGGCAACTTGGTCCTGGTGAGCATCATATGATGGTATCACAGTAGTGGATTCCTGTGTGAGAGGGAGGAGTCATGTAGCCAGACACATAGCCACTGTGACTCAGAGGTCATGCTCAGCCTTTTACAGGGACACATGCTCTGGAGCTAAGTCTGGATCCCATGAAAATGACCTCAACCATCTTCTGAGATCAGAACCATTAATAATCCAAGGATCCTTCATTAGATTTCTCTTTATGAGTCCCCCAATAGCTCAAAAATCCCACACAGGAAAGAAAGCTCTCACTGTCTGAGCCCTGGAGCAATACAACCAAATCATATCCAATCCATAATAGCACATAGCTAGGGGAAATGAAGCCATACACCTCCGATGAGCATTTGAACTCCATACCCATTGCAGTAGACTTAAACTTACTGAGCTATGGAAAAATTTAACTATCTTGATGGCTAAATATATTATGGAATAAGATGTATGAATGCACACGCAAATATAATTCAGCCTGAAAATTCAAAGATAACCCATAGTTTCTGTCAACATAAATAGGACTGGAGTATATAATACTAACTAAAATAATCTGGGAACAGATACATTCTACATGGTTTCATGTGTAGAATCAATAAAAGTTAAAATTATAGATTCTGAGAGTAGTTGGGTGGTGATTAGAGGTGAGAGTGGTAGAAATATTTACATATTGGTTTAAGTCAATAAATATGCATTTAGAAGATGAGTGAATCCTGGGTGACCAAAGTACAACAAAATCCTCTATACTTGATATTCTCTAAGGGAAATTATCTTGAGTATTCCTGTCACAGCCACACTTAAAATACTGTCAGAGGATAGAAATGCTAATTATTTTGATTACAGTAATCATCTCACAATGCAGACATATCAAGCCATCATGTCATACACTTTGAATATATATTCTTTTTTTTTTACTTCATACCTCAATAAACCTTAGTTCTAGGCTGTAAGTAGTATTCACTAATCCATTTGTCTATCAGAAGACAATTGACAAGCTGCCTTGATAACTCTGTAGTTTTTGTGGTACATTTACAATTTTGAGGGGATTTGTACTATTATTCTTTTTCAAAATTTCAGGAGTCTTATTTCTGGTCTTTTGCATTCCATATGATTTGTCAATTTCTCAAAAAGTCAGCTGGTATTTTTTTCTAATCTTCGATTTGTTTATTTCCAACAGATGTGAGATGATATCTCTTGGTTCTGAGTAGTGTTTCTCTGTTAATTAGTAATGCTGGTCCCTTTTCTTTCTCTTTAAAAACAATACATTTTTATCTTTTGGAAGTGATAATATGTGGGACAATGGGCTGCACACAGACAGCCTGATCTCCAGTCGAGCATAGGTCTTGAAACCCGGGGGAACCCGGTGGGTGTTGATTTCCACTTTCATGGGACAGAAGGCATTCAATCATGTCTCCTGGACCCCTGGCTCCTGTCGAAGTTACCGCCCCCACAGTCCCCACAGCCCCTACAGGAAAAGGACATGGCTATCAGTCTTGTAGGAGCAGCACCAAGCCTTCCCACATGCAAATGAGGTTCCCCCAAACTCTCAGTCCAAGCCACTGAGAGGTACCAGCTGTAGAACCCTGAATCACCCCCAAAACTGAATATAAATCCTATCTAGGGAATTAAAGGTGCACGAGAACTACTTCATTGTCTGAGTCTTTTGTTCCAAGAGCTGTAACACTTGGGAAGAGATCTTCTCTCCCAAAGAGCCCACACTCCTCACTGGATAATCAGTTTCTCTTTGGCACAGCCGACCCTACTCACTGGGCTCATAGCTATGAGGACCTGAGACTTCATCTCCCTGCCTGCACTCGCTTCCCTTCGCTGGAACCCTCGCACCAGGCCTGACCAGAGATCTCTGTGGAAAACCTCTGGTACTCCGGCCCACAATCATATATTTCATCTTATAATTCCATTATCTCTACCTTTCCTTCCTCCAAAATTTTTCATGCCTCCCCCTATCCTCATTGTTCTCTTTCAAATTTATGGTGTCTTTTTTCTTTAATTATAATTCTCTCTCTCTCTCTCTCTCTCTCTCTCTCTCTCTCTCTCTCTCTCTCTCTCTCTCTCTCTCTCTCTCTCTCCTATTATATTAAATGTACAAATACAATCTGTTCAGTCAGTACAGTATAATGTTACTTATATGTGTCTGATAGACATGATAAAACATCAGTAGATACAGCTGTACATACTGAATATTGTATTTTACCAGCTTAATAATCTTGTCTCTCAAACTATCAGCTAACTATGGGTTATCACTTAATGATTTGTTCTTTATGTTCTTCCAGTTTTTATTGAAGAGGACTAACACTAGGCTTGCTATAATTCTTCTTAATACTGCATTCTTTTTTATGTTATTGTAAGTGAAATTATTTTCTTAATTATATTTTGACTTGATAAGTTCAAATATATAGAAATGAAGAGAGTTTCATATGTTATATTAGGATTAGAACAGTTCTTTAGGATTTTCTGTGAGGTCATGCTATCTTTAAGTATGGATAGTTTCATTTCATTTTATGTAATGTGGATTAATTTAATTTTGATTTTGATTTTTTTCTTTGACTTCTCGCTTTCTCTTGTCTAAATGAACTTAAATGGATCTCTAGTATAATTTAGATATAACAAAAGAAATTATTCTTGCTTTACTCCTGATTAGGAACAATGGGTGCTAAATAACTGTGTGTAAGATAAGTCTCACTTTTATTGACTGAAAACAACTGGCAAAGAATCATCAATAGTAAAAATCAGAGTTAAGACCAAATTGAAGACATTGTAAGTGAATGTGCTCCCAGCCCCTATATGCTCTATAAACTTTGTTTACAAAGATGATATTCAAGAATACTCCTAATGGTAGTTGGGAAACTTTTAGTTTTAACTTAGTATTTATGTCATATTTCACTAAGCAAGAATTGTCATGTTTAAGCACTTAAAACTCAGAGAGATGAAAGAAGCCATTTTTAGTTTGTTTGGTTTTTTTTTTTAATTTCTTAATTTTGAAATGTAAAGCTTTTTTCTTTGACAGTTTCATAACCTACAGAATGAATTTTAGTTGTTCCCTCTCTTGCTGGGTTTCTTTAACTCAAGGAGCCCTGAATCTTGTGCCTTCATGTCTTCTGTTGTGTATGAGTCACTGAGTTTAATTAGAGTTTCTTGTCTGAGAATGGCTGGTGGTGGTGGGGGGGGGGGTAACTCACTACAGTAAAGACAATTTATCCCCAGGAAAGAACTGGTTATATAAACCTGGTCTCCATGGCTGGGGAGATCAAAGGTTCTATGGGAGAAGCTATTGGTATTGTTTTGCTAAATGGATATGTTCTCAAACTGCTTTCTAAATGCTCTTGTTTATTTCCATAGATTAGTGCTGTGCCATCCTACATCACAGGAGTCCCTACTGCAGGGGACAGTGGTTAATTGAGAAGCATACAACTGTCCAAAAGGCTGCGAGTAGGTGTGGTGGAGAGCTCAGCCCTAAATGGGACAGCCTGTTTATTTTTGAATGAAGCTTGAGATGCAAATGATACAGGAATAGGACTTAGTTTTCTACAAGATGCAGTATGGATGGTGATGAAGAAGAAGAGATGCCACCTTGCCCCACTTCATAAAGCAGTATGCTTTTGAAAGGGCATATACTCTCCTAAGGATAGAGGTGTGCATTAAATGATACAAGATCGGGAAACAGATCTCTTGTTTTTATGGCTTACAATTAGACTAAGAATTTTAATTTCTGTTTCAGTTGGCTGAATGAATGTTTGCAGTGGGACCTGCTGACTAATATAAGCACAGACAATGAGAAGCCCTCGGGAGCCCTCAGAGAGGAAGGGTAATGGAGTGACCTGGTATTACTGCCCTGCTGGGCTGGAAAAGAGACACTGGGGCTTAGCCAGACCCAGAACCACACTGGTGTTACAGTCCTCTGGTAGATGTATCTCATCTGCTGAGTAATTACAGCTAGTAGGATACAGAATCCTAAAGGGATTGATGCTATAAGAGGCCTGCAGACGAGTCTCAAAAGTGCCTGAATGTAGGATATGGACTTTGGAAGAATGGGCCCAGTATGAAGCCTGAGCATCTATTGCCAGCTTTCTCTAAGAGGATATTTAATAGACTTTCCTCAGATAGAGAGCTATCTAAAAAGGTCACTTTCTTAAAGGTTATTGTAGTGGTTAAAAAAATGAAATAAAAGCAAAAACTGGAAAGCAAGGGTACCCAGGAATCTAGTGTGGAAGGAAACAGTGAGATAGGCACAATGAAAGATATTTGCCAAACTGTCTCATGTTCAGGAGGATGGTGGGAGAACTTGTTATTGTAATCCTCCACTTTTCATTATGTCATGCACTGCAACAAATTAAAGAAATTTTCAGAAACTTAGCAGCTCAAAAAGAGTTCCTATTTATCTGGTGGTTCTGTAGGTCTTAAGGGTAAATGATGTTGCAGATTCTCTGAGCAAGGTTTTGGTATAATAGGACTCTCCTGGTGCAGTTCGCATTTGGGATTTATGGTCCCTTCTACACTGGTCACTGGAAGAATTCATTCCTTTTTCTCTCCTTTAACCCTGAGCCATTGATGGCAGATCTAGTGCTTCCTGTGCATCTCATCTCTGATGTCCTCTTTCCTTGATTAGTCTGACTCTATTGGTCATGGTGTTACTCTGAGCTCAATTGGTTGATACAGGTAGTGCTGTTATTTTAATGCCAACTGATATTAGTTATCTCTGCAGATCCCCTCTGTTGTTAATGTTGTATAACCATGGGAGGAGAATGAAAGTAGAACTCAAAGCTGATGTGGGCCAAGAAGTTTTATCTAGCAATTGTTTTATTTGTTGATATTAAAATATAAAAATATCATTTATGTATTCTTTTTCCTTCCTCTAATCCTTCCCACTCATTTTCCACCACCACTGTCTCTCAAATTCAATGCATCCAGCCTCTTTTTAATACACACACACACACACACACACACACACACACATTCATTTTAGCAGTTATAATTCCAAGGCACAGGAAGATTATGTAAGTAGTCAATGGCATGTACATAGATGATGAGACTCTGCTCATCTTACCATCTTTGAATTTCCTGGTATTTGGGATACAGCATTTTTCTTGAGGGCCTAGTATACTTATATTCATGAAACAGGCATTCTGTATCTTTAAATAGTGAAATTTTCATCTTTATAAATTCAATGTGTGATGTTTTATAAGTGAAGCAAAGATGGTACTTCAAAAAGAAGTAGGATGTTCTGGATTGTATGCAATATGGCAGCTGGCAGAGAGCAAACAGGCTTGGCTCCATAGAAGAGGGAGAAAAATGGAAGTCAACAATGAGCCAGCAAACTCATACTGCCACTCTATGTACTCACTGGACAATGACATCAAGCTTTCTTTTGGGGAATGGGGTGTGTAAGTCATAGACATCAGGAATAAATAGCTAAAAGACAGATTTTCTAGATGAGAAGTTATTTCATTAGGGTTATGACAGGGTAGTCTAACAGAACTGGAAGAATAACGCATGGGATTTTATTCCCAAATGATTTCAACCATTTCTAGAAATTGCCCGGCTTACAAATGACGAGCACATAATTAAGTTGAATTGAATCTTGAGTTCCAAAGTAAGATGTCCAATTAAGCTGTAGTATGACAAATTTAGTAAGACCCCCTTCTGCTGGACTTTAAATGTGCAAAAGTGGGTGTAATACAGAGCATAAACACCAGACTCTTTGAAATAAGAGCTAGAATTTGGATGAGCTCATAATGGGACTTAATGTGGAAAAGACAGAACTGTGTGGAAAAGAAAGATTTCAGAGAACTGTGACACCCTCGTGGGATCAGTTCTCTGGCTTGAATGTAGTTGATTATTAAATCACATATGCCAATTCCTGCTAGACCCTGAGAGATCATACACTCTCAATTTTTTATTAGATATTTTCTTTATATATATTTCAAATGCTATCCCGAAATTTCTCTGTACCCTCCCTCCGCCCTGCTCCCTTACCCACCCACACTCTCGATTTCTTACACACAATCGTCATCACTAGGCAATCATCACCTGTCAATTTAATTCCTCTGAATGTTTGTTTGCCTTGGAAATACAGTGGTGTTACTACTAAAAGTGAAACTTTTATGAGTATGTGCTTTGTATATGGTTTGTAACTCAGAATGAAATATTAGTATTTGCCAATCCCACCATACTATATATCCAGATTACTTTTATAAATTGAAAGGGCATAAATTTATAGAAAAAAAAGTGTTTCTGAATCTCTATTGCCTTATTATCTAATGGAAGAAGGGAATTTATAGAAAACTACAGTGAGATGAATTCATAAAAATAGCCACAAATTTATGGTGATTGAATGGTTTTCTTGTGAGCCTCCTTCAAATACCCATTGCTTTGGTTTGCCATTCCTTTTCCTCTTTCACTCAGTCTTACCCATTTTTGAATCTCTTTTCCCATTATCTTCTTTCTTGTTCAAAACAACACATGGCAGCCAGAAACCCCATCTGTGCATCTGCCTCTCTGAGCATATTTGAAACTGTGCAAGTTTTGGGGTTCTTGGTATCTGGGAGAATTCTGCAAAGCTTGCAAGAGTATAGAGACATTCATTTCCCTTAGAGTTTCCCAGTCAGTGGAGAACAGAACTGCTGGTTAAAGTGATGAGAACATTTGTAATTCAAAGTGCCAGGGGTCACAGTATACATTGAAAAATAGAGAATTCAGTATGTTGGCATATACCACTGTCACATCACCATGTTAATTTCAAATGACTAAGTCAGAGGAAATTTATCTTGCTTAATCTAGTCCAAGACTTGGATTTACCCAGAGATAAATATTTGATTTATATTAAACAGTTGGAAGACATGCTACCTGTCATCTGTTTTGCTTTTGTATAGACTTTTATCTTTACAAAAAGAATGATTAATACTCAAATTATGTCACTTTTAACTGAGTAACTAACTGGTTAGTTGCCAGTAGCTTAGCAATGATGTTAGAACTTTGAGATCTTTTTGGTAGGGTGGAAGGCATGTATGGTTTGCAAAAACTGCTGGTTGCTCTACAGATCTTTTGATCTAATAACCCATCAGACTGGCTAGACAAGATGATCATGGTCTTAGACACTTAGACTGGGAATGGAAGTCTAGGAATTGGGTTTTAGCAAAAATCCAGGATAGTACCCATCTTTTTCAGAGTCTTATAAAGGAAGTGTAAAAAATTGTGTAGCTACAGTGTCTACTTAGGAAAATGTTGTTTTCTTTCTATTCTTTAAAAAATGTGGTCATTTTATCAAGTTTACTCATGTATTTGTATAAATATCTGCAAGTGTCTATAGGTGATAAGTCCTTTGTTGAGCCTAAGGATGTTGTCCTGTGACTAAATTCTGAATTAGTTAGAGGCCACTAATCTGTCTAGTGTACTTTTCCCCCATTGATTCTCTTCTTATCAGTAACGTGATGAAAGTAGGATCTACCTCTCCAACTCCATTGACAGTACACTTGGCAGAACTAGAGAATGGTGTGAATTCTTATAGACAGACACACATTATGTTGTCTCTTTTAGCTAGGATTTGATTGTTCAGTGACATCTTAGATTTCCCTTTCTTTTACTGGACTTCTAGTTAAAATCAGTGTAAAATACAATCTAGCTTCCCTCCTCTACCAAATTTGCTGATCACATAGATAGTAGTAAGTATGCTTTTCTAAGACTTATCCATTTTCTCTACTTATATTACTGCAATATTTTAAAAATTATTACATTTATTTGCCCATGTATGTGGTTGTGTGATTATGTGTATGCATACAGGACCATGTCACAGATTGGTGGTGATGTCAGAGAACAACTTACAGAAGACAGTTCTATGTATCCACTGTGCAGATTGTAGCAATCCAACTCGGGTCTTCAGCCTTGGCAACAAGTGATTTTTTTTCCCAGTGAGCTGTCTCTATGGCCCATGTCTCATTATTTTATCTCACATAGAACTTCTTGTTTATGCTTCCCTCTATTTGAATGACAGGCAGATGTCTTTGGATATAAAGGGCATCTTTATTAAACCCATGTTAGATGTAGACTTCTTAAGAAAATGTTGATTCAGAATAGAAATCATCCATTTTGGTCAGAACCAAAGTGTTCACAGGCAATTTCTTTCCTATCTCAGACCAAACACTGTCTCCTTGTAATCCTCATTTTTTCCAATTAACTGGATCTGCTTAGACTTCACTATTCTCCTTCCTAGCACCAGCTCAGCCTTGTTCAGGGAAAATTGCAACACAACCTTGGAACAAAGAGTGGAAAGGGGCCTTGGAGGTCAAATTTAGTGTTTTTCATTATTTGGATTTAAAGCCATCTTGACACAGTCCACAGGCTCCTTGATTTGTGAGGAGTTACTAGACGTAAGATCTAAAATCATCAGTATTTGTTAAATATAATGTCTGGGCAGAATAAATTTTTAAAATACATATCCTGCTGAAGTGAAGGAATTAGATCTTATATTCTATTTGGCAAGCTGTTTATCTACTCTGAGCTTTTATTTGTGTTGGTTTTTTTGTTTTTTGTTTGTTTGTTTGTTTGTTTTTGCAAATCAAATGATATCTCAAGGTCAAAGTAAAATTGTTATGCTTCTAAACCCTTTAATGATCTCATAGGGGGGTTCTAAAGTTCTGAATGGCACATGCCACATGTGAAAGAGCCGTATCTTCTCCTTTCAGCCTCTGAAGAAGCTGCAGTGCTCTGTCTGTCTTTGCAGAAGGTTACTATTATCTCAGCTCCGAGGGAGTAAGCCATGTACAAGTGCTACACTTCATCTGTTAATTCTCCATTAGTCTGCAGAGGCTAGTCAGCCTCTTCAATGAGATTTTATTAAAACACTATAGATCACACGTGTAAACACAGTCTGGAGACTTGTTTGCAGCCCTGTATCCCATCACTGAGTTGAGATTACTGGGGTGCTTAATAATAGATGCATGGTGATGTAGAGCAATAGGTATTCTAGTCCATATCAATTTCCCTCTTGGCAAAGCATCAGAGACTGACCTCAGTACCATAGTGTTGTCAATTGTCAGGAAGAATGCAGCATGTTCTTCACAGTCTAATTCTAAACAACTTGTCATTTCTTCAGTCAATCCTTCCATAATATTAAACCCAATCTAAGAAATTCCTTCTAGGAATTATTAGAAATAACTAAGCTGACCTTACTATTAGGGCTATAGCTCTACAACTCAGACAGTTAACCTCTTTCTTTACATTGCTATTTCTGATCAATTTATTTCCAGCTAATTGGACAGTGAATCACACAAGGCATGATACTGGATAAAATGTGAATGACTTTCTTGAAACTAATAAGTAGGAGAGACAGACCTAGGAAAATACCTCTTATTCCTTGGTGAAGATGTGAATGACTAAGCAGAGAAGAAGAGGAAAATAATGGGATGATGACACAGGCAAGTAGCTCATGAGTAAGATACACACACACATATAGGTTATATATATATATATATATATATATATATATATATATATATATATATATATAACCTTTTACTCTATCCCTAACCCTAACCCTAAACCTAAACCTAACCCTAACCTATGTATACAGAAAGAAAAAACTTGAGTGGAATTCCATAGTCTAGACTTTGGAGAATATTTAGTAAAATAGACTTCTTTGGAAATTTGTGGGAAGAAGTATGAGGAATAAGATCATATACTAAGAGATAAATCAATGCAAAGGTTTATACTTAGGAAGCAAAAACCAAGTTGATTACTCTAGAGAAATTGAATTCTGTTTCACAACAATCAAGCAATGGTTAATAGTTGTTGGGAAGCCTTTCTGTAACTTTCCCCCTCTCATGTCCTTGCAGATTTAAAGCCAAAAGATGACCCTGGAGTAATTGTCAAGGCAGCAATGACCCTGACATGATACTTTAGAGGCACAGTGGGACTGTGGTGGTAGGAGGGAGGTGAACCCAAACTCAAAGACAAGGAAAATCAATGGCTGTAAGAAACTGCAGTCCTATGGCTACAGATTGCTCCAATGGCTGTTTCATCGATTTCAACTTCAGCTTCTAATTGCTGTAGCAGGCAAAACAAATGCCACATTTTAGAGTGTTTAAGGCACCATAGATTTTTCTGGAGTGAGAGTTGGGAAACTTTCATGGGACATAAAAAGACAGGTGAGGCAAATCACACAGAGCAAACAGCAAGTAAGAATGATTGCTTAGGAAAAAAAGAAGAGCAGAAAGTATAGATTATAAATGACAGAAGTAATTTCATGGTTTAACTTAAAGGAAAATGTACACTTCTGCCTTGCTCATTTAAGAACTGCATTAAGTCAAGACTTGTCTGAGCCTCCCCATGCCATGTGGCCTGTGCCTTATAGGATACAGAAGTTGATTTCAAGGACCTTGGTTATGCTTAGATGATCATGCTCATCCCACAGGGCCAGACACAGTCTGAGGGCACACTCCCTGCCAACCTGATGCTAACTTACCTTCTATTCATTAAGTACAATTGCTGTACTACACAAACATATTTAGAAAGAAAAATATATTTATTGATTCAGATTTGTAAAATAATCGTTTGTAGCCATTTTTCAGTTCTCATCCAGTTTTGAATAATTTAAAAGATGCCCTGATATCATTGCAAGCCATAATTTTACTTAGCCAATCCATCTTCACAGGGGACTGTAGATTTTGATTTTTAAAAACCACCCCCCAGAGCTCCCAAGGACTAAAACACTAGCCAAAGAGTACACATAGGGACCCATACTCCAGCTGCATATGTAGCAGAGGATGGCCTTATCTGGCATCAATAGGAGGGGATGCTCTTGGTCCTGTGAAGGATCAATGCCCTAACGAAGGAGAATGTTATAAGGCAGTGGGGTGGGACTTGGAGGAGAGGGCAGCACCCTCATAGAAGCAGGGGGATTGGGATGAGATATGAGGTTTGCAGAGGGGAGACCAGGAAGGGGGATAACATTTGAAATGTAAATGAATAAAATAACCAATAAAATTTTTTTTAAAACATTAAAAATAAAAAAACCTTTTTAAAGGGTTTTTAAATGTTTCAACCTCCCTGATAGCCCACCAAGCAAAGGTAAGGGAGGAAGGTGGTTAGTAGGTAAAGGGGGATGTGGACCTGTACAAAAGTAGTTTTGGGGGGCAATTCCAATCTTCTTTGTCAGGATTTCAGCAGTCCAGTACAAAACATTAGACATGAATCAGTAGCAGTGGCTCCATTCAGGAGACACTGTTAGGCTCCCCAGAATCGGCATGAGTCTGTAGAAGTAGCACAGAGCAGCCAGAATACCATGAGAAGTTCTTTGACACATTTATCTCTATGAAGTCAAGACAAGCAAAGATCAGTGAAGACCAACAAAGCATTGCAAGGCATATCAGTGCAAGAGCATCATCAGCAAAGACCAGCAATGCATTGCAAGGCAAACCAATGCAAGGGCATCATCTTACTGTCTGTGGGGCTATATTCATTTATATATTTCTAAACATCACTCAACCTCTCAAACATCTGCTCCAGTAAGATATCACATGCCCTTTCACAAGACAACTTCTAGGAAAACACCATGTGTCTGCAAAACAGCTCATAAGACAGCTTCCAGAAAAACATCACATGACACAAACTGAGTCTCGAAAGAAATCAGAAACTGCTGCCTCAGGAGACTTACTAAATAAATACAACACACTGGTGATGAGAAATACATACACCATACTCAGTAGGGTTGCACATATTTGAGAATTTTATTTTCCTCCTATATAAAATATTTTCTAATACTAAACTTTTTATAGTGAGTAAAAAAGGTAACAGGCTAATGACTGTTCTTGTCATCGCAATCGGAATTATAGTTACCATGGAAATAAAGCTCTGGTCATCTCTCTGAGGGAGTTTTTAGATTAGGTTAATTAAGATGGAAAGATCCACCCTAAATGTGAATGGCATTATTCTACGGATAGGGTCTTAGACAGAATAAAAAGCAGAAAGGAGAAAGAAAACTGTACAAGAGCATTTCCCTCTCACCTCTCCCTGCTCATCCTGACTTCCTTACTACAGATCTCATTAGCAGCTGCCTAGTTCTCCTGTCACAGTACCACTGTTCCTTCATCACCACAGTGAACTGTACCTTTGATTTGGAATCCAAATCAAAGTATTCATTAAGTTGCCTTTGTCAGATATTTTGTCCCAGCAATGTGGAGAAGTAACTAATATGCATATTCTGCACCTCATATCACTTTAAAACCAGACATGAGATATGAATTAACAACCGTACCTGATTTGATCTCAGAGTTTTGGCCATTAGTTCTCCTGTAGCTGATGGTGATAGTGATGGTTTTTAACCTGCTTTGTTGTATAAAGAAAGTAGTTCTGACTATAAGGAGCTGTTCATTAAAAACTAGGACCATAAAGGCAAGTTCAAATGCTTATAACTATATCTCCAGCTGGAAAACCCAACAAAACAGGTCCAAGAGGCATGGGCATGATATCAACTCATTTCTTCATCCAAAATAATCCTTTCTCTAAGAGTCTCTGAATATTCTTGAATAAGCATATTTCTATTTACATGTATTTTGTTCTCCTCATAAATTATGTTCATTTATCCAAACCTGGTGATCAGGAAGGAGTTGGAGAACACTGACCACTAAGCTCATTTGTCAACAATCTGTCTTGGGAGACTGCTGAATATGAATGAGGTGAGCATTTGAGGGCTAGTTACTGAGAGCTAGGTGTCATGTTCTTTTTAAACTGCTGGCATTTCTCTTCAGTGATCCTGTAGATCACATGACATCAGGATGCTTCCTGAAACCCTCTGGGTAGTAGTGTTCTCAGTAATTGTCAAGTTGCTGCCAAAATGAAGTCCAACTTTCTTCATTCTGAACCATGACAGAGGTCAGTTTTCTTAGCTAGAAGGAGAGCTGTTTTCTACACCAGAACCAAAACATACAGATTATAGCCGAGGAAGGAGATTGAGACTCAGCACCTGCAAGAGGACCAGGATGCTACAGCTTCACATCGTCCCAGGATTAATGATGAGATGTGATTGTCACTTCACATATGGTAACTTGGAGGATGATTTTGCACCATATAATGTCCAGAATCCAAGATATGTTGTTTGGCTTCATAACCTATGAATTGTTTTCAAATATTAAAAGTATTAAATATACCTTAGAAAACATACATGGGAGAGCACAGATATTTTTATGTGAGTCCCAAACTGTTTAAGCCTCTGTATTTGACTTTTAAAGTTAAGCATGCCTATTAGGCTCTCAGCAGTAAACTTTGACATGAAATGCAATACATGCCTATGTGACTAAATGCAACCTCACTCTAAAAGATGCCCACAGTTTTACTGTCATTCTTGTATTAGTGATATCCTCTTATAGGTTAAGGGATTTTCTGCAAACATCAGTACACATGGATTGCTGTAGAAATAGAGAGAAATGTAATTACTTAAAGCAAATAAATGTTACCTGATCCTTTTACCTAGACTCTAACACTAACACTTAGAACATATAGGGAAGAAGGACCCACTACCAAAGATATTTCAAGTTAACATTGTATGTCTAGGGCATTAAAATTATATTGTATATTTTTGCGTTTGATTTCTCATTTTACATAATCTGATTTTTCTCATAATAGGATAAAAAGAATACTAAAATTCCACAGGTTCTGAAAGTAGTTTTTTTCTCGTGATTGAATAAAATATTTGGATGGCTACACATGGGTTTGTATCACTTGCTTAACATGTCTATTTGCTGTAGAGTATTTTTATATGATTAGCAGAGTTACTTAGAGATGTGATAAAAATTATAAACCTAGACAGATCTGATTAACACTTGTACAGACTTTATGAGATATCCTGGAAACTCAGGTAAGATTAAAGCATTATCTCTGAATCCATCACTATGTGGTTTGTTTCCTTAAGCATGATTTTTAATTCACTAATCTGAATACTTGTCTCATGTCTAAAATAAATTAGACTGAAGATACTCAAATAATAGAAGAAAATTGGTACCCACTTCAAAAAGGTCTTAGTAGAATAAGAGGCAAGGGCTCAAATAACTCAGTTTTCACTACAGTGGTGTTGGTCCTATAGGACAAAACCCTTAGAGGCTAAAAGGTGGCCAGTTAGTAAGAATAAACCAATCACAGAAATATGATACATTGTGACATCCATGAAATCAGAATGCCCCTACTGCACACATAGAAGAACTGTATAGACTGCATAAAATTTCTGTGGTTCAATACATAAAGAAAGACAGATTCAAGATAAGAAACTTCATGAGCTTACTGGAACACGGATGGCTAAAATTCAGGTATGACATAGAAAAGACCACCCTGACACAGGTAACTCATGGAAGGTGTATCCCTGGAGTTCCCTTCACTACTTATGGATAGGTCTACATTGATGCAATCTCCTTCAGGCAGCACTGCTAGTCAGATCCTCCTCCGTGAGGGTTTGTTTATGCTTCTGTGGCCTTGTGGCCAGGTCTTGTAATTCTGGCCCCACCTTGTGATTCTTGTAAGCTTCAGCTTTCCTAGCCTTGTGAAGTCTGTTTAGTTTCCTAGTCTCCTGAGCTTTTTAATTCAGGATGCAATGTTTCCTCTCTGAGGAAATTGATATATAACTTCATCATTCTCAAATGGTGTCATATTGCTTGAAATCTAGACTCATAAAAAGATGATTTAGTGGATGAATTTATACTTAAAAAGGATTATAATGAAGTATTAGTGATGTGTTTTCATGCTGCATTTAGAAAATGGCTTGCTTTTACAGACTATCAAACTGATAATGAGTTTAGTCACTTTTGTACCATGGAGGCTAATCATCTGTGTAAATTCTTTAGTGTTCAGCAGCAAAATTATTACTCGATCTTAAGACAATACTCATTTGTAAAAATCATTTCTTTTTTTTTCTGATTATAGTAATTCTACTGTGAAGCTGAACTGGTCTTCAATATATCGCTTTTCCATATTTAACTGACTTTATTTTTACATACATTGCATCATTTTCCAGACTAGCATTTCTTTTTTTTTTTTTTCACCTCTCATTCCTTCTCATTCATTGTGTGCTGGCACCATGAGTACATTTCATAGTACAAATGTCAACAATGATCATTCCTATATCATTGTCAAACCAGGATTGCCAACCTTTCACCATTACTTACAAATTCCCTTACAGTTGTACCAAAGCTTCAATATTTATGTAGATGATATTTTGATCTGCAGTTTAATCCACATCTTCTGAGTTGATCCTCTCATTTTCTCTTTGACTACTCTGAGGGAAGGCATTATTTAATACTGTACCACAATGCAGAATTCATACTGATCACTGATATTGTCCTCTTGATAACTGTATGAACATATAGCCCATGTGTGTCTGTCCCCCATTTATCTGGAATCACTTAGCCCTTCATCTTTTCCAAGTACCATTAGGATGTACATTTCTTTCCGTATTTCTCTTGGTTGGTTTGGTTTCTGGGTAACTCATAGAATTTTTCTTTCCTTCTCATTCCTGCTCTGGCAGAGTTTAAGTATCATTCTTCATTCTCTCCTGCATGGCAGGTTCAACCAGGAAATTTGTCTGGGCCTTATAATGTATCTGCTGGAAAGCAGCTTGAGTTCCCTAATCATTATTAAATTATTCATATAATCTTTTACATCTGTGGAAGTTGGACAAATCATATTTTTCTAGAAACTTGACTATTTAATCCAAAATTTCAATAGTTCTGCCCTAGTATTACTCTTTTTAGCAACTGTACTAACACAGGGCCCCCAATGGAGGAGCTAAAGAAAGTACCCAAGGAGCTAAAGGGGTCTGCAACCCTATAGGTGGAACAACAATATGAAGTAATCAGTACCCCCAAAGCTCGTGTCTCTAGGTGCATATTTAGCAGAAAATGGCCTAGTCGGCCATCATTGGGAAGAGAGGCCCCTTGGACTTGCAAACTTTATATACCCCAGTACAGGGGAATTCCAGAGCCAAGAAGTGGGAGTGAGTAGGTAGGGGAGCAGGTGGGGGGAGGGTATAGGGGACTTTTTGGGATAGCATTTGAAATGTAAATGAAGAAAATATCTAATAAAATAATTAAAAAATAAATAAATGGACTAGCATTTCTGAATGAATATTTCTGATTTATTTGTGTTGATAAGAGTTCATTTTCTGACACCAATTCATTTATCTCTCAGAGTAAATGTAATTTCCCATTGCTGTTTCACATTAAGAGTAAATGCCCATTTACTCAAAGGTTACGTTGATGACTGAAATTCAGTCACAGATGAGAAAAATGTTTATAAATGCATTTGTGTCTGGGCATATGCTTTGGTTAGGTAGGGTTTTTAAATGGCAAGATTATTAATCAACAACACTGTGAATTATATTTTTGAATGCAAATGGAATTATAGGACTTACAAATTTGTTTATTTTTCTATGGACAGGATTAGTGAGACTGGTAGAAGGCATTGTGATGAAGTTATGACATGATCTCAACTGCATCTTCCTTCTCTAAGTCTTGATTTACTAATGGGTGGGTTTGCTCCACAATTCCTTGTTGGAAATGTAGATAGCGTGCTGTAGATAAAGTGCATGAACCAGCGTGATTTGGGTGCAGTGTGTCACTGTAGGGTGGCAGCATATTCCAACTGCAGAGAGGGTTCTTATGCTGCCTCTTGAGGAGACTCTCTAAGCATGCAAGAATGCCTTGTGTACTAAGGTGCCAAGATTGCTCTAAGGGTATTTTCCAACACATCTTAATAAATGACTATCATATGCTAGACCCTCCAGTCTCATGAATTACCTGTATATCTTGAGAGAAGCAAGAGAAGAAACAAAACAACAAATCACAGCAATTGAAAGAATATGTCATTATAACTGCTAGTGAAGATTATCAGAGTTTATAGCTCTCACCACTGACTACAGGGAGACAGTGAATAAATCTTTAGGTGTTTTATTTTCTGTTGTAATAAAATAATTACCATATAATTTGGGTGAAAATATCTGAGTGCCACTAAGAAGAAAGAATCAGGAATCCTAGTTGGTTACCTTCCAATGTGTTTTATGTTTTCACCATTGGGATTTATAATGAGCATCATATATATATATATATATTGTTGTCGGTTACAATAGCTTGAAACTGAATACCTAATACCTTAACTTTGGCTCGCAGAGCTACCCATAAAGGCACAATGAAGTTGTTCATTTTGTGAAGAGGATGCTGAAGTAGGAAAGACTTCTCAAATGTATCTGAATGTGTGAATAGGGTCTTAGTGATCCTGCTGTATCACCAGATATGAGCACTTAAGCCCCTGGAACAGTGCTGCCTTCCCTCCCTCGCTGGAGATTAAGCAGCACATGAAGCTGCAGAGGGAGATAAGAAGAAAGCACCCCTTCTTTGCACCGTAGCTGCACATCTGCCTTGGGACAGCAAGGCCAGCCTGAATCCAAGTGCTTTCACTAATACATCTCTTTAAAAGCAGCTTAAAATTATATCCTATTTTTTTAAACATCCCTGTAGGTATAGGTAGTGGAGAGGATAATCAGTGGGCATTATTATTTGTAAAACAGACTCATGCTGTCTTAAGCATCCTTAGAAGATTTCTCCTTCAGCCTCTTTTTGTTTTGGGGTGGGGAATAATTGAAGTTCATGTAATTGAGAGGTAAACATTTTTAGTGAGGTCAGTTGACTAAAACATTGATCACAGAATCAGAATTTGAGTCTTTGTTCTTTTTGTTTACACACACACACACATGAACACAATATCTGAATGCCACATTGTGGTCTGCCTGTGCAGGCATTTTCTTGACACATGCTGCATGCCTAGTTACACACATTCATGCATTGTGCTTATTGAAATACATTATACCATGCCCTATTAAATGAGTATTAGCTAGCAGGACCATCTCTATCCAAAAGGGTTGTTTATGTGTTTTACCCCCTCTAACTTATTCTGTGGATGGGGTATTCATAATAGCAAATGTTTTCTTGGACAAGCTGCTTAATTAGCTGTTTTACACTGGGATGGCAGAACTTCTATTCTGCAATCTCACTCTTATCCATCCAGATAAATTTTCATTCTTCTTCAAGGTCTCTATCCTGACAGTTTCAAAAATACTGCTTTCTTCACACAAACAGAAGTCTCTAGGGAATCAGTTCCACCCACTTCCTTCACACATAAATATTAAAATACCTTCCAATTCTCTTGACTCAAAGGAGCCTCTGTCTTTCATTTCCAAGGCAAGCAGGTGCCACTGTTGTCTCTTTACTGTGGACCCCTACATCCTCTTTGATCCTTGATTCATTAATTGGCCATTCCCCATGATCTTTACCCCCTCTTATCAGTGGTTTTGTCTGTACACAGAAATAAAAATTCTTAAGATTTTCCCATTCCATGAAAATCTCCCCTAACTTTTCACTTAAGTTACACCAGAAAATCACTGCTCCCCACTCTATTCATAGATCTACAATTTCCACTCCATTTCTCTCCTGTGAAGTCATTTCTTAAACATTTCCATTTGATGTTTGACCTTAGGTGTCCCTAGTTAGCCCCTGAAAGTTTCTGTTGGCTGAATGTAGCAATGTCTTTTCATTATAACTTATTTTGAATTTATTAAGTTATTCATTTTGTACTTTCTGAAGCTCTGAAAATTATTGACAATCCCCCCCCCACATATCCTACAAAAGCTTGTAATATTTCTTGTCATTTGATGATGTTGAGCCTTGAACTAGTCTACGTAAATTGTACTCTAGTTTCTATCCACTGATTAAGAAGGTGTCTTGCAAGGTTATGACATTGACCATATTGCCTTACCCCGGAATTTGCCTGTCTCAAATGTTACATGTGATCTAGGAGGTGAATGAAAATAGCCATTCATTGAATGAGATTTCTTAAGTAGTAAATGCATCTATAATTCAGCTGTTTTTAAGTGAAGTAAAAATAAGTGTTCATACTTATCCAACATTTTCATGTCCCAGGCACAGTTACAAACAATTCATCCTGTCAAAACCTTAAGTAATTATTATCAGAATGCTTAAACACAGAGATGTTTAAATGCTAAAAACAGAGAGTAAACAACTGAGCCCAGATTGGACTACAAGTAGATCAGTTTCATATGTTCGTCATTACATTTTTCTGCTGTTTAATATCAATATTCTTCATTTATAGGTTTTGTATGCAACTTGGATAAGAGAACTCACATGAAACTTTTAGCATAGTTAGTAGCATAAATTTGATTATAAGATAACATTAATAGTCATTGTTTCTCCTGATTTTAACAGCTATGGTATTAGATTAGGGGTTGTATTCTCTCTTTTTTAATCATTCTTGCCTCATAAAATATTTAACAAATTGCAAGACAGGATATCATGTAGTCCAGGATGGCTTCTAATTTGTTATATAGTCAAGGATAATCATTAACTCCTGATGTTCCTTCATCCACATCCTGAGTGCTAGAATTACAGGAGTTACCCTCAGGTTTGTCTTATGAGGTCATCCAACTAAGCTATATTCCCAGATCCATGCTGTATTGTTCTTTGCCTCAGGAAATGATTCCATCATCTTCTGGACTCCATAAACCTTAGATCCACAAACACATTTCTACCTAGCCTTTTCTCTTTGCAGGCAATATACAGCTAATTGATTTTTAAATTTTTTTTATTTCTACTTGCACCAGTTTCTCTAAGGATCCATCATGTCTTGTCTGGATTATTACATTTCTTAAGACATATCCCTGTCTTTTTAACATGCCTTCTTTTGTCAGTCACAGATAGATATTTCCATGTTAAAGAGGTACCTCAGCAGTTAAGAACATTTATTACTCTTACAGAAGACTTGAGTTCAGTTCCTAGCACCCATGTTAGGTAGCTTTCAACCTCCTATGACTTCAGCTCTAGGAGATCCAATGTTACTGTTGTAGCATAGTTGTTGACTTTGAGTTCCATGTGGCCATATGACATTGATTTGTGAAAATGTTAGCTTATTTTCAGATGGTACTAAATACTTCTGACTTGGTAACTTAATAATCAGAAATGTGGGTTTTTTTTTGTTTTTGTTTGTTTGTTTGTTTTTGGTTTTTTACAGGTATAGAAATAGAAGTTTAAGGGTTTGCCTCTGGTAATATTGTCCTTGTTGTCAGAGTCCTGAATATGCAGGGACTCTCAGGGACTCCCACATACACAGACAGGGAATTATGTCTGACTTTTATCTACCTCTGCATCAATGGCATGCAATGACACATCCACTCTAAAGACCTTACCTAATCCTAATCCTTCTAAAGGATTTTTCATCAAGTTAATGCATATTATGGATGATTCTATTTGAAAACACGAAGTCTTGTGGGCACTCAACATAATAATGCACTTGTAATTTCTATGAAGTGAGCCCATGGTAATTTCTAACTTTGAAAGGCACTGATCATTGTCTGCCATCTCTAATTTTGAATGAGTCATGTTCATATTCCTTCCATATCTAAGAGACTGACAGGAGGGGACTTGCTGATGACAATTTTATGAGGCTCAAAACTTACCTCTGTGGTGATCTTCCTTCACAAAATCATATAAAATAAGTCAAGACCATAAAATCAATTTATTAGGAAAATAAAAATAAAATACAATTTTTAAATTTTGCAATATAGTGCCATTATTTTTGAGGAAAAGATAGTTTCTGAAGATAACACATACTTGATCATAGGGCATGGAGAAATCAAGTTGGTACTGACAAGGACTATCCCTGTATATCACCTGCATGATTTCACAATATGCTACATAGGCTATTAGGATGTGTGGGTCATAAGAGTCTTACCTATAAACTACAATAATCACTAGTGTGGGAAGATATATTCACGGATTCAATAGTGGCCCATGTTATCTTAGATGTTACAGAGATAATATATCATTTTCTGATTGGGCTTAAGGCCCATTCCATAGGGAGAAATCAGTGTCTGATACTGAATATGGCCAAGATTCCACACTTAGGTTTTAGTGGTGGTGCTCTACCATTATTCTTCTACATGGGCATAGCATCAAACTACTTCATAAATCCATATGTCTAAACCTATAGATTAAGATAGCTCTCAGATCTCAAGAGAAAATTTTCTTTATGTAGTGAATTATGGTTATCAGAGAGTAAATATCAGGGGAGTGTTCTGCCACAAATGAAGTACCTACACTACCTGCCTTTGGTAGCAGAAGGGAAAGCAGAAAGATTATTAAGAGGCAGATGCCAAGAACTCCCAGCAACTAAAGTTGCCTGACAATGACTCACACAAGTCCATGGGCAGCATAAATTAGAATTGGTGGAAAATTAGTGGGGGGAAGCCATACAAATTTGGTAGGATGTGGAAAGAGGGGTTCTATCTGAGAGGAATGAGGGAGGGTGAATATAACAAAAATAAATTGTACATTGTCTTAGGGTTTCTACTGCTGTGAAGAGACACCATGAGCATTGCAAATTTTATAAAGGAAAACAGTTAATTGGTGCTGGCTTATAGTATTAGAGGTTTAATCCATTTTTATCATAGCAGGAAGCATAGAGGTGTGTGATCAGGCATGATACTACAGAAGGACTTGAGAATTCTACATCTGCATTGGCAGGCAGCAGGAAGTGAACTGTGAGCCACTGAGCTTCTGAAAAAAATTTCAAAACCTACACCCTAGTGATGCACTTCCTCCAACAAATCCTTACCTACTCCAAAAAAAGTCACACGCCCTATAGACTAAAAATTCAAACCCATGAGTTTATGGGATCATTCCTATTCAAACTAACACACATGTCATTCTCAAAGAATTCAGATACATTTCATTTAAAAATATAAAAGATTTAAAATCTGTTATATTTATTATTAATTTTATTATTATACGTATTATTAATATCTCTAGTATAACATTTTCTTTATTTGATTAAGTACTATTTGACCATTTTGTCCAGGATATTATTTTATATTTCATGTATAAGAATAAATATTGCATTCAATATTTATGACAAGCTAAAGTATGTAAGCATATACACGATAGAAAGTTCTAACTGCTTATTTTTTAATTGAAAAACATTTTTTGCATACAATATTTTAATCATTTTCTCCTCCTCCAGTTCTTTCCAGATTCTTCCTATATTTATTAATTTTAAACTACAGAAAAATTGTTACTGATTTTAATTTTCCCTAAAGTGATAATATTATGAAATACTCATTTAGCTTTAATTTTCCGTATTTATCCCAAGATGGTTGGAAAATCAAAGAACAACAAAAAAGGGAAATATAATGAATAGCATCCTGAAGTTTCATGCATATTAAGGAGCTTAGCAAAATAACTTTTATAATGATTATTAAATGTTTTTCAATGCATGCTTAAATATTTATATTGATAAGAAGTAAATTTTTAAGATAATCTTCAGGTTTTAGCAATGTTTAGCATCTCTTTTCCTTCTAAGTAACAATATCTTAGGCTTTCTTCAGTCTAACAGCTCTGTGTAGTTCACACTTACTGTTCCTCCTTTAGTTATAGTACCAGGTGCTCTAGGACATCGTCTTTTTGACACACAGTCCACACTAGACCTTCCTGCTTAGCCATGAGGTCAGCTTCTCACTATCCCCAGGGTATGTTCTCATAAAGGCATTGTCTACTTTGAGTGTGCATAGGATCAACAGAGAGTTAGATCAATTCACTTCTTTAAGCCCAAATTGTTTCTCAAATTTCATTTCAGTTTTCACCTCACAAAGCAGTGACAAGATGAAGAGGAAAGCCTGATCCTAACTGTCTCTTACCTAAGCACATCCCTTCAACAAGTTTTATGAAATCATATAACCCCTGGAATATATTATCTCTCTTCTTCAGAGCCTTAAAGTTCCCAGGCAAATGAGAGTTCAGAAGAGTTAACCCCACAGAAAAACTGTTTTTAATGATATTATCATTGCAGAAACCAAAACTCTTTCAGGACATCATTGTAACTTGAAAAATCTGTCAGAATTTTAACTGAAATAGAGGATAGGTGTTTACTTTTAAATCAAGAATGTTCTCAAATAACCTACTGTTGCACAGACATAATTGAAGGAGGAGCTTTAAGTTCCTAAGATAACAATAGCAGTCACTATGGACTGATTAGCTTAGCTGTAGCAGTGTTTAGCACAAGTGGGTTTTAATAATACAAAGCACCAAGAATTTCATAAATCCATTGTTTTTAATAGCTGAGTAGTACTCCATTGTGTAAATGTACCATAATTTCTGTATCCATTCCTCTGTTGAAGGGCATCTGGGTTCTTTCCAGCTTCTGGATATTATAAATAAGGCTGCTATGAACATAGTAGAGCATGTGTCCTTCTTACCGGTTGGGACATCTTCTGGATATATGCCCAGGAGAGGTATTGCTGGATCCTCCGGTAGTACTATGTCCAATTTTCTGAGGAACTGCCAGACTGATTTCCAGAGTGGTTGTACAAGCTTGCAATCCCACCAGAAGTAGAGGAGTGTTCTTTCTCCACATCCTCACCAGCATCTCCTGTCACCTGAAATTTTGATCTTAGCCATTCTGACTGGTGTGAGGTGGAATCTCAGTTGTTTTGATTTGCATTTCCCTGATGATTAAGGATGTTGAACATTTTTTCAGGTGCTTCTCAGCCCTTCAGTATTCCTCAGTTGAGAATTCCTTGTTTAGCTGTGTACCCCATTTTTAATGGGGCTATTTGAATTTCTGGAGTCAAAAAATAATAATACAAAGCCCCATGAAATGAGGAAAGCAAAACAGGAACAGGGCCTCCCAGGTGTCACCCTCACTCTCAGACTTCTGCCTGAGATTCATGGAAGTAGATGGTGCATTTATGCAGTGCTTCATTTGAATTTCAATGGTAAGTTGGGCTCTGAAAGCTGGACTAGATAAATCAATTTCTAGAGAACAGTGATTTAGGGTAAGACAAGCTCTCAGATATCTTAAAATGTAATATGAAACGGAGTTCAAATACAGTGCTGTTTTTCTTTGAAGGTGATCCAGATACTGGTTGCAATGACTTTGTTGTCTGTGAGATTAATATTGCATATGTTTGTGCTTTTTGGTATCTTTACAGAAATCTGAAAGGAATATGAAATCTTTCATTTGTGGCTCTTAGCCCTCTTTCTTCTAAGAAAAACTTTCATTCAGTGTTACATATATACTTTGGACCTCATCATATATAGCTGAGGTATACAGCATGGTATTTTAATATCGATATTTGTTGTATAATGTTTTTTTAAATTTATTTTTAATGAGGTATTTTCTTCATTTACATTTCAAATGCTATTCCAAAAGTCCCCCAGACACGCCCCCCCACTCCCCTACCCACCCACTCCCACTTCTTGGCCCTGGCGTTCCCCCGTACTGAGGCATATAAAGTTTACAAGACCAAGGGGCCTCTCTTCCCAATGATGGTCAACTAGTCCATCTTCTGCTCCATATGCAGCTAGAGACACAAGCTCCAGGGGTACTGGTTAGTTCATATTGTTGTTCGACCTATAGGGTTGCAGATCCCTTTAGCTCCTTGGGTACTTTCTCTAGCTCCTCCAGTGGGGGCCCTTTGATCCATCCAAGAGCTGACTGTGAGCATCCACTTCTGTGTTTGCCAGGCCCCGGCATAGCCTCACAAGAGACAGCTATATCAGGGTCCTTTCAGCAAAATCTTGCTGCTGTATGCAATGGTGTCAGCGTTTGGAGGCTGATTATGGGATGGATCCCCGGGTATGGCAGTCTCTAGATGGTCCATCCTTTAATCTCAGCTCCAAACTTTGTGTCTGTAACTCCTTCCATGGGTGTTTTGTTCCCAATTCTAAGAAGGGGCAAAGTGTCCACACTTTGATCTTCGTTCTTCTTGAGTTTCATGTGTTTTGCAAATTGTATCTTGTATCTTGGATATTCTAAGTTTCTGGGCTAATATCCAGTTATCAATGAGTACATATCATGTGAGTTCTTTTGTGATTGGGTTACCTCACTCAGGATGATGGCCTCCAGGTCCATCCATTTGCCTAGGAATTTCATAAATTCATTCTTTTTAATAGCTGATGTTTAAAGCTAATTATCATATCCATTATATACATGGAAAATCTAATGGTCTAGGGAGATTGGATACTCAGCTACATGTCTGCTATGCAAACTTGAGGACTGAGTTTTGTCCCCAGCCCCCCATGAAACAAACATTGGTGGTGACATAGGCAGAGACAGGCAGATCATACATGTTTGATGCCAGCTAGCTTAGCCTAAGAAGTGAGTACCAGAACTCAGTGGAGAATCCCTATTTCAAAACAACAAGATAGGTTCTGAAGAGTGACACCCAAGGTTGAAAATGTGTCCTACACACACACACACACACACACACACACACACGCACACACCTACCTATCCACAGCCTCAGTTTTCTCACCTCATGAAGTACAACTGATCATTTATTTTTAAGTCCAGTATGATTGAGTGTGCATGGCTCAGGATCACAGCTCCAGGTTAGCCTCAATATCACATTACAAAGTAGTAACAGTTTTATGAAGTTTTTATACTAACAGAACAAAAAAGAGTTATACGTCAAGGCAGTTTTAAATACACTGGTAGAAAATGTCAAGTAGGAAAGTTGGAACAAGTAGGGAAATCTCTGCTTAGGCTTCAGATGCCTTTTGAGAGCATTCTTAACCTTTGTGTTAGGAGAATCTAGGAATATTTCATGACAGTCCCCAAGGAGTGACCTCATATCTTTTAAGATTTGGCCTTTTACTGAACTCAGAACTCAAACTCCTGATTATCTAGATTAGCTGGCCAGCAAACTCTAAAAGTCAGTCTATCTCAATGCTTCCAGTGCCAGGAACAGTTAGTCACAACCATGCCTGGTAAAATGTCTGCTCTGCTAATATTACTGAGATTTTTGCTTGTTTGTTTGTTTGAGTTTGTTTTCTGTTTTTGTTTTTGTTTTGGCATCTCTGCCTGTTAGAGTAATAGAAACTCACATACAAGCTCTAACTAAATATCTACTCAAGAAATCATTCATTTATTCCCGTGTGCAGTAAATCAAAATTAAAGAATGTTTCTCAATAAAGAGAGACCACATAGATATTTCCTTGAAGTAACTGAGGTATCAGTACATGGTCTATTTTTTTTCTTTAGACACCTACTGAGGTCTATTCTAATCCCAGGTCTTTTACTGCTTGTTGTAAAAGCCGACTTTATAATCACATGGCTGCTTTTATCATGGCAAATGCAGTACAGGGATCTAGGCTCAGAAACTTAATTTCCCTAGAAAATCAGAGTTCATATTAAAAATGTAGTTTACATCTGTTTCTTCTTGGGAGGATATTATTAGTATAGGCTAGTGTGGTGTCTGATTCTATTAACCACCCATTTTTAAAGCAGGAAGAAGGCCCTTGGCAGAAACCAAGATCTGTTGACCCTTAGATCTTGACCCTACCAGTATCCAAAGGTAACTATTTATTTTCTGCTCCAGAGAGCTTAATGATAAAGGCTCTACAGTGTGAAGGTGATGTGGCCTTAGGATGTAGTAACTAAGTGGGGAGCTGTGTGGATGAGCATATTCTACCCACTTCCTTAAAGGAGGAAGGTGATATAGCCTCATTAGGTAGCTGAAATTATAGACACTGACTGCTAAGTCTACAAGGCTGTAGATTTTTAGTTTTCACATTCAAATATTGCCTATGGATTTAAAGAGAGATATTCAATTGGACAAGGAGATAAGGTATTTTGAAAATCTCAGAAGAGTGATACAGAACCTATGTACCCACTGAAAGCAATGATGCCAATATGTGAACAACTGCTGGCTAAATCAATTTATATAAGCTGAGTATCAGTAAGTTTTAGTTGGCTATTGCTTCCATAATGACTCAGTAAAACTGGCTATTTTAACACACTGGAAGTATACATCTCACTGTTATGGAAGCTAACACTCAAGAGTCCATTTATTATCAGGTCTAAGTTTCCCTTAGATTCTTAATTTCTGTTAGCTCATTGGCTAGGTGAAGTATCACTCTGTCTGGCTGGTGCTCTCATTAGTGTGTCTCTCTCATCGCATGGTTTATAACAATATTCATGTTTTTACATTAAGTGTTGCTTATGACTTCCAAAATTTATGGATTGAAATTCTTATACCCAATGTGATATTATGAGGAAGTGAAGACCTTGGAAAGTGATTGGGTCATAATGGTGGAACCCTTAGGATTGGAAACAGTGCTCTTTTAAGAAGCAACAGTGGAGTACACTTCTGCTCCACTGTATGAGTATATAAACTAAGACCATTCATACATATTCTAGGCAACACCTCCCAGACACCAGATTTGACACCACATTGATGGCCTTCCTAACCTCTAGAGCTGTAAGAAATAAGCATTGTATTCAAGTTTATGATAATTGGATGGAGAAAGTTGACCTAAAATGAAATACATCTTACTTTGGTGTGATCTCATTTTAACCATTCCTATGTATAACAGCTGTATTCAGCAATAGTGCCATACTCTGCCCAATATAGGGTTATGGGCTTCAGGACTTCATTGTATAAATTTTTGAGGGGACAGAGTTTATTTATATCTATGAACCTTCTCAAATACATTTTTTTAGAATACATAACTGAAGATTTCCCTTCAGTAGCTACAAAAGCATGAGTTTCTAGGTTAGTCATATATGATGCAGAAAACACATGCAGCTTGCCTGAAGCCCAGATGAATTAAAAACATGAATCCAGGGACAGGTCTGTGTTTATTCCCTAAAAGATGGCAGCTAATCTCCACGGGGATGGTGGAGTACTGCTTTGTCATCATTGAAATTCACTAGAGGAAAGAGTAGTGGAAAACCATGCCTTAAATGGAAGATCATATAGTATTGAGGGCTAGAATAGTTGAAAATGTAACATTTGGAAATTGGCTACCCACCAAAGAGTCACTGGGGAATCATTTCAGTGTGGCCTTGTTGGTGAAGTTTTGCTTTAGGAAAAAAATACTAAAAAGGAACTCATACTCTAGCTTTGTATTATTTTGTCTTCCTTTGTTTGATAGCTACTCAGGCTATCTCAATAAATTACACATCTTATTTTAAAACTGATAAGTATATTTGCTTTTATGGTAATTCTTTAAATATATTTTTAACACATCAATTTTGTTGATCAATGGGTATATTGTGCTTTAGCAGACATATATGCAGTAATCATATCCAACCATCTTTCTTCATGGCTTACTTCTGACATACTGATACCATGCTCATTCGTTAGTAGGTCTTTTAATACAGATCAAATTTAGAAGATTTCATTTTTTGTTATAGCAAAAATGCCCTATTGTGGTTAAATATTATATTTTCTTTGTTTCTTCTTTGTTGTTATACATATAAGTTGATGTACTGGCTATTCCTGATTGTCAACTTGACTATATTTGGAATGAATTACAATCCAGAATTGGAAGGCTCACCAGTGACCTTAATCTGGAGGCTGGGAGATAGAAGTTTCTGATCTGGATCTTGGTATGGAGATCTTGAGGTATAGTGGCTATAGATTCCAGAAGACACACCTTTAATCTGGGCTACCCTTTCTGCTGGAGACTATATAAGGACATTGGAAGAAAGGAGTCTCACTCTCACTCTTCTGCGTGCTTGCTGTGTGGGACTGAGCAACTGCTAGATCCTTGGACTTCCATTCACAGCTACTACTGAACCGTTGTTGGGAATTGGACTGCAGACTGTAAGTCATCAATAAATTCCTTTACTATATAGAGATTATCTATATAAGTTCTGTGACTCTAGAGAACCCTGACTAATACAGTTGATTTCATATCTTATCAATTTTGAGTGTCACCATATATATGAGATACAGACATTTCTAAATGCCAATTTTAATCCATATATGCATAGATATGCATCAATAGATAGCTTAAATGTACAGAAATTCAATAATTGGTTTTTTTTTTTTAGGAATTTCTACCCAATGTATACTATATTCAATTTATATTCCCTCGGGGTGTATAAGGATTATTCTCCTCACCCTCTCTAGCATTGTTATTTTTTAAAGTATAAATACATTTTTAAATTTATTAGTGTGTGACTGTGTGTGCTTGTGCACATACATTTTATGACACACATAGAGATCAGAAACAATTTTCAGGGTTGGGATCTCTTTCTGTGACACTCCCGTCATCAGGCTTGGTGGCAGGTGTCTTTACGCACTCAGAATGAACTATGAGTGAGAAATCCTTTCCATAGGGTTATGTATTTGGATGTTGTATTTGGATATTTGTGCTTTTGTTTAGAAGGTTATGGAACCTTTAGGAGGTACAGCCTTGCCAGATTAAGGACATCATTAGGGACAGGCTTTGAGAATTTATAGCCTCTTCCCATGTCTCTTTGTCCTTCCTCTTCCTCTTCCTCTTCCTCTCCCCATCTCCCCCTCTCTCCCTCCACTTCCCCCTCTCTCCCTTTCCCTCTCTCCCTCTCCCTTCCCCTCCCCTTGTCCCTCTCCATATCTATGTCCCTACCCCACTCCCACTCTCCCTCCCTCTCTCCCCCTCCCCCTCCCTCTCTCCCTCTCCATATCTATCTCCCTCTGCCCCCTCACACACACACGCACATGCACACGCACATATGCGCGTGCACACACACACACACACACACACACACACACACACACATTCTTGTGTGTAATTGAAACTGTGGCCTTTCTACTTCCTTCTTTTACTACTATTCTTCAATCTGGAGTTTAACTGGAAACTTCTGTGGTAGATAACTTTGGAAATACTTGAAGTTGTTAGGAAGGTTTTATGAAAAGGAAAGGAATCAGTTGTCTTAAACAGCAGTGAACTATAGGAACTATAAAACCAACATGTAAGGCAAAGTGTGTTTACATGTACAATACTGGTACCACTATTACAGAGCTAACCATCTGTTCATCGATTGGATTTGGGGCCTGCCACATCAATAGCTCCAGGTTCTAATGCTCTAAACATGGCCAAAACGCCATGCCTCCATGGGCCAACAAGGTGAGTCAATGGGTAAAAGTGTTTACTGACAATTCTGCAATATGAGTTTAAGTCTTGGAGGACTCACATGGTAAATGGAAAAAAATGAGTCCTGCATGTAACCTCCTGACCTCCACATGTACACATGATGACACATACAGGCACAAATAATAAATGTAATAAAAATGAAAAATAACTGCCTTGCAAGGCCCCAGGCCCTGGGTGGGAAATTACTACTGGTGATTAGCTAAACAGATATAATATCAAACTCTCTTTTAAATTTTCTTCAGCAAAGCCTACTCTCAACCCTAATCAAAGAAGCTTCTCCTTCCAGGGAATGGCAAGAGATTCAGCCCATGATGACAGGAATAAGAGACAGATAATGGGTCCTAAACAAGCCATTTACACTACACCTTCTAAGGGTCAGGGTACATTGCAGAAGGAGGGGGGGTGAGTCAACAGTCAGGGAGAAGAGCAATGGAATCCATCCTCTAGACATGATATAGCCAGTGCAATCACAACTTACAAGTTGCTGTGATTGCTTGCACTAGGCCTGGCCCTATCAACAGAAATTCATGGATGGTGAAGAGGCCCATGGAACACTCACAGTTATTCGTGAACTGTACAGGCTTCTGATGGACTCTGGGAGAGAGGGAGCCATCTTTCATTGTGTACCCAACATGCCTCAATGGCTAATTCCAATCCCATGGATATGCAGACAACTCTGGTCAAACTCAAAGAGACACAAAGAAAAGACATGAATTTTGGACAGAGATTAGTAGGGAAGAAGCAGCAGGCAGACAGAAGAGATCTGGAGAAGAAAGAATGCAATGGGAGCTATCGCATGCAACATATCCATGAATGAAGTTCTCCCAAAATGAACTGAATTGTAGTTTTACCCTACTCATGAGAACATAATTTCATGAAACTTAGATTACATATTATTTTACATTTTGCAGCAAGTGAATATTTAGAGATCAATCACAAGTTTGGCTGAAGTTTGTTTCTCTTATTATCAGAGAAGATTAATATTACAGTGGAGGGTTTTAGAACTCTAGAAGAGATCAGCTTAGCTGTGGTTTGCAGTTTATAGTAACGTCAAATGTATACTACCCTTGATCAATTATGGATCCTATTTTATAAAACTGTGTAATCTTTCCAAAGGCATGTCCTTTAATTTCAAAGTGAGAAGCATGCCATTCTTTTCAAATTACTATAGAGAAATGTTCCATAAGACATGCTTCAGAGTCCAGGATACAAGCATGGAGGTTTTAGTCTGGGGACCTGTGCCCAAAGTACTCTGGGTATACTCTGTTCTTTGTAACTTTTTAAATATTCAGTAAGATTCTGTTACATAAGAATTTAAAATGTGGACTTTCTAATGAGCAGTCTATAAAAGCTTCAGAAGAATCCCCCTTTGATTTGGTATTACGTAGGCTAAGCCTTGCTCAATGCTTGCTGGAACATAAAAATCTACACTTCCCTGACATGGTAACTAAGAGGAAGGGAACTTCCTGGAAGGGATAGGGCCCATGCCTCTTTATTCCAGCTAATGAGAAACTGCAAGCTTAGACTCCTGATTTGACCTCCCTCCCTTTTTGTGTGTATTTGAACTGTAAGTTCTGTTGAAAATAGATCTCCCATAAGTCAAAGATATGCACACAACAGCTCTTTATGACCCACTTTGCTCATGGGTCCTGGTTTCTGGTAACTGGTTCCCAGAGAAAATTCTATAAAGGATAAGGGAAGTTTTGATGAATATTTGCCCTGAAACCTGGCCTATAAGATGAGTAGGTGCTGACCAGGCCAATGAGAGAGAGAATGGGGTAGGAAAAGCATGTCAAATACTGCAGTACAGTTGCCATAGTTACATACATAGCAACCCTAGAGCTTCAGTATTTGTTCTACTGGGAAAATTATCTTTCTTTTGCACAGCTCTTACATAGATGAATTCCGTATTAGTCTATGCTCTTTGATCTTTCTGTTTACTTCACATTGTGTCTCTGAGATTTTAGTCATGTTTAGTAGCTCATATTTCAATATTATTGTGCATATTAAAATTCATTTCCCATTTTTCTGGTACTAGTGTATATATTAGAACTTCCATTTCACGTACCTAAATTAACTAACTCATGTTTGTTTCTCTCCCAGATCTTGCACACCTCCTGAGAAGTTATTTCTTGCCAGAGAGTATAAGATATTAGTAATTTGGAAAACCGTATGCAAATTTCATTTTCCTTTGTTTGACCCTATCAGCTATTGTGGCATAGGAGATATGATCTATGATAATTATTATGCATTTTATGCTAGTGTTGCCTACTTATGAATATCAACAACAACCAAATAAATTTTGTATCTTTAAGAATTTCATTCCAATAATCTAAGAAATCCAGGGTCAGTTGGTCTGTGTGTGTCTCTGTCTGTCTGTCTCTGTGTGTGTGTGTGTGTGTGTGTGTGTGTGTAGAACAAATGTGTTAGCTGGCCATTATCATAACAAACACCTGAGCTAATCAACTTAAAAAGAGTAAAAGTATATTTTGGCTTGCAGCCACGGAGATTCTGTTGCTTATGGTTTTGCAGCAAGTCAGCATATTAGGCACCACCTCTCAAAAACCCACCCTTCCTTCCTTCCTTCCTTCCTTCCTTCCTTCCTTCCTTCCTTCCTTCCTTCCTTCCTTCCTTCCTTCCTTCCTTCCTTCCAAATTGTTACTTGGGGGCTAGTCTTTTGACATATTGTCGTTTTAGTCTACATTGAATATGCAAACTATAACCTCAAATTTATAAATGAAATAACAATCTTTTCATAATTCTGAGGAAATCCTAAAGACATTGATATCACACAGTCTCCTGAACCACCCCTCCTCTTTACTCCCTAGTTATTGGAAGGAACATCTCTTCTGTCACAGTGAAGGCTTGATACGATATCCAGAGTTATTATACTAAACCAATGTTCAACTTTCCCTCCTGAATTCAGATTTACACTTCCCCCCAGATAATGCCTGCTGAGTTTGCTGGGAGAAAATGGCTGTGTATTTAGGTTGTCTCCTGCTGCTTGGGAGTTCTAACGTGGTAACAGTAGCGGCTATGCCAGGTGGGACTGACACAAGAATAATGTGTCTGCAGGGATCTCCATTCCAGGCATTTCCTGAGCTGTGCCCTCCTGAAAACCCTAGCAGCTTTCTGTGTAGACCCATCCATCCTCGAAAATGCTTCTCAGTCTTCTGGACAAATCGGATTCCCTCCCCACTACAACAGCAGCCAAATGATTAAAAGCCAGGCCAGCAAGCTCTCCTGCACAGTAAATAGCTGCAGACAGCGATGCCAAGGAGGTTATGCAAATTAAGCCACAAAAATATTGAAGTACAAAGTGAGCCAGCCTGTTATAAGAGCTCAAAAGGTCATATCTAGATGGTCCAAGGAGAGCTCACAGAATTTAAATTGGATACCCATAGAATTCAATTAAATCCAGCAAATATTGACTCACTGTCTAGATCCATGGGAACACACTGACAGGAAGCGAGCGTCTGATGGATAGGTTAAAATAGGAGATAAACAGGACACAAATCCCACTTTCAGGAAATTCCCAGGAAAGGACAGAGGATGTTGGGGGAGAAGTGACCATGGTAAAGTTTGTGGACAGCAAATAGTGCTGTGGCTGCTTGGTCTGGAAGGTTGAGTTTGCTGCTTTGAGCTTGGGCACACTCTCTTGTCTGTAAGAAAGAGCATAGTGGTGTTGTATATCGTGGTGTTATTTTGAACCTTAAGCTGGATGACCTGTCCACAAGATTGACTCTGACATTTGCCACACTGTATCTAATACATGACACCTACAAAATGTCAGAGTAAGGTACAACGCAAGGAGGAAAGGTCCCTAGAAGGTTCAAAAAATACTCAAAAATAAGAAGGAACATTTAATAAAACATGACTGTGGATAAAGGCATTTGATCTGTCTTTATAGGAGTTATTACATATGGGGTAATGTCACACTCAACTACACGCACCCACACTCACCACCAAAGAAAGGTTAATTTATAGAACAATTAAAATTCACTAATGGGCTTAAAAGAAAGAATGCTGTGAGCTGGGAAGGATCGGTGGCCTTAGAGCATCCTGAAGCAGGGATTTAATACCATGGATATGCTGGAATGACAACACAGGGGCTTTAAGCATAGGGGCAAACTGTAATCCTGAGGCTGTGAAAGTATTCTATTTGGATATCTTTTGCTGGAATAATGGGAGAAACTTTTAAAAGCCTCTGAGCTACAAGATTGCCAAGTCAGTGTTTCATTTCCCTGCCATCAGTTATATGCAAATTGGACATTCTCTTTTACCTATAAATTACTTAAATGAAGTTTGGGCTGCAAAAGGATGCCAACAGCTTTAGATGCTGCACTTTGAGCTGAAAGTATGGCTGATATATTCTGAGAGGATTCTTTTCTAGAACGGATGAAGCCTGTAGTATGCAGGAAATCCAAATGGTTTCTAGATAAAAATGTAGGGCTTCACTGGCCCTAGGAACTCAGAACTCAGGTGATATTTATCTTTCACTTTATCCAAACATTCTGCAAGTTTTGTGAGATATCAGAAAGATCATGGAAATAAGATGAGCATTTATAGGTTTTCACTTGTCCTCCTTCATATTTTGACTTCTAGGATAGGGATTCCATATCATAGCTACACAACATCCATAAGGTCAGAATTTTCTTCTGAGCCCTCTGGAACTTTCCCCCAAATTACTAATTGTGGGTACAATGTTTTATCTTCTAGCCATAGAATCATCTTAATTTTTCTTCATCTTAGATTTTTATTAGGTCTCTTTGATATGTTTGACAAAATTGCTGGCACCTTATCTGTTTGAATTCGAAGTTTACTTATAGTTTCTTATTCTAGCCAACAAATGAACAACTCTCTTGAATTGACTCATTGGATGTGGTATGTGTTTGTGTCTGTGTGTGTGTGTGTGTGTGTGTGTGTGTGTGCGTGCATGTCTGTGTATCAGTGTTTGACTCTTGAAGTGATAACAGTTGAGGTCCATCCTAAATCTATGAGGAAGATTCTGATGAGAAGGTCAGAAGTATTTATATATTTATGAAAAAGAATTAGGGAAAATAAAGTACACAGATGTTTGGGGTTCCTAAAGCTGAGAGAGATATACTCTAGGAAATGTGTGAGCTCATGCAGACACAGAAATTGGCTCAGCTATTCTCCAGCTCCTCAGACTTGAGATTGACCTTGAGCTGATCTCACCTTCCAAGCTTCAATTTCTTGATTTGTATAGTAGATGTTTTGATGTTATATGATAATTGCCATATCAATCTTTGATGATTAGAAGGTAGGCATTGTTGTGGCTGCTAAAAGATCCAAGGATAAACATAAAATAGACACAGTCATCATCTTTAAGGGCTTGAGGTTTAAAGATGAAAGAACCTTATACAATTGTTTAATTGTTTAATCTGATGATGACTGAGAAACAAGGAGCAATGCCACGAGGCATTTGAAGAAGGTTCCAGAGTAGTCTGAGAAGTCAAGCAGCTCTAATATTAAGGCAGAAAAGCCTGGCAAGATGAGAGTTGTCTTATGGGATTTTATAAAGATAATAGATTCAATTACTGCTACAGATCACCAGTGGATCACCAGAGAACACTAATACTAGACTGGTATCCCTTGAGACACAGATATTTCAAAGGATTCCTCTTTTTCCTTCCCTTCTCCAGCCTGTTTTCCAGGCCTACATGACAAAATTCTTCCAAGATTTATTATGAGTTATTCAGAGATTATGTGATGCTCTGCTGTAACTGTGAATTTTCTGATAATCTCATAGACATGAGTTAATCCAAACCATGCTAAATTGATGAAAATTGATATAACATTCCATGCTGAGATCATCTTTTATTAAAAGGACCCAACAAAAGAATGATCACCAAGAATGGTAGAAACATCTCAGAGTGTGGGAGTACGTGGGAGACAGAGAATGTCAAATAGAGAAGCTAAGAGCCTTTCATTGAAGGTAATAGAGAGAGGTTAGAATGTTTGAAAACATGCCTTCTTCCGGAGGAATTCTACCCAGGAAGCATATAGGATGTCTAGTTCCCAAAGACAAAGGTGATTTTTGCTATTTTCCCATTCTATTAAAAGCTCTCAGCTAATATGTTGTCCACGGTTCCTCCTGAATACTTGGAGGTTTCTAACTGCTTATGGGAGACAGCATTGACTGGGTTGCTGGGCTTAGAGGCCACTGGACATGAAGACCACACCCAGAAGATTATTTCTGTAGAGTGTAGACTTCTGGGACCTTTTTTTAAAAAAACCTGAAAGGAAACCAGACTCCAGTTTCTTCCTTCCTTCTTTCCTTCCTTTCTTTTTCTTTCTTTCTTCCTCCCTCCCCCACCTCTCTTTCTTTTCTTCTTCCTCATCTTTTTTTCACTGTTAAGTGCATTTACTTGTTTGCTCTGCATCCCTACTGAAGTTTCCCCTCCTCTCTTCCCAGGCCCTCCCTCCTACCCACCCTCACCCCAAACCCTTACCCCATTTAATTTTCTTCCATATTTTTTTAGGAAAGGACAGGCACCCCATGAATATCAAACATCCATGGCATATTAAGATGCAATAAGGCTAAGTACCTCCTCTCCTATTAAGGCTAGATGAGGCAACCCAGGAGGAGGAAATTGGTCCAAAAAGCAGCAAGACTCTCCTCCACTGTTAGGAGTCTCATAAGAAGACCAAGATACCCAACTGTAACATTTGTGCAGAGGGCCTAGATCAGTCCCATGCAGGCTCCTTAGTTAGTGGTTAAGCTAGACTCCACTTACAATTTCTTATTGGACTAGAATTTTTTAAGCAGATAATAATTCTTCATTTTGTGATAGAAGTTTTGAATGAAGAGAGAAGCAGAGATACCTTTATCCTGCAATGCATTCAGTCTTGCATTTTGTTGTAGCCATGTATTAGGAGCTTAAACATCATAGACAACAGAAAAACTAACCTGCTATGGGCAAATTGAACTAGGGGGAATAGTAATAGGCAAAAAATGAAGTGGAGATGGTAGACATATTAAGGAGTGAACTTCCAATGAAATACACAGAAAAACGAAAACACCTGTTTGTCATATAGAGTTAACTAAACAGTCCAAACTCATTTAGTTAAGTGGAATTAATTTGTAGATGCTTTGAGAGATAGGTGGAGGGAATAGGAGGTAGAAGAGAAGAGTAAAGGAGGATGGATGGAGAAAGAAACACAAAGGAGAGGGGAAGAAAGGAATGAAGCATAGGTATAAAGATGCTGAATCAGTTGTTTCCTCTAACAGAGAGGTGTCCAATACTTGCCAGTGACATTAAGGGTGACTCAATGGGTTCATATGTTAAAGTTTAGGTGTGAGTCATCCGCTCCATAGACTTGACCGAATTGTCATTATTTTTCTCATCAGCATGGATGTGTTGTATTGAAAACTTACAAGAATCCATGCTGTTTTGCTCTGTTTTTTTTGTTTAGAAAAGGAGCAACTTACAATTTGATAAATAAAGCATTCGTATTCCAGCCCTTACTGTGTGTGCCATATGACCTTGAACAAGGTTCCTCACTCCTCTGGGTCTTTCTTAGTATAGAAAAGAAAATGAAAAGGTGACTACTTTCTTGCTTGATCAGGTATCATTTATACAAATCCCTAATGTGTTCTGTCATCACTAGGAGGTACTGAGGGTATGGAATTAGTTACCGGTTATAAATCAGTATTATCTTACTCATTCTTCCTGTATAACCATTCTTTCGATACTATTTATAAACTATGGGAGGGACTTTGGTCCTTACCCTTCCTTCCAAGTGCTGGTAACAACTGATAAATTCTTGGTCATTCACCAGCAGAACCCTCATGAAAATGTGGACTAGGGTTTGTTGTGGTGACAGATGTCTTTAATCCCAGCAACCAATAGCCAGAGGCAGATGGGTCTCTGTGACATTGAATCCATCCTGGTTTCAAAGGAGGTTCTAGGTCATCATCTAGTGTACAAAGGAGGTTCTAGGTCATCATCTAGTGTACAAAGGAGGTTCTAGGTCATCTAGTGTACAAAGGAGGTTCTCGGTCATCTAGTGTACACAGTGAGACTGATCTCCAATCACCAAACAAAAACAAAACCAACAAACAAGAAAATAAGGACTGGAGGGAGAAAAGTCTGATTTAGCACTCTGGTATAAAAAAAATTTATAAAATATTTTATGAACCATGTATGTTTTACTGTAACTTTATAAGATGAGGACACAGACAGACGAGGTACAGTCATAAAAAATGTACAATCTCTGGACACTTCAGAAAACATTTAATCTTGCATGAGTTGCCAAAAAGTGATAGTGTATCATGTTTATAAAAGGGGACAAAATATTCAAGGCCCCTTGCATCATTTTTAATCACTTTACTGTAATATTGTTTTGATTAAGATTTTCTTCCTGGAAGACTGGTGGGAGGCACACTCTTAACCAATATTAGCCAATTTTACCATGTTTAGACTTTTAATGGGTGATATGTTTCTGATTCAGAACTCTGGTATTATTCGTGTCTGTTGATAGATATCATGAGATTTTGTTCTTGTCACAGCTTCATCTCACAGATTCTGTCCTAGTAATGCTTACCTATAACTGGGCCATGGACATATTTGTGCTGACAGGAGGTCATCTTAGCCTATATTGTTCTCTGAATAGCGTTATTGTTAGTAGATCTCTTAGTTTCCCTTCTGCTGTAACAAAATACTCTGACGAAAGCAACATAAGGGAGTAAGGGTTTATTTAACTTCACAGTTCAAGATACAGTCCATCATGACAGAGAAGTCAAGGCAGCAGGATCACACTGTATCCACAATCAGGAAGCAGAGGTGGAGGAATGTACCCTGTGAGTCAGTTCATCTTATCTATTCATAAGGATTCTAGCCAGGAAAATGACATCACCATAGTGATGGGTCTTCTTTCTTAAGGTACATTCAAGATGATTTCTTACGGGCATAGCTAGATACCTATTGCCTAGATGGTTCTAGCATCTATCAAGTTACAGTTAACACTAACCATTGAAGTTGTTGCATGGCCTTTGGCATCAATCGAGGTTGCAAGTAGAGCCATGCATAAGAAATGTAGTAATCGCTGCTGACTGATCATCTACCATGCATATGTATATGGCAGATAATGTGTGTATGGTGATCTTATTACTACTGGCAAGGGATTCTGGTGATGCCAACTGTAGTTAGGCTATGTCCACCAATGCCTGCCACATTCTAGGAGCTCTACAGCAGGCTCAAAAGTTTCTCTTTGCCTTAGATTAGTCTTTTGCAACAATATAGAATTCTTGGCTCTGAAAGGTTAAGGGACCATAATGGAATTAGTAAACACCAGAGCTATATGATTCAACCCTAAATCTGTGGGTTTCCAAAAACCATTCTTCCTTCCAATAAAACAAGGAGATAAGTAAATGATATTTTTCACATGCCTTTCTGGGAGAAAATTAAAATTTATTTTATGTAGATAAAAGTTTAAAAGATTGTTACATTTACTTACTTTAGAATCTTCATATCCTTTTAGTGGTCTGAAATTTGATGTGACATAAAAGGAGCCAATGTCATCCCATGTCAGGAGGTGCAAGCATCTTTAGACAGAGTGCAAGCCAGGATTACAAATCCAGATACTTGAATATAAAAGGTAAAATCAAGCTTTTGAAGTGCCCTTTCTTCTGTTTTTTTTTGTTTGTTTGTTTGTATGTTTGTTTGGTTGTTTTTTTGTTTTGTTTTGTTTTTAAGTCAAAGAAATTAAATCTGCTGAACATATAGCACAATGCTTTAAAGTGGGAACAACCTCACCACTAGCTTTTCTACAGAGGATAAGCTGAGAGTTGGGTGAGAATGTGACAACCCAGCAGCTGGCAAATCTCAGCCAACAGGGAAAATCTACTGCATTGCAGAGACTGCTACTGCAAGGAAAACAACAGGAAAATGCTTGCCAGGCTCTGCTGGCCGAGTGGAGAAGCTCAGCTGCAGTACTGAGCTACACGGAGACAGGAAGCAGCATTCTCTGCTGCCAGCAGAAATCTGCAGGATCTAAAAGGGTGGACAAGAAACAGCCCTCTTATCAGAAAGATTTCAGATAGAAATTGTCTTGTGGCTATAAATAAAGTAAAATTAGACTTGTGTAAAAAAATCAAGAAGATGGCTGACGTACAACAATGATGCCCTTACAGAGAATCTGCTCATGCTGCAGTAGTAGATGTTGGACAGAGTAAGATGCAAGGGTGGGAGACACATATGATGAATTTTAGAGATATCTGAGGGCTGATGCTTTGTGAATATTCACTGTTGGAGTCATTTCTCAGGCTGCCAAATTTGTATCACTGTCCTTTGAGAATTCAAACATAATAGCCATGAAGCACCATGCTATAAGACAAAGAAAATTTAAGTTAGCAGAACTGGTCTTAATCCCAGACTCCCATATCTTCTTTTTGGCCTCAGATTCCAGTGTCTAAGGAAAGGGGCACAGACATTTGTGTTACCCTCAAAGTCTATTTTGCTCAGGTATCACCTGTAAATTTCAGCATCTCTGGATAAGACTCAAGGATTTGCCTTTGTCAATAGTTTCCAGATGACCCTCATGATGCTGTTCAGAATTATGTTGACACAAAGTTCTTTGAGAGGAATAACCTCAGAAGCAAATGAAATGAGATTAAAAGTATATTGGGATCTCCCAATAGATAGAATTGATAAATTCTCAGACATTTTAATGTTTTAACATTTTTCATTCATTTATTAGTTTTTCAAATATTTATTGGATTATGACTATGTCATTGATAATCTTCTAGACACTCTGCATACAGTGTAGAAGTTGGTTCTAAAGGTCCCTGCTGGCTCAGGAGCCTAGTGGAGGGAGATAAGCAACATATATACACAAATAAATTAATGTCAGTTAGGGATATATTTTCTGGAATATGATTTCTAAAAGGGCCTTAGCCTCAGTTTCTGTATCCTGAAAGAGCATCTGCAACATGGTAAGTGTTAAATATTAGAAGAAATCATTTCTGTTAGGTGTTATTTAGACCCATTGTAAAATTAGGCAGTGAAACTCAAGGAGTATGGAAAAGTAGTGTGAGCGTTTCAGGATAGTAAGCAAAGAGTCCTGTGAAATGATAGTAACTGAACAGAGGATTCTATGATCAAAAGAGCTGACCATGTGTATATTGGCTTTTCAGACAGAAAGTGGCAAGAACAAAGGCATTAAGGTGGTTGGTTGTCTGACAATTCAGGCCTCAACAAGAGACTGATGAGGATTGCCTAGAAGGTCAGTGAAAAGAAAATTAGATAGAGGTAGGTTGGACAGATTTGGGAAATGTCTTGTTCATCCTGGTCAGAGATGTATTTCAATGCAATGGAAGATCAGAGACGCTGCTCAGTGAAAGATAGACATGACTTAATGTTACAAAATGGCTAATCTTTCTATAGGAAGTTATTGGGATAGAAGAATTGAAGGAAACATCCTTCCGTTATTCCAACTGGGATATTATTCCTATTAAGGGAGATTTTTCTGTTTGGAAGAATATTCCCCCCATGAGGCCATTCTCATTACATTAGCTATTACAATATACCTTATTATTCTAGTTGGAGGCTTATTCCTATTCTCAGTGGAAGAAATGGTGATAGCTTTGTAGGACAGACAAAACAAAATAGTATTTTAAAAGTAGATCTTACACACTTGACTGTTACCAAAGCAAGGTGGCATGGAGAAAAAGAACCCCTCCTTGCCCAACCCTTTATGATCAATAAATTTGTGTGACCTTAATAGTTAATCTTTGTTTAACAATTCATTTATAAAGTCAATTTCCATATGTTATGTTTAAACCTCTTCTTGCATTTTAAAAAACTAATCTAAAGATTGGCTTGGCTGTTATAACTACACAGATGTGGTGGTTTGAATGAGAATGGCACCAATAGGCTCATATGTTTGAATTCTTTGTTCCCAGTTGGTGGGATGGGTTAGGAGGTGTGGTCTTGTTGTTGTGCATGTGTCATTGAGAGCTGGTTTGGAGGTTTCAAAAGCCTATATATTCCCAGTTAGTCTCTCTCTCTCTCTCTCTCTCTCTCTCTCTCTCTCTCTCTCTCTCTCTGTCTCCTCCCTCCCTCTTTTCCTTTCACCCTCTTTCTTCCTGTCTCCCACTCTATCTCATATGTGAATCAGATGTAAGCTCTCAGTTACTGTCTCAGGGCTCTGCCTGCCTGCCTATCTAGTGCCATGCTCCCCATCATTGTGGTCAAAGACTCTACTACTTCTGGAACTTGAGTCCCAAAATAAATGCTGCGTTCTTTTACAGTGCCTTATCATAGCATAGTAGAAAATAACTAACACACATTAAGTCTGTTGCCCCTTTCTTCCAATGGCTTTCCAAATGTTACCAGCTAGAGATGATAAATTCCCTTCTTTGCACAAATTTGCCTTCCTCTAAGAAACAATGGAAAGTCACATGACCCTTTTGTGTCAGATACAACTTGACTTCTGAAACAATCTTGCCACATGAGTTATAATCTCTTTAAGGTCCGTGTTTCCTGCTTATTGGATGATAGCAAATCTGGAAATCTAAAGAGCTGAAATCTCAGGGCTGGGGAAGGTGGCTTGGTGGGTAAAGCAGTTTTCATGCAAGCTTGAAGATCTGAGTTGATATCCCTAGCACTAAAGTAAATGCTAAGAGAGCATGGTGGCCCACATATTATCATAGCACAAGGAATATGAATGTAAGGCAACCCTATAGGCTAGCTAGGCTATCTGAACTGGCAAGCTCTACATTAAAGTAAGAGCCATTGCCTCAATATTTAAGATGGAAAAATGTGTAAGGAACATTCAGTCTGGCTTCTACATGTACAAGCACATGTACAAATCCAGAGACTACCCTACCCAGGGATCCATCCCATAAATAGCCACCAAACCCAGACACTATTGCATATGACAAAAAGATTTTGCTGACAGAACCCTGATATAGTTGTCTCTTGTGAGGCTATGCCAGTGCCTGACAAACACAGAAGTGAATGCTCACAGTCATCTATTGGATAGAACACAGGACCCTCAATGGAGGAGCTAGAGAAAGTACCCAAGGAGCTGAAGGTGTCTGCAACCCTATAGGAGGAACAACAATATGAACTAACCAATACCCCCAAAGCTCATGTCTCTAGCTGCATATGTAGCAGAAGATGGCCCAGTTGGCCATCAGTGGGAGGAGAGGCCCTTGGTCATGTGAAGATTATATGCCCCAGTATAGGGGAATTCCAGGGCCAGGAAGCAGGAGTGGGTGGGTTGGGGAGCAGGGTTGGGGGGTAAAAGGGATTTTTGGGATAGCATTTGAAATGTAAATGAAGAAAATATCTAATAAAAACAAACAAACAAACAAATGTGTGTTCACATATCTGAACATATGCATGCTATCACCACACACATAAAGGGGAGGAGGGAAAGGTGAAATTCTCAGTTTCTGCCTCACAAATGTACATCCCATTGTATTCACCTGGTGAAGTCTTAAATGTACAGCTATCTAAACTCCATTCTAAACAAGCCTGCTTTGAGGAATAGCTCACCGAGCAACTCAGTAGACTGGAACATACAATGGTGTTGAGAGCCTTGGTATTTAAATTACAGTCCATAATCTAGTAGCATCTGCAGCACCTAGATTTTTTTAATCAAAAAGAGAAATCGAGCTTTTTTTTCATATTCTGCCATATTGAATGATAATCTACATTTAAACATAAGCTTTATGTAATGTCATTTAATATTTTAGTTTGTGAAGCATTTGTCTAAATCACTGATATTATGTTTTGACTACATTCTATACTTTTACTGGGGACCTTAAAAATGTACTGATTTCTAGTCCTCTCCAAGAGATGCTGATGTAAGTGCTCTATAAAATCTATGTAGGCATCAGAAAAGTTAAGGACACTCTGGGGAGCGGTTGCATTTGGAGACCAATTAGAACCAGCATTCTTTCTCTTAAATCTGGTTAATTAAGCTAGTGGCCTTGAGCAAGCTACTTATTTTCTTCCGTAGTTTCCTCTTTTAGAAAACAAAGGTGATTCTGGCACAGTAGACCAAAGAATAGTAAGCAATTAGTGCATTTCTCAGCCTTGATTGCTTTATGGAAATATAATTATTAATTAAGCTATTATAATATTGAATGAAGGCTGGACCTAGAAGATGAATTATGAGTTACCACAAAAGTGATGGTTTGTGGTCTGCCACACAGTTTTGCTGCCCTGAAATGTGATTTAATAGATGTTGAGTGGCACAACTCTCTAGCTATCAGAGGAACGGGGATGCTGAGACAGTCAGAGAAACATTGACATGGCAGCAGAAGCTGTATCCTTATGATTACAGAGCCAGGCATACTTGAGACAGCTTGGGTAGGATAACACAGCCTGATGAGGACCACTCTTCTGACAATAGACATTTTGACAGGGAGACATGTTTGATGGCCCAAGGGCTAGAGGCTGTGAGAGTGAAGGAAGGGGCTGAGAATTTTCACACCCAAAAAGTGAAATCACCTTAAAGTAATGTTGAGATCTTCTGGAAGACTTATGATAAAGATCAGCATTACGCTGTTCCTCCCACTTTGAGATATTTAAAGATCTCAGGAGAGAGTTAGTAGAGACAATCTAAACTTTTATAGATCTTTGATCATTAATCCAACATGAGTATTTGATGACAGCTTTGAATGTGAGCCCATGACTTCAACTCCCATTCAAATAAACTTCTGAGTTCTAAGAAATGGAGCATGTTTTATTCTTTGCTTGTGAACATCTTGGGTATTTGAAAAAGTATGAGCCTAGAACTAAAGGTCAACTGTCTAGTTCATCTAAGGTGGTCTAACTCTGATCTCTTAGCCAGCAGGCTGAATGCCAGTTTGGCCTCTACCTCTGTAAGTGCAAAGATTCTATTGTGGAAATCTGAAAAATACTTTGAAATAAAATATCAATGATAGCTCTACAGCCTAACGATGATTGTACTAAAATTTTCAGAAGTGTATACTTTTTATGGTAGGTGAATTAGATATCAATAAAATAGCTGAAGAGATCGATATTGATAGAACTAAACAGAAGATCAACAATGAAATAAACAACTTGGAAAACATACACAAACTAGAACTTTAGCAGGCTTCTACAGAATTGTTCATCCAAACATCAACTTTTACAATCTTAAAGAGGAAATAAATATATGAATCAAATATTGTTGGCCACAAAATAAGACTCAGTATTTAAAATGAATGTTTATATTGTATGTATATGAATGTAGAAAAGGAATAGAAATCAACAACAAGAAAGAAACTTGGGGATTAGATGAATTGGTAATGTGTTTGTCATGTAAGCACTAGGCCCTGAAGTCAATTACCAGAAGCTATGTTAAGAATCTAGGCAAGATGGCTATAGACATTTGGTTGTAATCCTAGTGCTGGGAAGGTAGAAATAAATGGACCCTTGAGATTCCTTGGCCAGCCATCCTAGCCTAACCAGTATGTACCAGCCAGTGAGAAATCTTGTCTCTGCAAATGAGATAGATGGAGCCTAAAGAATGAAACTCTAAATTCTTACCTCTCCTCCACATGTTAGTATACATGGGCATGCCTACATATACATAGTGTGTGCCTGTAAACCCATGGGCATTTACACTTTCACATTCATGCACATGTAAATAAGAAGAAGATTTGAAAATCTTACACATATGGATATTAAACACACAGAATTCAAAGAAATCATGAGGAAATTAGAAATATTTTGATATGAATAAGACATAAAACTCAACAAACCAAAACAAATGGAATTCAGTAGTAGATTCCTCAGAGGGAAATCTGTAGCTATAAATGCCTATGATAGAAAAAAAATCCCTAAATAATAACCTAATCTCACACCACAGGACACTGAAAAAAATTCAGAGCAACTCAGATCAAAGGAAGAAACCACAAAAGAAAAAACCATGGCTAGAAAAAAATCAGAAAAAGACTGAAATATCAGCCAAATGTAATTTATTTGAACAAACAACAGAATTGACAAACTTTTAGCTAGACTAAGTATTTTTACATTATGGGGGATCTTTTCTGAGATCCTCCAAATAAAATCAGATTACTCCAGGATGTCACAGATTATTATAATAAAACTCAAACATTTGTTAGTTACAGGGAAAAGTAGGGCAGTCTATGTCTCCAAGCTCATTCCTCATTTGTGTGAGCATAAAAGAATTTTTCTTAAGCTGAGATCTGTTCTAACTCCAGGGAGTACATGAGAAAATGTACTACAAGTACAATTGGCAAGTATAGTGGTTCCACAGGTAAGTCTAAAATAAGGAATCCTATAGCAATAGAGAGGCAACCATAGTGAGTAAATAGATAAGGACGAAGGCAGAATTCACAAGGGACAGAAGGTCTGGGCAGCTTCACTTACTCATTACAGATCTCCATGGCTGCCATCTAGAAAGAATACATCCTGTTCTGCCACAGCTATGAAAGTGAAGCAGCCTTCATATCAAGGAGCTATGGACACTAATGCTGGCTCAGGTCCTCACTAGTGGATGATGTGAGGAAGATAAATGGATTTTTCTAAGAGCCCAGCTGTTATCATGTGGGAGAGTGGAGAAGTATCTACCCAGGACAAATATCATCATATTATGTCCCAGTTTAACTCTCTCAGGTTGATCATCCATCCATTTATTTCTTCATTGGCAACTTTATTCACTCAAGTACTGTACATATGCCTCATGCTGAACACTTTGTTCTTTATAGGGATCAAGGGATAAGTGGATAAACAATCCAGTGCAATTGTGTTCAGTTCATGAAAACTAATTTTTATAACAAAAGGGACTTTTTCCTCCTCTCACGTCTCAGTTTGCTTTTATATAGGTGTGGAAAGCCGTGCAGCGTGCAGCGTGCAGCGAGCAATCGCTGTGGAGAGCCGTGCGCGTGCCGCGAGCAATCACCATTATAAGATGGCGCTGGCCTCCGCTGTGACAAACTAGTAAACAAGCCTTGTGCGCAAGTGCGAGAGTGAACTCACTCCTAGTCACTGCCCATTCTCGGGGTGTAATAGTGGTGTGATGAGCGAGCAACGAATCAAGAGCTGTCACGCCACATCAGGTGCTGAAACGTCATGGCTGAGCGCTATATAAGGGACTCCATTTTCTGGGGTCGAGATCTTCCTGAGAAGTAAGCAATAAAGCTTTGCTGCAGAAGATTCCGGTTGTCCTGAGTGTGTTCTTGCCGGCGGGGACAAAAGCTCGGGATAAGTGGCGCCGAAGACCCGGGAACTACCATCACACCGGCGCAAGGAAGATCCCTCGTTCGCGGGGCGGAATCAGAACTGCGGGACACTACAGCTCTGCAAGGTAAGTATTGTCTTGAAATTTCTCCAGAGTTAGATGCCCTTATGATTGTTTGCACGGCGATCGCACTTTCCCTTTCAGTTTCGTTTTGTTTCCACCGCTGGAACTGCTGACTGGTTCCCAGTCGCAGTCAGGCTCGGACAGCACCTGGACAGTGCCTGGACAGTGATTAGTTTCAGTCACGGTCAGGACTGGATAGCGGCAGAATGGGAATTTCTCACTCTGTAGTAGTGGCGTTAAGGTCAGTCCTGAAGCAGTGTGGCCTAAAAATCGCCACTAAGAGTATAGAGGCATTTGTCAGGGAGGTAGACCGTGTGGCACCATGGTATGCTTGCTCAGGTTCGTTAACTGTCACTTCTTGGGATAAACTGAAAGGAGATCTAGTTAGGGAACAGAAGAACGGCAAACTTAAAGCAGGGGTCATGCCGTTATGGAAATTGGTGAGATCGTGCTTAACAGATGAGGATTGTGAGCAGATGGTAGAAGCAGGGCAGAAGATTTTGGACGAAATTCAAGACAGTCTATCAGAGGCAGAGTGGGGAGAGAGATTGAAAGTTGGGACGAAACAAGGTGCACCGAAGAATTTAGGCCTTTCCACGGGCCTTGAGCCCGAGGAAAAGAGATACAAAGGAAAGAATGCCTTGGGAGAGATTAGAAAAAGGGATGTAAAGGGAGAGAAGAAGAGAGAAAGAACTGGAGAGGCACATAAGGAAAGGAGCCTCTACCCGCCATTAGATGAGTTTAAGGCACTAGCTGTCAGTAGCTCAGAATTGGATAAGGAACTTAGCTCCTCTGAGGAGACAGACTTAGAGGAAGAAAGATACCAGCCAGATGAAAGACGAGCTAATCAGTTACAGAATAACATAAAGAAAGCAAAAGTAGCTAGAGACAAATGTCAAATCACTATGCGATCTTCAGATCCGCAACCTCTGGGTCCTAGTACACCTCCGCCCTACGTGCAGAGGTATCAATCAGACTCATTCATTTCAAAAGAGGAACAGAGAAAAGTGCAGCAAGCGTTCCCAGTCTTCGAAGGCGCAGAGGGTGGACGCGTTCATGCCCCAGTGGAGTATATACAGATTAAAGAATTAGCAGAGTCAGTTCGTAACTATGGAGTCAATGCCAACTTTACTGTAGCCCAAGTCGAAAGGCTTGCGACTCTGGCAATGACACCTGGCGATTGGATGACTGTAGTAAAAGCCGCATCTCCTAACATGGGAATGTATTTAGAATGGAAAGCTTTGTGGCAAGACTCCTGCCAAGCACAGGCAAGGGCCAATGCCAATGTTGAAGGGGACCAAGGAACATGGACTTTTGAGTTGCTTACAGGTCAGGGACAACACGCTAATAACCAGACAAATTACCATTGGGGAGCTTATGCTCAGATCTCAGCTGCTGCAGTTAAGGCATAGAAGGCACTCTCTAAGAAGGGAGAGGCAAGTGGGCATTTGACCAAGATCACCCAGGGCGCACAGGAGTCATTCTCAGATTTTGTGGCTAGAATGACAGAAGCGGCAGGGAGAATTTTTGGGGATCCAGAAACAGCTATGCCTTTAATTGAACAGTTGATCTATGAACAGGCTACCCAGGAATGCAGGGCGGCTATTACACCTAGAAAGAGCAAGGGACTGCAGGATTGGTTGAAGGTTTGCCGTGAGCTTGGAGGGCCACTCACTAATGCAGGTTTAGCAGCTGCCATTCTACAAGGGCAAAAACGCCCTGACATGGCTGAGCTCAAACTCTGCTATAATTGTGGCAAACCGGGACACTTAAAAAAGGACTGTACTTTATGCCCTCAAGATAGGCAAAGATTTGCATTTACCATCCCAGCCATTAATCATTTAGAACCGGATCAAAGATACCAATGGAAGGTCCTACCTCAGGGGATGGCGAATAGCCCCACCATGTGTCAACGGTATGTGCAATTGGCACTTAAGTCAGTTAGAGAGCATTTTCCATCATTACAGGTGATAATTTATATGGATGACATTTTGATTTGCCATAAAAATTCAAAGTTATTGCAAGATGCATACCCTATATTAATAAAAACGTTAGGGCAATGGGGATTGCAGGTGGCCACTGAAAAGGTGCAAGTTGCTCGAATGGGAGCCTTCCTAGGGTCACTCATTTATCCTGACAAAATTGTTCCTCAAAAATTAGAGATTCGCAAAGATCAACTACATACCTTGAATGATTTCCAAAAATTGCTAGGAGATATTAATTGGCTAAGACCATTTTTGAAAATTCCATCAGCAGAATTAAAGCCCTTATTTGACATATTAGAGGGAGATACCCACATCTCCTCCCACAGAGCACTTACCCCAGCTGCATGTCAAGCTTTACAAACGATAGAAAAGGCCTTACAAGATGCTCAATTACAACGCATTGAGGAGTCAAAGTCATTTGAATTGTGCATATTAAAAACTGCACAGTTACCAACAGCAGTCTTATGGCAAAAAGGACCCTTATTGTGGGTCCATCCTAATGCTTCCCCTGCAAAAATCATTGAGTGGTATCCTAATGCAATTGCTCAACTTGCACTTAGGGGGATAAAAGCAGCTATTACTTATTTTGGGAAAGAACCTCATATGCTAATCGTACCTTATACTTCTGCTCAAGTTCAAACCCTGGCAGCAACAACAAACGATTGGGCAGTCTTGGTTGCCTCTTATTCAGGACAAATTGATAATCATTATCCAAAACATCCAATTTTACAATTTGCCTTAAGCCAAGCCATAGTGTTTCCAGTAATAACAGCCAAACACCCACTTCCGGATGGGGTAGTAGTGTATACAGATGGATCCAAATCTGGCATAGGTGCATATGTAGTAAATGGCCAAGTAACATCTAAACAATATAATGAGACATCACCCCAGATTGTAGAGTGTTTGGTAGTTCTAGAAGTCCTTGAAACTTTTCCGGGACCGCTCAATATTGTATCTGACTCTTCATATGTGGTCAATGCAGTTAATATGCTTGAAGTTGCTGGCTTAATTAGACCCTCTAGCAAGCTTGCTCACATTTTTCAGCAAATTCAGTCAGCCTTGTTACATAGAAGACATCTTGTGTATATTACTCATGTTAGGGCTCATTCTGGCCTTCCTGGCCCCATGTCTCATGGAAATGACTTGGCAGACAAAGCTACTAGAATCGTGGCTGCTGCTCTGTCCTCGCAGTCAGAGGCTGCAAGGGAGTTTCATAAACGCTTCCACGTGACGGCTGAAACATTACGCCGCCGTTTCACTTTAACTAGGAAAGAAGCTCGTGACATTGTCACCCAATGTCAAAACTGTTGTCAATTTCTGCCTACTCCTCATGTAGGGGTAAACCCCCGAGGCATCAGACCATTACAGGTCTGGCAAATGGATGTCACTCATATTTCCTCCTTTGGAAGAAATCAATATTTACATGTTTCCATTGACACCTGCTCTGGTGTTATGTTTGCTACACCTTTAACAGGTGAGAAAGCCTCTCATGTTATACAGCACTGTTTAGAAGCATGGAGTGCTTGGGGCAAGCCCACAATTCTTAAAACTGATAATGGGCCAGCATATACCTCTACTAAATTTCAGCAATTTTGTCATCAAATGGATGTCACTCACTTGACTGGCCTTCCTCATAATCCTCAAGGACAAGGCATTGTGGAACATGCTCACCGTACACTTAAGTCTTATCTCATAAAACAAAAAAGGGGAGTTGATGAGACTCTGCCCTCAGTGCCAAGAGTAGCTGTATCTATGGCACTCTTTACACTCAATTTTTTGAATCTTGACGAGCAAGGTCGCTCTGCAGCTGATCGACATAGCTCAGACCCTGATAGACCAAAAGAAATGGTCAAATGGAAGGATGTCTTAACTGGTCTGTGGAAAGGCCCGGATCCTATTTTGATAAGATCCAGGGGAGCTGTTTGTGTTTTTCCACAGAGTGAAGACAACCCATTTTGGCTGCCAGAACGACTCACCCGCAAGATATTCATCAAGGATGGTGCAGAAGATGCTGACCTCCCGAGGACTGCTCCTGATCCTGACAATGCTGAACTTGTCTCAGGTTCCTAGTATGAGGGGCGAACAGAGATGGGCCATTCTTTCGACTTTCCCTAAACCAATGCCAGTTCGCCATAATGCTATAGTTTTTCCAAAATTCTTTACTACTAATAAAACATTAGATTTGCCATATCTACCCTATGATCCCACCCGAGCACCATTAGGGGAAAATCGCTCTTTATTAGAACAGGGTTCTTTATGTTTTCAAATGAATGGACCAGGAAAATGTATCAACCTCACAGCTCGAGCTTTGGGGAAGTTTAATGAGCACCGAGGAGGTTGGGTAAGCACAACCCAAGATACTTCCAATGCAGATATAACCTTTACAAATCGGACCTTTTGGCAGGAGGCAATTTGGGTTAATGGTACATTTCTACCACCTAACTTTTCAGACAAAGAACGTCCCCACCAACCAAAAATAGCCCCTCATTGTAGCTTGGAAGATGAAGGGCTGATATTGCCTTGGTCTGATTGTCAATCCTCCATCACTCGTTGGGCAGATCAGAGTAAAACCTTTTCCTTTTCTCCCAACATGATAGATGATCCAGAGAAGGAATTTGTTATGAAAAAGGGACTTTTCATACAGGACTTTAGAATGCATCCCTTTCACAAGTGGGTGCTTTGTGGAGTCAATGGCAGTTGTACAGAACTCAATCCTTTGATCTTTATCCAGGGAGGAGCAGTTGGAAAAGCTTCTTTTAATGGCATCTCAAGATTTGCTCAATATTGGGGAATACATGCTGCCTCCCAGGATTCTTATGGATATACTAATACCAGTGTAGAGATCACTGGGTTCAATAAAACTTTGGTAAACCAGATTAATTATCCATCTACCCCAGTCTGTGTTTACCCCCCTTTCTTGTTTATTCTTTCAAATGATTCATTTGAAGTCTGTTCCAATGATTCTTGTTGGATTTCTCAATGTTGGGACATAACAAAGAACACCCGTGCCATGGTAGCACGGATCCCACGTTGGATCCCGGTTCCGGTGGAAACACCCTCCACCTTATCCCTGTTTCGACAAAAAAGAGATTTTGGAATTACTGCTGCCGTGATCATAGCAATTTCAGCCAGTGCAGCTGCTGCTACAGCTGCAGGGTATGCTATGGTTAGTACGGTTCAATCAGGCACAAAATTAAATCAGCTTTCAGCAGATCTGGCTGATGCCATCACTGTCCAAACTTCTGCTAGTACCAAGTTAAAGGGAGGGCTGATGATATTGAATCAGCGCCTTGACTTGGCAGAAGAACAGATAGGAGTTCTATACCAGATGGCCCAGTTGGGTTGTGAAAGAAAACTGGAAGCCCTGTGTATTACCAGTGTCCAATATGAAAATTTTACTTATGCAGCTAATCTGTCTAGACAGCTTTCCTTGTATCTTGCAGGAAATTGGTCTGAGGGATTCGATGAGACTCTTGAGGCCCTGAGGGTGGCAGTTTTAAAGATCAACTCAACGCGAGTGGACCTGTCATTGACAGAGGGCCTCTCCTCCTGGATTTCATCTGCATTTTCTTATTTTAAGGAATGGGTGGGGGTGGGTTTATTTGGCGTTGCCACCTGCTGTGGACTTGTGTTCATGCTCTGGTTGGTTTGCAAGCTCAGAACCCAACAAACACGTGACAAGGTTGTGATAGCTCAAGCACTTGCTGCCATTGAGCAAGGCACCTCCCCCGAAATCTGGCTATCTATGCTCAAAAATTAGTTGACATTGGTGGCTGGCCTCTTTTGTAGAGTTCGCCCTAGGTCATTTAGTAGTTACTGTCACATAGCACTGCGGTATCCAGGGACGGGCAACTTTCCTCATGCACAGATCATCCTAAGACACGGGGCCCAGTGGCGATAGGGTTACCCTATGACAGGAAAAGGCTGTGACATTGGAGGAACGACCTAAGACAGGAGCCACAGCGGATGGGCATAATTACACAGACCTAGTCCAGCCTCAATTTAATAAAATAAAAAGGGGGAGATGTGGAAAGCCGTGCAGCGTGCAGCGTGCAGCGAGCAATCGCTGTGGAGAGCCGTGCGCGTGCCGCTAGCAATCACCATTATAAGATGGCGCTGGCCTCCGCTGTGACAAACTAGTAAACAAGCCTTGTGCGCAAGTGCGAGAGTGAACTCACTCCTAGTCACTGCCCATTCTCGGGGTGTAATAGTGGTGTGATGAGCGAGCAACGAATCAAGAGCTGTCACGCCACATCAGGTGCTGAAACGTCATGACTGAGTGCTATATAAGGGACTCCATTTTCTGGGGTCGAGATCTTCCTGAGAAGTAAGCAATAAAGCTTTGCTGCAGAAGATTCCGGTTGTCCTGAGTGTGTTCTTGCCGGCGGGGACAAAAGCTCGGGATATATAGGTCCTATGGGATCCAGTGCTTTTGTGGGTATCCCACATGAAAGATGACAGAGCTATATCCCTGTGACACATTGGAACTTCTCTATTTCCAGGGAGGTTCCATGTTACTTGGTCATTGATTGTCCTCTCCCAGAAATCTGTGCTAAGCTGAACCCTTCCTGGAAATCTGGCTATACTTCCTGAGCCCAAAGCTTTGAGAATAATAATTAAACAGTATAGAATTTGCATGTGATACATGTTATTCTTTGAATGTTTGTAGCCATGTAATCCTTGACAAGTGATTTAATTCCACAGGATCTTAAATTCTTCAGCAGTATGATAGGGATGAGGCCGTACCTGCTTCATCAGGCTGATGCCCTAATCAAACGTGATTATATGAATACACTTAATGTAACTGTGTCTTACCATCATTTCCTCTCTAGGAGCCTTAATCAATTCTTTCTTTGCTCATATATAATTAAGTCCAAGCTAAATCTGTTCTTTAAGATCTCTCTCACTGGTATGATCCCTTATTTCTCCTAAATTCTTAGGCCTCAGACCTACTGGGATCACTACTGCTCTGGAAACAGATCTGTAGCTCTGAATTGCCTGCTTCTGTCCCCCTTTCAGGGCTCCTTTACTTCTGGCCTGTCTGACATGGCAATTATATAAAAGCCAAGCTGATAACAGCTTCTTCCCTTAGTATAACTAGATGTTCCTGTTAGAACAACACTTCTTTCTCAAACCTTTATCTCTACAACTCCTTCTGCTTCAAAGGATACAGATGCTTGCATATTCTCATTGGTAGTGAGATTTCAGAGTCAAGTATTGTTTATTTTTTTTGACTTTTAAACAAAATGAAATTATATACTCTAACTGCATAACACCAAAACAGCATAGTCTAGCTCAATAGAAGCGAACACTTAGGTTAGAGTTAATCCATCTATCATGTTTATATAATCTGATTTTATATATGTCCTGAGATGATGGGAATGTAACATAGCATAGGAATTTCTGGTGACTAATTCTTTTTTACTCTAACCCTATAAGTTCTGAGGGACAGACATTTGAGGATGAATGCCAGGGTCCAGGATTACTTAAAAGGGGACATTGCAACAATACTATCTTGAACGGTTTAGAGAATCTATACCTCTGCGATATCATAGGTAAATCTCTGTATTATTCAGCACCATGCATTGGAAGGAAGAAGATGGACAAGGAGATCAAGAACCATGCAAGACAACCAGCAATAAGGCCAGAGCACTTTTCCATTTGTGCATAAAAGGATGAAGCTGATGAAGATTAATCATCAGCTTTCTTGATGAGAAAAGATTCTAGGAAGGACAGCACTTAGGGGGGTGCGCGGACAGGTTTGAACACCAAAAATCAATCATGTGCATTTACCAGTGTTTAAGGAATTCCCTCCCAATGCAGAAAATGAGCAGCTAGTTTAAAGGGAGAACTTGTGCATATAAATAAGACAAAGGCAAAGGATGGCTGCCAGGTGATTCCCTGAAGCTAAATGATGGCCAATAACTTTTAGGAGCAAGAAAATAAAGAAGGTTGCTCTAGCCAAAAAAACTAATATCCAAGAAAAAAAATGAGTCTACATTGAAAACACACAGAGTCTCTTCTTAAGTGTGACGTGAAAGGGGACGAGCTGCATTAGAGGTTAAGAACATGTACTGCTCTTTTAGAGGATCCAAGTCTGGTTTCCAGCACCCATGTTGGGTGGCTTACAATGTCCTGTAACTCTGGATCCAGAGGTTCTAACCTCTGCAGGCATGCTCACTCATGTATTCATGTGTATAAACACACACAGACACACTTAAAAATAATAGAAGTAAATCTTTAAAAATAGAGTGAGAAATAATCTTGAAACTACCCTCTATGGGATACATGCATGCTTCCCATCCCTAACCAGGGCTCTTCTCAGCATTAGAAACCACCTCTGTGGGATATATGCATGTTTTCCATACCTAACCAGGGCTCTTCTCAGCATTAGGGAGACAATACTATAAGGTTGTGACTTAACCACATGATCATGCTAATTAAAGTTCTTTCCTGTCTTGTCTCACATACAGTGGGTGTCCAAATGAGAATGATAAGTGCTAATTGCCTTCTCTAGTCACCTAACCATCATTATCTAAGCCATCCATATTTCTAGAAGATAAATGACAGATGCCAGAATCCCAGCAAATTACTCATTTTTGAACCAACAGGGCTAAAGAGGAACAAAGAAATTGCCTTTAGATGAATGATAGATATGTCCTTCTGCAAATAAATATAGAAATCAAGTGCCAAGGAACCACTCAAATGATGTGGACAGCCTGTAGGACAGGCACCGCTGTTCTATGTCCTTAGTTGTGTGGTTTTTTTTTCCACTGGAAACCTTGGTCATCATTGCCTGTGTAGCATATGCAGCCAAAGAAGAACCAGAAAAGAGACTGTTTTGCTTACAAGGGGACCAAAGCAACACAACTAACATTCTCTACCCTTGTCACCCTTGTTCTTTTTAAGACCATATCAGCTCACCAATACTTATTCATCTTTGGGGAATAGTTGGGTTTGAAGTAGAATCCAGGAGTAAGTATATCCATCTAAGATGATCAAATGATGACATAGAATGTTCTGATAGGTCTTCTCTTATGAAACTGAGGTGAGAGGAAAAAATAAACAAGAATACAATATTCTGTAACAGTTCACAGAGGGGGCCTCATATAAGTTCACCTGACTGCTACAACTTCCCAAAGTCATCAATGGCCATCAAGAATGCAAGAAAAGCTGTAGCATGTGAAGGAGAAAGTGTTATCACCTGTCTGGGCAAGAAAGAGAAAGCTGCTTGCTTATGACCAATCTCTACAATGTTCTTTTTATTTATTCACCTTTTATCCCAATACTAGTCCCCTTCCCTCCCAGTACCCTCATCATGCAGAATCCCCCCATTCCTCTGTCCTCTTCTCCTTTGAGAAGAGGGAACTCTCCTCTAGGTATCATGCCCCCCCCCACATACATACACATCAGGTCACTGCAGGACTAGGTAAATCCTCTCTCACTGAGGCCAGGCAAGATGGTCTGTATAGGGGAATGGAATCCACAGGCAGGCAATAGATTCAGGGAGAGCCCTCACTCCTGTTGTTATGGGTCCCACTTGAAGATGCTGAAGTAGGGCTACCAGGAGAGAGATAAGGACAGCAACACATCCACAAAACCCTCACATAAAATGTATCCTGGCTCTAAGATGCATAGGAACAAAGAACAGAGTTGCAGGGAATGGCTAATCAATTACTGCCCCCAGTTGAGACCCATCCCATGGACAAGCACCAACCCCTGACATTATTAATAATAATACTAATGACACCTGATACTTGCAGACAGGTATCTAGCATAACTCTCCTCTGAGAGGGCCCACCCAGCATTCAAGAGAAGCAGAGACCCACAGCCAAATGTTAGATGGAGCTCAGGAAGTCTTATAGAAATATTAGGGGAAAGATTGAGGGGCCCAAAGAGGACAGGGACTCCACAGGAAGACCAACAGAGTCACCTAACCTGGACTCTTGGAGCCTCCCAGAGACTGAATCACCAACCAAAAGGTAAGGTAGACCTAGGCCCCTGCACATACGTAGCTGTTGAGCAGCTTGCACTAGGGTATTTCTTAAGCTTCTGTAAAACTTGGAAACTTAGGCTTAGGAGAGAGAGGGGAACAAAGAGAAGTGGGTCATAGTAGGGGTGGTGGACCATGAACTCCATCTCTCTTATGCAAATCTTGTTTTCTCAACTAGTCCCAGTCTCCACTTTCTTGTTACATTAGGGTTGCATATGGAGCATGGGTATAGTGTTATTTACAAAAGCATGGACTCCTTAGCAACAGCTCTACCACTGAAGACAATGTTTATTCCTTCTTCATGAACCACTAATTACCTATAAATCCCCACACAGGGCTGTGACTCCATGACACACTCTCCTCTCCATGATTTTGAAATGATGATTGGCCCAATATTGTACAGGGAACCCCAGCAGTTGGATGTTCAAGAGTGCAGAGGAGAATATGATACCTCTAGTAGCTTATAGTGGTTAAAAAGTAAAGAAATCAGACTGGGATGCTCTCAGGGGAGAGGCTAACTATCAGGAAATTGGATTCTCACAGCACAGTGGGATGGAGAATTAAATAAATAACAAAAGAAAGCCAACCATCTGTGAAACACCAGTACAATCAATATCACCGTCAGAAGGAGTATAAAATCCGATGGAAACCTTAAGGCCATAACACCAAATGGTGATTGCTTTTTTTTTTTTTTTTACTTGATTCAGATTCTTAAGAAATTTTACTGGACAGTAGTTTGTTTAAGGAGAGTTTTGTAATTTCTAAAGCTGGTCTATGAAAACAGCAAGTAAACAATGGAGAAGGATATTTGAGCTGAGTAACTGAGCTCCAGCTGAATGCTTCATCATATTTTCCATTAAAATCACAATTTGTAGTCAGCATAATACCACAGAAAAACACTGGAAATTCTTAATGTTTCAAGCTTCAGCAAAGCTGAAACTCAATGATTTTCCATTAATAATAATTTTATCTCTGCCACCAGCCTGCAGCAGTTTGTATTCATTCTTTTTCAGTTTCGCTTTGCCGGTGCTCCTGAGTCTGGAGTCTCCCGTTAGCACTGAGATTCCTAATTAAAATGCCAGGGCCCATTGATATCTTCAGGGCAGAATTTGTATCAAATAGAGGTGTGTGCACGCAGATGCTTGGAAATAGATGAGTGATCCAGTAAAGCAGGGAATTGGGTTTTTAATGCACGAAGACCAACAGTCTCTGTGCTGTGATGTGTAAATCCAGGTGTTCAGCAGTTTCAGGAATCCTTATCTGCTTATCTCAACTCTCTTCAGTTTGCACAAAACATTTCATCATCATTCAACAACTCCTCCAGGTGGTCCAGCTCCTCTGGAGCTTCTAACCAAATGTTGGTTAGAAGACTGAAAGCATAAAGGGAATAAGCAAGGGATTCTGGAGGAAGACTGTTCTTGATACCCAAGTCAGGAGGATAAGGAAACAAGAAATCACTAAAAGAGGTATGCCACCAAGGGTCTCAAGCTTAAACATGAAGCAAGCAGGTGCATGTGTTTGAGGTGCTCGTGTTGGTCCACCTGTTAAGGCAACAAAGCAAAGCAGGGGGTTTGTTTAGAGCAGTTTGTTCATATGACAATTATACACTTAGTACATTCACAGAGACACAGATGGATGCATGCAAAGATATGCACCTGGCATATAACTTGAAGTAAGGTGCTGTAGTTATAAACAACAGGCACCTAGCTTCTTTTCCATTTGTAATCAGGACTAAGGTTAAAACAACCAGTTAGAAGAACTGTAACTGGTTCAGGAGATGGCTCAGCAGATAAAAATACAAGCCTAGTTATCTGAGTTCCACCTGCAGAACTCACTGTGGAAGAACAGAACTGATTCCAAAATGGCTTCTGACATTCTTAGTTGGTTTGGCATGGCTTGGGTTATGCATGCCTACACATGTGTTCGCATGTGCTTGTGTACATGTACACATAATACACATGATGATTGTGATGATAATGATGATGAGGATGACAGGAGAAAGAGAGGAGGAAGAAGAAGGAGAAGGAGGAGAATGTGGGAGGAAGAGAAAGGAAGGAAGGAAGGAAAGAGGGAGAGAGGGAGGGAGGAAGGGAGGGAGGGAGGGAGGGAGGGAGGGAGGGAGGGAGGGAGGGAGGGAGGGAGGGAGGGAGGAGGACCATGACGAAGACAACTGCTGGAATTCCACTACTCCCCTTCTCCGTTTACTGTTATTTAGTGACTCTGTGGAACTGTCTTTTAGCACCTCATGTCTGCTGTGATGCTTAACTCTGTTGTAATGTCACAGTCAATATTCACCTTCTCGAGTAGCTGAGTTTTCCATGTCTTTCTTGATCTCAGTGCGCTGCAGTTAGCAGTTGCTCTCCATGTCTGGATTGATTGATGAGTAGAGCTGCCTTATATGTCTGTGGAAACTGTAAAAACAAAGCGACAAGGCCAAGAGTCATTGATTTCTCCCTCTTCAAAGACCGCAGCTCCTGCTTCTGAGCTTCCTTTGCTGACTGCTCTGTGCAGACAAGTCACAAGATCTTTGATGACTATCAAAGGAGAGGTTAAGACCTTGACTTTCTTCCAAGGTTATTTCAAGTTTTTATTCACCAGTGAGAACATAAATCCTTTTGCAAAGCATCCATTTGAGTGACTATCACATCTCTCTTCCCATTTAGAAGAAAGGAATTGGTATTTCATTTGTACTTCTAAAAAAAAAAAAATCCCAAATAAGAAAGATGGATTTACAAAGCAAGGAATCATTTTATTTAAATATGGAAACAAAGAGTTCCAAAAGAAGAGCCAAACCATGGAGAAACATCTAGGAGCTAAGAATTGTGTCTGCCATGGTTGTAATGATAGAGGTCTTAATCTCAGTATTTGGGAGGCTGAGGCAGAAAGATAGAGGGTTCTAGGCCATTATGAGGAACTCTGTCTAAAAAAAATGTAATACGAGGACACCTCACTTAGGGTAAATTTGTCCAATTGTCAAGGGTAGAATAGGTAAGAAGTTGATTCTGACCACTGGATTCTGACCTTGTGATGAAGAAGCAACAAGGGCAGTAATCATGGTGTCTGGGGTTTACTAAACTTTAAAACTACCAATAAATATTATTTATAAACTAACACAATTGGAAAAACTCAAGCAACTCTTATACAGCACAACAGGATTTTTACGTGTTATTGTTTATAAGTCCTGGTTGGCCTCTGACTTCCAGGCTACTTTCTTCCTCTTCTCTCTGGCTTGTAACCTTTTCTTCATTATACATGCCTGGTCTGTAAAGACTGGCCTAGTATAGCATGGATTCTTAAAACTCCCTTCTGATCCTACAGTTTGAGAAAGGATGGAGTTCAGGGATGAAGAGATAGATCAATGGTTAAGATCACTGGCTGCTCTTGTAGAGAACTGGGGTTCAGTTTTCAGCACTTATATAATAGTTCACAGCAACCTTTAACTCTAACTTCAGGGGTTCAGCACCATCATTTGGCCCCCATAGCCACTTCATTCACCTGGTTTGCCTACATAACATGCAAGTAAATCACTTAGACACAAAAATAAAATAACATTTATTTTTAAAGAAAAAAGTTCCAAGAAGACAATATTGCTAGTCTAGAAATTTCCAGCACTCCTAGGGCTCATATTAATGAAATGACGACAGGGGATGGTACACATGTTTCTTCTTTCCATCTACTATTTATGGTTTCCAGGAAAGGCTGCAGATCCCAGGGTCGACTGTTCTCACTGTGCAAAATAATTTCCCATTCAGTAGGAGATGTTAAGAAAATCATTTCCCCATTACTACCCTACAGTGATATACATCTTTTCATGTGTCAGATCCTGGAGCCCCAAGGAGATAACAGATATAAAACTCTCTGAAAAGAGAGATGAGATAGCTGTGTATATGTGTGTAGATAGATAAATAGAAAGATAGGTAGGTAGGTAGGTAGGTAGATAGATAGGCAGACAGACAGACAGAAGATAGATAGATAGATAGATAGATAGATAGATAGATAGATAGATAGATGATAGATAGATAGATAGATAGATAGATAGATAGATAGATAGATAGATAGATAGATAGATAGATTAAAACTGCTTTGTATTTGTAATTGAAAAGTGAAAAAAATTTTTTTCTGAGACAAGGTTTCTCTGTATAGGCCTGGATGTCCTGGAACTCACTTTGTAGACCAGGCTGGCCTGAAACTTAGAAATCCACCTGCCTCTGCCTCCTGAGTGCTGGGATTAAAGGCATGAGCTACCACACCCAGCGAAAAATTTTAAGATAAAAATTGTGAAGTATTCTTGGCCTATTTATGTAAACATTATTTCTTACAGATTTTTGCACAAACAACATCTCATTTTTTCAAGCTAGTTTTAGTTAACCAGAAGAGCTCAGATGGTTACCATCTTACCCTAATATGAATGACTCTTAAGAAGGTCAAAATTTCCCTTCAGTCCAATTCCCATATCATTACTACTTTTTATTCCCTAAATAGTAAGCTATATGAGGGAAGGCGTAACTTCTGACTTATTCATCTTAAACCTTATTTAAACCTTTCCTTAGGAGCTAATTAGTAAGTATAGTCCCAGTAGGATAAATGTTGGTTAAATTAATATTATGTTTCTTATGTTTTTATTTTTCTTTTTAAAATTCTGTGCTCTTGCCGGCCGTGGTGGTGCACGCCTTTAATCCCAGCACTTGGGAGGCAGAGGCAGGCAGATTTCTGAGTTCGAGGCCAGCCTGGTCTACAAAGTGAGTTCCAGGACAGCCAGGGCTATACAGAGAAACCCTGTCTCAAAAAAAAAAAAAAATCAGTGCTCTTGTGTTCTGCTTTTTCTTCCATGAAAATAGGATATTTAGCCCATTTTAAGGGTATGGAAGAAAGAACATTAGATATGAACTCAGGAGAGATAAACCCCTGGTGGGAAAAAATTTATATTCTAGTGTTCCACAAGCATCTGTTCGTGGAAATGTCCAAATTCTCTCTACAAACAGAATGTATTTTGCTTAGCTCTTCTCTTTTCTAGGTTTATAGACTCCATATAATTTTTTAAAGTGAAGGGCTTGTTTTTTTTTCTCTTGAATGATCAGACCTGTAGCTACAAATCCCATTGCATTTGGAATTTAAGTAGATTTAGAAAAGAATGAAACAGAAGAATTATCTTTCACTTATTCAGTACCCACCATCTCCAAGTTCTATGGGCTCATGCTAGTCAGCTGATGATTCTGGTCTTCGTAAAGTGTGAAATCTGGATAATAGCATCCTGTATGTTTTACATTTTTTCCAGCTGTTCTTCCCTCAGATTATGACTCTTTCAAATCTCCAGCTCAGCATCTTGTTCTTATCTCATTATTCATGTGTCCCACTGAGTGCCTATCAACTACAAGCTCCTTACTCCATTCTAGGAAGTAATTTTGAACAAAGTGGCATATGTGCTGCAACATGGTTTTATGTCAACTTGACACAATCTGAAAGGAGGGAGCCTCTATTAAGAAAATGCCTCCATAAGATTTAGCTGTAAGGCATTAAGATTCTTAATCAGTGATTGATGGGGGAGGGCCTAGACCACTGTGAGTGATGTCATTACTGTGTTAGTGGCCCTGGGTTCTATAAGAAAACAGACTAAGCAAGCCATGTGGAACAAGCCAGTAAGCAGCATTCCCCCATGGCCTCTGCATCAGCTCTTGCTTCCAGGGTACTTCCCAGTTGGAGTTTATGAACTGATTTCCTCTGATGCTGAACAGTAATATGGAAGTTTAAGCCAAATAAACCCTTTACTCTATAAGTTGCTTTGGTCATATTGTTTCATTACAGCAATAGTAACCCTCACGAAGATGGCAAACTCCCTGAAGTGAAAATTATCTCTCTTCTGGTTGTCCTCCTTCTGAAGTTTTCTTAGAGAACATCTATGGACAATAGGGAATTTATAAGGAGTAGAAACAAAAGGGAAATACCTATCATGTAAGTGATGCTGTGAGGATGTGGTCCAGCACAACTTTTCCACAACCTGCCTTGCGACTTCCTGCTCCACCATATTTATCTTGTACTTAGAAGTTCCTCCTGAAGATAATTGGCTAAAATCAGCAAGATCTAAATAGCTACCTAAATGACCTCTAGAAGACCTCACACCCCATTATAATCCAATAGGAAATGAGATGCACATCAGCTGTCAGGACATGAAGCACTAGACTATAAAACCTGCAACCCAAAACAAGAACAGTAGGTGATAATTGAATTCTGAAAAATCTTCACCCAGTCTAGAAAGAAATAGACAAAATTCTTCCTTTGTCTCTGCCTAACTCCACCCTGTGGCTATTTACTTAATGCCTCAGGATTTCTTCACTTCTAATGAGTTGAAAAATTGGTTGGAAGACTAGGCCATCATTCTCCATTGTTAAGACAGTGAGTAAACTGAATTTGTTGACTTTTCGCCTCAATTTTTTTCAGTTGGCTCAAGGACAGCCGAGATTTGAGGAAGGGGTTAAGAGGGGCCAAGAGGGGCCAACAGAGGGTCAACACGTACTAACAAACTGTTTGTGAAATCCTGAAAAAGATTGAAGAACCTGAATTCAATGTCAGATTTTTAACCCATTTCCCCTTCCTTCTGATGTAATGTATACTATTTTCTTTTTTTTTAATTTATTTTTAATATTTTTTATGTATTTTCCTCAATTACATTTCCAATGCTATCCCAAAAGTCCCCCATACCCTACCTCCCACTTCCCTACCCACCCATTCCCATTTTTTTGGCCTTGGCGTTCCCCTGTACCGGGGCATATAAAGTTTGCATGTCCAATGAGCCTCTCTTTCCAGTGATGGCCAACTAGGCCATTCTTTTGTTGTTTCCTTCTGTGTCCACAACATTTTATAAATTTTCACTCTTTAAGAATTTATACTAGTAAATTGCTTATCAGATGTAGTAATTTGATAAATCTTTTGTACCTTACGGATGTGTAGGGTATACTAAATTTATACAGTGTTTGGGTGGAGAAAGTCAGGTTCTACTAGAGGACTGTATCTGTTCTCTAAGAAAATCTGTGAGTTAGATGCAAGGGATGTAGCTCATTAGGTAGAGAGCTTGACTAGCACACACAACAATTGTGTACAGTCTACAACTCAGGGCAGACCAGAAATGGTTTTGCACTTTTGGTCCTTGTAATATATTTAGTGTCCTTAGCATTCATCTTCAATCTCTTGAGTTAGCTCAATAAGACCAGTTAATTTTCCAGGTAAAAAGTATGCATGTAATACGAGCACAGGAGGTGACTCCTAAACTATCCTCAGTTACAAAGGAAGTTGGAGGCCAGCCTGGCTGCATGAGACCCTCTCCCTAAGGGGTGGGTGTCTGGGGGAAATCTATGGATTGGTTCTCTAATGGTGCATTTCAACTTCCCCCAAAGCAAGAATGTAAATCAGGATGATTTTTTTTCTTTCCTTTTTTTTTTTAATTACTTATTTTAAATGAACTTATACAGGTTTTAGGTAATTAGTAAAAGTGGTAGAATTTTGGTTGAACTTAAATATATTGACTATTCAGAATTAATTTTGTGGTATTAATCTTTGTTTTAGATGTTTGATACTTTTTTTCATACACACACATGTACATTTATCTGATTTATTACTTCCAATTAGAATGTGCACTTTACTTGAGTCCTATTTGATTCTCATTAATTTTATTCATGAATATTCTATCTCTTTCTCTGGTTCTTTACTTCAAAGAGATAGCAGAAAGGAAAAATATGCTTTTTTAGACAGCTTGACAGAAAACATAATTTTCAGACATTTCAATTAGATAAATTCAAAATATTTCTTTTCTCAAGGAATTCTTGGAATAGTTTGAAAATATTTACCCAACTAATTTTGTCTTAAACCATTCCATTAATATTTTGGCAGTCCTTCTATTATGCACTTATTATTTGTTGAATAGAATTCTGTGAATGACATTTAAGATATATTGGTAACTGTGTAAAAATGAACTAGGAGTCTTTGTTGCTACATGGCTGAATGACTGAATGGCTGAATGGTTATTTCTCCTTATGTCTCAGCTGGTTTTAAACAACCCCAGTTAATGGAAGGAGAGTAACTGACAAGGTGTTTTTAACTGGCTAGATACTAAATGATAGCAGCCAATCGCTGATAACCTGCATAGAGGGATTAGCATATCACAGAAAGTCTATTAATTCTTAGAGCATCTGAATTAAATGGCAAGGCCTCATTCATTTTTACATAAGAGCACACTGCCCAAATCACCCAGCACAGGATTCACACAGCCTGTGCAGGTATCCTGCAAAGGCATTGCCTCCCTAAAATAGAAAGCCAGTGAAGGGTCAGGAGAGGCTGAAGCATGAGGTCATTAGCAGGTATTGCCAGGATCCAGTTCTTACATGCACGGGAAGAACCCATAGTTCTTTCTAGATAAGAAGGGCAAAGAGCATCAATAGCTTGTGTACCTTATTTATACTGCATTTGAAAACTAATTTTAAAAAAAATGAGAAAATATAAATCTCTCCTATATCCCTTATCCTCTCACCAATAGAATCTCTAAGATACACATACACACCCCACAAACATGTGGAAATACACACAGTATATTACTATTATAAAGAATCTGGTTGCTTTTTCAAAGTCAGAAGAATAAACTATGTTTATTTAAAATTAAGTGCTCTTTAGCTCTCAGGCTTTTTTGCATGTTAATTAATTTTTTATTAGGTATTTTCTTCATATACATTTCAAATGCTATCCCAAAAGTTCCCCTTATCCTCCCCTACCCACCCACTTCTTGGCCCTGGTGTTCCCCTGTACTGAGGCATATAAAGTTTGCAAGACCAAGGGGCCTCTCTTCCCAGTGATGCTTGACTAGGCCATCTTCTGCTACATATGCAGCTAGAGACAGGAGCTCTGGGGGTACTGGTTAGTTCATATTGTTGTTCCACATATAGGGTTGCAGACCCCTTTAGCTCCTTGGGTACTTTCTCTACCTCCTCCATTGGGGGCCCTGTGATCCATCCAATAGCTGACTGTGAGCCTCTACTTCTGTGTTTGCCAAGCCCTGGCATAGACTCATAAGAGACAGCTATATCAGGGTCCTTGCTGTCTTATGCAATGGTGTCTGCATTTGGAGGCTGATTATGGGATGGATCCCCGGGTATTGCAGTCTCTAGATGGTCTATCCTTTCATCTGAGCTCCAAACTTTGTCTCTGTAACTCCTTCCATTTTTTTTTTTGTTGTTGTTGTTGTTGTTCCCAATTCTAAGAAGGGGCAAAGTGTCCACACTTTGGTCTTCATTCTTCTTGAGTTTCATGTGTTTTGCAACTTTCATCTTGGGTATTCTAAGTTTCTGGGCTAATATCCACTTGTGAGGTAACCCAATCACAAAAGAACTCTCAGATTTCTAAAGCCAGCAAAACTGTTAAGTTATAAAAACCAATGCTCTTAGTTTCTCAAAATGCTTCTTCAAAACAATTGTTTAAAGAATTAAGAAAAGTGTGCTGCCCCACCCTCAAATAAGGGATATGAGTGTAACTTGTGTACGTTCCACTAAGACATACAGGAATTATCTGTTAGGACAAATACTAGTTCCTAGCCACAGGATACTGCACTATGATATAATCTTATGATATCATCTTATTTCTTACCACTATAAAACAACTGATTTGGGTTGTGGTTAAATTTTCTTCTCAGCCTTCCCTATCCTTACTCGAAAAACCACTTTTGAGACTATATACTTGTTTCACAGAACTTAGTTTATGATAATGTCATTGTCTACTACACAGAACTTAGTTTATGGGTTTATGGTAATGTAATTGTCTACTACAAAGTTCACATGTATGTGTTCCCAGCTAGAGCTTCAAGTTACAACAGAAGACCTGGTTGACAGTATAGGCTAATGAATGTCCCACTATTTATTTATAGTTTCATAAAATAGGTATCAGTAGATAAAAGTTATCAACTGAAAATATTTAGTTAAAAACACATTTTCATAGTCGTGTAATATTCCTCCAATATAGTAACTATTAAGAGATTATTGAATTCAATTATTGAATTATTAAGATATGGAAAGCATTATATGGGACTACATACATTCTCAGATTATTCTCAAATGGAGGAAAGCAATCCACTTATTTACCCATTGCAATGAGAAGCATTTTGAAATGCCCCCTAAATGAAACAGTGAGCATTCAAAGGAAGGATTTTTCTGAAGGAATGACTTTGTTCTTTTACAACAACAAACAGATAGAATCTATAGAAGACTCTATTTTAGCAAAACCTGATGAACTGAAGGTGTAAAAATAGATATAATGTGTTTTTACACCTTCAGTTCATCAGGTTTTGCTAAAACACAAGATACAAATATACATACACATAACATATGTATATGTTATAAATATATACACACAGAAATATAATGTTTAGATACCTAAATACACACATACACACACACACACACACACACACACACACAGTCTCCTTTAGGAAAAGTGCAGGTTTGAGTCATTATGTTGCTTTGCCAGCTGAGATTGCTAGGCCAAAAATATGATCCTCAAATCATACATTTTGGCTTCGTGCTGTTGACATGTTTCTACTTAATAATCAATGTACCAAAACAGAAAAATTATAAGAGCCTCTTTCCATTTTTACATTTCTTTAAGCACACACATACACACATACACATAGATTGAGAGAGAAGGAGACAGAGACAGAGAGAGACAGAGAGACAGAGTGAACCCTGTTCACAGCACCCATCAGGTATATTATGAGTTATTTACTTTTCTTGGTAACTCTGTTTTGACCATTTCCTTAGAGTTTACATGATACTATGTTTGTTCTCTCTACCCTATCTTATAAAAGTTTATCCTCATAGGTTTGTTCTCAAAGATCTGTTAGTTCACTGAGGACAGAGGCACTGCTGAATGGGTTTGTATGTGGTAGATGCCACTGCTCATAAATGATGCTCACTCAGTGTGGGAAGGCTAGGCTGACTCCATGACAGGTTTCAATTGACAATCTAGGAGACTAGGCCTATGAACTGTGCAAGTCCAGGCAAGTCAGTTTTAAAAAGGCTTCAGGCAGCTAGTCAGAAACTAGAAGGTTCCCAGCTGCCTAGCCTAAAGCAAGGACAATGGGTTAGCAAGTTTCTCGAACCCCCTGGTTATAGGTTCCAGCTCCCAAGCCCCGGTAACCAAATGTCCCTAGTGATGGAATAAGATAAAGGCTACCTACCCTGGACTTTCTCAGTAACAATTTCCAGCCCCCATGCCCGAGTAATGGAATACCCTTAGAGGTAGAGTAAAATAGAGGTTATCTACCCTGGAATCCCCTAATGTGCTTTAAATCTAGCCTATATGTTCATTTGGTTGCTTCTCTCTATCTTTGTAATGGGAGACCCCAACATGTTAGACTTCTGCAGAATAAAACATTCTTTGCGTTTACATAGTATTTGACTCTGGCGTGTCAGTTTTTGGCTAATCATGGACCCTTACAAGTGTATGTGGGGTGAATGAATACGTAGATTATTACCATCAACAGGACACATTGGCCCTCTCTTGGGCCTTGAGGAAATAGTATTTTTCTTCTGGGGTTCATTCTGAGACATATTTAAGTCTGTATGTGGGAGTAAAGAATAGCACTAATCCATTGTTCCAGCCTGGGATCTCATATCTAATCCCCGATTCCCAAACGGCTGAACTGAAAAGAGCATCATGTTGCTGTGACCTACAACAAATTCTCACTTCTTTTTCTAGACCTTTTCCAAGGAAAGAGACAGCAATATGCCTTTCTGTGTCTTCATTTTGCTCTCTCTAATCTGGATATTACCTCTGCCTTGTTGGGCTGATGTAAAGACTGATGGAAATAGTATATTGAAGATACATGTCTGCCTCATGGCACCCTTCATCGCCAGCAATGCATATTCCAAACATTATATCATGCAGTGTCATATTGATGTTATGGGCAACATTTTATGTCAGAGTGTTTCAGGGTTATATGATGAATGAAGGTGGTACTTGCGTTAAAATGGCCCTGGAATAGGCCTGAATCTGTCATATATATTGATCAAGAAACTTTCTGATTTCCTGAAACATCTGTCCTTGTACTACAGAATCAGTGGCTTCTTCTCCCAGGGGGTGGGTACCAGATATACATTAACCCAGTGTATAACAAAAACGTCCTCTCTCCCCTTGTAGGACATTAGCACAGAGAGAAAATCGAGGAGAAGCCAGCCCCACTGTTTTCACAATCCTCCTTCTTGTCAGGGCTCTCTCTGTTTTCCCTCCTGAGCTATTTTGAGATGCAGCGAATCACATTATTTCAGCAAGAACAAGCTTTCACCCTAACATTTCAAAAAGATTGATGTTCATATTAATTATGGGCCAACTCTGTCTCTCTTCTCCAGCAGCTCTTTTATTATTTTGTTTCCTGCTGCAAACGTCTTTATTCATTTTAAAGTCACCTCTTCATCAGTTTGCAGATTGTAGACAGGTTCTTGAGGTAGAGAACAAATTGTGGAAACTGTCACCACCACAATGTAAACTTTCAGTGACTTTTTTCCACATCAGATTTAATGACAGTACCATTTAATATGTATGCTGTCACAGAACCTGCTGGTTAAATCCAGACACATTTCATGAATATGTTTGTAAACATCTAGCTATTTGTGCATTCATCTGCTGAGAAATGGATACACCATTACAAGTTTAGGGCAATAAATGAGTCTAGGTTTGTGTCATTTGGTGTCCATCACTCCTCTCTCAGGCACTCTCTGGATTTGTACCTACTATTCTTCAACTAATAATGTTCTTACTGATGCCCTAGAAGTGTCCTCCCCATAATCAAGTCAAAGTCTCACTCAAGACATTATTTGGAGTCATTTCCATATCTTCTTTGGTGATCTTTGCAGTAACCTTATTGGTTCCAGTTGCAGTTATATTTACAGAAGCTTGATTGTACCCTGAAGCCAATGGGAAGATAGGGACCTGTCTGGTTTATTTATATTTGTGCAGAAAATGGTCAGTGATGTGTGAAAGGACATGGTGTGTTTGTGGCAGAGAAGAAAACTAAAACTGAGTCAAATTAATTGATTTGTAGCTAGAAGGGGTCAGTGGCAGGATATTGGGAGGGAACCAATAGATGGCTCTGGGAAATGTTGCAAAGAATGTGAATTCCAGACATAGAAGGAGATAGGTGAAGACTCAAGCATATTTTCCAGCATATTTGTTGAGTGTTGCTATTTGAAGAACTACCGAACCCTTTCCTAGGAACAGTATTTATGGTGATAAAGACAGGAAGTGTGTTGAAGTCTGAGAGGAAGGAGTTCCTTGCTCCTGGGTAGGGTAAAACATGTTTAGTTGTACAACATGACACATGTCTACAACTGTAGGTTTTCATGTCTGTCATGTATCATCATGACATCCTATTCATATCAGACTGATACTTTTATTTTTATTTAACTATGTTTGAATGGGAAATATTGCCAAATGACAGCTATACAGCTATCAGAATATGATTTTTTTCTGAAAACAATATAATTTGCATTCACTGTCCTTTCTAAATGTTAACCAACCATCTCTTGTTCCTGGGATAAATCCTGCTTGATCATGAGATGTTATCTTACTTGGTTTTCAGTTTTATTATTTTCCTGTTTATAATTCTGGGAATATCTTAAACAGAATTCTGAATACAAATTTACATTGTACAACTCTAAGAATAAGGAAACAGGGCTAGTAGAGACAACAGTCTCTAAGGAAAATAAAGATCACGAGACTCCTACTTCTCATTTTCTTTTCTTTCTTTCTTTTTCTTTTTCTTTTTTTTTTCAAGGCAGGGTTTCAAGACAGGTATATAGCCCTGGCTGTCCTGGAACTCACTCAATAGACCACCCTGGCCTCAAACTCAGAAATTCACCTGCCTCTGCCTCCCAAGTGCTAGGATTAAAGGCATCAACCACCACTGCCAGGCTACTTCTCATTCCCTACAGTGTTGAGGTAAGTATAATCATCAAATAGATGAATCATTGGATTAAGCATATTATTTTAAACTATGAAGAAATAACAGAAAAATAAATTAGCATAAAGAGTAAATTGTATGAGAAAAATATTATATTAGCAAATATTTAAAATGAAAATAAACAGCTATTATTTTAAAAAGTTAGTTATAGCTTAAAAGTTGAGCCATAAGAAGCCAGGTGTGGTGGTGCACATCTTTAATCCCCAGCACTTGGGAGGCAGAGGCAGGTGGATCTCTGAGTTTGAGGCCACCCTGGTCTACACAGTGAGTTCTGGGACAGCCAGGGATACACAGAGAATCTCCATCTTGAAAAAAATAAAAATTAAAAATCAAATAACAACCAAACAATAACAACTTGAACAATGAGTTTATACTTTGAAAATGTGTGGAACTATCAAGTTTTTAAAGCAAGTCCTCTGATGACAGTCTTTGTGTCTCATGAATGAGGTCCTGGGTTGAACTCCCAGGACTGTTAGAAATTTGCAAACATGTTTAAAATAAATTAAATATCAAAGGAAATGAACATGTAATAAATTTGGGAGATATACTTTCAATTTTTATAATTCTATATGGATTAATTAATAACCATGAAGAAAATATTGCTTTATTGCACGTACATATTTAAAAGTCTGTTTCTCATAGCACTTCTTTGTCGTTGCCCACTACATAGTTGTCATTTAATTCTTTTTGGTTATCACACATTTTAAAGATAAGTTTTCTTAAAAATAATTTCGGAACATCTGCATGTTTATCTCTTCAAAAACATAATCCATCCCAGATGTTTCTGTCTGGCTCTGAGCCCAAAGATATTAATGCAATTATACTGAAGGAGGTCTTGAACAAACATATTTGTCAGTCTGGCTGTGCTTTCCATCTTGATTTTACTGAAAGCAATGAGAGAGTACCATTAAGCAAGACTGCCATGGGGCCTCAACCATTTATCTGAACATCTGCTTGGTGCTATTCTCTTAGGTTCCTGCCTTAAGAGCCAAGTTTGAGCTTAGTTCTTATTATACTGGAACATTATATTAAGATTAGGTTTGTAGAGAATATTAGAGCCCTGTATCTCCCTATGTATCATAATGGTAAGTATCTCTCGGCTATCATATTCCCAGGCTTTGCCCTCTCCCTATGTCCTTGATCATTTCTCCAACCACAGTATGATCTGTGAAGAGCAGAATTTAACTGCTGAAAATATATTCCAATATTTATTGAAGAACAATGAGAATCATTTTATTATTCAAATTTGACATTTGACATATATTACATGTATACAATATTTACTTATTACTTTCATCCCAAAATTTCTCATCTCCCTAACAGAACTATCTAATCTCACTCTTTTCAACAAACCATTTTCCTATATTAATATTTATTTGTTTAACTTCATGAACCATTGAGTTTAACCAGGGCTGTCTGTAAGACTACAAGTTTGGAGCTAAATACTTCAGAGTTGAGAGTGGGTACATAACTAAAGACAATGATCTCCCTCTCCCTCTCCCTCTCCCTCTCCCTCTCCCTCTCCCTCTCCCTCTCCCTCTCCCTCTCCCTCTCCCTCTCCCTCTCCCTCTCCCTCTCCCTCTCCCTCTCCCTCTCCCTCTCCCTCTCCCTCTCCCTCTCCCTCTCCCTCTCCCTCTCCCTCTCCCTCTCCCCCTCCCCCTCCCCCTCCCCCTCCCCCTCCCCCTCCCCCTCCCTCTCCTCCCTCTCCCCCTCCCCCTCCCTCTCTCCCCCTCCCCCTCCCTCTCCCTCTCCTCCCTCTCCCTCTCCTCCCTCTCCCTCTCCTCCCACTCCCTCTCCTCCCACTCCCTCTCCTTCCCCTCCTCCTCCCCTGTCCTCCTCCCCATCCCCCTCCCCCTCGCCCCTCCCCATGCCCCTCCCCCCTCCCCTCCCTCTCTCTCACACACACATACACAAACACATACACAGAATTTATAATAAATTATTAGTTTGACAGGAAGAGGTATAAGAGCTCGGGGTGGGGGGTACTGGTTAGTTCATATTCTTGTTCCACCTATAGGATTGCACATCCCTTTAACTCCTTGGGTACTTTCTTTAGCTCCTCCATTGGCAGCCCTGTGATCCATACAATAGCTGACTGTGAGCATCCACTTCTGTGTTTGATAGGGCCCTGCATAGTCTCACAAGAGACAGCTATACCAGGGTCCTTTCAGCAAAATATTTCTGTGTATGCAATGGTGTCAGTGTTTGGAGGGTGATTTTGGGATAGATCCCCTGATGTGGCAGTATCTAGATGGTCCATCCTTTTGTCTCTGCTCCAAACTTTTTCTCTGTAACTCCTTCCATTGGTGTTGTGTTCCCAATTCTAAGAAGGGGCAGTGTCCACACTTTGATCTTCGTTCTTCTTGAATTTCATGTGTTTTGCAAATTGTATCTTATATCTTGAGTATTATAAGTTTCTGGGCTAATATCCATTTATCAGTGAGTACATATCATGTGAGTTCTTTTGTGATTGGGTATCTCACTCTGGATGATGTGCTGCAGGTCCATCCATTTGCCTAGAAATTTCATAAATTCATTCTTTTTATTAGCTGAGTGGTACTCCATTGTGTAAATGTACCACATTTTTTGGACCCATTCCTCTGTTGAGGGTCATCTGGGTTCTTTACAGCTTCTGGATATTATAAATAAGGCTGCTATGAACATAGTGAGAGCATGTTTCTTTCTTACGAGTTGGAACATCTTCTGGATATATGCCCAGGACAGGTATTGCAGGATCCTCAGGTAGTACCATGTCCAATTTTCTGAGAAACCGCCAGACTGATTTACAGAGTGGTTGTACAAGCTTACAATCCCACCAACAGTAGAGGAGTGTTCCTCTTTCTCCACATCCTTGCCAGCATCTGCTGTCACCTGAATTTTTGATCTTAGAGATTCTGACTGGTGTGAGATGGAATCTCAGGGTTGGTTTGATTTGCATTTCCCTGATGAGTAAGGATGCTGAACATTTTTTAAGGTGCTTCTCAGCCATTCGGTATTCCTCAGGTGAGAATTCTTTGTTTAGTTCTGAGCCCCATTTTTAATTGGGGTTACTTGATTTTCTGGAGTCCACCTTCTTGAGTTCTTTATATATATATTGGATATTAGTCCCCTATCTGATTTAGGATAGGTAAAGATCCTTTCTCAATCTGTTGGTGACCTTTTTGTCTTATTGATGCTGTCTTTTGCCTTACAGAAGCTTTGCAATTTTATGAGGTCCCATTTGTCAATTCTCATTGTTACAACACAAGCCATTGCTGTTCTATTCAGGAATTTTTCCCCTGTACCCATATCTTTGAGGCTTTTCCCCACTTTCTCCTCTATAAGTTTCACTGTCTCTGGTTTTATGTGGAGTTCCTTAATCCACTTAGATTTGACCTTGGTACAAGGAGATAGGAATGGATCAATTCGCATTCTTCTACATGATAACCACCAGTGCCAGCACCATTTGTTGAAAATGCTGTCTTTTTTCCACTGGATGGTTTTAGTTCCCTTGACAAAGATCAAGTGACTATAGGTGTATGGGTTCATTTCTGGGTCTTCAACTCTATTCCATTGGTCTACTTGCCTGTTGCTATACCAGTACCATGCAGTTTTTATCACAATTGCTTTGTAATACAGCTTTAGGTCAGGCATGGTGATTCCACCAGAGGTTCTTTTATCCTTGAGAAGAGTTTTTACTATCCTTGGTTTTTTGTTATTCCAGATGAATTTGCAGATTGCTCTTTCTAATTCGTTGAAAAATTGAGTTGGAATTTTGATGGGGATTGCATTGAATCTGTAGATTGCTTTTGGCACGATAGACATTTTTACTCTATTGATCCTGCCAATTCATGAGCATGGGAGATCTTGCCATCTTCTGAGATCTTCTTTAATTTCTTTCTTCAGAGACTTGAAGTTCTTATCATACAGATCTTTCACTTCCTTAGACTCACGCCAAGGTATTTTATATTATTTGTGACTATTGAGAAAGGTGTTTTTCCCCAAATTTCTGTCTCAGCCTGTTTATTCTTTGTGTACATAAAGGCCATTGACTTGTTTGACTTAATTTTATATCCAGCTACTTCACTGAAGTTGTTTATCAGCTTTAGGAGTTCTCTGGTGGAATTTTTAGGGTCACTTATATGTACTATCATATCATCTGCAAAAAGTGATATTTTGACTCCATCTTTTCCAATTTGTATCCTCTTGATATCCTTTTTTTTTGTGGAATTGCTCTGGCTAGGACTTTAAATACAATGTTGAATAGGTAGGGAGAAAGTGGGCAGCTTTGTCTAGTCTCTGATTTTAGTGAGATTGCTTCCAGCTTCTCACCATTTACGTTGATGTTGGCTACTGGTTTGCTGTAGATTGCTTTTATCATGTTTAGGTATGGGCCTTGAATTCCTGATCTTTCTAAGACTTTTATCATGAATGGGTGTTGGATTTTGCCAAATGCTTTCCCTGAGTCTAACGAGATGATAATGTGGTTTTTGCCTTCCAGTTTGTTTACATAATGGATTACATTGATGGATTTCCGTATAGTAAACAATCCCTGCATATCTGGAATAAAACCTACTTGGTTAGGATGGATGATTGTTTTAATGTGTTCTTGGATTAGGTTAGCAAGAATTTTGTTGAACATTTTTGCATCGGTATTCATAAGGGAAATTGGTCTGAAGTTCTCTATCTTTGTTGGATCTTTCTGTGGTTTAGGTATCAGAGTAATAGTGGCTTTATAGAATGAATTGCGTAGAGTACCTTCTGCTTCTATTTTGTATAATAGTTTGTGCAGTACTGGAATTAGATCTTCTTTGAAGGTCTGATAGAACTCTGCACTAAACCCATCTGATCCTGGGCTTTTTTGGTTGGGAGACTATTAATGACTACTTCTATTTCTTTAGGGGATATGCGACTGTTTAGATCATTAACTTGATCCTGATTTAACTTTGGTACCTGGTATCTGTCTAGAAATTTGTCCATTTCATCCAGGCTTTCCAGTTTTGTTGAGTATAGCCTTTGGTAGAAGGATCTGATGGTGTTTTGGATTTCTTCAGGAACTGTTGTTATGTCTCCCTTTTCATTTCTGATTTTATTAATTAGGATGCTGTCCCTGTGCCCTCTAGTGAGTCTGGCTAAGGGTTTATCTATCTTGTTGATTTTCTCAAAGAACCAGCTCCTCCTTTGGTTGATTCTTTGAATCATTCTTCTTGTTTCCACTGGGTTGATTTCAACCCTGAATTTGATTATTTCCTGCCGTCTACTCCTCTTGGGTAAATTTGCTTCCTTTTGTTCTAGAGTTTTTAGGTGTGTTGTCAAGCTGCTAGTGTGTGCTCTTTCTAGTTTCTTTTTGGAGGCACTCAGAGCTATGAGTTTCAATCTTAGAAATGCTTTCATTGTGTCCCATAAGTTTGGGTATGGTTTTGCTTCATTTTCATTAAACTCTAAAAAATCTTTAATTTCTTTCTTTATTCCTTCCTTGACCAAGGCATCATTGAGAGGAGTGTTGTTCCATTCCAACATGAATGTTGGCTTTCTATTATTTATTTTGTTATTGAAGATCAGCCTTAGTCCATGGTGATCTGATAGAATGCATGGGACAATTTCAATATTTTTGTATCTGTTGAGGTCTGTTTTGTGACCAATTATATGGTCAATTTTGGAGAAGGTACCATGTGGTGCTGAGAAGAAGGTATATCCTTTTGTTTTAGGATAAAATGTTCTGTAGATATCTGTTAAATCCATTTGTTTCAAAACTTTTGTTAGTTTCACTGTGTCCCTGTTTAGTTTCTGTTTCCACTATCTGTCCATTGATGAAAGTGGTGTGTTGAAGTCTCCCACTATTATTGTGTGAGGTACAATGTGTGCTTTGAACTATACTAAAGTTTCTTTAATGAATGTGGCTACCCTTGCATTTGGAGCACAGATATTCAGAATTGAGAGTTCCTCTTGGAGGATTTTACCTTTGATGAGTATGAAGTGTCCCTCATTGTCTTTTTTGATATCTTTGGGTTGGAAGTTGATTTTATTAGATATTAGTATGGCTACTCCAGCTTGTTTCTTCAGACCGTTTGTTTGCTTGGAAAATTGTTTTCCAGCCTTTCATTCTGAGGTAGTGTCTGTCTTTTTTCCTGAGATAGGTTTCCTGTAAGCAGCAAAATGTTAGGTCCTGTTTGTGTAGCCAGTCTATTAGTCTATGTCTTTTTATTGGGGAATTGAGTCCATTGATATTAAGAGATATTAAGGAAAGGTAATTGTTGCTTCCTATTATTTTTTGTTGTTAGAGTTGGCATTCTGTTCTTGTGGCTGTCTTCTTTTTTGTTTGTTGAAGATTACGTTATTGCTTTTTCTAGGGCGTGGTTTCCATCCTCGTACTGTTTTTTTTTTTTTTTTTCTGTTATTATCCTTTGAAGGGCTGGATTCATGTAAAGATAATGTGTGAATTGGGTTTTGTCGTGGAAAACTTTGGTTTCTCCATCTATGGTAATTGAGAGTTTGGCCTGGTATAGTAGTCTGGGCTTGCATTTGTGTTCTTTTAGTGTCTGTATAACATCTGTCCAGGCTCTTCTGGCTTTCATAGTCTCAGGTGAGAAGTCTGGTGTAATTCTGATAGTCCTGCCTTTAAATGTTACTTGACCTTTTTCCCTTGCTGCTTTTAATATTCTATCTTTATTTAGTGCATTTTTTGTTTTGATTATTATGTGTCGGGAGGAATTTCTTTTCTGGTCCAGTCTATTTTGAGTTCTGTAGGCTTCTTGTATGTTCATGAGCATGTCATCCTTTAGGTTTGGGAAGTTTTCTTCTATTACTTTGTTGAAGATGTTTGTTGGCCCTTTACGTTGAAAATCTTCATTCTCATCTACTCCTATTATCTTTATGTTTGGTCTTCTCATTGTGTCCTGGATTTCCTGGATGTTTTGAGTTAGGATCTTTTTCATTTTGCATTTTCTTTGATTGTTGTGCCGATGTTCTCTATGGAATCTTCTGCACCCGAGATTCTCTCTTCCATCTCTTGTATTCTGTTGCTGATGCTCGCATCTATGGTTCCAGATTTCTTTCCTAGGGTTTCTATCTCCAGTATTGCCTCACTTTGAGTTTTCTTTATTGTGTCTGCTTCCCTTTTAGGTCTAGTATGGTTTTGTTCATTTCCATCATCTGTTTGGATGTGTTTTCCCATTTTTCTTTATGGACTTCTACCTGTTTGGTCGTATTGTCGTGTTTTTCTTTAAGGACTTGTAACTCTTTAGCAGTGTTCTCCTGTATTTCTTTTTTTTTTTTAATTTTTAATATTTTTTATTACATATTTTACTCAATTACATTTCCAATGCTATCCCAAAAGTCCCCCATAGCGCCCCCCACTTCCCTACCCACCCATTCCCATTCTTTTGGCCCTGGCATTCCCCTATATTGGGGCATATAAAGTTTGCAAGTCCAATGGGCCTCTCTTTCCAGTGATGGCCGAATAGGCCATCTTTCGATACATATGCAGCTAGAGACAAGAGCTCCAGGGTACTGGTTAGTTCATAATGTTGTTCCAACTATAGGGTTGCAGATCCCTTTAGCTCCTTGGGTACTTTCTCTAGCTTCTCCATTGGGAGCCCGGTGATACATCCAATAGCTGACTGTGAGCATCCACTCCTGTGTTTGCTAGGCCCCTGCATAGTCTGACAAGAGACAGCTATCTTTGGGTCCTTTCAGCAAAATCTTGCTAGTGTATGCAATGGTGTCCACGTTTAGAAGCTGATTATGGGATGGATCCCTGGATACGTCAGTCTCTAGATGCTCCATCCTTTCATCACAGCTCCAAGCTTTGTCTCTGTAACTCCTTCCATGGGTGTTTTGTTCCCAATTCTAAGAAGGGGCACAGTGTCCACATTTTGGTCTTCATTCTTCTTGAGTTTCATGCGTTTAGCAAATTGTATCTTATATCTTGGATATCCTAAGTTTTGGGCTAATATCCACTTATCAGTGAATACATATTGTGTGAGTTCCTTTGTGATTGTGTTACCTCACTCAAGATGATGCCCTCCAGGTCCATCCATTTGGCTAGGAATTTCATAAATTCATTCTTTTTAATAGCTGAGTAGTACTCCATTGTGTAGATGTACCATAATTTCTTTATCCATTCCTCTGTTGAGGGACATCTGGGTTCTTTCCAGCTTCTGGCTATTATAAATAGGGCTGCTATGAACATAGTGGAGCATGTGTCCTTCTTACCGGTTGGGACACCTTCTGGATATATGCCCAGGAGAGGTATTGCTGGATCCTCCGGTAGTACTATGTCCAATTTTCTGAGGAACCGCCAGACTGATTTCCAGAGTGGTTGTACAAGCTTGCAATCCCACCAACAATGGAGGAGTGTTCCTCTTTCTCCACATCCTCGCCAGCATCTGCTGTCACCTGAATTTTTGATCTTAGCCATTCTGACTGGTGTGAGGTGGAATCTCAGGGTTGTTTTGATTTGCATTTCCCTGATGATTAAGGATGTTGAACATTTTTTCAGGTGCTTCTCTGCCATTTGGTATTCTTCAGGTGAGAATTCTTTGTTCAGTTCAGAGCCCCATTTTTTAATGGGGTTATTTGACTTTCTGGAGTCCACCTTCTTGAGTTCCTTATATATATTGGATATTAGTCACCTATCTGATTTAGGATAGGTAAAGATCCTTTCCCAATCTGTTGGTGGTTTTTTTGTCTTATTGATGGTGTCTTTTGCCTTGCAGAAGCTTTGCAGTTTCATGAGTTCCCACTTGTCAATTCTCGATCTTACAGCACAAGCCATTGCTGTTCTATTCAAGAATTTTTCCCCTGTGCCCATATCTTCAAGGCTTTTCCCCACTTTCTCCTCTATAAGTTTCAGTGTCTCTGGTTTTATGTGAAGTTCCTTGATCCACTTAGACTTGACCTTAGTACAAGGAGATAGGAATGGATCGATTCGCATTCTTCTACATGAAAACAACCAGTTGTGCCAGCACCATTTGTTGAAAATGCTGTCTTTCTTCCACTGGATGGTTTTAGCTCCCTTGTCGAAGATCAAGTGACCATAGGTGTGTGGGTTCATTTCTGGGTCTTCAATTCTATTCCATTGGTCTATTTGTCTGTCACTATACCAGTACCACACCGTTTTTATCGCAATTGCTCTGTAGTAAATCTTTAGGTCCGGCATGGTGATTCCACCAGAGGTTCTTTTATCCTTGAGAAGAGTTTTTGCTATCTTAGGTTTTTGGTTATTCCAGATGAATTTGCAGATTGCACTTTCTAATTCGTTGAAGAATTGAGTTGGAATTTTGATGGGGATTGCATTGAATCTGTAGATTGCTTTTGGCAAGATAGCCATTTTTACAATGTTGATCCTGCCAATCCATGAGCATGGGAGATCTTTCCATCTTCTGAGATCTTCTATAATTTCTTTCTTCAGAGACTTGAAGTTTTTATTATACAGATCTTTCACTTCCTTAGTTAGAGTCACGCCAAGATATTTTATATTATTTGGGACTATTGAGAAGGTTGTTGTTTCCCTAATTTCTTTCTCAGCCTGTTTATTCTTTGTGTAGAGAAAAGCCATTGATTTGTTTGAGTTAATTTTATATCCAGCTACTTCACCAAAGCTGTTTATCAGGCTTAGGAGTTCTCTGGTGGAATTTTTATGGTCACTTATATATACTATCATATCATCTGCAAAAAGTGATATTTTGACTTCATCTTTTCCAATTTGTATCCCTTTGATCTCCTTTTGTTGTCGAATTGCTCTGGCTAGGACTTCAAGTACTATGTTGAATAGGTATGGAGAAAGTGGACAGCCTTGTCTAGTCCCTGATTTTAGAGGGATTGCTTCAAGCTTCTCACCATTTCCTTTGATGTTGGCTACTGATTTGCTGTAGATTGCTTTTATCATGTTTAGGTATGGGCCTTGAATTCCTGATCTTTCCAAGACTTTTATCATGAATGGGTGTTGGATCTTGTCAAATGCTTTTTCTGCATCTAAGGAGATGACCATGTGGTTTTTGTCTTTGAGTTTGTTTATATACTGGATTACGTTGATGGATTTCCGTATATTGAAACATCCCTGCATCCCTGGGATGAAACCTACTTGGTCAGGATGGATGATTGTTTTGATTTGTTCTTGGATTCGGTTAGCAAGAACTTTATTGAGGATTTTTGCATCAATATTCATAAGGGATATTGGTCTGAAGTTTTCTATCTTTGTTGGGTCTTTTTGTGGTTTAGGTATCAGAGTAATTGTGGCTTCATAGAATGAGTTGGGTAGAGTACCTTCTGTTTCTATTTTGTGGAATAGTTTGTGAAGAACTGGGATTAGATCTTCTTTGAAGTCTGATAGAACTCTGCACTAAACCCATCTGGTCCTGGGCTTTTTTTGGTTGGGAGACTATTAATGACTGCTTCTATTTCTTTGGGGGATATAGGGCTGTTTAGATCATTAACCTGATCTTGATTCAACTTTGGTACCTGGTACCTGTCTAGGAGCTTCTCCATTTCATCCAGGTTCTCCAGTTTTGTTGAGTATAGCCTTTGGTAGAAGGATCTGATGGTGTTTTGGATGTCTTCAGGATCTGTTGTTATGTCTCCTTTTTCGTTTCTGATTTTGTTAATTAGAATGCTTTCCCTGTGCCCTCTAGTGAGTCTGGCTAAGGGTTTATCTATCTTGTTGATTTTCTCAAAGAACCAGCTCCTTGATCCCGCCGCAGGATTTTGGGACTGCTGGTGAGTGGAACACAACTTCTGCTCCAATCCAATCACGCGGGACCTGAGACTGCTCTGGTTGGGGAGAGAGAAATCCGGCCTACATAGGGCCACAACCCTCTTCCGGTCAGAAAAGCACCTGGGCAGCTGGGGCGCAGGGTCTGCTGACACTCGCCAGCTACCCACAACACCCGCCACAGGATCTTAAGACTTCTGTTGAGTGGAGCACAGCTTCTGCTCCAATCCAATTGCGCAGGACCTGAGACTGCATTAGTTAGGGAAGCAGAAACCGGCCTGAGTAGGACCACAGGCCTCATCCGGCTGGATCAGCACCGGGGTAGCGGGAGCGCAGGGTTGCCTGACACCCGCCAGCTACCCACGACCCCCGCCGCAGGATTTTGGGACTGCTGGTGAGTGGAACACAGCTTCTGCTCCAGTCCAATCACGCAGGACCTGAGACTGCTCTGGTTGGGGAGAGAGAAATCCGGCCTACATAGGGCCACAACCCTCTTCAGGTCAGAAAAGCACCGGGGCAGCTGGGGCACAGGGTCGGCTGACACTCACCAGCTACCCACAACACCCACCACAGGATCTTAAGACTTCTGGAGAGTGGAACACAGCTTCTGCTCCAATCCAATTGCACGCGGGACCAGAGACTGCATTAGTTAGGGAAGCAGAAAAACGGCCTGAGTAAGACCACAGACCTCTTCCGGCTGGACCAGCACCGGGGTACCTTCAGCTACCCACGACCCCCGCCGCAGGATTTAGAGACTGCTGGTGAGTGGAACACAGCTTCTGCTCCAATCTTTAAATAGTGACAACGATAACAACTAACCCCAGAGATTACCAGATGGCGAAAGGTAAACGTAATAATCTTACTAACAGAAACCAAGACCACTCACCATCATCAGAACCCAGCACCCCCACTTCGCCCAGTCCAGGGCACCCCAACACACCGGAAAAGCTAGACACGGATTTAAAAGCATATCTCCTGATGATGATAGAGGACTTCAAGAAGGACTTTAATAACACACTTAAAGAAATGCAGGAGAACACTGCTAAAAAGGCAGAAGACAATAAAGAGGAAGCACAAAAATCCCTTAAAGAATTGCAGGAGAACAATGCTAAAGAGTTACAAATCCTTAAAGAAAAACAGGATAACATAATCAAACAGGTAGAAGTCCTTACAGAAAAACAGGAAAACACATCCAAACAGATGATGGAAATGAACAAAACCATACTAGACCTAAAAAGGGAAGTAGACACAATAAAGAAAACCCAAAATGAGGCAACACTGGAGATAGAAACCCTAGGAAAGAAATCTGGAACCATAGATACGAGCATCAGCAACAGAATACAAGAGATGGAAGAGAGAATCTCAGGTGCAGAAGATTCCATAGAGAACATCGGCACAACAATCAAGGAAAATGTAAAATGCAAAAAGATCCTAACTCAAAACATCCAAGAAATACAGGACACAATGAGAAGACCAAACCTACGGATAATAGGAGTGGATGAGAATGAAGATTTTCAACTCAAAGGACCAGCAAACATCTTCAACAAAATTATAGAAGAAAACTTCCCAAATCTAAAGAAAGAGATGCCCATGAACATACAAGAAGCCTACAGAACTCCAAATAGACTGGACCAGAAAAGAAATACCTCCCGACACATAATAATCAGAGCAACAAATGCTCTAAATAAAGATAGAATACTTAAAGCAGTAAGAGAAAAAGGCCAAGTAACATATAAAGGCAAGCCTATCAGAATTACACCAGACTTTTTACCAGAGACTATGAAAGCCAGAAGATCCTGGACGGATGTTATACAGACACTAAAAGAACACAAATTCCAGCCCAGGCTACTATACCCAGCCAAACTCTCAATTAACATAGATGGAGAAACCAAAGTATTCCACGACAAAACCAAATTCACACATTATCTCTCCACGAATCCAGCCCTTCAAAGGATAATAACAGAAAAAAACCAATACAAGGACAGGAACCACGCCCTAGAAACAACAAGAAGGTAATCCCTCAACAAACCTAAAAGAAGACAGCCACAAGAACAAAATGCCAACTTTAACAACAAAAATAACAGGAAAAAACAATTACTTTTCCTTAATATCTCTTAATATCAATGGACTCAACTCCCCAATAAAAAGACATAGACTAACAAACTGGCTACACAAACAAGACCCAACATTTTGCTGCTTACAGGAAACTCATCTCAGAGAAAAAGATAGACACTACCTCAGAATGAAAGGCTGGAAAACAATTTTCCAAGCAAATGGCATGAAGAAAAAAGCTGGAGTAGCCATTCTAATATCTGATAAGATTGACTTCCAACCCAAAGTCATTAAAAAAGACAGGGAGGGACACTTCATACTCATCAAAGGTAAAATCCTCCAAGAGGAACTATCAATCCTGAATATCTATGCTCCAAATACAAAGGCAGCCACATTCATTAAAGAAACTTTAGTAAAGCTCAAAGCACACATTGCACCTCACACAATAATAGTGGGAGACTTCAACACACCATTTTCACCAATGGACAGATCATGGAAACAGAAAATAAACAGGGACACAGTGAAACTAAGAGAAATTATGAATCAAATGGATCTGGCAGATATCTACAGAACATTCTATCCTAAAACAAAAGGATATACCTTCTTCTCAGCACCTCATGGTACCTTCTCCAAAATTGACCACATAATTGGTCACAAAGCAGGCCTCAACAGATATAAAAATATTGAAATTGTCCCATGCATCCTATCAGATCACCATGGACTAAGGCTGATCTTCAATAACAAAATAAATAATAGAAAGCCAACCTTCACGTGGAAACTGAACAACACTCTTCTCAATGATACCTTGGTCAAGGAAGGAATAAAGAAAGAAATTAAGGACTTTTTAGAGTTCAATGAAAATGAAGCCACAACATACCCAAACTTATGGGACGCAATGAAAGCATTTTTAAGAGGAAAACTCATAGCTCTGAGTGCCTCCAAAAGGAAACTAGAGAGAGCACACATTAGCAGCTTGACAACACACCTAAAAGCACTAGAACAAAAGGAAGCAAATTCACCCAAGAGGAGTAGACGGCAGGAAATAATCAAACTCAGGGGTGAAATCAACCAAGTGGAAACAAGAAAAACTATTCAAAGAATCAACCAATAAAGGAGCTGGTTCTTTGAGAAAATCAACAAGATAGATAAACCCTTAGCCAGACTCACTAGAGGGCACAGGGAAAGCATCCTAATTAACAAAATCAGAAATGAAAGAGGAGACATAACAACAGATCCTGAAGACATCCAAAACACCATCAGATCCTTCTACCAAAGGCTATACTCAACAAAACTGGAGAACCTGGATGAAATGGAGAAGTTCCTAGACAGTTACCAGGTACCAAAGTTGAATCAAGATCAGGTTAATGATCTAAACAGCCCTATATCCCCCAAAGAAATAGAAGCAGTCATTAATAGTCTCCCAACTAAAAAAAGCCCAGGACCAGATGGGTTTAGTGCAGAGTTCTATCAGACCTTCAAAGAAGATCTAATCCCAGTTCTTCACAAACTATTCCCCAAAATAGAAACAGAAGGTACTCTACCCAACTCATTCTATGAAGCCACAATTACTCTGATACCTAAACGACAAAAAGACCCAACAAAAATAGAAAACTTCAGACCAATATCCCTTATGAATATTGATGCAAAAATCCTCAATAAAGTTCTTGCTAACCGAATCCAGGAACACATCAAAACAATCATCCATCCTGACCAAGTAGGTTTCATCCCAGGGATGCAGGGATGGTTCAATATACGGAAATCCATCAACGTAATCCAGTATATAAACAAACTCAAAGACAAAAACCACATGGTCATCTCCTTAGATGCAGAAAAAGCATTTGACAAGATCCAACACCCATTCATGATAAAAGTCTTGGAAAGATCAGGAATTCAAGGCCCATACCTAAACATGATAAAAGCAATCTACAGCAAACCAGTAGCCAACATCAAAGTAAATGGTCAGAAGCTTGAAGCAATCCCTCTAAAATCAGGGACTAGACAAGGCTGTCCACTTTCTCCATACCTATTCAACATTGTACTTGAAGTCCTAGCCAGAGCAATTCGACAACAAAAGGAGATCAAAGGGATACAAATTGGAAAAGATGAAGTCAAAATATCACTTTTTGCAGATGATATGATAGTATATATAAGTGACCCTAAAAATTCCACCAGAGAACTCCTAAGCCTGATAAACAGCTTCGGTGAAGTAGCTGGATATAAAATTAACTCAAACAAATCAATGGCCTTTCTCTACACAAAGAATAAACAGGCTGAGAAAGAAATTAGGGAAACAACACCCTTCTCAATAGTCACAAATAATATAAAATATCTTGGCGTGACTCTAACTAAGGAAGTGAAAGATCTGTATAATAAAAACTTCAAGTCTCTGAAGAAAGAAATTATAGAAGATCTCAGAAGATGGAAAGATCTCCCATGCTCATGGATTGGCAGGATCAACATTGTAAAAATGGCTATCTTGCCAAAAGCAATCTACAGATTCAATGCAATCCCCATCAAAATTCCAAATCAATTCTTCAACGAATTAGAAAGTGCAATCTGCAAATTCATCTGGAATAACAAAAAACCTAGGATAGCAAAAACTCTTCTCAAGGATGAAAGAACCTCTGGTGGAATCACCATGCCGGACCTAAAGCTCTACTACAGAGCAATTGTGATAAAAACTGCATGGTACTGGTATAGTGACAGACAAATAGACCAATGGAATAGAATTGAAGACCCAGAAATGAACCCACACACCTATGGTCACTTGATCTTCGACAAGGGAGCTAAAAACATCCAGTGGAAGAAAGACAGCATTTTCAACAAATGGTGCTGGCACAACTGGTTGTTAACATGCAGAAGAATGCGAATCGATCCATTCCTATCTCCTTGTACTAAGGTCAAGTCTAAGTGGATCAAGGAACTTCACATAAAACCAGAGACACTGAAACTTATAGAGGAGAAAGTGGGGAAAAGCCTTGAAGATATGGGCACAGGGGAAAAATTCCTAAATAGAACAGTAATGGCTTGTGCTGTAAGATCGAGAATTGACAAGTGGGACCTCATGAAACTACAAAGCTTCTGCAAGGCTAAAGACACCATCAATAAGACAAAAAAACCACCAACAGATTGGGAAAGGATCTTCACCTATCCTAAATCAGGTAAGGGACTAATATCCAATATATATAAAGAACTCAAGAAGGTGGACTCCAGAAAGTCAAATAACCCCATTAAAAAATGGGGCTCAGAACTAAACAAAGAATTCTCACCTGAGGAATACAGAATGGCAGAGAAGCACCTGAAAAAATGTTCAACATCCTTAATCATCAGGGAAATGCAAATCAAAACAACCCTGAGATTCCACCTCACACCAGTCAGAATGGCTAAGATCAAAAATTCAGGTGACAGCAGATGCTGGCGAGGATGTGGAGAAAGAGGAACACTCCTCCATTGTTGGTGGGATTGCAAGCTTGTACAACCACTCTGGAAATCAGTCTGGCGGTTCCTCAGAAAATTGGACATAGTACTACCGGAGGATCCAGCAATACCTCTCCTGGGCATATATCCAGAAGATGTCCCAACCGGTAAAAAGGACACATGCTCCACTATGTTCATAGCAGCCCTATTTATAATAGCCAGAAGCTGGAAAGAACCCAGATGTCCCTCAACAGAGGAATGGATACAGAAATTATGGTACATTTACACAATGGAGTACTACTCAGCTATTAAAAAGAATGAATTTATGAAATTCCTAGCCAAATGGATGGACCTGGAGGGCATCATCTTGAGTAAAGTAACACAATCACAAAAGAACTCACACAATATGTATTCATTGATAAGTGGATATTAGCCCAAAACTTAGGATACCCAAGATATAAGATACAATTAGATAAACGCGTGAAACTCAAGAAGAATGAAGACCAAAATGTGGACACTGTGCCCCTTCTTAGAATTGGGAACAAAACACCCAGGGAAGGAGTTACAGAGACAAAGTTCGTAGTTGTGATGAAAGGATGGACCATCTAGAGACTGCCGTATCCAGGGATCCGTCCCATAATCAGCTTCTAAACGCTGACACCATTGCATACACTAGCAAGATCTTGCTGAAAGGACCCAAATATAGCTGTCTCTTGTGAGACGATGCCGGGGCCTAGCAAACACAGGAGTGGATGTTCACAGTCAGCTATTGGATATATCACAGGGCTCCCAATGGAGAAGCTAGAGAAAGTACCCAAGGAGCTAAAGGGATCTGCAACCCTATTGTTGGAACAACATGATGTACTAACCAGAACCCTGGATCTCTTGTCTCTAGCTGCATATGTATCGAAAGATGGCCTAGTCGGCCATCAATGGAAAGAGATGCCCATTGGACTTGCAAACTTTATATGCCCCAATATAGGGGAATGCCAGGGCCAAAAGAATGGGAATGGGTGGGTAGGGAAGTGGGGGGCGCTATGGGGGACTTTTGGGATAGTATTGGAAATGTAATTGAGGAAAATATGTAATAAAAATATAAAAAAAAAAAAAGAAACTGCAAAGCTTCTGCAAGGCAAAAACACCACCCATAAGACAAAAAAACCACCAACAGATTGGGAAAGGATCTTTACCTATCCTAAATCAGATAAGGGACTAATATCCAATATATATAAGGAACTCATGAAGGTGGACTCCAGAAAGTCAAATAACCACATTAAAAATGGGGCTCAGAACTGAACAAAGAATTTTCACCTGAAGAATACCAAATGGCAGAGAAGCACCTAAAAAAATGTTCAACATCCTTAATCATCAGGGAAATGCAAATCAAAACAACCCTGAGATTCCACCTCACACCAGTCAGAATGGCTAAGATCAAAAATTCAGGTGACAGCAGATGCTGGCGAGGATGTGGAGAAAGAGGAACACTCCTCCATTGTTGGTGGGATTGCAAGCTTGTACAACCACTCTGGAAATCAGTCTGGCGGTTCCTCAGATAATTGGACATAGTACTACGGAAGGATCCAGCAATACCTCTCCTGGGCATATATCCAGAAGGTGTCCCAACCGGTAAGAAGGACACATGCTCCACTATGTTCATAGCAGCCCTATTTATAATAGCCAGAAGCTGGAAAGAACCCAGATGTCCCTCAACAGAGGAATGGATATAGAAATTATGGTACATTTACACAATGGAGTACTACTCAGCTATTAAAAAGAATGAATTTATGAAATTCTTAGCCAAATGGATGGACCTGGAGGGCATCATCTTGAGTGAGGTAACACAATCACAAAGGAACTCACACAATATGTATTCACTGATAAGTGGATATTAGCCCAAAACTTAGGATACCCAAGATATAAGATACAATTTGCTAAACGCATGAAACTCAAGAAGAATGAAGACCAAAATGTGGACACTGTGCCCCTTCTTAGAATTGGGAACAAAACACCCATGGAAGGAGTTACAGAGACAAAGTTTGGAGCTGTGATGAAAGGATGGACCATCTAGAGACTGCCGTATCCAGGGATCCATCCCATAATCAGCTTCTAAACGTGGACACCATTGCATACACTAGCAAGATTTTGCTGAAAGGACCCAAATATAGCTGTCTCTTGTGAGACTATGCAGGGGCCTAGCAAACACAGGAGTGGATGCTCTCAGTCAGTTTTTGGATGTATCACAGCGCTCCCAATGGAGAAGCTAGAGAAAGTACCCAAGGAGCTAAAGGGATCTGCAACCCTATAGTTGGAACAACATGATGAACTAACCAGTACCCTGGAGCTCTTGTCTCTAGCTGCATATGTATCGAAAGATGGCCTAGTCGGCCATCACTGGAAAGAGAGGCCCATTGGACTTTCAAACTTTATATGCCCCAATATAGGGGAATGCCAGGGCCAAAAGAATGGGAATGGGTGGGTAGGGAAGTGGGGGGCGCTATTGGGGACTTTTGGGATAGCATTGGAAATGTAATTGAGGAAAATATGTAATAAAAAATATTAAAAATAAAAAAAAGAATTCTTTAAGAACATAAATGAACTCTAACTTTTCCTTGTAATTCTTTTAATTATTTTGTGCATAGTACAACTTCTGAAGGAATTAATATTGAGCTCACTTTATACACCTAAGGATCTAATTGATTTTGAGTTTGGCTTGATTAGTATATGTACAGAAAGAGATACTTCCATCATCTTTAAGAAGTTGTGGACTTCAAGTTTTCCTTGTATGCTTAAACGTTTGAAAAATTATAGAACCTTCATAACTAGAAGGAAAAGTTACTTTTTTAGCTTAAAATTTTTATTAGATATTTTCTTTATTTACATTTCAAATGCTATCCCCTTTCCTAGTTTCCCCTCTGAAAATTCCCATCCCCTTCCCCCTCCCCCTGAGCTTAATCTCTGTCCAGTTCAGAGAGATGAGGCTGCAAAACTAGCAAATGGCTCAAAATGCAGAGAAAGATTTATGTATGTATGTGTGTGTGTGTGTGTGTGTTTAACCAATAACCAAGTAAGGGATGCTTATTCCTTTGTACATAAATGCCCTTTCCCTTTATGTTTATTGTCATGTGGCTTATCTCTGGATCCCCAGTAGAAAAATAAATGCACCAATTTCCAAAAGGCAAAAGGGCCATTGATAAACAGATTGTGGGTAATTATGATAACTATAAGGCAGTGGAGCTAAGATTATTATAATTAGAACATTAAATGAAGCTGTGAAAAAATAGAACACATGCATAAATACCTGGGGAATCTAAGCAAGAAGATGGAAACTGTAAGAAAATGTCAAATGGAAGGGACAGATTAAAATACAGCAATGGGAAAAAAAGCATGGCATTAAATAATTCATCAGTAGGCTCTCAACATAAGGGCTAGAACAATTCATAAATAGCCCAATTTTAATTTCTTAAACTGAAATATAGTCCAGAAAGATATTGAAAATCAAAACAAATAAAGCATCACAACAGTGAATAATAATAGCTAAGGGTCTATCCTTTCTGTGATTTGTGTGATTGCTCTCAGAGAATAATAATAATGGATCCTTAGAGTACTCAGAGAGATAAGGACTGCTAATTTTCCAAAATAACAAGTGGTATAAACCCACACATACAAACAAATCAGAGACTGCTAGAAGATAAAAATATTCAACACATGTACATATGCATACATATGCATGTACACATATGCAGAGACCATGGTCAACCTGCTTCCTTTCTGACTTCCTGTGGTGATGCATGGTTTCAACACAGATTTCTCTGTCATGATGTGTCTCCATTTGTGGTTGCCACCAGAGGACAAAGTCGCATGTCCCTCAACTCTTTCACTTCTTTACATCTTGAACTTTAAGTCTCTCAAATTGTGCACAATTGCTCTAGGATGTTAGATGCTTTAGCTGTCTTATTGCAGGAATGCAAAGATGAAAAGCACAGATGAGATGTGAAGAGTAGTAGAAATTATACAGGCTTATCAAAAATGGATGTCTAGTCTGAGAGAAGTCAGGAAACTAATGGGAAAAAAAGAGCAGATGCAAAGGCAAGTTGGTGATGTTTATTCAGATATGGCAATTGCCCCTTTTTGTAGAAATGGCCAAAACTTACAACTAAAATACAGAAACTGGAAGGTAGAATAACAAAAACAAGAACAACTTATTGATGTTTGTTTAAAAAATTTTTATTTTAAATATAAATACAGAGGAAGGATAAAATTCAAAAATATAAAGAAAGAAAGAACTTAACTCACATCAAATAAAAAAAAAGATAGTTTAGGTGAGAGACATCACTTGATGGTAGAGCACTTCCCTAGTATGCTTAAAGGCCCTGGGTTCAGAGTATTCTCCCTGCCCCCTCTTATACACACACACACTTATACACATAAACACACATGTGCATACTCACATCCTCCCATGCGCGCGCACACACACACACACACACACTCACATACATGCACACAAACATACACACATTTACACATATACACATACTTGCATGACACCTGGGTTAGAAAGTCACGTAATGATAAAGAAGTCAGTTGATCTAGAAGGCATACTCTGAGTGTAGGCTTATCCAGACTTAGAGCTTGAAGTAGAAAGTACAAAAAATAAAAACTGACAGAAAAGCCCACCATATAAATTAAAGATGTCAGTTGTCATTTCCCTGCAAACCAAGTGGAAAGAAAATTACTTACAGTTCAGTACACTTGAATGACACTATCAATCACCATGTTCTAAAAGACATACATATGAAAAATTCACTATTCCAACATCATCAGGAGACTCATTCTTCTCATCTGAAAAAGTAATATTCACCAAATGAATTGTAAACTAAATGATAACACATTTAATAGAATTGAAACAATGTGTTTTTAAAATTTTACCACATATGTAGATTTATGTACAAACCATTAATATCAGTTATATGGGGAAAGCTTTAAATATTATAAATTTTTAAAAATTTCTAAACATCCTATAAAGTAAAAAGGAAGTAAGAAAAATTAAAACATTTGGATTTAAATAGAAATAAAACATAAAAATTTCTGTTATTAGATTTAAACAATGCCTAGGAAAAATGCACACATATGTTATACTAGAAGAGAAGAAATATCTCCTTTAAGATTTTTCTAAAGAATCAGAAAAAAAAAATACAGTCATACCAATTAAAAGGGAAAATATGACATTTTACACAAACTTTAATGAAATGAAAAACAGGAAAATTACCAAAAAAACAAAACAAAACAAAAATTCCAACCAAACAAACAAACAAACAAAAATCTCAAAACAATGATGTTGGAAACTATTAAGAAAAAATTAGTAAATTCACTAGGTCAGAAAATGGAGAATAGGACATATGATCATCATCAGGGATGAGAGACGAGGTAGGTAGTGGTGGGTAGTGTGCTTTAAATAGTTATGTGTCCATGAAATGTAGATACCAGGAAATTCCATGAAAAGTACATTTTAAAGGTCACTAACAGGAGAGAGAGATTGCTGTAGAACTTTTGAGTGACTAGGATTCCCCATTTGTGATGAGAAGTAGATCATAGCCGAGAGGGACATTCCTGAGCTGGGTGGTATCACTGGTCAACTGGGCTAGAATTTGAAGCAGAAAAAAAACATTAATTCTTTTATTTTCTTTTCACAAAAGCATTTGACAGAACACTTCTCTACTCTTGATACTTTAAGTATCAAGATTAACTTAAATGCAAAACAAATAAAGCATCATGAGAAAACCCTTGTTAAACAAGCTAAACAAGTTTCCAGAAGAGGCACATTTCTTAAGATTTTAGCGTGTCAATGAAAATAATGTATTAATTACAATAAGATTTCTTGAGTTTATCCCAACAATGTTAGGTTATTTACTATTCAAAAACCAATCAATTTTAATTCATCACAACACCGGATCAATAATGAAAAGCCTTGTAATCATCTTAGCATAGGTACAAAGACTATTTGTCACTAACCAATATCCTTTCATTTTAAAATCTACTAAGCAATCTAAAAATTGAAGAGAACTTTCTTAGTCTAGTAAACCATCTGTACAGTACCAAAGCTAATATGGTACCAGAGCTGATGGTATAAATGCATTATCTGTAATGTACAGTACCAAAGCTAATATGGTACCAGAGCTGATGGTATGAATGCATTATCTGTAATTAGGATAAAATGTTAAAAACTATTATTGTGTTAAACAATATAGTAGAGGTCTGTGATGGTTTCAAATACTGATCACCTTGACAGTCATCTTAGAAACACCTGGGCACATCTGAAATGGAATTTCTATATTAGATTATGTGGTGAGAAGGTCTGTGATCAGCTGTTCTGTCTCCTGCCTCCATGTCTTCTCTCTCCCATAATATTCTGTACCCTGAAACTGTGAAGGGAAATGAGCTCTTCTCTCCATAAATTGATGCTGTTGGGTATTTTGTTAGAGCAAATGAGACCTAACTAATAGAAAGCTTTGGACAGTTAAAAGAGGGGTTAAAAAAATAAGAATTGCAAAGCACACAGAACACAATCTAGTGATAAAGTTATTCTTGTTTTCAAATACCATTATTATTTATGTAGGAAAATTCTAAAGAATCTTTAAAGTCTATAGGATTTTTGCATGATGAAAAATGTATAAACTCAACAAAATTAATATATAAACATTAATAGTTCTTCTATATGCTAGCAATGAACAAATGGATATTGAGCTAAAATGATCATTTACAATGGCATGAACAAATATTACATATATGGGTAAAAATGCTATTGGTATGTGCGTGAAGTGTAACTTGTTAACTAAACCATCCCCCCCAAAATTAAAACTATGTTGCCTGCTCTATCATCTTTATAGATCAGAGAGTTTATTGTTGTTACTATATCAAGTCTCCTAAAATTTGTCTATAGATTCAATACAAGCCAGGTCCACAGCTTAGGAAAAATTATTGTTTAAGTTGACAACCTCATATAAACATATATTTTTGAATGTTTTTGAAATGAAAATATAACATAAAATTATCATATAAGATTGTAGGCATTAGAGTAGTATCAATAGAATGAACACACAGCTCAAATGAGCAGAATTCAACACTCAGAAATTTCTCTCTCTCCATATATATATATATATATATATATATATATATATATATACACACACACATACACATACAGATATACATATGGATATTTGACAAAGTTAGATGTAAGTACAAAGGAAAAAAACAATAAACAAATGCAATAATGATTATGTTCTTATAACCAAAGAGCAAACACAAAACCTTCACCACTCATGCATCATATGCTCAACTTAACTTAAAATAGATTATCACTCTATTATAAAACCTAAAACTATGACAGGGAAAGAAAAATCTTTGCACTCTTTGGTTTTTCAAAAAGTTTTTACATATAATACCCAAAACATGACCTGAAGGAGAAAACATACTTCAAATATTTATATTCTTTGAATTGATCACCTAAGAGTTTGAAAAATAAGAAACTACAGGAAAGCTTTCATAAAACTTCTTTTTGGCATTGAACTTGCATGTGGTGCAGAATTCTAAGGTGATACTTAGAGTTTTTAAGTGTTAGCACTATGTATCAGAAGATGGCCTAGCCGGCCACCATTGTGAGGAGAGGCCCTCGGTCTTGCAAAGATTATATGCCCCAGTACAGGGGAATGCCAGGGCCAGGAAGCAGGAGTGAGTGGGTTGGGGAGCAGGGTCGGGGAGGGTATAGGGGACTGTCAGGATGGCATTAGAAATGTAAATGAAGAAAGTATCTAATAAAAATTGTTTTTAAAAAGTGTTGGCACATAAACCATATATAATCTTTTCTCACTGAATGCTGAAAAGAGCTTTCTGGCACTTATAGGACAATAACTTCGTTGATGAGGATTCATTCCATAAAAAAATATGGCTGTAAGTCACTGGTTTGTTAACAATCCATCTTAGACTAGAGCCTGATCCTTCTCCTTTGCAGGGGGACATGGCGCTATTTTGAGAGAGGCATCTATTTGTAACCTGAGTGTGGCCCCTTGGAATGAAGACCAATCTCTGTTCAAGAGACCACTAGAAAAACTGGCCTCATTTTCCCTGTGGTGACACGAAGCTGAGTTCTGCCAACAACCTGCAGAAGCTTAGAAATGATCACTGAGCTCCAGGTGAGGCCAGATGAGAGTGTGACTTGGTGACATAGCAAATTAATCTTCTAGAACTCTGTGAGGGGAATTCAAGGATGTTGAGGCCAGACTTCTGACACACAAACTGTGATAATAAATGGAAATTGTTGCAAGTCATGACATTAGTGTTAATAGCCACAACAGTAGGGAGTAACAGCCCCAAATAAATACACATTCTACATTTGATACTAATGAAATAAATGACTTAATTCAAATTTGCTAAATATAAATAAAAAGAAGAGGAGGAGGAAGGGGAGAACAATGATGATGATGAAGAATAGATACTTTACCCTTCATCTAAATCAAGTGATCCTTAGAATAAAGTCAATGACTGAAAAATTCCCTGTCAGTACCAAGTACTTATGAAGACTTAAGACAATTGGGATTCTTATGTATGTGAAAATGCAAAACAATGAGGTCATTCGCTTTAGGGAAATTTTCCTTTTTGTAATTTCATATTAATTCAATATATACATAAACGCTCCTCCAGCACTTTCAGTTAAGGGACACAAAGCCTCAATTTCACAATAAAATGTGACCTCTACATGTACTAGTGGCTTAAGATTTGTGAATAAAATGTTACTCACAGATTCATACGTTAGAATGCCATACATAGTTGGTGGGACCAATCACTGAGAAAGAGAAGGTGACTGAACCATGAAGATCCCACCTTTATCAATACATTACAAAAGATTTATTTGACACCATTCTCGTGAGATCCTGGATATTTCTTGAGATGGGGGCCTTCCTAGAGAAAATGTTCTTGACACTACAGTTGATTTCTGGCTGCTGCTTCGCTGCTTCTTCTTTCTTCTTCTTCTTCTTCTTCTTCTTCTTCTTCTTCTTCTTCTTCTTCTTCTTCTTCTTCTTCTTCCTTCTCCTTCTCCTTCTCCTTCTCCTTCTCCTTCTCCTTCTCCTTCTCCTTCTCCTTCTCCTTCTCCTTCTCCTTCTCCTTCTCCTTCTCCTTCTCCTTCTCCTTCTCCTTCTCCTTCTCCTTCTTCTTTTCTCCCTCTGCCTCCCCCTCTCCCTCCTTCCCTCCCTCCCTAGCTTCCTCCTTCCCTCCCTCTCTGTCTCTCTATATCTCTCTGTGTGTCATATTGTTTATATTTCTGAAAACTTTCCCCCAGACTGTGGTGCTGTTTTGTAATACTGGAACTATCTGAAGGCAGAGCCTCAGTCGGGGGAGTAGGATGTTGAACTTGGGCATGAGGTTTTATAGATTGGCCCCCACTTCATGCTTCTTGACTGCTTCCTAATGAGATACAGTGTGACAAGCTACTTCAAATTCATGTCTCCAAGCCTTTTCTGCCATGATGAACTCTGTTTGTTTGAACTGTGAACCAGAATAAACCTTTCTTCTCTTAAGTTACTGCTTGTCAAGTATTTGACAACAGTAACAAAGAAAGTCACTAATACACTAAATGTAACACTGCTACACCTATTTGGCATTACAGGAAAGGAAAAACTCCAGATCTGAAAAGTAGAGCAGTGGTTCCTCAGAGCTAGGGATGAGGGAGGATATGCCAGCAGTGGACACAAAAGTTCTTTAGAGAGATGAAATTGTATCATGTTCGTTTGGTCATATTGATAGAGGTAAGACCCTGTACATTTGTCAAATCTGTAGAATAGTACATTATTTTTCAGATTTATATTATGAATATGGGTATTTTGCCTGCATGTATAACTGTATACCATGTGTATATCTGATACACATAGAACAGATGGATATAGGTATAAACATGAATGGCAAAATGGAATTTTTATGGGAGGATTGTGGCATTCATTCTATCTCTTTTTTATTATTATTAGGTATTTTCCTCATTTACATTTCCAATGCTATCCCAAAGTCCCCCATACCCTCCTCCCCCAACCCCCTACCCACCCACTCCCACTTTTTGGCCCTGCAGTTCCCCTGTACTGGGGCATATAAAGTTTGCAAGTCCAATGGGCCTCTCTTTCCAGTGATGGCCGACTAGGCCATCTTTTGATACATATGCAGCTAGAGTCAAGAGCTCCGGGGTACTGGTTAGTTAATAATGTTGTTGCACCTATAGGGTTGCAGATCCCTTTAGCTCCTTGGGTATTTTCTCTAGCTCCTCCATTGGGGGCCCTGTGATTCATCCAATAACTGACTGTGAGCATCCAATTATGTGTTTGCTAGGCCCCGGCATAGTCTCACTAGAGACAGCTATATCTGGGTCCTTTCAGCAAAATCTTGCTAGTGTATGCAATGGTGTCAGCGTTTGAAGACTGATTATGGGATGGATCCCTGGATATGGCAGTCTCTAGATGGTCCATCCTTTTGTCTCAGCTCCAAACTTTGTCTCTGTAACTCCTTCCATGGGTGATCTGTTCCAAATTCTAAGAAGGGGCAAAGTGTCCACACTTTGGTCTTCTTTCTTCTTGAGTTTCATGTGTTTTGTAAATTGTAACTTATATCTTGGGTATTCTAAGTTTCTGGGATAATATCCACTTATCAGTGAGTACATGTCAGTTGAGTTCTTTTGTGATTGGGTTACCTCACTCAGGATAATGCCCTCCAGGTCCAACCATTTGCCTAGGAATTTCATAAATTCATTCTTTTTAATAGCTGAGTAGTACTCCATTGTGTAAATGTACCACAGTTTTTGTATCCATTCCTCTGTTGAGGGACATCTGGGTTCTTTCCAGCTTCTGGATATTATAAATAAGGCTGCTATGAACATAGTGAAGCATGTTTCTTTCTTACCAGTTGGACCATCTTCTGGATATATGCCCAGAAGAGGTATTGCTGGATCCTCAGGTAGTACCATGTCCAATTTTCTGAGAAACTGCCAGACTGATTTCCAGAGTGGTTGTACAAGCTTACAATCCCACCAACAGTGGAGGAGTGTTCCTCTTTCTCCACATCCTCACCAGCATCTGCTGTCACCTGAATTTTTGATCTTAGCCATTCTGACTGGTGTGAGATAGAATTTCAGGGTTGTTTTGATTTGCATTTCCCTGATGATTAAGGATGTCAAATCTAAATGGATCAAGGAACTCCACATAAAATCAGAGACACTGAAACTTATAGAAGAGAAAGTGGGGAAAAGCCTCAAAGATATTGGCACAGGGGAAAATTCCTGAATAGAACAGCAGTGGCTTGTGCTGTAAGATCGAGAATTGACAAATGGGACCTCATGAAACTGCAAAGCTTCTGTAAGGCAAAAGACACCGTCAATAAGACAAAAAGGCCACCAACAGATTGGGAAAGGATCTTTACCTATCCTAAATCAGATAGAGAACTAATATCCAATATATATAAAGAACTCAAGAAGGTGGACTCCAGAAAATCAAATAACCCCATTAAAAATGGGACTCAGAGCTAAACAAAGAATTCTCACCTGAGGAATACCGAATGGCTGAGAATCATTCATTCTATCTTAAACATGTATGTGTGTGTGTATATGTGTGTATGTGTATATGTATACATATGTATATGTGTGTATGTGTATATGTATATCTTTCATCTTCTTTTCTTTTTAGCCCCTTCACAACTATGTAAGGAGGACTAATAGTTATTGTTACATTTATATCATAAGTGAAGAAAATGAGGCCAGATACACCAAATTATTTTCTCCAGCTCTTAGACTGTTGAGTCTCTCCTTCAACCCCACCAAAACCAAATTCATTACTTCTGTTCATGTCTGGCATCAATTCTTAGGAGTAGAATCAAATTCAATTAACTGACCTTTCTCTAGTAGTTAGTGAAGTGTGGAAGTGATGGCATAGATTTGGCTCAAGCTTAACAGGAACAAGGTCAGGAGGTTCACAAGGAAGACAGCAAATAAATGTTTCCTGTCCAAAGACTTTCAGACCCTTCATAATATGTGCTTGCATCATTTATGGAGGAGATTTTGGGCTTTTAAAAGAGGACCAGTTTGGGCATAGATGCTGATAACTTGAGGCATAGATTCATGTTAGCCAAATGAGGTGACTTAATTTCAGAACAGTTATCAGGACTTGGGGAATGGTTTGAGCAGTCATTACTACAGCATTTGTTATAAACTATAAAGAGCTAATAACTTGCATTTGAGAAAGTTTTAAAATTACAGAAAGCTTTATACATTTTTTTCAAATAAATTCACCTGTTAGAACAAAGGCCTTTCATGTCCCAGGGAGAGCACATCAACATAGTGCGTTTCTATGGAGATTTCCTCTTTGATATGCAAGGCTTATTATAGAGAGTCTCCTGGTTTATGTTAGACATATCTAAATGGCATTTCTTTTAAGCTCATTCATGGTCATTATTGAAAGGAAGCTGAGAAAATGATCTCGTACATTTTACTGAAATTGGTGATTATTTTTAGAAAAATTCAGGAATTAATGACGCAAGTGCTGAAACACTAGTCTTTCATGATCTGAGAGCTTAAAATGCAGCACAGGCCACACTTTTCCCAATGCCAGCATTTCAGTAGACTTTCAAATTATGTATTCTGCTTTTCAGTTAACATTAAAAAAAAACCTGTATTTTCCAGTACATAAAGAATACCATACCATTTTTTTTTTGACTCAACTGAGACAAAACAGGATAAGGTGACCTGCTTGAGATCTCAGAGAAGCTAATACAGATCTCCTGGTCACTTAAACCTTAACTAGCTCATACTGTCTAATTTTAGTACTCTTAGTAATGAAGAAAGCTCTCTTTTATATATTCTGTGAGCCGATCAAGCCATGAGTGGCACTTAGTTTTAAAAATTTACAGTTCTTCATAAAGTTTTAAGTCTGTGTTTCAGAGTATAATATAAACTTTGAACATTTAGATGCTCAGAATTTTTTATCATCCAGCACTAGTAAGGTGTTGAAAAAAATTAAGATATAGAGGAGGGTGGAGAATTAGTCATCTTTTATTGCTAATATCATTTGGCACTCAGAAAAGATAACAGTGAATTTTAGTTTTCCAATGAATTTTAAGCAATTCTTTAAATTCCTAATTCCAGTTGACTAAAACAAATTAATTTATGCACTTGTTTGAACCTGCCTTCAAGAACATAGCAGAGAAAGACAGTAGTAATCAAGTGCCTTCATTTTTTGAATAAACTATTCAATGTGTTATTTTTAAATCTATACTGTGTTCTTGGTCCTTTAAAGCAATACAAAAATGAGCCCCATGGAAGGAAATTATTTTCAGAAAATGCTTGCACTATAGTAGCTTCCACCTTCTCTTCCAATGGAATAGAGAATAACAATAAACAAAGATCCCATAGGAGTTAATGAAAAACTTGGCTTTGGAAGACCCAGGAGTCCTTTCTATAAGCTCCTCTTAATCAGAGCATTGGGATTAACAACTCATTATGACATAAGGCTTATTATGTGGAACATAATACACATTGGGTGGGGGTTGAAAACCAGAGCAAGATTAGTAGTGGTCTTTGCTGGATGTCTCAACAGCTTCTCCAATACTTACTGTCATTGCAGAGAAAAGGAAGAAAGCTACCAAGACAAATAATTTTGGTGTAAAGTGGTCTCTGGTTCAGTGGCCATGGAGAAGAGGAATGAGCTAGCACTGAGTGTGAGTCACACTTATCGCTATTTTGCACATGGAGGAAGATTGTCTCACATCTCTTTGTCACAATAGCTATACAGCATATTTGCTCAAATTCAAGTTTATCATATATTTAAATATTTTGTTATGATATGAATTTGGAAATCATGCTCAGTTTTATGTTGGCAAGGAGAGTTTGTTCTACTGTTGTGTCCCGGAAAAATCATTTTCTATGTCCCACCTGCTCTAGCATCTAACTATTGATCCTTGACTTCTTAGAAGAAGTCTTTCCAAGGCATAGCTATGCTACTTCTTTTCCCTGCAGAGGCTTCAGAAACACTTTCCATCTTCCTATCCAGCTCACAGAGGACATGACTCATATGCCTTGGATATTAGACCTAGAAATTTGTCTTGATCATAGATAGCATCAAGAAGTCAGCAATGTATTACCATACATGGCTTCTTATTTGGAAACTCCTTGAGTGTGCATATGACCTAATGAACTCAAGGGACTATAGCTTGTCCTTCCTTTATTTTCAAAACAGCTGTTTGAGTGGCCCATACTCATGGTTTAAACATTTAACTTTCTTCTATGGAGGGATTCTTATTGTGGGATTCTCTGGACTTGGAACACCCAGTGCACCCATGCTATTGCAGGATTCTGGCTGCTAATAATTTCCCCTGAAGACCTGTGCTTCCCCAGAACAATGTTCCCATTTTCTTTTGCCTTATGGGTAATGTGTGCCTTTCCAACACCCCATGTAATATATTCAGACACCCACTTACACTCTACTAAATTCTTTCTTCCACCCATTGTTTTACTTCTGTTTTTATCAAAGTAGTTACATTGTTCTGGATCTCTAGAATACTTCAGCACTGTTCCCTACGTGCAGATCCCATTCATTGCTACAGCCCTTATCCACGCATCACTTTCCCTAGGAAGCCTTTTCTTACACTACAACACAGACTTGTTGATTCCCTGCCCCTATCACTTGGAGTTTCACAGTATCCAGAAATCATAACCTCTGTTATTAGAATTAAGTCCATCGTTTATATTTGATATTTTTCCTCTAGATTGTGAGGACAGTTTCTCTTTTTTTTCCATTAATCTATTTATTCACTTTATATCCCAAATGCAATCCTCCCCTCTCTTCCCGGTCCTCCTATACATATTCCCTGCCTCCATCCCCCCCCTCTTCTCCTCTGAAAACACAGAGCTTCCCCACTCACCCCTACCAACCCATCCTAGCACATCAAGTCACTGCTCAACTAGGCATATTCTCTCCCACTGAGGCCAGACAAGGTAGCCAAGTTAGTGGAACAAGATCCATAGGCAGGCAACAGAGTCAGGGACAGTTTTCAGTTGTTGGAGGACCCACATCAAGACCATCTGTTACACAAATACGTCTAACCTATGTATGTTCTTTGGTTGGTGGTTCATTCTCTAGGAGCCCCAAAGGATCCAGTTTAGCTAACTTTCTCTGTCTTCCTATGAAGTCCATTTTCCCTCTAGACCCCTCAATCCTTTTCCCAACTCTTCTCTAAGACTCCCCAAGCTTTATCCAATATTTGGCTGTGGGTATCTGAGTCTGTATTGATCATCTGCTGGGTGGAGCCTATCAGAGGACAGAAATGTTAGGCTCTTATTTGTAAGCATAATAGAGTATTATTTATTCTGTCGAGAATTGGTTCTTGCCCATGGGATGGGTCTCAGTTTGGGCCATTCATTGGATGACCATTTCCTCAGTCACTGTTCCATATTTGTCCCTTTCTTCTGGTAGGCAGAACAAATTTGAGGAGGAACGTTTTGTGGGTAGGTTGGTGGCAGAAAGATTTCTTGAATCATTCTCTAATTTTCCTTCCAATGACACAGCCTTATTATTGCCTTTCTGCTAATAATATTGACAGCCTAATCTGGTCCTCAACTTTTTCTTAGCCATATATTTCCCTAATTATCTCAATCACATATTCCTAAACTTTTACACATGAGGTACTCTGTCAAACATTCCAGGTGCATTTTCCATCCAGTTTTCAAGTAAATTTATGAGATAGAAATGAGTGTTAGCTTGTGTGTTTGCACCTCAGGATCAAATGCCTTTGCCCAAAGTCACACTGACAGTAAGCTCTAAAATGACAGACAGTTCTTTGGTGCCAAGACCAGTTACTTGACAAGGGAAGTTTGTCTTACATAGTTGACCAAATAAAGGAATGGCTTCATTTTCTAAGGAATTTGTTGGGAGAGCAAAGGATCAATTATGATCTGTGAATGATGTTGGAGTCAAGTCAAATTTCTCTTCTAGGTTGATACTTCTAAATTGTGTGATTTGGACACACAAGTTGAAGAATTGACAGAAATTTTCTATGTCTTTTCTACACCCTGTTACCTACTCTTTTTTCCATTCAGGTATAAGCCAATCAAGCAGGGATACTTTTTTCCTTTTCTTGTGAATTTTGTTACCTACTACCACCTATTTCCAGTTCTCATTATAGGGCCATTTCTCCTTTGTTTAGAACAGCATCCAGTTTGGAAGAGCAAATGAGTTGATCTGCTCTATCTTCTGTTGGTTTAATGAAAATGATAAGACAACGGCAGCACAGGCTGCAGGGGCAACTCATTCTCTATGTAGATACCAATGAACTCAGTCTCTTCAGCTGTCTTATTGCTCATAACACATTCTGTTGGAGAAAAAAATTCCCACTTGAATTCAATGCCTTTGAATTATCCTGAAAAGATTTGCCACATAGTACAAAGAGAGTCCAGGGCAGGGGTAGATAAGTTGGAACCCTGATTGCAGTAAAGATTGTGATCTAGAAGTGAAGCAAGTTACCAGTTCTCTTTAGATTTATAGATCAGGACACAGGCTGTTATAAAACAGAGGAGCTGAGTGAAGGACCGGAAACACAGACTCATTCTATATGTGGAGAGATTTAAATTATACAAAACTCAGTCCAACATGAGTTTCTTCCTTCTGTTTTGGCATTCACTGAGAGAAAGCCTAGCCTATGACCACACTTTCTCCCCATCAGTGGGTCCTTAATCTCTTGGATCCAGAGCTTTGAGTTGTTCTTTTAAATTATTCTAGTTTTACATAACACACATTTTTTACTGTATGGCTTTTCTATAAGATGAAAAGAATTCTCAACAGTAAAGCAATGATTTTGTTGGTGTGAGCACTGATGCTTCATCATGTCAGGGAGTACGGTGTGTGAGAGATGCCTTCTGCTCTCTGAAACTTGAAAACAAGAAACAAACAATTAAACAATTCATCAGACTACAAACATAACAGGCCAGTAGCAGTGTCTACTGTGAAGCTTTGACCATGACAGCAGGAAAGCAAGTGAAATGTAAAAGTAACTATCTTAAAGCCTAAATTATATTTTTCTCTCAAAAACCCATAGGATGTCATTATTAAATGGTGGGATATATGTCCTTATGAGTGTAAATTTTCCCTTCCACCATTTTTCATGTAAAACTTGAGGCCTGCGAATGTTCATAAGTGCATGTGTTACCATGTCATGAAAGAATAATGTAGATATACGGACTTGCTGGTAAAATGAAGCTTGATTTAGAGCTATAATTTCTGACTATTATATAAGTCTGTAAGAGATATTTTTAAATAAACCAGCTTCATCATGTTTTTGTAGCAAATGGACTTCTTCTAAATATGTTCTGTCAATCTTAGCAATTAGAAGAAAGTAGAGAATTTAATCTAGAATTAGCATTCACTTATAGTTTACTTCAGATTATTTGTAAAATTTTACTAAATATACTTAATACTTCATATCTGTAAAACTTTACTTAAAATATATACTTAAAAATCATGGTCAAGTTTTCTGATAATAAATCAGAGATTTGGAGTTCATCATGTGGTTTAGGTTGTATCATTGTTTGGATCTTTTGGTAACATATGCTGATGTCCAGAAGGTAGAACAGAGGAGGGTTTAGTGGAAGAAATCCTAAAAACATACAAAGTTCATTGTTGTGAACTACAAATTGTCAACTACAAAGGAAGAAATCACGACCTGCTTATATGAGCAAAATTGTGGAGAAGCTAAAGTCATAAATGCATTGTGGTTCTTAACAGGAAGTGTCTCGACTGGATTGAGAGATGCCTGGGGGTTTGCTGATGCACAATTCTTAGTGTTTATACTGGTGTTTCCATTATTACTGGCAGATAGGATAGCCACGGAGAGGGAAGATCAGTCTGGGATAGGTACAGAACTGTCCAATAGACTGAGAGCTTGCATGGAACAAAGGTGGAAGAAGGAGAGAGCAATTCTGGGTGTTTAAGTTCCATCTTTTCTACCTGTTTCCACTTATTTTTGTTGTTGTCAGCCATAGATATCTGAGCCTACCTTGTGGAAACTTACCAACCTTCTCTCCAGAGACCTTCAAGCCTTAGACAAAGACAGCATCTTTAGAGTTCCTTGTTCTGAGGCTTTCATACACTTACCCTAAACAGTTAACCACCCTCATTAATGCTCAGATATATAGACAGACAGTCTAGGACTATCTAGCTTCTATGTATGTCAGTTGTTATACTATCCCAATGAATTCATGGGCATCTTGTTCCTCTAGAGATACTACAAGGTTATAAGAAATCTTATTTAGGCATTTAACATTCCAAGTTTATAAAATGAAAGATCTTATTTTATTTGTAATGTCTTTTATAATAAAAGTTTAAGTAATATACAATATCTTAGGGGGAAAATGGGGAAAGAAAAATTCAAGAAGTATTGTTCACATTCTCACTTTTAAAGCTAGTTTTAGGGAGTTATTTGGATGACTCAGCCTTCTAATATTTCTTTTTTTTTTTTCTGTTTAGAATGGAAAACGGGGCTTTAGAAGCAAGTAGTTCTTGTTTCTAGAGTATAGAACTTTAGAAATAACAGTGAAAGTAAGCCTCAGGAGAGACCATACTGCAGCCTCCAACTGTGTTGTCTAATATACAGAGTGAAATAGGGTACATTGAACTTTTCTTGTATGATCTATTTTGAGTCACAAATTATCAACTTATGAGTCTTCTGAAAGTCACTCTCAAAATATATTAATACAATCATATTTAAAGGAAAATACTCCAAAAAAACTTCCAAGGCATTAAAATGCATTTTTGATATTTAAAATATTTGAAAAGGAAAAGTATAAATTATAAAACATATATTATACAATGAATCTTGTGAGGAGACCAACTATATAAATAAGAAGATGACCAGCCAACACTAATACCTTTGACTAGATCATATTTTAAAACAACTACATTAACGATACTTGTATCAAACATGAGTAATATATTGAAATATTTCTTTGGTAAGTATTCTTATATACCAATAGTAAAAGCACTAAAGTTGGAATAAAATTGTGATAAATAATTTATAGAGAATAAGCACTGTTTTTTTTTTCTTTTTTCAATTTTTAATTTTATTTGTTTTGTTCCTAAACCACAGTTTCTTCTCCCTCCTCTCCTCCTGGTTCCCCATCCATTCCTCTTCCGTGAGAATAAGCACTGTTAATGAATGCATTTTAACTATTACTGATGCATTTAATGAAATGATACTATTTTTATTTAATAGTGGGGAGAAACAAGAAAAGGTCGATGGTTTAATAAGAATTAGATAAGTTGTATTTAATTATTGTTGTTGCAATAGGGTAAAACCTTTCAAGAAAGTATTTGGAATACAGATAAAACCTTAAAATATCTATTCTGTTTTATATTGAACCATTTACCTAAGGATATCTCAGTAATATTAATCAGAGAGATATTCAAAATGCACCCACAAATTGCCTTGCTTTTGCCATAGGAAGATCTCTATAAAGTATTTATCACAATTTTATTCCAACTTTACTGCTTTTACTATTGGTATATAAGAATACTTCACAAAGAAATCTATCAATACATTACTCACATTTGATACAAGTATCATTAAAGTAGTAGTTGTAAAATATGATCTAGTCAAAGGTATTAGGGGCAGCCACTGGTTAAAGGAACACAGCCTAGTTAGATGTCTTGATGAGTTTGAAATCAGTGAGTTTTATTCTGATTCTTTTTGCATCCGTTTATTTATTTTTATGAGTATGGGTGTTTTGTCTGTATGTATGTAAGTCTGGGTATCACATATTTGCCTGGTACCTTCAGGAGCCAGAAAAGAGGGGGAATCCCCTGAATCTGGAGTTATAGATTGTTATCAACTACTCTGTGGTTTCTGGGGTCTGAACCTCCATCTCCAGTAAAACAGCCAGTCCTCTGAACGATTTAGCCATCTCTCTGGCCCCAGAACTTTATTCTTAAACACCTGAGATATATCGTCAGGGTTAAATCACCAGGAAATGCAGAGTCTTACAGAAAATCTTCAAAGCAAGGCAAGATCTAATGTCAATATAATTAAGGATATGATGCCCAGTGCAGGAGACAAGCAGAAGAAGAAACACTGCACAAGCCTAGTTCTGCTCCAAGACAGCCCTGAGTGGGAAAGGTGTGAAGGCTAGTGAGCTATCAATTCTGAAGCAAAGAGTACAGAAGGTAGGTAGAGACCACATGAAGGTTGTGTGATAACTAGGGGCGGAAGAGAGTCCTATGGATAATGGTTTAAAGCTGCATAATCTTTATTGGATTTTTAATCTATATGTATATGGTACAAGAAATGCAGATGGCTGTAAAGAGCTGCTTAGCTGAACAGTCAGAAAATTATCACATTTGTTTATGTTGTCATTTAAATTATCAGTCTGTTGTTTTGCTAAATGTTTTTGTTAAGGCTTCTTCACAAACAAGATCCACTGAAAGAATTCATGCTATAGCCTAAGGCTGTACTCACAGGAAATCTTCAGAGCAGACGCATTTATGCAGTTAGCAGAAAGACCCAAAACAGCTAAATGCAGGTGGAAAGAAAAAAATTATCTATTGTCTGTTTTATTATTTAAATACCCGTCTGTCTGTCTGTCTGCCTGTCTCATATACATACGCACACATACATACATACATGCACAGGCATGCACACACATACACATACACTCATAGCTTTACATATACACACACTAGCACACAGCACAGAAATTTTACACATTAGATTTTCATCTGTTGCTCAAAACATGCTCCATATTTTGTTATCTATTTTCCCCACTTTGAAGCTTCAGTCTACAGAATTCCGCTGTTTCCAAAGATAAGAGGTGATTCAGTGTATGCCTGTCTCTCTAGTTTTAGGGTTTTGATTTCTTGCCTATAACATAAACCCCTCTTTTCTTTTTTCCCTTATAGACTCATTCCTCCTTCATAAGACAATTTCAACTGTACAGTGAGGATTTTCATATTTTTATCTTGCAAATTGCTTTAGGGTTTAGGCCATTATCAAATTGCTGGGACAGTTCCTTCCCAAGCTGTGTCTAACATTCTCTAACCCCAGGGTCTAGGAGAAATTTAAGGCTGCATGTTTTTTTAGTAGCTGGGATTTAAGTAAAAAATCTGAATTTTTTTTTCATTCTTATCCTGTATTTCTTAACTGAGAAAGACCCGTTTCGCAACAGTGATGCTATCCTCATTTTTATCTGAATGCTCTTTTGTGGCTGGAGATGGTTTTATATTTTAGGATATTTAGAAACTTTTATTATCTCTGACTACCAGGTGGCTCTTGAACCCCTTTTATCAACCCAAATTGTGGCATTCAAAACTATCTCTAAATACTATGCTCTTCCCCTGGGAGAAAAATCACGTACAATTGAGAAATATGTATATTAGACTAAATTAGAAATGATCCTGTTATGTTAATGAAAATTATATTCTTATTTTGAATAACAAATCTTTAACCAAGATGCTTGATATGTATGATACAATGAAGTTACCTAGCCTTAGTCTTCATTTGATGCATTGCTGAAGAGTGACTGTGCAAGAAAGGTTCCCACTTTCTTTTATCAGATATTTTCTTCATTTACATTTCAAATGCTATCCCAAAAGTCCCCTATACCCTCCCCCCACCCTGCTCCTCAACCCACTTCTGCTTCCTGGACCTGACATTCCCCTGTACCGGGGCATATAATCTTCTCAAGACCAAGGGCCTTTCTTCCCATAGATGGCCAAGTAGGCCATCCTCTGCTACATATGCAACTAGAGACCCAAGCTCTGGGGGGCATCCAGAGACTGCCCCAGCTGGGGATCCATCCCATAAACAGACACCAAACCCAGACACTATTGCAATATGCCAGCAAGATTTTGCTGACAGGACCCTGATATAGCTATCTCTTGTGAGGTTATGCCAGTGCCTGGCAAATACAGAAGTGGATGTTCACAGTCATCTATTGGATGGAATACAGGGCTCCCAATGAAGGAGCTAAAGAAAGCACCCAAGAAGCTAAAGGGGTCTTCAACCTTATAGGAGGAACAACAATATGAGAGGTTCCCTCTTGATGTGGTAAAAACATAGATTAAATAAATAGTCTTTGGTATATTTCTTTCTTCCTCTTTTCATTCCTCTGGGAGATATTCTCTAACTGCTTTTTAGAGACAGCCAACTTTATCTACCTTGGCTCCCCCAACACAAGTCTGTCATGGAACCAATGCCCATTAGACACTTTGTATCCTACTTGAACAAAACAGTTGAGACCAGTTATGTGGGGGAGACTAATGAGCTCTGGTGGTAACCGAAATGATAACTCTAGCTGGGAAAACACTAATAAGCCCGATTAGGGAGGTTTATATAGTTCATGAAAGAGCAATTGAATGTCTACCTAAACAGTATCTCTCTTTTCTTACACTGCATATCACTTAATTTCTATTGACTGATATTTCTAAGCCTATCAATTATTTAAATACAAGGAAAGCATTATTAGGACATGTTGAAAGATGATGGCTTTTAGAGAAAGAATATCCCATTCTTATAAGATCTGAGAGAAAGGCAGAACAATAATATCAACTGACATGACCACCCAGAGCTCCTAAGGACTAAACCACCAACCAAAGAGTACACATGGAGGGATCCATACCTCCAGCTTCATATGTAGCAGAGGATTGCATCAATGGGAGGGGAAGCCCTTGGTTCTGAGGAGGCATGATACCACAGTGTAAGGGGATGCTAGAGTGGTGAGGTGGGAATGGGGTTGTGGGGAAGCACTCTCATAGATGGAAAGGGAATGGGGGAGGGATGTGGTTATGTGGAGGGGAAACCTTGGGGTCAACATTATAAATGTAAATAAATAAAATAACCAATAAAAATCAATTGATATGAGAAGTATCTAACTTCCTAACCTTTGTTTTATATCTGTAACATGGAAAAAGTAACACCTGTTAACATTGCTGAAAATTGAATGAGGTGATGGTTCAGGTAGTGCTTACAGAGCTGGAATATTGATTTCAGTGAAACTAAATATCCTATCTAGAGAAGGGCTTACACTCTGCTTTGCATCTCCTGAGCATACTGACCTAATGCTTCAAGATCTATACTGCTGCCCAGCATAGAGTCCCAGACTCAAGCCTTTGGACATATACTCTAATTCCTTCTGGAGTTCTGAGACAAGGAACCAGTCCATTCATTTGTATAAATTTAGAAACTGACTGAACTTACAGTTTCAGTTTGAATCACTGTAAAAGTAGAGGCAAAGAGGTTCCCACAAGGCAGTGTTCCACTACTATCCTGAGATGGAGCTGGATTGGATTCTAAAATGGAAGCTCTAAATAACAGAGAGATCAGGTCAAAGCATATCTTAAGGAGGTTGCTATGGACAGCATGTCAGTGTTGTCTCAGGTTGGACATTAAGACAAAAGTGATGCTCTGTGTAGCTATGTCTGTAGGCAGAGATCTGGGAAGAGACAGTTTATGGAATGTGGGCTCAGGGCCAGGGACGAGGCCAAATTCATTCACTGTTTTGAGCAACAACATAAAACATTTTTATCTGTGGCTGAAGATGTTCAAGGTCCCAACTTGTGTTCAAACCTACTTACTGGAAATAGCCTGCAGATGGCTGGTCACAAACATGTCAAGGTAGTCTGAATTTCAGCTAGAAAACAGAAAGTGGGAAGAACCCATACTAGAAAAGATAAAAATATGATTTCATTCATTCATACATTTACTATGAACTAAATTCTCAATGAAAGACAGACATGAATGCACTCCAGCTAACATATAGAGCCTTTGTTCCATGGGAATGTGCTGCAGACCCTTTTTGATCCCTCTCTTCGTAGAACAGGTCTCTAGTTTCAAGTGGACAAGGAGTCAGCGAATGAATGACAAACAGAAGCAACACAAGAGATTGTGTAGAATCTGAATGTATTGTCACAAAGTGAACACCAGTCTTATATAATACAGAAAACAAAGGGGTAGGATGTCATAGCAGACAAAATACATTGAAGTTACCTGGCACAAAACAAAGGAATGATTCAAAAGGGCTTACAGGAACCAGGTAATATTTACAGTAAAGATAAAATAGCTCTGCTTAGGGGCAGCTAATGACAGGTAAGGATTTCACACCCTAGTCACAATTTGTGCTACTCCTTTGAGCCTTGTGAAAGCTAGCACCAGGGGTTCTTAGTAAATGCCTGATTATGCTGATTCTTTGGGCCTAGTGAAGAAACCTGTCTCAGGGGAATTCCCTAACTCTTTCATGATAAACCCACCTATTCACTAGGCCATTGTGTATTCCCTTCTTTGAGTGAGAATGGCTACTGTCCTAAGTAATCACTCTGCAGTCTAGCCCTGAGCTATTCTAGCTCTGTTCTTTGTAATGCCTAATTAGTTTCACTGACTCTACTAGAAGTAAATTTGAATGTTACTGAATAGGTAACCTCACTGAATTTCTAGTAGAAACAGGTAGAAGTCCTTTAAGAGGAAGCACAAAAATCCCTGAAAGAATTGCAGGAAAACACTGCTAAATAGGTAGAAGTACTTGAAGTGGAAACACAAAAATCTCTTAAAGAATTACAGGAAAACACAACCAAACAAGTGATGGAATTGAACAAAACCATCCAAGATCTAAAAATGGAAGTAGAAACAATAAAGAAAACCCAAAGGGAGACAACTCTGGAGATAGAAATTCTAGGGAAAAAAATCAGGAACCATAGATACAAACATCAGCAACAGAATACAAGAGGTGGAAGAGAGAATCTCAGGTGCAGAAGATTCCATAGGGAACATGGACACAATAATCAAAGAACATGCAAAATGCAAAAAGATCCTAAGTCAAAACATTCAGGAAATACAGGATAATAGGAGTAGATGATAATGAAGATTTTCAACTTAAAGGGTCAGCAAATATCTTCAACAAAATTATAGAAGAAAACTTCCCAAACCTAAAGAAAGAGATGCCCATGAATATACAAGAAGCCTACAGAACTCCAAATAGACTGGATCAGAAAAGAAATTCCTCCCGACACATAATAATCAGAACAACAAATGCACTAAATAAAGATACAATATTAAAAGTAGTAAGGGAAAAGGTAATCTCTGGTGTTAGATGTTCTTGCTGTCTCTGGCTGGAACTTGTTCCTCCTGTGAGTCTGTAAGCCTGTGTCTGCACTACTGGGAGACCAGTTCTCTCCTGGCAAGACTAGTGCACAGAGGGCTGTGCAACTGCCCCACCTCCTGGGTGCAGATATAGGTCTATAGGATCCTTCCCAGCTGCTCTGCCACTTCTGTTCTTATGCTTGACTCCTGCCATCTGATTATCTCAAGTGTCCCATGCCCCTGCTATACCATATTGGAGCCTGTCCTTCCTCTAATCCCAGTTGAGTCAGAACTCCTCACAGTCCAGCTTTCTCTATGATCCTATGATTCCGGGATACTGTGAATCACAGGTATGTCAGAGTTCCCAGGAGTCAAGCTTCCTCTGAGACCCTGAGATCCTGGTGTGACCAAGCTCCTGGGATCCTGGGATCTTGGTATGTTGGGATCTTAAGATCCTGGGCATGTTAGAACACCTGGAAGAAGTATCTCCTCTGGGGGCTGTGGGGTTCTCCATTGAGATTGCAACCAAGGTAGACCACTGCTGACTGGAAGGACCTCAAACCACTGGTTGGGCATGGTTCCTGCATACCTGAATCTTGCTGGTCCCAGTCACTCCCGGTGGTGTGTTGGATCAGATGTTGTGTTCTACTCACCAGTCATCCTAAGATCTTGGGCATGCTGGAGCACCTGGGGAGTGGAGAGTCAGTCCTCTGTGGACCATGGGACTGTTGGCCGAGCTTGCACCCAAGGTAGCCTGGCGCTGGTGCCCACTTCTTCATGTTTTGTGAGCAGTACAAAACATATATTTGAGTGTATCAGGTATTGTGCTTTATACCAAATGGATACATTACCCCTGATTCCATATGTTGAAAGTCATTCCCCAGAATGACATTATATGGCATCAGATGCCAGTAAAGTGTATGTATAGGTGGAGAGTTTGATAGTTTATTGAGTTATGGAGGTGGAACCCACATAAATGTGGTTAGTATCCTTATTAAAGCCTTTCTTTCATGTAAGGGCACAGGAAAAGGGTATCTTTTTTGAGTTGTGAAGGGGCCTTCACTAGACATGGAGTCTTTCAGATTCTAGAACAGTAAGAAATAAATTTCTAGTATCTATGAGTCATTTAGCCAGCCAACAGTTTTCTGTCATAGCAGTCTGAATGGACTATGGCAGATCCTAAGCTGGATTATGTCCAGCTGGAATATTTATCCTACAAGCTAAAGAAGCATCAATTTCACTGATATGCTGAACAGTAACAAGAGGTTGGCAGGCTTCTTTCTACAACTATGTCTATTGACTAAGTTTTTTTTTTTTCCTGGCTCACATTATAGGTGAGCATATAGGTAAGTGAGAAGCCTGTTGCATACACTAAAATCCATACAAAAATAAAAGGAAATGAATGAAACTCTGCCAAACATCCATTCCACAAATGGATTCTGTCAAACATCTCAGAAAATTTTATTTTCAAAATACATTCTGTTAGAAATTTCAGGGCTTCTTTTCTCTGTCAAAGTGAAACTATTTGGGTAATATGGTTAATTTGGGTTACTATTGCATCTATCCTGAAGGAATGAGTTTAATGAAGTGTCTGCCAAGGCTAAGGAGTGTATGTGTCAGGCACTGGGATGTCACATGTGGAGCACCAAGTGAAGCTAAAGGTACTTTGTGTGTATTTTGAGTTGCTGCAGTACTTGACAGAAGCCTAATAGATAAACAGGATGTAATCTGATAGAACCAGGAAAGCTATAGTGAAAGCTGGGGAATGCCTTGCTCCCATGCATGCTTCTACCAGCACTTTCTCTCTTTGACGACTAGTTTTTCATAGAGGCAGAAGCTTCATTTCTCTGAGCTTACACAGCATCTACTTCCAGAAACCAAACCACACCAGAGTCAGAACCTCTGGACCTGACTCTGCATATCTAGAAAATTACTGGACTCTGTCCATATTGTGTTCAATATCTAGTCACAGGTATGCCAATCTTAGTCATGGGGATGAGACTTTCTGTGTGACCAGACTGTACAGAGCCCAGTTAAGTCCTAGGAGAAATAGAATCTTTGGTCATACCCTAAAAGTGAATGTCATAAAAACTGTCCACATTCTCAATTTTGTATCATTGTAAGTATTAAACTAGGAGTGGAATTTTCATTGTAATCACTATATAACAATGTTAAAGATGTGAATTACTGTGTAGTAAAATCATACAATCTGATTTTCAGCAAGGACATAGAAAAAAAGCGGGAGACCCCACACTGGCAAAGAAGAAAATATGATTTCATTCATCCATGGATTCACGTCTGATAAATCTTCAATAAAAGACAGATAGGAGTGCAGTCCATCTGACAGAGTCTCTGTTCCGTGACTATGAAATTGTATGGGAAGACAGAAAACTAAAACATAAGTTATAGATAGATATGTGTATATATATATATGTGTGTGTGTGTGTGTGTGTGTGTGTATAACACTGTGCATGACATGTATACATAATTGTATATACATACAAACTAATTACTATTTATAATATATGTATATAACACATGCATATACAAATTACTATTTAATGATTAAAATAATACATAGATAAATAAGAATAGTTAAAAAGAATTTTTCATTCTAAGTACAAAAATAGTTTCATTGTGTGATGGTTAGTTTTAAGTTTGGATTGTCAACTGCACACTATCTAGTGTCATCTGGGAAAAGATTTATAGAGTCTCAGTGATAGATTGTCTAGATCATGCTGGCCTGTGGATATATCTGTGGAGAAATGTTTACCTTGCTTATGCTAATTTATCTAATGCTCAGCCTACAGTGGGTGGCACCATTCCATGGACTTATGAACTGGAATATATCAGATGAACAATGTGAGCTGTGTATAGACATACACGTATTTCATTCTCTCCCATTCTTCTCTGTGGATGTGACAAAATGAGGTTCCTGCCATACTGGCTTCTCTACAATGATGGAATGTAATCTGGAATTCTAAGACAAATAAATCCTTTCTTCCTTAGTGACTTTTGTTGAGCTATTTAGTCACAGCAATAGGAACCAAAACAAAAGCATGAAAATACATCTTGTTCTGAAACATGGATAACTAAACCAGAATATAATGAACTGGCTTTTTTTTTATCTGAAACTTGTTTTTTAATTAGGTATTTATTTCTTTTACATTTCCAATGCTATCCCAAAAGTCCCCCACATGCTCTCCCACCCACTCCCCCACCCACCCACTCCCACTTCTTGGCCCTGGCACTCCCCTGTACTGAGGCATATAAGGTTTGCACGACCAATAGGCCTCCCTTTCCACTGATGGCTGACTAGGCCATCTTCTGATACGTATGCAGATAGAGACAAGAGCTCTGGGGGGTACTAGATAGTTCATATTGTTGTTCCACCTATAGAGTTGCAGATCCTTTTAGCTCCTTGGGTACTTTCTCTAGCTCCTCCATTGGGGGCCCTGTGATCCATTCAGTAGCTGACTGTGAGCATCCACTTCTGTGTTTGCTAGGCCCCGGCATTGTCTCAGAAGAGACAACTATATCTGGGTCCTTTCAGCAAAATCTTGCTAGTGTATGCAATGTTGTCAGTGTTTGGAAGCTGATTATGGGATGGATCCCCAGATATGGTAGTTTCTAGATGGTCCATCCTTTCGTCTCAGCTACAAAATTTGTCTCTGTAATTCCTTCCATGGGTGTTTTGTTCCCAATTCTAAGAAGGGGCAAAGTGTCCACACTTTGGTCTTCATTCTTCTTGAGTTTCCTGTGTTTTGCAAATTGTATCTTATATCTTGGGTATTCTAAGTTTCTGGACTAATATCCACTTATCAGTGAGTACATATTGTGTGAGTTCTTTTGTAATTAGGTGACCTCACTCAGGATAATGCCCTCCAGTTCCATCCATTGGCCTAGGATTTTCATATATTCATTCTTTTTAATATCTGAGTAGTATGTCATTAATAGTCTCCCAACCAAAAAAGCCCAGGACCAGATGGGTTTAGTGCAGAGTTCTATCAGACCTTCAAAGAAGATCTAATCCCAGTTCTTCACAAACTATTCCACAAAATTGAAGCAGAAGGTATTCTACCCAACTCATTCTATGAAGCCACAATTACTCTGATACCTAAACCACAGAAAGACCTAACAAAGATAGAGAACTTCAGACCAATTTCCCTTATGAATATCGATGCAAAAATCCTCAATATAGTTCTCACTAACCGAATCCAAGAATACATCAAAACAATCATCCATCCTGACCAAGTAGGATTCATTCCAGGGATGCAGGGATGGTTCAATATATGGAAATCCATCAACGTGATCCAGTACATAAATAAACTCAAAGACAAAAACCACATGATCATCTCGTTAGACACGGAGAAAGCATTTGGCAAAATCCAACACCCATTCATGATAAAAGTTTGGAAAGATCAGTAATTCAAGGCCCATACCTAAACATGATAAAAGCAATCTACAGCAAACCAGTAGCCAATATCAAAGTAAATGGTGAGAAGCTGGAAGCAATCCCACTAAAATCAGGGACTAGACAAGGCTGTCCACTCTCTCCCTACCTACTCAACAATGTACTTGAAGTCCTAGCCAGAGCAATAAGACAACCAAAGGAGATCAAGGGGATACAAATTGGCAAAGAAGTAGTCAAAATATCACTTTTTGCAGATCATATGATAGTATATATAAGTGACCCTAAAAATTCCACCAGAGAACTCCTAAACCTGATAAATAGCTTCAGTGAAGTAGCTGGATATAAAATTAACTCAAACAAGTCAATGGCCTTTCTCTACACAAATAATAAACAGGCTGAGAAAGAAATTTGGGAAACAACACCTTTATCAATAGTCACAAATAATATAAAATACCTTGGTGTAACTCTAACTAAGGAAGTGAAAGATCGGTATAAAAACTTCAAGTCTCTGAAGAAAGAAATTAAAGAAGATCTCAGAAGATGGAAAGTTCTCCCATGATCATGAATTGGCAGGATCAATATAGTAAAAATGGCTATCTTGCCAAAAGAAATCTACAGATTCAATGCAATCCCCATCAAAATTCCAACTCAATTCTTCAATGAATTAGAAAGGGCAATCTGCAAATTCATCTGGAATAACAAAAAACCTAGGATAGCAAAAACTCTGCTCAGGGATAAAAAAAAAATCTCTGGTAGAATCACCATGCCTGACCTAAAGCTTTACTACAGAGCAATTGTGATAAAAAAACTGCATGGTACTGGTATAGCAACAGACAAGTAGACCAATGGAATAGAATTGAAGACCCAGAAATGAACCCACACACCTATGGTCACTTGATCTTTGAAAAGGGAGCAAAAACCATCTAGTGGAAAAAAGACAGCATTTTCAGCAAATGGTGCTGGCACAACTGGTGGTTATCATGTAGAAGAATGCGAATTGATCCATTCCTATCTCCTTGTTCTAAAGTCAAATCTAAGTGCATTAAGGAACTCCACATAAAACCAGACAGTGAAACTTATAGAAGAGAAAGTGGGGAAAAGCCTCAAAGATATGGGTACAGGGGAAAAATTCCTGAATAGAACAGCAATGGCTTGTGTTGTAACATCGAGAATTGACAAATGGGACCTCATGAAACTGCAAAGCTTCTGCAAGGCAAAAGACACAGTCAATAAGACAAAAAAACCACCAACAGATTGGGAAAGGATCTTTACCTATCCTAAATCAGATAGGGGACTAATATCCAATATATATATAAAGAACTCAAGAAGGTGGAGTCCAGAAAATCAAATAACCCCATTAAAAATGGGGCTCAGAGCTAAACAATGAATTCTCACCTGAGGAATACCGAATGGCAGAGAAGCACCTGAAAAAATGTTCAGCTTCCTTACTCATCAGGGAAATGCAAATCAGACCAACCCTGAGATTCCATCTCACACCAGTCAGAATGGCTAAAATCAAAACTTCAGGTGACAGCAGATGCTGGTGAGGATGTGGAGAAAGAGGAAAGTTCCTCCATTGTTGGTGGGATTGCAAGCTTGTACAACCACTCTGGAAATCAGTCTGGCAGTTCCTCAGAAAATTGGATATCGTACTACCGGAGGATCCAGCAATACCTCTCCTGGGCATATATCCAGAAGATGTTCCAACTGGTAAGAAAGACACATGCTCCACTATGTTCATATTAGCCTTATTTATAATAGCCAGAAGCTGGAAAGAACCCAGATGCCCCTCAACAGAGGAATGGATAGAGAAAATGTGGTACATTTACACAATGGAACATTGGCTTTCATTTAACTGTTTGAAGTATACTTAAACTAAACCCAATGTTAAGAATAAGCAGCTTCTTTTATTCTTTGAAAGAAATGCCCGCCTTGTGTTATCTTCAAGCAATATCATTGAGATTACCTTTGATGAGACTTTCTAGCAGAGATGACTAAATTAAGCTCCTGAAAGATCATTTCTGATATTAGATGCACATTCATGGCCCTAAAGCTCCCTTAGAATGGTCCAGGCACACAAAGGGCCCAGTCACTCAACATTGAACAAAGCTATTGTACACTGACTGAAATTATATGAGTTGTGATAATCTCACCATCTCATCTGACCTGTGCCAGTAAGATAAATAGTTCCTGTACCCTTACCCCAGGTCAGCCTTCTGAAATTTGTGACTATGTTTATACTCATATAGACCTTACCATAGCTTGCCACAATTTCCCTGGGTGGGGAAACCCTAGTATTGTATCATTGCTGGTGTTGTTGTTTCCTTGTTGTTTGGTGAAGGTATTTAGTTATCATTGTTTGGTTATCAAGAGAAAGGTTTTGGAGAAACTTATAAGCTAAGTTTCAGCCAGGTTAGGTGCTGTTTTGGTTTAATCAACTTAATAATTTTCTTTCTTGTGTCCCTTTCTTCTTTTCCTCCTCATCCTTTCTTCCTTCTCCTGTCATTCTTCCCTTTCTTCCTCTAGCCCCTTTCTTTCTCTCTGGGCCTCACACATATGAGGCGAGTGCTTTATCAAAAATCAATATTATTGTCCATTTTTTTTTTCAATAAAGGTATCTATTCTCAAATTTTCAGAATGATTCTATAGTAGTTTCTCATATTGTCTGGGAGTTATGAACAAGTTCTGTGTGTATGAACAGTGGATATGCTTAGCTTGTAATATATGTATTGGTGTTTTATACAAGGTTATATGGAGAGATTTGCTTTTCCCCATGAAAGCTATGTAGTAGAGATGAGGCTTCCAGCTCTGGTCCAGCTTGCTTTTTCCATGTCCTGTTTAAGTATTTCTTTATCTTCATCTGCCTGGCATTCCTGAAGTCTCCTTACTACAGTAAAGCAAACAAATTAGCGTTTTATAAAATATTTTCTAGAGGGAAGAGTTTTGTAACCCAAAAATAAATGTGCCTTTACCATTATGCTTAAAAATATATTGAACATGCTATTAAAGCATTGCTAATATGTAAATTACATTGCCATATATAAAATAAAGTATGATTTTTAAATTAAAATAAGTTGTTATTAAATGTTTAAAAGAAAACATGGAAATAGAAGGCATTTTTAAAAATGTTTTATTTATTTCTATTCCAAATGTGGCTCCCTTCCTATTTCCCACTCCAGGAGTTATTCACCCTTTCCCCCTCCCCTTTGTCCTGAGAGGGTGCTCACCCACTCACCCCCATCACCCTCATGCTGCCCACAACTCCCTACCTTTAGACATCAAGTCTCTACAGAATTAGGCACATCCTTGCCCACTGAGGCCAGACAAGGCAGTCCTCTGCTATATATGTGCCAAAGGCCACAGATAAGCTCATATCTGCTCTTTGGTTGGTATCTTAGTCTCTGGAAGCTCTGAAGGGTCCATATTAGTCAATGCTGTTGGTCTTCCTATGGAGCTACTGTTCCCTTCAGCCCCTTCAATCTTTTCCATAACTCTTCCACAGGGGTCCCTGATCTCAGTCCAATGGTTTGCTGTAAGTATCTTCATCTGTCTCAGTCAGCTTCTGGTAGAGCCTCTTAGAGGACAGCCATGCTGGGTTCCTCTCTTCTGCGATCCTCATGGTTTAATTTATCTTGATTTCTAGCAGTTTCTGCCCTCTGACTGAAGATGAGTCTTTACAGTGCAATAAGGGCCTTCAACTTTCACAGCATCCTCTAAGATAGTATTTGGATAATATGGTAGTTTTTGTGGTAGCCCCTACTCCAGTCGTTCAAAACCCACATGAAGATCAAGCTGAACATCTACTACATATGAGTGGGGAGGCCTAGGTTTTGTGGTGAGCTTTTTAATGGGTTTAGAAAGTGGAAAGAATCAGGTTTGGCATCCCTTGGTCTTTATCTTCTACTCTGTTGAACTCATCCATAGGTGTACATGGATATCTTTTTCTTTGCTGCTGTCCTCAGTAAATGGACCATGTGTACAACTGCAAACCACCCTTTCATTCGGTTTCTAGGACCACCTCCAATGAGTTCTTCCTTTCCCTTCTTACTGAAATGAAGTCCCTCCCTTCTACCATTTTGTCTGGTGTTTTCTGAATTCATTCTTTCAGATCCTATTTCTCTTCTGAGCACCATTAACTTCACTAGACATGGATAACACACAGACATCTCCTGTCATCAATCTCTGAGCCGTTCTCACATCCTTCCCAGATCTGCCTTCCTCCTGTGTCCCCTAACTCAGAAAATGGCACCCACTGTCACTGACACAGCTCAGCTTTGAAATTTCATCCCCTATGACCTCTTCATACTCACCACAAATAGCCAACCAAGCATCAAAATACCTTCCAAATGTCCTTGTGGTTCATTTTTAGCTACTATCTCTGGTCTGTAGAAAAGTGCTGGCAGTCTCATTTCACTGATCCCAGCCTTCTTTGCCCTCATATCCACCTACCTGCACTGAAGCCAAGGCAACAACACAAATGCAGTGCTGATGCCAGTCTTCTGCTTAAATCCCATCAAAAGCTTTCAGGCATGCAGAGTTAACTCTGGGTTCCCTGGCATAGATTGTACAACCTTAATCTGGCTTCTGCTTGTATTTCCAACTTCATTTCCTGCTAGACCCTCTGCTTTCAGCCATAGTTATGCGACTTGAAAGAATACATATCTCATTTGGTTTTTATCTCATTCCCAACTCTTTAATCCATAAGAGTTCCATTTTCATCTAACACATTTGCAAAAGCAAAATAACAAGTGTGATCATCTGAAATGTAATCGGGTTCTACATATGATGTGCTTGTGCTTTTCTTTTCTCTGCTGTTCATGATGCTGCTCAAAAATGTAATCCAGAGACTAGAAAATTAGCAGAGCTTAAACAAGTGAGCTATAGACTCAGAACCCAGCAAGTTCCAATGCATGTGTTCTTTTGTCTCATCTGGTTTCACACACATTCACTGACCAGTACATATCTGTGGTGATCATTCCCTATCAACTTGCTTACATAAATATTAGTGTTTAAGTTTATTTTATTCTGCCTATTCAGTCTCAATGTGTAGAATTTCTACTGAGTCCCAGGCTTTTTCCTTCCAAGTCAGTACCTCATTAAATCTCTGAGATCCAGATCTGGCTTACAGATTCTCTTCTCTGTGCAATCAATTTCTCCTCTCATGTATCCTTTTCAAAGACAATTCACTTCATCTTCTCCAGCTTACACAGTATAGTATATATCCTCCTGATACTATTTGAGAAACTATAGCACCTTAGAGCTATGTGGTTTTATTCTCTTGTACTTGTCTAAAGTCTATACAAGTTGTCAGAAGCTTGGTCACTGCTGTGATTTCAGAGTTTAGTCTTGTGTTAGGTAATTGCTTACTAAATCTTCATCAAATAAGTCAGCTATAGCTCCTTAGGGAAAATAATAGAACTTATTAGTCCCATTGTTTCCATTATTTATAAGGCCATTTATAGACTCTCAAAGCATTAGAATATGAAACAATCTTTGAAATCACCAGAGAGTAGTTATAAAAATCTACCAGAAAAAAATTTCTCAGTCAAGTTTGCATGGATAATTAGAAGGAACTTCTAGAAGATTCTATTAGAGTCCAGTCTTATTTTAAAAACACAGATCTGATAATGAACTCTGAGCCTGGTCACTGTCCTCTATGAGGGGTGTTCTCAATCTTAGACAAAAAATTCTCCAGGCCATTGCCTGCAGAATACCCTCTGTGTCTGCTCCATTCCCACCAGGCCAATTTGCTGGAACTCAGGTTTTGTTAAGTGTCTTCCAATTTTTCAGATGTCAGCTGGTCACAGACACTGCACTATTCCAATCATACATGTCACTGAGATTGTTCACTCACAAGCTTGGAGATAATGGTGATGATAATGGTGATTGTGGTGATAGTGGTAGTAGTGATGATGATTGTGATGGTGATGGTGAAGATGGTGGTGCTAGTAATAATGATGGTGGTAATGGTCATAGTAGTTATGGTGGAGATAACAAGTCCTAGCATCAAATAGTCCTGCCTAGCCCTACTCCAAGAACAACCTCCTGTCTGTAGTTTTAATTTCCTCTGGCACACCTGCTCTTTCAGGAGTCAGCTTCTAGCAGCACATCTCAGGACTGACTTCCAAAGGATGGTGAGTTCAAGTTGATGAAGAGACTCATTTCCTCCTCTTTCTTAGTAGTAAAATTGCTTCCAATTTTCTATGCAAGAGGCAACACTGTTTTTTGAATACATAGATCAGATGTAAAAGTAGGAGAGATCTGTGTTTAAATGTCAGTATCTAGCATAGAGAAAGTCTGCATATTTCTTCTTTCCCCCTATTTCAGGGTATAGCAGGTAATTACTAGGGCTCTCCCTTGTCTCTAAATGTTGTCAAATCACTATCTAAATGTGTATGTTTATACCCAGAGACCTGGGCTATTATCAACTTTGGTCAGATAAGCTTCTTTTTGTAGGTAAAAGTCAATGCAGGTAACCAACCAGTCAATGTGTTGAAAAATAAGAAATCATCTGTGTTTGGTCTCAAATGGGACATCTTTACCAACTATCTCTTTTACTAGGGCTCAAGAAATATCATAGAAGGGGTAGAAATAGCTTAAGGGCCTGAAGATGGATGAGAACAGTGCATTTATGTTTCTTCTTGTTATGATAGGGCGGCTACACCATGAACTCACAATAGCTGTTTGTATCTACACAAGACTAGCCTGCCAGGAGATACTCTTCAGCTCCCAGGTTTCAGTGGGAATTTATTGGCAGCAGATAGCTGCTAAAGAAAGGAGACGCATTTTTATTTCACAGTATGGCCATTTGTAGGTTCCTCATGCTTCAGTGAATGATGTGACACCCACACATCTATAAACAACACTAATTAGACTTAGTGGATTATCAAAAAAAAAAAAACCAACAACAAATAGAGTTAAAATAGGAACTAGGATTGGTGAGGGACTACAGAAACAGCAAAAAGAGTTGAAGAAGTGAAATGAGGCATTGATTTGATCATAATTCATTATACATGTAAATAATGAATAAAATAATAAAGTATAAAATTAACTAATAAAATTTCCTTCAGGTTCAACCAACGTATTTCTCCAGCTTTGAAATGTACTTCAGGCTCCACAAAATGTTCAAGTTTAATGAGAAACTTTTGACCTTTATCATCTGAATTCTTAAAACCTAAGCCACCCTAAGCCCTTTGTGCCTTACTTCCACTGTTCTATGGCCCAGTGCAGAGACATTCATCCCCAGAGAGTGGGAATGCTTGCTGAAAATTACTCAGCGTTTAAATGTCAAGATGACTGAGACTACACCTCCATAAATAATTTATGTAAAGGACAGACATGAGGCAGCTCCAGTTTCCAGGCTACCAGAGTCCTTAAGGGCCATAATTCCAGCCCACTCTATTTGAGAAAAAGAGCAGAGAAGAGAAAGAGATGGCCATCACCATCACCCATAGCAACTCCCTCCATCTCTCCTGATATCTCCTTTATATCAGATGGCTCACCTTTCTAGTGAAATTACTTTTCATTTCTTCCTGTTCATAGAACAAAAAAGGAGAGGGACCCTAAGTCTCAAAGAAATATTCCCGTGCTCACTGCATCCTGAAAAGCCAGCCACTCTTACTTCAGTTTTCTCTAGGTGATGGCAAACATGGATTTCTAAAGCCCAGGAGGAAATAGATGACAGAGACAAGAAGCTTCCTCAAAAAAAGATATTTTTTCTTGTCTTTCCAAAGGACTGAGACTTGACTCCACCATGAGATAATGTTTTGATTTGCTTCTTAGCATAGCAGAAATAGCAACTGAAATTTTGCAAGGCATAAAGCAACAGTAAGAATTGGAACACATACCCTTTCCTGAACATTGGAGAGAGATTCTAACCCTCTTTACCTGAAGAACAAATTAATCTCCCAGCCATTTCTCTTGCACAGAAGTAATTTTCTAATTCGTTTCTTTTCAACAGAGTTTCTGTCTTCCTAATTTTTAAAAGCTAAGCCAAATGCAATGTGCATGTGTGTATTCACGCACACACACACACACACACACACATACACACACACATTCATACACATACAAACAAACATACACAAATATTCACGTATGCACATGTATGTACATATATACACTTTCACATATGCATATACACAAGTGCTCCCATACACATGGATACACATACATGTTCTCACATAGATAAACACATAAAGCACACATATTTTTCTGGTACTAGCATTTGATGGAGCTTAGATTTGTGCTCGGTAGCACAGTCTATATATCCTACCCACAGAAGGAGGGCCACCTTTGTATATGCTCAGACTGAGGCCAACAAAGTAACATAAAAATGGGTTTATGATGCTGGGCTGCAAAGAATCCAGATGCACTATGCAACTATAGACATCAGCCAACAACACATCCAGGTGTCCAGTGCAGTTGCAGACAGCAAAACCTCAGCATAGCAATGAGTCAGATATAGAAGTAGAGAAGTAAATCTAAGACATCTGTGTCTCTGCCAAAAGCTTTTATCCCTTCATGTCAAGAAAGAAAGGGCTCTAGCTCATGCAAATAGTTATCAAGTGGTTGATATGGTAGATGGTCTCTTCCTTTGAAATATCAAGTCATCATATACAACTTCTTATTAGATTACTGATGCCTGTGTTGCGTTTTACCTGTGTCTTACTCCTCTTGATTTAGCAACAGAATTTGACCTAGTGGGTCACTTGCCCTCAACGGTTTTATTTTCTCTTGGTTTGTCTCATTCTGTCTTGCATTATTCTTCCTCCCTGAGTTATCAGTAAACCAAGCTCTAAACATTATAAACCCTGTATGATCAGTATTTAGACATGTAAGCTGCCTCACTGATGAATACCAGGAAGTGAGTTCACAGGGATATTCATAGATAACACTTGATACATAGCCTCTGAAGCTGTGTGGTCTCCAGCATGATTGCAGACTGGATGGTGCTGGTCTGTAAGTATCAGTCCATGGTGACACAAGGAGAAACAAGACCATTTAAGAACATTTGGAGCAGGAATCTTGGGTCAGGTATAGATAGTTGGGGCACTCCTGAATTGTGCTGAATCACTAGGTTTTGGAAGCTGGGTATCAGGTATATATAAGACAGTGATGCAATGGGTGGCCATTGTAATTATTTTTCTATTGCTATCATAAAAATACCACAGCCAAGGGAATTTATAGGAGGAAAATTTTATTTTGGTTTACAGTTACAGAGCCATATGAGTTCCTCACGTTGTGGGGAAGTAGCAGGTTGAAGGGCACAGGGACTGTGCCATCAGGAAAACTGGCACAGGACTGCAGAGGTGGAGCATGTTCAAACCCAAGAAATCTCAAAATGTGAGATCTCAGATCTCATCCTGAGACCAGCAGAAGTGGATCTCATCCTGAGACCAGCAGATGTACTGTTTCTGTGCCTACCTCAGAGCAGTGTAACCCCCAACCAGGTGGTCACAGATAATTAATCATATAGCCCAGCAAATGGAACACCATTCCATGCTAATGAGGTGTCTCAGCACCTTAGCTTTCAGGCAGGGATCTTTTCCCTCCCTGGATATCCTCACACCATTCCCCAGACTATATAACCCTTGGTTTACTCCAAATGAAATGTGTGTGTTCAAACACACCATGAATATATATATTCTCATGCTATGATTGTCTCACTAATGATCATTGGGAAAGCCCTTCATCTAAAAGCCACAACACTGAGATCATTGGAGAAGGGCTTCCCGCTCCCCACCTGTCCAGCACTTGCTACCAACCAGACCAGGATCTTTCCCAATTGGATTACGATTCATTCTTTGAGCCCAGCTTGCAGCAGTGTCTGGACGCCCTGAGAGGGAAACAGAAGAGGATGCATAACCACAACACTCATCCTGGAGTCCCTTTCACCTGACCTGGACTGGCAGGTAGCATTGACTGACAATCTGAATGGAAGATACAGACTGCAGGTCCCATCTGTTCTGGACTTTGCCCAGCCCTCCCCAAGTAGATGTACCAGAGGCATCTTGATACCCCAAAAGGAGAGGTGGAATCTGTAACCACAGCAGACATGGCAAAAGGCATGGTGACTGGGGAAACAAACTGAAGACTCACATCTTCAATCTCAAGCAAGGAGCAGAGAGAATACACTGGAAATGGCTTGAGTCTTTAAACTCTCAAAGCCCAACCCTAGTGACACACTTTGTTCAGCAACTCCATACCTTCTAAATGTCCTGAAAAAGCAACTGGAATCAAAGTGTTATGAAGATGTGAGTCTATGGATGACCTTTTTATTAAAATAATTTAGTGTCAACATAAGTAATTTAGTGCCACAGAAAAAGAAATCCCAGATTCAGACTCACCTATACATGAACAACTGAGTTTTGTTTTGTTTTGTTTTGTTTTTAATTAGGTAATTTCCTCAATTACATTTCCAATGCTATCCAAAAAGTCCCCAATACACTCCCCCCCCCAGTCCCCCACCCACCCACCCCCACCCCTTGGCCCTGGCATTCCCCTGTACTGGGGCATATAAAGTTGGCAAGTCCAATGGGCCTCTCTTTCCAGTGATGGCCTACTAGGCCATCTTTTGATACAAATGCAGCTAGAGACAATAGCTCTGGGGTACTGGTTAGTTCCTAATAATGATCCACCTATGGGGTTGCAGTTCCCTTTAGCTCCTTGGGTACTTTCTCTAGCTCCTCCATTGGGGGCCCTGTGATACATCCAATAGCTGACTGTGAGCATCCACTTCTGTGTTTGCTAGGCCCCGGCATTGTCTCACCAGAGACAGCTATATCTGGGTCCTTTCAGCAAAATCTTGCTAGTGTATGCAATGGTGTCAGCGTTTGGAAGCTGATTATGGGATGGATCCCTGGATATGGTCTTTAGATGGTCCATCCTTTCTTCACAACTCCAAACTTTATCTCTGTAACTCTTTCCATGGGTGTTTTGTTCCCAATTCCAAGAAGGGGCACAGTGTCCACACTTTGGTCTTCCTTCTTCTTGAGTTTCATGCATTTAACAAATTGTATCTTATATCTTGGGTATCCTAAGTTTTGGGGCTAATATCCACTTATCAGTGAGTACATATTGTGTGAGTTCCTTTGTGAATATGTTACCTCACTCAGAATGATGCCCTCCAGATCCATCCATTTGCCTAGGAATTTCATAAATTCATTCCTTTTAATAGCTGAGTAGTACTCCATTGTGTAAATGTACCACATTTTCTGTATCCATTCCTCTGTTGAGGGGCATCTGAGTTCTTTCCAGCTTCTGGCTATTATAAATAGGGCTGCTATGAACATAGTGGAGCATGTGTCCTTCTTACCGGTTGGACCATCTTCTGGATATATGCCCAGGAGAGGTATTGCTGGATCCTCTGGTAGTATTATGTCCAATTTTCTGAGGAACCGCCAAACTGATTTCCAGAGTGGTTGTACCAGCTTGCAATCCCACCAACAATGAAGGAGTGTTCCTCTTTCTCCACATCCTCGCCAGCATCTGCTGTCACCTGAATTTTTGATCTTAGCCATTCTGACTGGTGTGAGGTGGAATCTCAGGGTTGTTTTGATTTGCATTTCCCTCATGATTAAGGATGTTGAACATTTTTTCAGGTGCTTCTCTGCCATTCTGTATTCCTCAGGTGAGAATTCTTTGTTCAGTTCTGAGCCCCATTTTTTAACGGGGTTATTTGATTTTCTGGAGTCCACCTTCTTGAGTTCCTTATATATATTGGATATTAGTCCCCTATCTGATTTAGGATAGGTAAAGATCCTTTCCCAATCTGTTGGTGGTCTTTTTGTCTTATTGATGGTGTCTTTTGCCTCGCAGAAGCTTTGCAACTTTATGAGGTCCCATTTATCGATTTTCGATCTTACAGCACAAGCCTTTGCTGTTCTATTCAGGAATTTTTCCCCTGTACCCATATCTTCCAGGCTTTTCCATACTTTCTCCTCTATAAGTTTCAGTGTCTCTGGTTTTATGTGGAGTTCCTTAATCCACTTAGATTTGACCTTGGTACAAGGAGATAGGAATGGATCAATTCGCATTCTTCTACATGATAACCACCAGTTGTGCCAGCACCATTTGTTGAAAATGCTGTCTTTTTTCCACTGGATGGTTTTTGCTCCCTTGTCAAAGATCAAGTGACCATAGGTATGTGGGTTGATCTCAGGGTCTTCAATTCTGTTCCATTGGTCTACTTGTCTGTTGCTATACCAGTACCATGCAGTTTTTATCACAATTGCTCTGTAGTATAGCTTTAGGTCAGGCATGGTGATTCCTCCAGAGGTTCTTTTATCCTTGAGAAGAGTTTTTGCTATCCTAGGTTTTTTGTTGTTCCAGATGAATTTGCAGATTGCCCTTTCCAATTCGTTGAAGAATTGAGTTGGAATTTTGATGGGGATTTCATTGAATCTGTAGATTGCTTTTGGCAAGATAGCCATTTTTACAATGTTGATCCTGCCAATCCATGAGCATGGGAGGTTTTTCCATCTTCTGAGATCTTCTTTAATTTCTTTCTTCAGGGACTTGAAGTTCTTGTCATACAGATCTTTCACTTCCTTACTTAGAGTCACACCAAGGTATTTTATATTGTTTGTGACTATTGAGAAGGGTGTTGTTTCCCTAATTTCCTTCTCTGCTTGTTTATCCTTTGTGTACAGAAAGGCCATTGACTTGCTTGAGTTAATTTTATATCCAGCTACTTCACTTAAGCTGTTTATCAGGCTTAGGAGTTCTCTGGTGGAATTTTTAGGGTCACTTATGTATACTATCATATCATCTGCAAAAAGTGATATTTTGACTTCTTCTTTTCCGATTTGTATCCCCTTGATCTCCTTTTGTTTTCTAATTGCTCTGGCTAGGACTTCAAGTACAATGTTGAATAGGTAGGGAGAGAGTGGGCAGCCTTGTCTAGTCCCTGATTTTAGTGGGATTGCTTCCAGCTTCTCACCATTTACTTTGTTGTTGGCTACTGGTTTGCTGTATATTGCTTTTATCATGATTAGGTATGGGCCTTGAATTCCTGATCTTTCCAAAACTTTTATCATGAATGGGTGTTCGATTTTGTCAAATGCTTTTTCAGCATCTAATGAGATGATCATGTGGTTTTTGTCTTTGAGTTTGTTTATATAATGGATTACATTGATGGATTTTCGTATATTGAACCATCCTTGCATCCCTGGGATGAAACCTACTTGGTCGGGATGGATGATTGTTTTGATGTGTTCTTGAATTCGGTTAGCGAGAACTTTATTGAGGATTTTTGCATCAATATTCATAAGGGAAATTGGTCTGAAGTTCTCTATCTTTGTTGGGTCTTTATGTGGTTTAGGTATCAGAGTAATTGTGGCTTCATAGAATGAGTAGGGTAGAGTACCTTCTGATTGTATTTTGTGGAATAGTTTGTGAAGAACTGGGATTAGTTCTTCTTTGAAGGTTTGCTAGAACTCTGCACTAAACCCATCTGGTCCTGGGCTTTTCTTGGTTGGAAGACTATTAATGACAGCTTCTATTTCTTTAGGGGATATGGGACTGTTTAGATCATTGACCTGATCTTGATTTAACTTTGGTACCTGGTATCTGTCTAGAAACTTGTCCATTTCATCCAGGATCTCCAGTTTTGTTGAGTATAGCCTTTTGTAGAATGATCTGATGGTGTTTTGGATTTCTTCAGGGTCTGTTGTTATGTCTCCCTTTTCATTTCTGATTTTGTTAATTGTCTTTTTTAATATGTTATTTAATAATAATTGATTTTTTAATATGTCTTTTTATTGGGGAGTTGAGTCCATTGATATTAAGAGATATTAGGGAGAAGTAATTGTTGCTTCCTTTTATTTTTGTTGTTAGAGTTGGTGTTCTGTTTTTGTGGCTGTCTTCTTTTAGGTTTGTTGAGGGATTACCTTCTTGCTTTTTCTAGGACGTGGTTTCCGTCCTTGTATTGGTTTTTTTCTGTTATTATCCTTTGAAGTGCTGGATTCGTGGAAAGATAATGTGTGAATTTGGTTTTATCGTGGAATACTTTGGTTTCTCCATCTATGGTAATTGAGAGTTTGGCTGGGTATAGTAGCCTGGGCTGGAAATTGTGTTTTCTTAGTTTCTGTATAACATCTGTTCAGACCCTTCTGGCTTTCATAGTCTCTGGTGAAAAATCTGGTGTAATTCTGATAGGCTTGCCTTTATATGTTACTTGACCTTTTTCCCTTACTGCTTTTAGTATTCTATCTTTATTTAGTGCATTTGTTGTTCTGATTATTATGTGTCGGGAGGTATTTCTTTTCTGGTCCAGTCTATTTGGAGTCCTGTAAGCTTCTTGTATGTTCATGGGCATCTCTTTCCTTAGGTCTGGGAAGTTTTCTTCTATAATGTTGTTGAAGATATTTGCTGGTCCTTTGAGTTGAAAATCTTCATTCTCATCTACTCTTATTATCCGTAGGTTTGGTCTTCTCATTTTGTCCTGGATTTCCTGGATATTTTGAGTTAGGATCTTTTTGGATTTTGTATTTTCTTTGATTGTCGTGCCGATGTTCTCTATGGAGTCTTCTGCACCTGAGATTCTCTCTTCCATCTCTTGTATTCTGTTGCTGATGCTCGTATCTATGGTTCCAGATTTCTTTCCTAGTGTTTCTATCTCCAGTGTTGCCTCAATTTGGGTTTTCTTCATTGTTTCTACTTCTCTTTTTAGGTCTTGGATGGTTTTATTCAATTCCATCACCTGTTTGGTCTGGTTTTCCTGCAATTCTTTAATGGATTTTTGTGCTTCCTCTTTAATGTCTTCTACCTGTTTAGCAGTGTTCTCCTGCAATTCTTTAAGGGATTTTTGTGCTTCCTCTTTAATGTCTTCTACCTGTTTACCAGTGTTCTTTTGTATTTCTTTAAGTGTGTTATTAAAGTCCTTCTTGATGTCCTCTACCATCATCGTGAGATATACTTTTAGAACCGGGTCTAGCTTTTCCGGTGTGTTGGGGTGCCCTGGACTGGGCGAAGTTGGAGTGCTGGGTTCTAAAGATGGTGAGTGGTCTTGGTTTCTGTTAGTAAGATTCTTACGTTTACCTTTCATCATCTGGTAATCTCTGGGATTAGTTGTTATTGTTGTCACTGTTTAAAGATTGGAGCAGACTCTGTGTTCCACTCACCAGAAGTCTCAAAATCCTGTGGCAGGTGTCGTGGGTAGCTGGCAGGTGTCAGCAGACCCTGCGCTCTAGCTACCCCAGTGCTGTTCAGACCAGAAGAGGCTTGTGGCCCTACTCAGGCCAGATTTCTGCCTCCCCAACCAAAGCAGTCTCAGGTCCCACGTGATTGGACTGGAGCAGAAGCTGTGTTCCACTCACCAGAAGTCTCAAAATCCTGTGGCGGGTGTCGTGGGTAGCTGGCAGGTGTCAGCCGACCCTGTGCTCTAGCTACCCAGGTGCTGGTCAGACCCGAAGAGGCTTGTGGCCCTACTCAGGCCGGTTTTCTGCTTCCCTAACTAATGCAGTCTCAGGTCCTGCGCGCAATTGGATTGGAGCAGAAGCTGTGTTCCACTCACCAGAAGTCTTAAGATCCTGTGGCGGGTGTTGTGGGTAGCTGGCAAGTGTCAGCCGACCCTGCGCCCTAGCTACCCCGGTGCTGGTCTGACCGGAAGAGGCTTGTGACCCTACTCAGGCCGGATTTCTGCCTCCCCAACCAAAGCAGTCTCAGGTCCCACGTGATTGGACTGGAGCAGAAGCTGTGTACCACTCACCACAAGTCTCAAAATCCTGTGGTGGGTGTCGTGGGTAGCTGGCGGGAGTCAGCCGATCCTGTGCTCTAGCTACCCAGTTGCTGGTCAGACCCGAAGAGGCTTGTGGCCCTACTCAGGCCGGATTTCTGCCTCCCCGACCAAAGCAGTCTCAGGTCCCACGTGATTGGACTGGAGCAGAAGCTGTGTTCCACTCACCAGCAGTCTCAAAATCCTGTGGTGGGTGTCGTGGGTTAGCTGGCGGGTGTCAGCTGACCCTGCGCTCTAGCTACCCAGGTGCTGGTCAGACCCGAAGAGTGAACAACTGAGTTTTGATTAAGGTCTAACACAACCCAGTAGAAAATCAGTTTTTCTCTTGGGTTACACAAAGACTTCTACCACAAGTCAGATCTATAAAAGAATAAATAGACAAATTGTGATTCATTGAAACCAAAACATCTGTTCGTAAAATAAAATTAATTTAAAGAGGAAAAATATATAACCAACATACTGAGGACCATGTACATGCATGTACATGCAAAGCTTGAATAGCCAGTTTACTAAGATGAAATAAGAATGCAAAACTAAGCATATAAAATGCATTGACATCATTAGTTACTGGAGGAACATAGCTAAAAGAATTATATTCCCTATGCTCCTAGTAGAAGAGGCAAAAAATGTAGAAGCTCTGAAAAGTGCTTGCGAGGGTATGTAGCCACATTGCTACAGGGAATACAAAATGGTAGGAGTCCTGTGGGAAGCAATTTGACAGCCATTTCATTTCAAAGTTGCACAACATGTAGCATTCAATCCATCACCCTTCTTTCCCTAATTTGCCAAAAGGACAAGTCAACATATGCCCAGAGAATGACTCATACACAGATGTTTATAGGAGTTTTCTGGAGAGGTCAAACTCAAAAAGAAATATTCAATTACAAAAGCCTTTATGAATAATGTGCTGAGGCTGAAGGGGTTTGCAGCCCCATAGGAGGAACAACAATATGAACTAACCAGTAACCCCAGAGCTCCCTGGGACTAAACCACCAATCAAAACGCATGGTGGAACTCATGGCTCTAGCTGCATATGTAGCAGAGGACCGCCTAGTCTGTCATCAGTGGGAGGAGAAGCCCTTGGTCCTGTGAAGGTTCTATGCCCCAGTATAGGGGAATGCCAGGGTCAGGAAGCAGGAGTTGGTAGGTTGGTGAGCAGTGGGAGGGGATAGGAGCTTTTCAGAGGGGAAACCAGGAAAAGGGATAACATTTGAAATGTAACTATATATATATATATATATATATATATATATATATATATATATATATATATATAATAAAATGTATAATGTGCTGTACCTATAGAGTGTGGCATACTTCCAAATAAAAGTGAGTGAAATGTTGATACATGTAATATGACTATGATAGTGTGTGTAATGACATGATTGCTAAGTATAAGAGGTCACACATAAATAATAAAGATGAATTTTATTATAAGATGCTCTACAAAATGCAAAATAATCTATTTTGGTGAATACCAACCTCTCTGACTTGGGAATAGGAGATGGGAGGACCAGAGAACAGAAATGTGAGCAAGCATTTGGAAATGAGAGCTACATTCATTTGCTTTTGTTGAGGTTTCATTTATGTGGAAATTTATCCTATTGAACACTTTAAATATACACATTTTTAGAATTAATTATTCTTTAGTGAAAGCATAAATAGGAGATAATCTGCATAAGCCCTTACCAAAAATGCAGGAGTAGCTCAATAAAAACTAGTGGCTTTTAGCAGGTCCTTTATTTGAAGTTAAGTTTGATATGGTAGAAATCTGATGTAACCAAAATACTGAGTCAGCCTCTGGGCTTGTTCTCCAGGCAGATTAACATGCATTTGGGTAACAAACTGGTGTTATGCTTGCTTCATTTAAATTCTGTGCTGCAGAGGTGAAGTCGTTTGTATGCAGTCCATGCTCATGAGCAAACGCCGATGGTGTAAGGCTAAGACTTCTCTGAGTGAGCATCTGCCTGTGCTGTAGGATGCCCTTCAGCACAATCATGGCTAGCCCGCAGATAAAATGCCACATTTGCTCGTCTGTTTATGTATACAAGTTCATTTCTTTACATCACACATACACACTCATGTGTTATTGTGTATCCTTTAAAAATCATTTTAGCAGCATGAAGTAATCCATCAGCAAGAAAAATCAAAATTTCCTTATCTCAGCGAAAGAAGAGTCAATACTTGGATATTATGTCAGCTTTTACATAGATGATTTTATTTAGCCTTGAGATTATACAAGAGCATTGCTTATCATGCTGTGTCTCTTCTAATAAAACTCTTGAGGATCCCTTACAATTAGGCAAGGTATGGCTGAGCCGTGTGTGTGTGTGTGTGTGTCTGTGTGTCTGTGAGTGTGTGTGTCTGTGTGTCTGTGTGTGTGTCTGTGTGTGTGTGTCTGTGTGTGTGTGTGTCTGTGTGTGTGTGTGTGTGTGTGTGTCTGTGTGTCTGTGTGTGTGTGTGTGTCTGTGTGTGTGTCTGTGTGTGTGTGTCTGTGTGTGTGTGTCTGTGTGTGTGTCTGTGTGTGTGTCTGTGTGTGTGTCTGTGTGTGTGTCTGTGTGCGTCTCTGTGTGTCTGTGTGTGTGTGTCTGTGTGTGTGTCTCTGTGTGTGTCTCTGTGTGTCTCTGTGTGTGTGTATGTTGTATTAGTTACCATTTTCCCAAAAGCCAGAACAAATAGGTTCTCATTGTTACAAATAGAATTTTCTATGTACTTATTATCTATCTATTTATCTAACCCAAACTATCATCTATTGATCTAAGGGATTTATTAGAAGACCTGGCTCAACCTGAAGTGTCAGATGGTATAACTTGAATCAGAGCCTGAAAAATGATACACAGGTGCTGCACAGTTCAAGTCCAAAGACAGGAAAACTGTCTCTTGTCTAAAGAAGTGCAGAGAAAGTGAATTTGCTCTTAAAGTTTTGGCCCCATGTAGCCTTCCACTGATTACATGACACTCAGGGAATTGGGAAGCCAATTTACTTTCATCAGTCTCCCTATTCAGATAGCAATTGCATTTAGAAACACACTCAGAAGAATGCCCAGAGAAATTCTGGGTCAAGTGTTTGCATACAAGTAGCCCTTCTGAGTTGACCCATAACATTAATAATCACAATATAATCAATATTCTTATACATGTCCAAATATGTGGGAAATATAAGTGGTAGTGGTGAGAGTGTTTCACTATAGTAGTTTGGATCTGAACTGTTTCCCTCATGCTCATGTGTTTGAACACTTGTCCTCCAGCTGGTATTGCCATATGGAGGTGATGGATTCCTTAGGAGGTAGGGCTTGGTTGAAGGAAGTGGTATAATGAGGAGGACTGTTAATGATTACAGTTCAAACTACTTTTCATTTCAGCTCTGTTTCCTGGTCTGCTAAGGCCAGGACCACATACATAAGCAAGCAGCAACCACATACAATGCCTGACCTTCTATGATGGACCATGTCCCTCCAAAAGGTGAACTATAGCAAATACCTCTTCCCTGGTGTTGCTTCTCAACAGGTTCATGGTCACAAGGGTTTTGACAAAAGCAAGTACAAGCATGGAGATGAACTCATGATATCTGGCTTTGAGCTCTCAGCTTTACTGCTTTTCAGTTCTTTAAACTTCATTGTTTGGGGTGGCTAAGAATAGTAAATAACATATGACTACATACATTCAAGTACCATTCCTATTTGGAATGTAGAGGTCTTGAGTTATAAAGTCTCTGGCCAGGCTAATATCTTCAAACTCTAGCCTCTCTGAAGCTGTATATTATAGAACAAATCACCTCCTTCTTTGAATTTCAAAGATTAAGGACAACATTACAGCATTGCTATGAAAATTAAGTAAAGTGGTTTATGATAGTATGCAGAGCTACTCAATAAAAGTTGGCAGTTATTATTATAACACTAGATAATACAAGCAAAATTCCAAGAAATATTTCTCAAGTTTTATGATCAGAAAAATGTGCATTGTAAAAATGAAATTATTACATTCTAGACAGGCATAAACATTTCAACAAGAACTGCCAAATCTTTGACTATTCAAATGTATATTTTGAAGTTTAAATGCACATCCTTTAAATGACAACTCCCTCCCACTATATAATAAAGAATTCTATTTCAGAGAAAAGATTAATATGTCATACAGGCATTTAAATGAATAATGGTTAGAATAATTCGGCACTCCTCACTTCATTTAAATGACTATTAATCTATCACTTCAGAGTAAACATCTGAGAATTGCATCAGTGGCTTTGTTGATGCCATGAAAACTGGAGACATGCTGACTAATAAAATCTTTAGGTCATTATAATATATGGCATATGGAAGGTTTTCTCCAGTAGCAGAGCAGATTATTGTTTTAGATAGAAAGCAGGGCTGGGTATGTTGCTCAGTAATAGAGTAGATACACATTCTCTCTCTCTCTCTCTCTCTCTCTCTCTCTCTCTCTCTCTCTCTCTCTCTCTCTCTCTCTCTCTCTTTCTCTCTCTCTCTCTCTAGCTATCTCTCTAGCTCTCTCTCTCACACACACACATACAGAGAGAGAGAGAGAGAGAGAGAGAGAAGGAAGGAAGGAAGGAAGGAAGGAAGGAAGGAAGGAAGGAAGAAAAAAAGGGAGGGAGGGAGGGAAGGAGGGAGGGAGGGAGGGAGGGAGGGAGGGAGGGAGGGAGGGAGGGAGGGAGGGAGGGAGGAACAATCGATTTTACAACAGAAACAGCTACAGTATTGGAAGCCTTGACTTTTATTACAGAACTGTTTATAGAGTTACTCACTTACTTAGTGTTACTCACTAAAGAATTAAGTTATGGTAAGACAAATCATGTGATAATAAGAAGCTACACAGCTAGAAGATGGGAAGGAGTCCCATGAAATTCTATCCTCTAGACAGGACATGGTCATTTAACTCACAAACTCAATGTTGCTGTGGTTACTTCACAAAATCTGAGCAAGGTAGGGCCTATCAATACTCCATTATTGAGAGGAAGGGCTCATGGGGCACTACTCTTTCCTGATGAGCTCCTCACAGCCGATGGGTACTGAGGGAGGTAGAGTAGCCACTGGTAAGCTACCTGAACTGCATTAAATAATCCACTGTCATGCTCATGAAAGCAACTCTAGTTAAGATCAATGGAACACACACACACAGAGAGAGAGAGAGAGAGAGAGAGAGAGAGAGAGAGAGAGAGAGAGAGAGAGAGAGAGAGAGAGAAACACAGAAACAGGATTACTTAACTTTTAAGATGGGAGGTGGTGGAGAATGTTTTTAATCCCAGAACTTGGGAGAGAAAGGCAGGTGGATCTCTTGAGTTCAAGGCCAGCCTGGTCCACAGAGTGAGTTTCAAGATAGCCAGGTCTATACAGAGAAAGCCTGACTTGAAAAAGCATCAGAAAGCAAGAAAGCAAGAGAGTGAGAGAGTGAGAGAGCGAGAGAGCGAGAGAGAGAGGGGGGTGGGAAGAAGGATGAAAGGAGGAAAGAAGAAATGAAGGAAGAAAGAAAAACAAACAGCAACAAAGAAAGAAAAAAATATAAAGAAACAGAAGAAAGAAACTGACTTGGAAGGAGATGGTAACGAGAAAAACAGAAAGGTGTGTTAAGGCTTTGCAAGGACTGCTATAAATAAGGAACACTCTCCAGGAGGCTCAAGCATCAGAAATGTATTTTCTCACAGTTCTGAATCTTGAAATCCTGAGATTAATGTGTCAATAGTGCGAGTTCCCAAAAGTACTATAGAGAGAATCAGCTATAGACCTCTGTCCTTGGTGCTGAAAATTTGCCAGCACTCTTTTTTATGTATACATTTTATTAGATATTTTCTTTATTTACATTTCAAATGTATCCCCTTTCCTAGTTTCCTCTCCGAAAATACCCTATCCCGTCCCCCTCCCCCTGCTCCCCAACCCACCCACCCACTCCTATTCTCAGTCCTGGCATAGAACCTTCACAGGACCGAGGGCCTCTCCTCCCATTGATGACTGATTAGGCCATCCTCTGTCACATATACAGCTAGAGCCACAAGTTCCACCATGAGTTTTCTTTGATTGGTTGTTTAGTTCCAAGGAGCTCTGAAGGTACTGGTTAGTTCATATTGATGTTCCTCCTATAAGTGGATGCTCACAATCATCAATTGAATGAAGCACAAGATCCCCAATGAAGGAGCTAGAAAAAGTACCCAAGGAGCTGAAGGGGTCTGAAGCCAGAAATCTTGGGCACCAAGGGACACAGACAGTGCCCTGCTTTCTCCATCACCTTCCCATGCCATTCTTCGTGTGTGTGTGTGTGTGTGTGTGTGTGTGTGTTTCAATCCAAAATTACACATATTATAAGAACATAGCTATGTTGTATTAACTCCAGCCTAATGAGCACATCTTCTCCAATTAATTCTGCAAGAACTTTGTTTCTTCTTGTTTCAATTTGAACTTATTTTGCAATAAAGTCAAATGGTATGGTAATATTATTAGCAATCCAAAAGTTGTCTACCTTTTGCTTTGCAATTCAAAACTATCTGAGAGTCCATCTCACCTGTGTTTTCTTTAAGAATCTATATAGTGGCATAATTCTTCTAAGCAGCTGAGAGTTTCACAAATTAACAGGTGGGGGACAAGAAAACATCAGAGATGTTTTATAAAAATTGAGTATAAAATGAGCCATTAAATTCTTTGAAGTTTTAATATGTCATAAATGCTCTTTGACATTCCCAAGATGTTTATATACATCATAGAAAAAGAAAAGCTATAGCAACCAACACACTTTTATAAGTCCTAGAAGGGATTCATATAATTTTTTCTGGCTGGATTTAGATTTTTATAATAGCTGTGCACTCTGCATTTTTCTTTTTCCCTCTTATTTTATTTTGCTTTATTGTACTCTATTTCATGTCTATCTATGTCTGCTATTTCATGGCAGAGTGTCAGTTGATGGAGTGGATATCTTTTTTACAGAAAAAAAAAATCTCTGATGGTTGGAGTCCTGGAGGATGGGAAGAAAAAGCACTATGAATCTATGTAAGGAAACATCAAGTGCCTCTCACCAGAGAGCCAAACTGCTCTAGACCTGAGCTTGTTTGTGCATGTGAGCTTGATTATCTGGCTTTTTGTGGTTGTCTGTAGTTGATGGCTGAAGAGATTAGGTAAAGGCAAATGTACCTAGGAGACTGCTGCCCAAAAATAAATGAATACAAGTCTATGAGAAAGGTCATGGTGTTAGTTTAAAGTTGTCTAAATTTTCTATTGGAGACATAAATGGTAAGCGAGATTCAGACACATAGATGGCTTAGTTTTCTTTCCTTTTAATCTACATATTCACTGAGCATTACTTTTGGTCACTCGATATAAAGTTATCAAATGCATTTGTATGAAAACATAAAAGACAACATTTCCACTGTCAAATAATTTCCAGTGCACTAAAGGAAAGAGAAAGTAAGCTTGGATTTAAAGTGCACTGAACTAAATTCATATAGATTCTAAAGGTTGCAGTGGGGCTCAATCTATTTACAAACATAACAGAGGAAGTGTTTGAGCTGAGAATGGAAGGCAAGTTAGGCACATAGGGCTGGAGAAAGCATCCTCATGGGTTTACATTTCTAAGTTCACCTGAAGTGTGAACTGAAAGGATTTTACATGGCGGGTTATAGTGCTTGCATTACATCCACGGTCTATAAAGAGTGAGAGTATAGAAAATACTTGTTCGGACAGTAGTCCTAGTGCTTATGAAATAGGGGGTAAGGTATTGTTAGTGATTTTTATGTATAGAAGTACCACGGCCATGTCAGCATATTCAAATTCTCAACTTATTTATGACTTACAGGATAATTTGTAACTAATCATTTCATGAATGACTGAGATATCAAAAAAAACTGATTACCTATTACTGTCTTGAGTTGTTTACATACGGGAGAAAAAGAAGCATGTTTGATGAGAATCATGTTCATAGCTACATAACCTTGCCTTGGGCATCATAGTGGCCTCCTTGTGGTCAAGCCTCCTGGAATTTACTTAATTACTTCCTCCACTTCTTTCTTTTTAAAGTTCTTTGTGTGAAAAGATCAGATATGTAGCTCTCTGCCCATCACATCTATCTCATAAAAAAACCTTTTTTGTGGGAAACCAATTTAAGTGTTAGCCTCTTTTGTCTCTTGTTTTTCTCAGGTTTTAGCCCTGCAATCACAATCTGTTTTCCAACTAATTTGTGTTAAGACAACTCAGCCTTGTACCTCAACTTGAAGCCACTGATATCATGGGAGATAGAGCACTTAACCAAATGACTATTGTCTGTTTAATAGGGAGTTGTTCTCTGATTAAAGCTACATGCTTTCTGAGGCTCTTGGTCTTCCAACAACAACCTGTTTGGTCCAGGTTTTGCTGTGGCAAAATCCACATGGGCATGAATGCTCAAATGATGACAAACTATATTTTTCTTGCAAGTTGCAGTACTCTTTAGCTCCCAGTTGGTCATCAATCTCTATCAGGAGAATGGCCACAGCTTAGCTTAAAGGAACAGATTGTCTTACCTATCATATTTTTCAGCCTCTCATTATGTTTAAATGTTTCCTTTTATGTTTCCTTGATGTTGAACATCTCCTATCAAAAGAGACATATATTCTCATGTTCCTACTATGAGAAATCTTCCACCTTGGTGTCTTCTAGACAAGGGAATGTTGTAGAGTAATTTCTTCTTAATTGAATCACTCCATCCTAGAGTTGGACTCCTTAGAAATCAGGAAGTAAAACTCTTCTTAGGATGCTCTTTGAAGTTGCAACAACATAACTCCCTCCCAAAGGTTACATTCATAATGAGGACTGTTGGTGAGAAGAGAAAGTCCAATTTACAAGTCCTGCAGGCAGCTCCAGGACTGTAGTAACTGTTGTGAATCATCCCCGAGGCTAGGGCAGACTTTCACTAATGTGGCTGCCTAACTGTCACCATGCTCTTATGAGTAACTCTTCAACTGAACTCCCCAAAACAACCCAATTTATTCACAAGGTTGGACTTTAGAGAATCACTACCTTGTTCTAATTTGTTGTCAGTTCCCCCATTTGTTTAAGTCTCCCTAGAAAACATCATACAACAGAGAAACATCTTGGAAAGAGTGAACCAGGTCTGGAGTCCTTAAAGGAAATTTATTTTGGTTGAATTCTATAAGCACTGTGTTATTTTCAAGCCAGGTCCTGAACCCATTCCTTGATAAACACACTAATCTATGTTTCATAACAATTTTGATGATCAAAATGAAACACATATCTAAATTATTCTCCAAACACATCTCAACAGAGAAAGTAGTAAGTGCTAAATGGCATTTTGTTCAAGAGAAACTTTTGGACCCCTATAGCCTCCCATAAATATTTGCTTTACTCCTTACTTTATGACTATTTCTTAAGATGTTCCATTCACCAAAGGACAAAAACAAAACAAAATATCCCCAACAAATTCACCATAATACAGTGGTTCTCAACTTTCCTGATGCTGCAATCCTTTAATACAGTTTCTCATGTGATGACTCTCAACAATAAAATTATTTTTGTTGCTACTTTATATTTGCTATTGTTGTGAATCATAATATAAATTCTTCTGGAGACAGAGGTTTATCAAAGGGGTCATGACCCACGAGCTGAGAGGCACTGCCATAATATATTAAATATACCTTGCCATGTGGTTTTTATAGGCTTCTTATAACCTTTGAAGTCTAAGATTGTATAATGATTTACTCTGGATTGAAACATTTCTTCATGGAAAGATAGAAGACGAGTCTAGTGAAGTTTACCAGACATATATGCCCACTCACCAACTTATGCAAACAGTATAGACTTGTTGAAGGGATAAGGCTCTTCAATAGAACTGCCTGCAAGGTGTGCAGGTAATTGCATTCATACAGCATTCATTAATTGTCACCAGTGTTGGGTTGTAGTTTGGGTGTCTAAACTGCCTTTGAATCACTCATGTCTCTGAAGTAACTCCTCACTCATGGTCCTGTAATAACTTCCAATAAACTAGGTTCACCCAGCTGGACTTATGTGGGATGTTTCTTTGAATGAGGTTTTGTACATATCTTCCTAGGAAAGTCAGATTATGTCTTCATCTATAGATAAAGCTTTCAACACTTTATTTAAGTTATGCTCAGATGAAGTAACATCCTCCTGTGCAGATTATACAAAGGCACTGTACAGAAGCAGGGTGCCCTGTAGCCTTAGATTCTGAAGAATGCTGTCAGACACAGTTTTTTTATCAGACACTGGCAGCCCCATAATTCTCATGTGATAATCAAGCCTCAAATGGGCTCATCTAAAGCAAGTTGAAGCATGTCACCTCATTTGCAGAAATGTTCAAACAGCAGCAATTCTAATCTAGCCAATTGAGAGCTATGTATGAGTAAACAATGAACAATAACATCCTTCCATTTATTTTCCCAAGCTCAGGACATTAATTTGCAGGGTCACTTCTATGTAGTCAGAAAAAAAGGGAGGTGATGGTAACAATGGTGGATTTGATATAGGGAAGACAGGTGATTCATATTCTGGCTTGAATTACCAACAGCTCCATGATCTTGATTACAAATTGACTTACCCAAATTGACTTAGCTGTGACCATATCAGCAGCCAGATAGGCACAAGGAAAATATTTTTCAGAATATATTTGAATATAATGAAATACACAGCAAAGAGTCCCACCCACTGTAGATTTGTAAGGGACATTAGCTAGTATTGCTGCAATGTTACTGATCTGACTAAGACAAGTGGTTCTGGAAACCTTGGCACTATTCTTTCTGCCACACACTGTGTCTCTGTTGAACCATATGGTTTAGATTTGAATACCTGATTAGATTTATGTCAGACACACTGAAGAATCTCTACCCAATAATGCCCATTTTCCTTCACTTTGACAAAGACTGGGCTCAAACACCAGTGGACAACAGCCTACTGATGAGGTCATGTCAGAATGGGAAATGAATGGGAAATGACTGTTACTAGTTTTCTGTTTCTAAACATTCTGTTTCCAGAATGAAGAAAATGGACACTGGATATATAACAATATCCCATTTCGAAGTCTCTTTTCCTAGTCTGCATATTGATAGATGCTCCTGGAAAAAAGATGCTAATGTTCTCAGCAAAAGATCAAAAAGTTCAAGTTCCAGAGAAAGGTGATGGTGAAAACCTAAGAAACAAGTTGGAGGCTTATTCACTGTATTTACCCAGAGCTAATCAGAGCATATAATACCTTTTTCTCCTTTTCCTTCTTTAGTCTAATTAGCCAGTGGTTTGAAAATGAACACACATACAAACACACACACACACACACACACACACACGCATGAACATACACTGATGGTCTTGGCTATGTAAAGTTGAAACTATTGGATTCCTTGTACTTTGTCTCATTTTCATATATGTAAAGTGAGAAAACACAGAAATTCTACTTTCTACTTTCTATACATAACAGGGAAACAAGGCAGCAACATCAGTATTACTTTAGTATTTGTGTGAAAGACTTTGAGATATCTTGATTCTCAGCCATGGCCTTAATAAAATGCTCAGGAGATCAGCTGTTAGACCCTGCCTATATAGAGCTTAGTAAATATCTCAAATCCTGAATACTAGTGGCTGCCTTTGTTTAATTTTATTTCAAGATATAATTCTTGTGGCAACTTACTGCCAAGCTTTCTTTGATCTATCTAGTATTATGCCCTAACTTAATTGCTGTGTGTTTTATTTGTGTATCATAAAATATGCACGAGTAAAGCTTTACTCATGAGAACACTTTATCAAATCTTTAACAGATATTTTCATTTCTCTCCTTCTGGACTTAGGACAGTGTTAGAGATAAGTCTCAGTTGAATACATGGCACACATCTAAAAGTAGCCAATAATCCCAATAAAAGCAGTCACAGTGCCTGGCAGGTGATCTAAAGAGCATCTAATAAAATGTTAGGAACAGTGAGTGCTCTGATCAATTTTCTCAGTAAGGGTAACTTTTAGCTGTTTCTCTGAATATCATAAATGTTTTTAAGTTTAAAGAAACACATGAATTATGAGACCAAGTAATTATGTGAAAGGAAAAAAGAATTAGGCTAGCCTTTTTAAGGTAGCAAAGATTCTTTTGCAAGAAAATGTTGTGTGAAGGAAAGTATAGATTCCCACACTAAAGATACTGGGTTCTGAGCTTCAATATTGGAAAATGAAGAAAAGTTGATGGTGTTTCAGTGAAAGGCAGCATGATGACTTTTTTTTTTTTTTATGAAGAAAGGAAAATGGAGTGAAGGTCAGCCTCATCAGATTTATAGAACAAAGGATAGTTTATATCCACCTAGGAGCCCAGGGGTGTTGTGGGAACCATGGCAGAGGAGGGATTTTAGTTACTGCTGTCTAACACAGCAGAGATTCATTATAGTCATGGAAACTACCACTGTTTTTTGCAAAATTTGAAAGGAAACAGTTATCCAGACATTGTGAGTGTTTCTGGGTTGTTTTAAAATTGTTTTGTTTGTTTGTTTGTTTTTTGCTCTTAAACTATTGCTACAATGTCACAGATATTGGAGTGGTGAATACATTTCTAATTTGCAAATACTTTAGAAGCCTGTAATTTTCTGTACAAAATTACACTGAGATAGAGCTCATCAATTCAAGTGTTCCTTTTGGAACCCAAATTTGGGGTTCTTCAATTGAGATGCCTAGAGGCATCGGTACACTAACAGGCATATTTGTGGACAGCAGGCCACACTTGCTAGTACCCGTGGAGATGCTCAGAAACACGGTACTTCAGAAGATTTCCCACTCAATTGGTCCATTGCTCAGAACCATCATTTATAGAATATGCACATGAGTTTGCAAATCTCCTAAGGGCGTTCTCCAGAATGAGGTAAGAATGTAGCAATGTTTTTGCTGGGGTCAAATTGACTATGGAAAGAATTTTAAAACCTACTCATTCATCTCGGTATTCATTTATTTCTTTGCAATACTGGAAAGAGTCCAAGAAGAGCAAGTCCCCAAAAACTTGATATTTTCATTCTGCTGACTGATACTTTCTGGACTGTATATCTGTGATCAGTATATTAATTTCTTTTTCAGTCATACTGAAAAATAATGGGAACAGGTCTGAATACATATAAAGAGATCTGCTAAAAACATAATAAATAATTAAAACTTCGAAAGGGTTTTTAGTAAATCCCTGTCATTTAGGAGATGGTACACCTAGGGTTTTGCAAGCATGAATAAAGTACTTGCCTCATCTTTAGCATATGTCTGGGGGTTTATGGTAGAGTTTCTATCCATACATCCTGAGGCTACAAATGTCCCTCCTAAGGCTGCTTTGTAGAGACAAGGCTTTGTAGACACAGATTGAAATTATAAGCGTCTCAAGATGAGATAGAATAACTGAATCATAATACCATGTAAAAAGTTTGCTCAGAAGAGCCTTGCTAGAGTGTGAGGAGATGAGGCTAAGGATTGATAGCAAATGTCCATTATACCCAGAATACATTGTTGTTAGGAATCAATATCTGTTACTTGTATATTTTACATTAGCATTTTATAGTGATTCAAAGGTATCATCTGATTTATTACTTTCAATTTATTTATTTACTTACTGTTTTTAATACATCCCCACCTTAGTTTACCCCTCTCTGCTTCTTCTGGTGCCTTCCTTACTTCTCTTCTCCCCAAGTTCCACTCCTCCTCCACTTTCCTTCAAAAAACCCAGTCTTCCCTGGAATATCCACCAAACACAGCATAACAAGATACACTAAGACTAGGCACAAACCCTCATGTCAGGGATAAACAAGGCAACCAAGGGGGAAGAAAGGGTCCTAAGAGTAGATGAAAGACATTCCCACTGTTACAAGTCCCACAAAAACATCAAGCTAATAGCCATAACATACATGTGGAAGACCCAGGTCAGACCCATGAAGGCCCCGTGATTTCTGCTTGTGTCTCTGAGCTCTTATGAGCCCTGCTCAGTTGATGTTTATGAGCCATGTTCTCCTGGGACTAACAAGTTATTGATGCTTTTCTCAGCTTAATATAGGAAGAACTGAGTATGAAATCATATGAAACTCACTTGTATTCTGAGAGTTTGACATCAGTGGATTTTTATTATTATGTTTATTACTTTTAGTAGTTTTGCATATTTGTTTCCAGATATTTGTCCTTTTCTTCCACAATGAATGACTCCTTAGATTTCATGTAGACTGAACATTTTAATTTCTTATAATTAATAAAGCAGTTCCACACAGACCTCTTTGAAAGTGTTTCATTAGGAAGACAGTTTACTTATGAGAGATCAAAATGCTCACTTGTTATACCGAAGTCATTTTTTTCTACCCCAGATAAAGATCCAAAGTACGTGGGCATGTGTGCATTCCTGGTGTTTTGATGAATAGACAAATTTGAGATCCCAGAGACAAAGGCTGATTGAAAAGAAAAGTTAAATTATTTTGATTTAATTTAATTTAATTGTTTCCTTGTAAGCACAAACACAAAAAAAGAAGCGTCTTGCTCTTTGTCTCAACTTCGGAGACAAATGCCCCGCACTGTTTACAGAGTATGACTGGGCAGGTACAGTCACTCTTTGCTCTAAACTGTGAACTTGGGAAGGACAAGTACAACCTCAGATAAGCCATTTCTATTCTTTTTTATTAGTTCTATTCTTTTTTATTAGTTATTTTCTTGATTTACATTTCAAATGTTATCCCCTTTCCTAGTTTCCCCTCCGAAAACACCCATCCCTTCCTGCTTCCCCCTGCTCACCTGACCATGTTTTGAGGAGGCCTCTGGAAGGAATTTGAAACTTTGGGACAGAAGATCCATTCAGTGTTAAGAGCTCTGTCGAATGTTGTGTAGGAGCTTGGAAGATAATGTTGAGAACAGTGCAAAAGATGGAGGCCTGGCTTGTGAAATTTCAGAGGGAAAATTAAAGGCTTTTTTCAGGGCCATTGCTATTTTTGATTGTGAAGATTCTGTGGTTCTGTTTAGCTGGGGCTGAAGAATAGGCTGTGATTAACAAGGTACCAGAACTACTAAAGCAAAAACTTTGCATTACTGGGACTATTGATGGTGGTTAGCTGGAGCTAAGTAATTACCAGTGATTAAGAAGAAACCAGCATCATTGAGGTGACACCTTCTTGGAATTGTTTTCTGAGAGCACATAGGCTGTGTTCCAGAGATAGCCAAGGTTGTACTTTTGGCTGTGGCTGGACTTAGTAAAGTGTAAGAGTTACCTAGGTGGTACTGGTTCTGAAGGCATGAAGGGGTGATGCAGAGCAGCTGAGGCTTGGCACTGTGAGAGGTCATGGAAGGCCATTGGTGAAGGTGCAGCTTCAGTTTCAATTGATGGTCCAGGACTGAAGGGGTCATGCAAAGGAGCTGAGGCTAAGCACCATGAAGAGAACCTATGAGAGGCTGTTGGTGAAGCCTAGTTACAGCGAAAGACAGCAGCATTTTGGAGATGCTAGTACCATGAGATGACTACCAAGAACAGCAGCAGCAGTGGAGTACAGTCAGCTGAAGCCTAGAAGATAAAGTGTGTGCTACAAAGGTCATGGCTAGAGAAGTGACCCAAGCCCTTGGAGGAGCCCAGAAGATTGTGAGTTGGATCCCAGACATTGGATGGTTGGAGATTGATTTTTGCTTTTGATTGTGACTGTGCCCTGATATTTTTCCCTCTTGAAGGAAATTTTTTAGTGAAGCCCACAGTTAAGAGACTTTAAATTTTAAAGTATTTTGAATTTTAAAAGATACTGGATATTTTGAAAGGATTGAACTTTTAATATGTAAAGACTGTGGAACTTTTAAAGTTATTTAGATCTTGGGGACGAATAAGAAACTAAGGGTTGAGGCTTACTAGTGATGTGTTTGTGTGTCAAGTTGACACGGGGTCAATTGTACTGGCTAGTTTTGTGTCAACTTGACACAGGCTAGAGTTATCACAGAGAAAGGAGCTTCAGTTGGGGAAATGCCTCCATGAGATCCAGCTTTAAGGCATTTTTTCAATTAGTGATCAAGGGGGGGGGGGGGAGGTTCCCTTGTGGGTTCTATAAGAGAGCAGGCTGAGCAAGTCAGGGAAGCAAGCCAGTAAGTAACATCCCTCCATGGCCTCTGCATCAGCTCCTGCTTCCTGACTTGCATGAGTTCCAGTCCTGCATCCTTTGGTGATCAACAGTAATGTGGAAAGTGTAAGCCAAATAAGCCCTTTCCTCCCCAACTTGCTTCTTGGTCATGATGTTTTGTCCAGGAATAGAAACCCTGACTAAGACAGACTCATAATTGTTTTTGTCTGAAAGAATTACAGAGATAGAAATGGAGAGGATCCCGAGGAAAGGAAGGTCCAGTGCCAGGCCCAAAGTGAGATCCAGTTCAAGGGGAGATCCCAAGGCCTCACATTATTACTGAGGCTACAGAGAGCTCACTATAGGGGTCTATCATGTCTGCCCTCCTAAATACCCAACAACCAGCTAAAATAGTCAGATGCAGATATTTGCACCCAACCAATGGAAAGAAGGAGCTGACTCCTGTTGTTGAATTAGGGAAGGCTGAAAGAAGCTGAGGAGAAGGGTGATTCTGTAGGAGGGCCAGCACTCTTAATTAATCTGGACTCCCAAGATCTTTCAAACACTGGACCACAAAACAGATAGCATATACCATCTGATTTGAGGCCCCTAACACACATACAGGAGAGGACCTCCAGGTCTGTGTTCATTCAGAGATGAAGCACCTAACCCTCAAGAGACTGGAGGCCCCAGGGAGTTTAGAGGTCAGGTGGGGGGCATCCACTTGGAGATGGAGTGGGATGTGCAGGAGGAGTGGGATGTGGAGCAGTCAGAGGGTGGATAGGGAGGGTCGGGAATGGAATATAGAGTGTAAAAAACAAATTACAGGAGGGTTCTGACTGCCTGAGAAGGTGAGGGAGCCATCTTGTGTCCCGGGTCCCTCAGCGACCAGTCTGCTCAGGTGAGAGTGCTGACTGCAGAAGGGACACAACGTCTGGGACAGACCCCTGTTTCAGGCTCCAGACACTCAGGCACCTTCCCTGCCAGAGAAGAGGTGGTCACTTGGGAGGGTTCTGACTGTCTGAGCAGGTGAGGGAGCCATCTTGTGTCCCAGGAACCTCAGAGACCAGTCTGTGCAGGTGAGTGCACATACTGCAGAGGCAACACATCTTCTGGGACAGGCCCTATTTCGAGGCTTCATCTTCAGCCAGGAGGCAGGTCTGAATGTCACACCTCTGTGCACCTTCCCTGCAAGAGGAGAGCTTGTCTGCAGAGAGTATTCTGACCACTGAGACTCAGGAAAGAGCTGGACTCCCTGGACTGCTGACAGAGCCTAACAGAATCACAGGAGGAACAAGCTATAGCCAGAGACAACTATAACAACTAACTCCAGAGATTGCCAGGTGGCAAAAGGCTAACATAAGAATCTTACTCCAGAAACCAAGACCACTCACCATCATCAGAATCAAGCACTCCCTCCCCAGCCAGTACTGTATACCCCAACACACTGACAAGCATGATTCATATTTAAAATCATATCTCATGATGCTGGTAGAGGACTTTAAGAAAGGCATTAATAACTCACTTAAAGAAATACAGGAGAACACTGCTAAACAGGTAGAAGTCCTTAAAGAGGAAACACAAAAATCTCTTAAAGAATTACAGGAAAACACAACCATACAGGTGATAGAATTGAACAAAATCATCCAAGACATAAAAAGAGAAGTAGAAACAATAAAGAAAACCCAAAGGGAGACAACTCTGGAGATAGGAAACCCTAGGAAAGTAGAAAGTAGGGAAAAGCCTCGAAAATATGGGTACAGGGGAAAAATTCCTGAATAGAACAGCAATGGCTTGTGCTGTAAGATCTAGAATCAACAAATTGGACCTCATAAAATTGCAAAGCTTCTGCAAGGCAAAAGACACAGTCAATAAGACAAAAAGGCCACCAACAGATTGGGAAAGGATCTTTACCGATCCTAAATCAGATAGGGGACTAATATCCAATATATATAAAGAACTCAAGAAGGTGGACTCCAGAAAATCAAATTACCCCATTGAAAAATGGGGCTCAGAGTAAAACAAAGAATTCTCACCTGAGGATTACTGAATGGCTGAGAAGCACCTGAAACAATGGTCAGCATCCTTAATCATGAGGGAAATGCAAATCAAAACAACCCTGAGATTCCATCTCACACTAGTCAGAATGGCTAAGATCAAAAATTCAGGTGACAGCAGATGCTGGCAAGGATGTGGAGAAAGAGGAACACTCCTCCATTGTTGGTAGGATTGCAAGGTTGTACAACCACTCTGGAAATCAGTCTGGCGGTTCCTCAGAAAATTGGACATAGTACTACCGGAAGATCCAGCAATACCTCTCCTGGGCATATATCCAGAAGATGTTCCAACTGGTAAGAAGGACACATGCTCCACTATGTTCATAGCAGCCTTATTTATAATAGCCAGAAGCTGGAAAGAACCCAGATGCCCCTCAACAGAGGAATTGATACAGAAAATGCGGTATATTTACACAATGGAGTACTACTCAGCTATTAAAAAGAATGAATTTATGAAATTCCAAGGCAAATGGATGGACCTGGAGGACATCATTCTGAGTGAGGTATCCCAATCACAAAAGAACTCGCACAATATGTACTCACTGATAAGTTGATATTAGCCCAGAAACTTAGAATACCCAAGATATAAGATACAAATTGCTAAACGCATGAAACTCAAGAAGAACGAAGACCAAAGTGTGGACACTTTGCCCCTTCTTAGAATTGGGAACCAAACACCCATGGAAGGAGTTACAGAGACAAAGTTTGGAGCTGAGACAAAAGGATGGACCATCTAGAGATTGCCATATCCGGGGATCCATCCCATCATCAGGTTCCAAACGCTGACACCATTTCATACACTAGCAAGATTGTGCTGAAAGGATCCAGATATAGCTGTCTGTTGTGAGACTATGCCGGAGCCTAGCAAATACAGAAGTGGATGCTCACAGTCAGTTATTGGATGGATCACAGGGCCCCCAGTGGAGGAGCTAGAGAAAGTACCCAAATAGCTAAAGGGATCTGCAAACCTATAGGTGGAACAACAATATGAACTAACCAGTACCCCCCCCCCTGGAACTCGTGTCTCTAGCTGCATATGAATCAGAAGATGGCCTAGTCAGTCATCATTGGAAAGAGAGGCCCATTGGTTGTGCAAACCTTATATGCCTCAGTACCTGGGAACACCAGGGCTAAGAAGTGGGAGTGGGTGGGTGGAGAAGTGGGTGGGGAAGCGTGTGGGGGACTTTTGGGATAGCATTGGAAATGTAAATGAAATAAATACCCAATAAAAAAAAGAAACCAGTAAACATAGATGCAAAAATCAGCAACAGAATACAAGAGATGGAACAGAGAATCTTAGATGCAGATTCCATAGAGAAGATGGGCACAACAATCAAAGAAAATGAAAAATGCAAAAAGATCCTAACTCAAAACATCCAGGAAATCCAGGACACAATGAGAAGACCAAACTTACGGATAATAGGAGTAGATGAGAATGAAGAATTTCAACGTAAAGGGCCAACAAATATCTTCAACAAAATTACAGAAGAAAACTTCCCAAACCTAAAGAATTCTCAAGCGAAGAATACCGAAGGGCTGAGAAGCACCTGAAAAAAATGTTCAACATCATTAATCATCAGGGAAATGCAAATCAAAACAACCCTGAGATTCCACCTCACACCAGTCACAATGGCTAGGACCAAAAATTCAGGTGACAGCAGATGCTGGCAAGGATGTGGAGAAAGAGGAACACTCCTCCATTGCTGGTGGGATTGCAAGCTTTTACAACCACCCTGAAAATCAGTCTGGCGGTTCCTCAGAAAATTGGACATAGTACTACTGGAAGATCCAGCAATTCCTCTCCTGGGCATATACCCAGAAGATGTTCCAACTGGTAATAAGAACACATGCTCCACTATGTTCATAGCAGCCTTATTTATAATAGCCAGAAGCTAGAAAGAACCCAGATGTCCCTCAACCGAGGAATGGATACAGAAATTGTGGTACATTTATACAATGAAGTATTATTCAGCTATTAAAAACAATCAATTTATGAAATTCTTGGGCAAATGGATATATCTGGAGTATATCATCCTTAGTGAGGTAACCCAATCACAAAAGAAGTCACTTGATGTGCACTCCTTGATAAGTGGATATTAGCCCAGAAAATTAGAACACCCAAGATACAATTTGCGAAACACAAGAAAATCAAGAAGGAAGACCAACATATAGATACTTCGTTCCTCCCTAGAATAGAGAACAAAATATCCATGGAAGGAGTTACAGAGACAAAGTTTGGAGCTAAGTCGAAAGTATGGACCATCCAGAGACTACCCCACCCAGGGATCCATCCAATAATTCACCACCAAACGCAGACACTATTATATATGCCAGCAAGATTTTGCAGAAAGGACCCTGATATAGTTGTCTCATGTAAGGCTATGCCAGTGTCTGGCAAATACAGAAGTGGATGCTCACAGTCATCTATTGAATGGAACACAGGGCCCCCAATGGAGGAGCTAGAGAATGTACCCAAGGAGCTGAAGGGGTCTGCAACCCTATAGGTGGAATAACAATATGAACTAGCCAGTATCCCCAGAGCTCATGTCTCTAGCTGCATATGTAGCAGAAGATGGCCTAGTCAGCCATCATTAGGAAGAGAGGCCCTTTGGTCTTGCAAAGTTTATATGCCCCAGTATAGGGGAACACCAGGGTTAAGCAGTGGGTGGGTAGGGGACCAGGGCAGGGGGAGGGTATAGGGAACTTTCAGGATAATATTTGAAATGTACTTAAAGACAATATCTAATAGAACAAAAAAATTACAAGTAAAATTAAATTTAAAAAGACAAAAAATTAACAAAAAATTCAATTTTATTTAACTAATGCAGAATTCATTTTATCTACTACTTACCTATGCAATAAATAATAAATGGCTAGAATACTGCCAATTTATTAAACTTCTTTAAATAAAATGGTAACTTTCCTCATAAACTTTAAGTGAATTACTTAATGTGAGTGACATTCAGTTTAATTCTATCAAGAGAGATTAGGAAATAAAGAACTGAAAACCATTTTCTTCCTTTGAAAGGATTTGATGCCAGGATAGTTTAACTTGCTTTCTAACCATAGTACATCAAATACAACTAGGGAGTCTGTTCGAAACATAGATTTTGTGTGTGTGTGTGTGTGTGTGTGTGTGTGTGTGTGTGTGTGTGTGTGTGTGTAGGAAACACTGGCATTTGAAAATCGATTTCATTAAGGAAAGAAAAAAAGATGAAGAAATTATTTAGTCCAAACATCACTATGTGGATGTTTTAAATAATAGCAATATAAAAGCACAACATTGACACAAGAAAATATGCATAAGTATTCTATACCTTTTCTACTTGAAATAGGATCTTCTGAAAATTAAATGATTCTCTCTCTCTCCCCTCTCCCCTCTCCCCTCTCCCCTCTCCCCTCTCCCCTCTCCCCTCTTTCCTCTCCCCTCTCTCTTATTTTTTTTTTACCAGTTTAGTGACATGGCAAGTATAGCAGCTGAAGGTGCATTCAGAAGCCTTCATAGTCATTTCACATCATTATAGTGTTTTAACTTCTGTCTGGTAGATTTACTTATTGGACTGCTATGAGGGATATTGGTATGGGTCCATATCAATACTCAGGAGAATGTTAGCTTTCAGTGTAGCTAGAGAAATGGCTCAGTAAGTAAAACTGACTGCTTTGCAAGCTGATGATCTGAGTTCAGTTCCTGAAAGTCACATGAAAAGATAGATAGAGTGGAAAGACAGGAGACACAGACAAGATAATCTTCTAGACGCTGGAAAGACAACTAACTCAGGGTAACAGTATAACAGAAACAAGAGAGACCTTGCCTCAAAAGATGAAGAGAAACTACTTGTGCAAGTTGTTTTTAGACTTCCACATGTATCGAGAGTATATATCTACCTGCACACATATGTTACTAGCTCATTAATATATTATATAATATTGCATATAATTATATTACACGTAAAATATTATAATATAAAATGTATCTACTATATATAAATAATATTATAAAATATAAAACATTGCCTATAAAATATATAATGTAAGTAGTGTATATTATAACATATATCATATGTAATATTATATGTTAATGAAATATTAATTTTAGTTAATCAAGTGGGTATTCTGTGAAAGAAGAAATCCAGCTGGCCAACAGACTAAGGAAAAGGCATATATAATAGGAATCTCCAGCATAAAATTTCAAATTCTCTTTGATGTTAAAATCACATATAGCCACACAAACCCTTTGACTAAGGAATGCATATGTACTGTATCAAAAACCATCTACTAGAGTGCATGCAATTACATTGAGCTACAAGTCAGAAATGTTATTGCCAAAGGTCAGTCCTGAAAGTATACATATAAATAATATTATGCAGACTAAAGAGGTTATATTTAGGGACACATATGTGTGTAATATGTGTATATATTATTGCAGTAACAATTAAGGGGGGGAAGCCATACATTGGAAAGAGGGTACGAGTGCTATATATAAGATTTTGGAGAGAGGAAAGGGAACAGAGAAATGTCATAATTATAGTATAATTCCAAAAATGAAAATTCAGTATTTACAAGTTAAAAAAGAGGGAAATTAAAAGGTGATAGATAGCAATGAAATAAAATAAATAATGTACAAACAAAGAAAGAAAAGAGAATGGTAGTATATTTACCTAGTAGAAATATACAATTATGACAAGAAAAATGTTTAAGCACACCTAAGACAGAATCGCTTCACAAATCTGTTCTTGAATGCCAGGAGCCAGAGCTGAATGAGCACAAGAATGTCACTCTCTTTCATCAAGAGCAGACAGCAGTCATCCATGCTGCTTAAATCCAAAGTAGATGTTCTGCTAGGAGTGTTAAATGACAAGAAATACATGGCGGACCTCATGGTTAATGGATACTGTCTGCTCCTAGATCTGGTTTTATGAATTCAGTTTGTGAGCATTCACTGGTGTGTCCTCTCTTCTCTATATTTTATCAACCAATTGAGAGAGAGAAAGAGAAGAGAGAGGGAGGGAGGGAGGGAGGGAGGGAGAGAGAGAGAGAGAGAGAGAGAGAGAGAGAGAGAGAGAGAGAGAGAGAGAGAGAGAGAGAGAGAGAGAGAGAGAGATTTCAAGCGAAGTCAGTAGCCACAGCAGCCTAGAGGAAAATAAGTAATATCAGACCTTCAATTGTGAAGTTTACCCCAAAGTTGTGCTAACACTGAGTTCACTGGTAATGTTATGAGGGTCAAGCCCTTGTTAAATAAAACATAAAAGGAGAGGTTTCAAATGACAGGTTCTCTAGTGCTTCAACTATATTTTCAAATAGAAAGCTGGTATGTGCAACTAGAAATACAGAAGGAAAAGGCAGCAGGGAGTGACTATCAAATATATAGAACAGAAATCATTCCAAAACTCTGTAATTCACAGCTTGACTCTCTTTCATCCAAGGAAACACACTGTGTCTCAGGCCAAGGAAACACTGGAGGCTCTACCATTGATGGTTTAAAATAAGCTGGAGGCAAGGGGATCTAACAGGATCAAATTGAGGTGCCTCCTGTGAAGCCATATACTCTAAATATGAGTTATTTCAGGTTTTTCTTGAAAAGGAACATTATACTTAACATTCCAGCTGAAATAAATGGGTAATATGTGGCCTAGTACTCTTATTGGAGAATAATAAATATGTTAATTTAGTTTGGAATAGGTACTGGGATTACAGTTCATTATGTCTAAAAATAAAATCAATACATGGACCAGGTTGACAGACACAGTGCTGTGGCTAAAAAATTACAGCTTTTGAGAATGTGCCCTGCAAGTGTTAGCAGGTAGGTGGAGGGAGTCTATTTGAAGGTTGCTCCTTCCACTTGATTTCCAGGAGTGCTCCCTAAAATGGATCACCTTTAACACATATTTTTGCTCTTTTGGGATGCTGCCACATGGTAGTTACAGATGGACCATTATTGGATGGACATGCATTCACGTTACCATCTGTTTTGTGAGTATTTTGCATCTGTTGATTTTATTACTTATTCACTGTTTAGATGTTGTATTAACTTATTCATTGATCACACATTGTCCAATTATAATGTGATATAGGTGATGGGTAATGTAGGTGTATCTAGGAAGTGGTTATTGTCCTAAGAAAGAAGGAGAGCAATGAAAGCTTTGTGGCCATGAAAGACCAGGATAAATGCATGCCAAAGAACTAACTGCAAAGCTGCTGATGGCAAGAAATAGAGCAGTGATTCTCAACCTGTGGGCCACAAACCGTTTGTGGGGGGTCAAATAACTCTTTCATAGGAATCTGCTAACAGCATCAGAAATATCAGATATTTATATTAGGATTCCTATCAATAGCAAATGTACAGTTATGAAGTAGCAATGAAAATAATTTTATGGCTAGGGGTCACCATAACATGAGGAACTGTATTAAATGATCATAGTATGAGAAAGGCTGAGAGCCACTGAAATAGATACGTTCATCAGGGAGAAAGAAGGCCTTACATGAGCTATTGTCCTTGAAAAGTGATCCTCAACTGGAGAAAATGAGATGAGCAGTGTAAAGGCCTGCATATGGAATGACAAGTTACCAAGCTTGTCTGGAACTTAGATTGAAACAAAGAATAACAAATGAAATGAGAAGAGGCAAGGTGAGGCAAGAAGAGAGGAGGGGAGGGGAGGGGAGGAGGGGAGGGGAGGGGAGGGGAGGGGAGGGGAGGGGAGGGGAGGGGAGGGGAGAGGAGGGGGGGAGAGGAGGGGAGGGGGAGGGGAGGGGAGGAGAGGGGAGGAGAGGAGGGGAGGGGAGAGGAGGGGAGGAGGGGAGAGGAGGGGAGGAGGGGAGGGGAGGAGAGGAGAGGGGAGGGGAGAGGAGAGGAGAGAGGAGAGATGTGCACAGATAAGAAACATACACAGGAATATACACAAAATGCATAAAAATCATGAAATAAATATTTCAAAATGGGTTGTGGTGGTGGATGCCTTTAATCCCAGCACTCAGGAGGTAGAGAGGCAGGTCTGAGTTTAAGGCCAGCTTTATGTACAGAGTGAGTTCTAAGATGGCCAGGGCTACACAGAGTAACCCTTTCTTAACAAAGCAAAACATTTTCCTGATAGTTAAGGATGTTGAACATTTTTTCAGGTGCTTCTCAGCCCTTCGGTATTCCTCACTTGAGAATTCTTTGTTTAGCTCTGTACCCCATTTTTTAATGGGATAATTTGAATTTCTGGAGTCCAGCTTCTTGAGCTCTTTGTTTATATTGGATATTAGTCCCCTATCAGATTTAGGATTGGTAAAAATCCTTTCCTTATAGGTGGAATGAACTAACCAGTAACCCCAGAGCTTGTGTTTCTAGCTGCATATGTAGTAGAAGATGGCCTAGTCGGCCATCATTGGGAAGAAAGGCCCCTTGGTCTTGAAAACTTTATATGCCCCAGTACAGGGGAACACCAGGGTTAAGGAGATGGTGGTTTGGGGAGCAGGGCAGGGGGAGGGTATAGAGAACTTTCGGGATAGCATTTAAAATGTAAATAAAGAAAATATCTAATAAAACAAACAAAACAAAACAATACAAAAGAATCAACCAAAGTGTCCTTAAAATAGACCCATTGACAGTTTCAACATTTTCCTGGTTAAGGCCATATAGCAGTGACTTCTATAACCAGCAGACATTAGGTAACTATAGCAAAATTTTTCTTTGAAAATATAATCACACAATAATAGAAGATAATTTTATGACCTTTATGCCCATGGTAGCTCAGAGAGCTAACACAACTGATAAGTTTTCACACCCCAGACAAACCTGTCAGTCACATGTGATTACCCACAGCTGAGTATTTCAGAGCTCCTTGTATATTCCCTCTCTCTACATAACCTTTGGCCATTTAATACGATGCTGTCAGTATTTTTATTGATTTTTAAGATTTCTTTATATATCATAGAGCTCCTTGTGTTTGTGTGTTTGCTCTCAGGCTTCCCTTAAAGAATGAGAAAGCAAAGAAGAAACAATGGTCTCCTTTGATAGCTCTTGCTGAGCCGCCTCACAGAAATTGCCTTTGCAGCTAACTCAAGCACATATCCATCTAATTGTCAAGGGAAAGGAGCTTGATCAATTTGTTAAATGCATGGGGACATCAGTAGATGAATTTTGGACTTGTCTGAGCCTTTTGCATGATTCCTCTGGTTGTTAACTGCATTTTGTTGTTGTTGTTCCTTGTTTGCCCTTTGGTTTTACCTTCTGCTTGGAGAGATGTTCTGAATTTTTTATCTCATCTGAAAAAAATATTAGTATATATAAACTTGAAGGGAGGAAGGGGAGAGGGTGTTCTAATGTATGTAAAAGCAGACATCTACATTATCTGAGGGAAAGAGGGGAACCTTCCAGGGGGGAAGGGGAGTCGGTGAATACAGGGGAAGGGGTAAATAAAAGAGAAGCATAATAACACATGTGTGTACAGACCCCATAATGAAAGCCATTACTTTGTATGCGGACTTAGAAAGGTAATAAAAGAATAATGAAAGGGAAGAAAATCTATTGACAATTGAATGTAATATTTTTCCTGCACTTCTTAAAATAGCTTCTCACATATTGCTATACACAATGCACAATTATTGTCTCAAGTTGAGTACTCCAAATGTATATTTTAATTCCACAGGCTTCCTGTTATACAATTTAGTAACTAAATAATGTCTCACGGTGGCATGCAGTTCTTTTATTAGCGTAGTGTGTGATTTTAAGAATTCTGGCCTCTTAATGAGGAAGGCCACAGGCTATGTCAATTTGATAAAGTATACTCAGAAGTTTTTAAAATTCCAGAAAAAGATTGCAAAGTTGTCTTGTTCCCTTGACTGGATGTAGAAGACTGAATAACATTTCCTCAACTATGTATGTTCCACCTCACCTTCCCGACTGGATCCTTCTGGAAGCTCACATGTTCATTTCCCCTTAGGCCTTTTGAGCTCATAACTTATCTTTCTATTATCATCAGATGGTTTCTAAAAGGACATACCATGACTGTCTTCCAGTACTGGCACAGTTGTTTGTCTCTATCCATGGCAATGTACTTGGTTGTTCCACTTACATACTCTGTCCCAGATGTCTTGTGGTGACGTCTTCACATGCCATTCCTTCCAGTTTTCATATCCCCCTCTCACACACTCATGTAGGTCTGCTTCTGCCCCCAGGGCTTCCAGGATCTACTGTGCATCAGCCAGACCATAAGGAACAAAGCTTGGCCAGGAAGGTGGTTTCTGAGATCTCAGCCAGCAGTAAGCATGGGGAGAGATAGCCTGCTCCAAGATGGATTTCAGTGAAACAGCTCTTTTTTGGGAGGGGGTGCAACAAGGGCTATATAAACCTTGGAGAGTGGGAAGGGGTTTCAGGGTGAGTGTACATTATTGGCTGGTGCCAAGGTGCTGGAAATGCTTCATTTACATGAAGAGAAATTCAAGGTATTTGCTAGATATGTCCTTATAGGGAGAGAGAAGGTAAACCTGTAATTTGGTCATCAGACTACATGACTACCACAAGAGTGGCAGAGGTAGGGTTTGTATAGGCTACATGCACTGGTACATGCAGGACCTGAGCAAGGAGGGGACAGCGCTACTCCTGCAAGTCTCAGGATGAGATTTTCAGGCTTTGGACAAATCTTGACCTGACACTTTCTCCAGACTGGCTCCTCTAATTGCATGGCTTTCTAGACACACACACACACACACACACACACACACACACACACACACACACACACGTTCTTGAAGCTGCTGACAACAGTGTCATTTTCCTCCATCTTTCTCAATGTCAATTTATACTTTGAATATAAATATAGCTTTATAGTTACTATCAAGCAAGGAATAATAACTATTTTTGAGCACTAATAGTGCTCAAAATAACTATATGTATATACATATATATGTGTGTGTATATATATATTTGTTTTTATAAATGTTCTCCTTGGAGTCCTATTAGAATTAGTTGGTTTTGTATTATGGTTCTTAAAATTATGTTTTCTCCAGGAAATATACTATATAATGATGTCATTTTGCTGGACTCAGGGATGCCTAGAATCAACATTGTTGCTGGGCGGTGGTGGCACACGCCTTTAAACCCAGCACTTGGGAGGCAGAAGCAGGCAGATTTCTGAGTTCAAGGCCAGCCTGGTCTACAAAGTGAGTTCCAGGACAGCCAGGGCTATACAGAGAAACCCTGTCTCAAAACAAAACAAAACAAAACAAAACAAAACAAAACAAAACAAAACAAAACAAAACAAAACAAAACAAAACAAAACAAAACCCCACCCCCCCAAAAAAAAAGAATCAACCCTGTTTTGAATATAAGGGATCATGAATCTGGGAACTAACCCCAGTATTTCCTGTTTTTAACTAATCAAGTTGGTGGTGGGGTCCTGCTCTTATCCAGCAAGTTCTTTACTACTAAGTTAAGTTGCCAGGCCTCAATTTGCTTTCTAAAGTAGACGTTAAGAGTTAAAGCAAATACCACGATTTCCTAAATATACTGCTTTTTATTTCTTATGTGCTTTCCCCTCACTGGTCCTCCCTGCTCAGGAAGCTGACCTCTGCCTTTCTTTATGTTCCTGAGGAAATGGGAAAACCACTTTGAATGTGCTCAAAATGTTCAGAATGAGTCTGTTGATTCTGCCTCCCAGCTTCTCAAAGGTCAGACAGAGCTTGCCTCTCAGCATCCCAGTCTTGTCTCCTTCTTGGCTCCATTTTTAGATTACTTACCATCTTCACAGGCTTGCTCTGCCCAACAGGAGACCCGAGACATGACATAGCTAAGGTGAAAGCTCACAGGTGCTTCTGAAGGCTTTTCTACTCAAGAAAACTCATTCGCTACAAGAAAATGTACTTCTCCTTTTAAAATACACTCTGTTCTGTTCTTTGTAAGACTCAGAATTTTGACTGCAGAACATGGCAAATCAGAAATTTTCTTCTTTAATTTTGTCTTCTATTGTTATTTCTCCCCTCTTTCTTCCTTCTGTCCATCCTCCCTTTTTTCTTTCCTCTTTCCTTTTTCCATTTTTCCTTTCTCCCTCCCTCCCTTCCTCATCCCCCTTTTATCCCTTCTCTCTTCCTATTGGGGAAATAGCCTAAAATAATATATAAGCCATCACAATTCAAAACCTTACCAAGTGACATCATCTGTGGTTAGATGTTATACTCAGATTAGGTGTTTAAATTTGCCTTTCACTTATCACTTATCTTATCAAACTTGATAAGAGAAAAGGACCTCCTGATATGGCTTCAATTTAATTCTGAAAGGCTGGAGAATGAAAGGGCATAGAGATTGGGACTTTAATCAGTCATGAGGTAAAGTTGGGAAAAGAAGAAATTATTTTATCACAGTCTTTAACATACATTCAAACCGTAACACAAATCATAACACATACCCCAGGTGACACTCCATTCTCTTTGCAGACCAAGCAAAGCAATCCAGAGATAATGATGGCTCCTGATATAGTATGCCTCTTATCCCAAAGCCTCCACATTTTGTAAAATCTTGCTCCTTTCAAATATAGTCAATGCAGGTTTAATCTAAACAGCATAGGCCCTCTTTCTACAAATTTTCTTCTAAAAATATCCCGGCAGTTTAGATTAGGTGGGTATTACACCAGCTGTTGCCCAGGGGTTATGCTGTTGGTTGAGGAATCTTGTACCAGAACTTGGTCCTTCCCTAATGTCTAACTTCTGTTCCCTCCGTCATGGTTTGAGTTAAGAAACTTCATAAAAGATTGGATTGGAGATCTGCATCAGATCTCACTTTGACAAGATGCAGAAATAACTGACTAGGGTGGGTTGGAAACAAACTTTAATCACCCTCTGCTTCCTCTCCACCCTGCTACCCCTTTCTCAGGGTCTACTCAGCTGGGTCTCCAGTAATGGCCCCATTTTTACTCTGTTCTTCCCCCTTCTTATTCCCTTTCATATTTATCTTTAAAGAGGCTTAGAAAATAGCTTCTGTCACTGCCAGCACTTACTAGGGTCCTGCGGAGCAAGTTAGCTCCCAGAGGCTTGTCAACACGCCCTTCCTGTCAGCAGCCAGTTTGCTCACACTTTGGCAGCCAGAAACATCCATGAAATACAGCTCTTCCTTTGCTTACAGGGATGTTGCTCAGGGAAGTGAACAGGTAGTCTATAGCAGCTGGTGGGAAGTCTTCATTAATGATGTGGGTTGTGATAACACAGGCTGCCTGCTGGAGCTTGGGTTGGAGAGACAATTGAGGCATAAACAAAAGGGTGGATGAATTACTGATTAAATAATTTTTTTCTGCTCCAAAGGATAGATTAATTGGCAATGAAACACTCTCTAGGGGGGAAAAAGTAAAAGCTAAGTTTTCTGATTCACTGAATTTCTCTTGGTATCTGAAAATACAGCTGTAATTACACTGAAATAAAATGGGAAATAATTTGGGGTCAGTGAGACAGTCAATCCAGTAACGGCACCTGCTGCCAAGCATGATGATCTGAGGTCAATTCCTGGGACCCACATGGCTGAAAGGAGAACGGACTCCTGCAGTTTATCTACAAATGCACTGTGGTGTGCACTGATATCTGCACAAATCCACACTAGAACACACACACACACACACACACGAGCATGCACACATGCATAAGCAAATAAATAGATGTATGTTATAAAAATCAAAAGAATTGAAAACAATTTATGTAAGACAAAACAACTGTGCAGCTCCTTAGAAGATGGCCATGCTAGGGCAAAGGCATAGAAGAGGGACTCCATGGGCTAGACAGTTTGTGACTTTTAAATCCAGAATGGGATTCTTGCCCTCAGAGATGTGTGTACAAGGGTGGCTCTTGCTGTGGATGATGCTGTCCACAGATGGTAAATCATTTGCTGGCATTTCTGACCTCTACATTTTCAATGCTTATATTTATTTTTCCAACATCACAATCAGGACATTCTCCAGACATTGCAAAGGCCTGTCTAGAGGCATAATTGGCTATGGTTGAAGACTCTGCTCTAGAGGAGGCATGTCTTAGAGGAAAACATTCATTACAGGCCCTTTAGAGATGGTCAGGACACAGTGAATATCTCAGACTGTCATTGGGTGATAGGCAAGTGCCAGAGCTCCAAAGTGTGAAAAGCCTCTGGTATTGCTCAAGTTACAATCCAAGATCTTTCTGAGTAGAGCAGGCTGGCCTCAAACTCAGAGATCCACCTGCTTCTGCCTACTGAGTGCTGGGATTAAAGGCCTGAGCCACCATCTCACCATTATGCTTGAAGATGGGAGCCTAGCATAAGTGTCTCTTGGGAGGCTTCATCCAGCAGTAGATGGAAACAGATGACGAGACCCACAGCCAAACATCAGGTAGAGCTCAGAGAGTCTTGTGGAAGTCTTGAAAGTAGACGTGAGCAAGCTGGAGGGGTCAAGGACACCACAAGAAGACCTACAGTCAACTAACCTGGACCCATGGGGACTCACAGAGACTGAACCACCAACCAAAGAACATGTAGGGGCTAGACCTAGCCCACCACACACTTATAGCAGATGTGCAGCTTGGTCTTCATGTGGGTCCCCTCAAAATTGGCATTGGGGGCGTCTCTGACTCTGTTGCCTGACATTGAATCCCCTTTGCCTACCTGAACTACCTGATTGGGTCTTAGTAGGAGAGGATATGCTTAGTCCTCCTGCAGCTGGATGCCCCAGAGCAGTTTGGTACCCAAGGGGGACTACTTCTCTGAGGAGAATGGAAGGAGGTAGTGGGGAGTAGGAATTTGTAAGGATGGGACTGGGAGAATAGGAGGAAGAGAGGCTGCAATCAGGATGTAAAGTGATGCATTAATTTAGTAAGTTAATTAATAATAAAATGTATTAAGTAAAGTAATTAATGAAAAACAAAAACAAAATAAAACAAAACACAAACTCTTTTCCAGTTCTTTGCTGAAAACTGTGTACCTGCTCCAACACAAAGCCAGAGTACCATGCGCTAGGCAGTTACCTCATCTCTGTTGCAAGCTAAAGCAAGTCACTAAGTCAGTCAAAACCATAGTGTGTGTCAGTTCCTCTTGTTAAATGAAGGTAATTGGAATGTATCTTCCCATATCTCATATATCTTTCTTGGTGATGATACTCATGTTCCAACTCTCTATCAAAAGAAACTGCTCTTCTAGGTTCCTCAAAAGTCACCCTTAAAGTTTTCAGAATCTCTGTTAATCATATTTGCTTCACCAAGTTTCAGGTTTAATTTTTTTTTTAATTAGGGCTGAGCTGAGGTACAAGGATGTCAGGAGTGATTAAAGCAAAAAGCAAGTATTGGAGGTATCAGTTCAGCCTGTAAATGTTCATGAGGATGGTGTTACCTGACTAAGATTCAAATGGATGTGAATTCATACTTGGTCAAAAGGACCTAAGTCTTTGGCCATCACTTGGGGACTGAAGCATATTGCCTGCATCTAAAGCCTGGTATAGGGAATACAGCTGCTCTTTTGAGAGCTGTGAGGCAGAACACTTGTTATCACCTGTTTTTTAACCTGAAAGTCACATACAGGATTTTTGTCTGGTAGGGGTGCATGTCTATAATATACACATAGTCTATAAGTTACTTTTGACAGTTTTTTGTCATTCTACTATAATTTTAATATGCAAATTTAAGGGACACTTCTTACCTGTTCTCTCATTTCTACCTATTTTTCAGCTCCATTTTACTTTTGGTCACAATGTTCACTATCTGATATCTCACCGATTTCTAGAAAGTGTTTTGTACAGTCTTCTTCCATTAGAATAGAGATTTTGTGGAAATTTCAGTTCACCTCTATATTCCTCTTACCCAAAACAAGTGGCTGCCAGGCAACAGCTACCTGAAAATACCTGTTCAGAGAAAATCAGTGGGTCTATGTGCTTTACCACATGGTATGTGGTCTCTACTTTTCTCTTTTTCTTTCTTTTTTTTTTGATTATTTTATTAGATATTTTCTTTATATACATTTCAAATGCTATCCTGAAAGTTCCCTATACACTCCCCCCATGTTGGTCCCCTACCTACCCACTCCCACTTCTTGGCCCTGGTGTTTCCCTGTACTGGGGCATATAAAGTTTGCAAGACCAAGGGGCCTCTCTTCCCAGTGATGGCCCACTAGGCCATCTTCTGCTCCATATGCAGCTAGAGATACAAGTTCTAGGGGTACTGGTTAGTTCATATTTTTGTTCCACATACAGGGTTGCAGACCCCTTTAGCTCCTTGGGTGCTTTCTCTAGCTTCTCCATTGGGGGTCCTGTGTTCCATCTTATAGATGACTGTGAGCATCTACTTCTGTATTTGCTAGGAACTGGCATAGCCTCATACGAGACAGCTATAACAGGGTCCCTTCAGCAAAATCTTTCTGGCATAATCAATAGTATCTGGGTTTGTCTCTGGATAGTCCATCCTTTTGTCTTAGCTCCGAACTTTGTCTCTGCAACTACTTTCATGAGTATTTTGTTCCCTTTTCTAAGGAGGAATGAAGGATACACCCATTGGTCTTCCCTCTTCTTGATTTTCTTGTGTTTTGCAAATTGTATCTTGGGTGTTCTATGTTTCTGGGCTAATAATAACTTATCAGTGAGTGCATATCTAATGACTCCTTTTGTGATTGGGTTACCTCACTAAGGATGATGTCCTCCAGATACATCCATTTGTCCAAGAGTTTCATAAATCCATTGTTTTTAATAGCTGAGTAGTACTCCATTGTGTAAATGTACCACAATTTCTGTATCCATTCTTCTGTTGAGGGATATCTGGGTTCTTTCCAGCTTCTGGCTATTATAAATAAGGCTGCTATGAACATAGTAGAGCATGTGTTCTTATTACCAGTTGGAACTGCTTCTGGGTATATGCCCAGGAGAGGTATTGCTGGATCTTCCAGTAGTATTATGTCTAATTTTCTAAGGAACTGCCAGACTGAATTCTTGAGTTGTTGTACAAGTTGCAATCCCACCAGCAGTGGAGGAGTGTTCCTCTTTCTCCACATTCTCGCCAGCATCTGTTGTCACCTGAATTTTTGATCTTAGCCATTCTGACTGGTGTGAGGTGGAATCTCAAGGTTGTTTTGATTTGCATTTCCCTGATGATTAAGGATGATGAACATTTTTTCAGGTGCTACTCAGCCCTTCTGTATTCCTCACCAGAGAATTCTTTGTTTAGCTCTGAACCCCATTTTTTAATGGAGTTATTTGAATTTCTGGAGTCTAGCTTCTTGAGCTCTTTGTATATATTGGATATTAGTCCCCTATCATAGTTAGGATTGGTAAAAATCCTTTCCCAATCTGTTGTGGCCTTTTTGTCTTATTGATGGTGTCTTTTGCCTTACAGAAGCTTTGCAATTTTATTAGGTCCCATTTGTCAATTCTTGATCTTACAGCACAAGCCATTGCTATTCTGTTTAGGAATTTTTCCCCTGCCCATATCTTCCAGGCTTTTCCCCACTTTCTCCTCTATTAATTTCAGTGTCTCTGGTCTTATGTGGTGGATTTTGATCCACTTAGACTTGAGCTTTGTACAAGGAGATAAGAATGGATCAATTTGCATTCTTCTACATGATAACCGCCAGTTGTGCCAGCACCATTTGTTGAAAATGCTGTCTTTTTTCCACTGGATAGTTTTAGCTCCCTTGTCAAAGATCAACTGACCATAGGTGTGTGGATTCATTTCTGGGTCTTCAGTTCTATTCCTTTGATCTACCTGCCTATCACTGTACCAGTACCATGAATTTTTTTTTTTTTTTATCACAATTGCTCTGTAGTACAGCTTAATGTCAGGCATGGTGATTCCACCAGAGGTTCTTTTATTGTTGAGAATACTTTTTGCTATCCTAGGTTTTTTATTTTTCCAGATGAATTTACAAATTGATCTTTCTATCTCAGTGAAGAATTGAGTTGGAATTTTGATGGGGATTGCAATGAATCTGTAGATTGCTTTTGGCCGGATAGCCATTTCTACTATATTGATCCTGCCACTTCATGAGCATGGGAGATCTTTACATCTTCTGAGATCTTCTTCAGTTTCTTTCTTCAGAGACTTGAAGTTCTTATCATACAGATCTTTCATTTCCTTAGTTAGAGTCACACCAAGGTATTTTATATTATTTGTGAATATTGTGAAGGGTGTTGTTTCCCTAATTTCGCTCTCAGCCCATTAATCATTTGTGTGGAGAAAGGCCATTGATTTATTTGAGTTAATTTTTTTTAGTATTTTTATTAGGTATTTTCCTCATTTACATTTCCAATGCTATCCCAAAAGTCCCCCATACCCTCCCCCTCCACTCCCCTACCCACCCACTCCCACTTTTTGGCCCTGGCGTTCCCCTGTACTGGGGCATATAAAGTTTGCAAGTCCAATGGGCCTCTCTTTCCAGTGATGGCCGACTAGTTGAGTTAATTTTATATCGAGCTACTGCACTGAATCTGCTTATCAGTTTGAGGAGTTTTCTGGTGGAGTTTTTGGCGTAACTTATTTATACTATCATATCATCTGCAAATAGTGATATTTTGACTTCTTCCTTTCCAATTTTTATCCCCTTGATGTCCTTTTGTTGTCAAATTACTCTGGTTAGAACTTCTAGTACTATATTGAATAGGTAGGGAGAAAGTGGTCAGCCTTGTCTAGTCCCTGATTTTAGTGAGATTGCTTCAAGTTTCTCTCCATTTAGTTTGATGTTGGCTACTGGTTTGTTGTAGATTGCTTTTATTATGTTTAGATATGGGCCTTGAATTCCTGATCTTACCATGACTTTTATCATGAACGGTTGTTGGATTTTGTCAAATGCTTTCTCACAATCTAACGAGATGATCATGTGGTTTTTGTCTTTGAATTTGTTTATATAGTGGATTACATTGATGGATTTCCATATATTAAACCACCCCTGCATCCCTGGGCTGAAGACTACTTGGTCATGATGGATGATTGTTTTGATGTGTTCTCAGGTTCAGTTTGTGAAGATTTTATTGAGTATTTTTGCATAGATATTCATAAGGGAAATTGGTCTGAAGTTCTCTTTCTTGGATCTTTGTGTGGTTTAGGTATCAGTAATTGTGGCTTCATAGAATGAATTGGGTAGAGTACCTTCTGTTTCTATTTTGTGGAATAGTTTGAGGAGAGTTGGAATTAGGTCTTCTTTGAAGGTCTGATAGAACTCTGCACTAAACCCTTCTGGTCTTGGGCTCTTTTTGATTGGGAGACTATTGATTACCCTTTCTATATCTTTAAGGAAAATAGGACTGTTTAGATCATTAATCTAATTCTGCTTTAACTTTGGTACCTGGTATCTGTCTAGGAAGTTGTCCATTTCTTCCAGGTTTTCTAGTTTTGTTGAGTATAGCCTTTTGTAGTAGGATCTGATGATTTTTTTGGATTTCCTCGGGTTTTGTTGTTATGTCTCCCTTTTCATTTTTGATTTTGTTAATTAGGATACTGTGCCTGTGCCTTCTAGTTAGTCTGGCTGAGGGTTTATCTATCTTGTTGATTTTCTCAAAGAACCAGCTCCTGGTTTGGTTGATTCTTTGAATAGTTCTTTTTGTTTCCACTTGGTTGATTTCAGCCCTGAGTTTGATTATTTTCCTCTGTCTAGTCCTCTTCAGTGAATTTGCTTCCTTTAGTTCTAGAGCTTCTAGGTGTGTTGTCAGGCTGCTCGTGTATGCCCTCTCTAATTTCTTTTTGGAGGTACTCAGAGCTATGAATTTTCTTCTTAGGGCTGCCTTCATTGAGTCCTATAAGTGTGGGTATGTTGTGGCTTCCTTTTCATTAAACTCTAAAAGTCTTTAATTTCTTTCTTTATTTCATCCTTGACCGAGGAATCATTGAGTAGTGTTGTTCAGTTTCCACGTGAATGTTGGCTTTCTAGTATTTATGTTGTTATTGAAGATCAGGCTTAGTCTGTGGTGATCAGATAGGATGCATTGGATAATTTCAATATTTTTGTATCTGTTCTGGTCTCTACTTTTCTCATGATATTTGTACTGATTATTTAGTTTGATTTTCTTCTCTGTCTCAAAAAGCTGGAGGCATCGAAGCTATGAAGCATATTTTTTGATTCTAGAAATACTGCTATTTTGACAGCAGCAAATTTTCAAGTGGGTTTTGTGTCTTTCCACATGCAATTTAGATTTCTAGTCATAGTTCTTGTAAAAAAAATAGACAAAGGTATATGTTTTAGTGATTTGTAATAAGGGTCACTTATTATTATTATTATTATTTTAGTGTTGTACCTTCATTTTTTCACTATTTATTATAATATTCCTAGCTAAGGTTTGCAAATTCTTGACCTTAGGAGCCAATCACTGAGCATGTTTATTAAAAAATGCTGCTAGTTTCTATCAAATGAATGTGCATTATCTATTGACTTAATTTTATGTGTATCCTGCTTTCTTATAAAAGCGATGTTTTTATAGCTTTTTTGGTGGCAAACTGACACTCTATTTTTTTAAAACATTTTCCTAACTGGATATTCTTTGCTTTTAATAGACTATTATATTTCATTTGAATTTTTTTGTTTACAATTATTGCACCTTATTAGCAAATTAAACCAAACACTACTTCGTGTGTGTGTGTGTGTGTGTGTGTGTGTGTGTGTGTGTGTGATCATTATTAGATTTTGATAATATAAGGTTTTACTATTACCACCAAATAAAACTAAGGAGATTTTCATTTTGTTTGTGGTCTTAGATATGATAACATTAAAATTACATCTTCTTTAAGCGTATATAGCCACAGTTATAAAAATGCTTGATTTTATGTAGTTCATTAGGCTATTGTATATAGAATTTTCAAATTTAAGGCACAATTGCTTTTAAAATATCCTATTACTTTATATATCACTGAACAACAAAGTTGAAATGTGCTAAAATTTATCCCATACATTTTTTATGTAACAGAGGATGGCCTTGTGGGACATCAGTGAAACGAGTGGCCCTTGGTCCTGTGAAGGCTCGATGCTCAGTGTTGGGGAATGCCAGGACAGGGAAGCAGGAGTGGGTGGGTTAGTAAGCAGGGAGGAGAGGGGTAGAATGAGGGGCTTTCAGAGGGGAAATGAGGAAGGGGGATAACATTTGACATATAAATAAAGAAAATATCTTATTAAAAAGAAAAGAAAACATGGCATTTTTTAGACATGCAAAACTAAATTATACCCTGTATGATTCTTGGGTATGGATAAAATAAAAACAAAAAAACTTGGGGCTTCCTTCACATTCAGATTGGATTTTTTTCATTTTATTTTCTTTCAAATCACCAACATGAATTTCTCTACCTGGAGGAAGATGGACTAGTTTGGTCATTGTGTACATTTGAACTATCCAGAATGCAACAAATCCTGTCCCAGACATCTGATGCTCAAAGTAATTTCTCTGTTTTATTATTCTCCCTGAACAGTGTTGAGAGCTGGAGAGTATATAATTTCAGCAATGACATAAAATAACTCTGCCATGGTTATCATTAGATCACTGTCTTGGGAAAGGAGCCTCTGGAGTCATTGCCTTTATTGCTTCAAGGATGTGCAAGTTCAGGAATCTATGTGACATAGCAGGGGTGTGAAGGTCCTCTGGTGTAGTGTCATCCCACCCCAAGAAGATTACCACTTTTCGGCATCCCAGACATTGAACTGCCATACTCTGTCCAATTACTCTCAGATGAGGAATAGCAGGCTATAATTACCACATATACAAGTTTATTAGGGAAGGAGAAAAGACCAAGAGATGGTATGTGGTATTTCTATGGTACAATATTGGCTCCTAGTCTTGGGAATATTTCTATGCTCACAAGGGGACCAGCCTTCTACAAAATCCACAAGAATCTGAAATGCTTCATCTTTCAAATATATGATGTGTGCTTGGCAAGGTGGTTGCTGTAGTGCACATTATTTCCCCATCCTTCCACTCCAAGGTCAACAAATCTGACAAAGTAACTTACACAGACACTTAAAAAGAAAACATAAGAAACATGGTTCTCAACCTTCCTAATACTGTAACCTTTTAATATAGTTCCTCATGTTGTGGTGACTGAACCATAAAATTATTTTGTTGCTACTTCATATCTATAATTTTGTTACTCTTATGAACTTTAATATTAGCATCTGATATGCAGGACATCTGATACCTGACCCCCATAGTGATTGTGACACACTGCCTTAGACAGACTGATAGGAGTTGATCCCCTAAAGAAGATGACATTCTAAAGCATGGGAACTCTGGGTTCACATTCTCATCCTCAGATTGCAAACCAATACTGAATGCCTCAGTCTACCTTATGCTTTCCTGTTTTCTCACTATCTGGAATATTTACTTGTTCATTTCCAGAGCAAGATGTAGCCTTCAAGAACATACCCTCTAATCACCTATTTTCTTCCTCTAATAAAAGCCAAGTCTCCTACTTCAAATCAACCCTAACAATGGCATCTTATGTGAACCCATTAAGTGGAAAAGACCATTGGTTATTTCAGAGTCCCCAGGATCTAATCATCTCTGATTACACCCTCATAGATAAGCTCAGAGGCATGTTTTATTAATTTCTTAGACATTTCTCTTTACAGTCAAGTTGATAGTAAAGAATAGCCATCATAATCTTAAGTACAAATTTTAGGGAGACACAGACATTTGACCCATACACAGATTTGCAGGTTAACAGCTCCATTCTATAACCTCAGCTCCTGATCCTTGTCCACTCATTCCCCTACCAAGTCTGCACATTTCCCTGAGATAACCTACATGAGCATATACTGACAGAACTGTGATGGTCTAAGGTTGAAAGACAATGTTGACATGTAGCCAGCATAGTGTGACTCCTCACAGAGACATCACAGAGATCAGTTTGATTCTGTAAGTTTGTGTTTTAACTTCTATCATGTCTGCCACTCAGAGCAAAGCCTCAGATGTAGAGAAAGAGATACTCTGACCTAGAGCTGTGACACTCAATGACCTTTCCACTGATTACAGAACAAGAGCCTTATCAAGCTTACCTGACATGGGAGTTTCTGGTAGTATCTTGTGATATAAACTCATGTGGTGTTTTGCTGAGAGAAGACCCATGGGAGCACACATGATATCTGGAGAGAGGATAAATAAGACTCAATGGACAGAGATGGTATGCTTGCATATCTAGCTTTGCAAGGCTTCAGTGATCCTGGAGTCTTTTCTGATCTTCTGATCTTCATTGAGAAAGGCACTATAGAGAACATCTCCTGGCATCCCTGCTGGTCCTTGTCATTCTCACTGACTTGTGCCAATTCATTAGAGACCTGGCAGTTTCTACTGGATTGTGTCACTATTGCTGATTCCTATTTGGTGTCGTGACACTACTGAACTAGACTGCTGGTATCCTGATAAACAGAGATTGATAGCTCCCCAAAGACCTACTTCTAAACAGGTTGACATTCCCTTATTATATGTACCATTTTTTCTCCACTAGCTTCGTATGGTGGGGACCAAAGCATTTGAGAACTCTGAATCCTCTAGCACATTTGTAGCAGAGGACTGCCTAGTCTAGACACAGTGGGAAAGGATATGCCTAATTCTGTTGAGACTTGATGCCCCTGGGCAGAGGGATTCACAGGAGACAACCTCTCAGAAGTGAAGGGGAGGGGACAAGGGAGAGGGGGAAGAACTCTGGGAAGGGGTACCTGGGAGGAGGCAACATTTATTTATAATTAAAAATTAATTAATAAAACATCTAAGCCTATACTTTACCTCTTCAGGAATTTAGGTGGCAGCCTTCCATGACCCTTTGGTTTCCAAACTAGTGCTGTAGAGCAGGCTTATGTCTCCAGGATACTTTCTGTTAAATCACCAGCCCTTTCAGAACAACTAGTGTGTTACTCATTAACATTAATTTGTAGTGAAATAGTCAAAGGTTTAGACTTATTTAGATGCCAATTTAAATACTCAACTCTAGCAATTAAAAGAGATGTGATATAAGGCAAATGAATCTCTTCATCTGAATATTAGTTTCATGTTCTTTATTCAAGAAAAGTCCTACAAACAAATGAACATATTATAAACTCTTGGTCCATAATTGTGAATTCATGGCTCAAAAAATGGCTAAGGGCCCTTTTGCCTTTTTTCTATTCCTTGTAGACTTGAGAAAAAGTAGATGCTGAAGAAGTATCAATGGGATAGTGGGATATGGGATTGGGGCAGAGGATAAAAAGATAATAAAACTAATTACGACTTCAAATTCATGAAGTCAGTAAAAATCTCTTTATTATGTATTGACGACATATTTTGGCTCTCAGTGCCTCTTCTGGCTAGAAAGTAAACTTTAGCCTCCCCCTTTTAAAAGAACTCTTTAGAGTATGAGCCGAGTATCCTCTCCACAATCTGTACAATTTCAAATGTTCAAGGAGAATCTAGAAATGGGATCACAGAACAACATTTGTGGCTGCTTTGGTTGAGAGAAAAAAAATGAATAGTTATTGAAAGAAATTCCACCAAATATTTATGAACACATATTATTCTGCTGCTTGCTGTGTTTGAGGAATTGGTAATAAAAGACACATAAGACTTGGCTGATGTCTGTAGAATCTCATGGTTTGGAGCACCAGAGTGGCAAATTTGAAATTAATATAACACAGGGTGCAGATTGCTGTGAAGGAGATGCATATAAAGTTCAGGGAAAGCAGAGGCAAGAGAGTAATATTTGCCTGCGACTGTTGAACTCTCTTCACAGCAAAAGTCTCCTGTGAGCTAAGAGTAGCAGAATGAAGAGGAATCCATCAGAGGGAGACAGGGAGACAGCTTCTGCTGCAAAGGCATGAGGGTTTCCTTTTATCTGAGAAGATCTAGAGAGTGTGAAGAGCTGAGGGGATTTGAGGAGTCTCATTTTAAAGTATTGATAACCAAGCTAGCTTATTCTAACATGGTTTCTAAGTTCATTAGAAATGTGCTACTCTTCCACCCCTAGGTCTTGCAAACTTTATATGCCCCAGTACAGGGGAACGCCAGGGCCAAGAAGTGGGAGTGGGTGGGTAGGGGAGCAGGGTGGGGGGAGGGTATAGGGGGCTTTTGGGATAGCATTTAAAATATAAATAAAGAAAATACCTAATAAATATATATATATATATAAAAGAAATGTGCTACTCAGAGAAGACATGTACCAAACTTTGTGCAGATACTTAGCACATGGAACACTCATAGACCCTTATACTTTAGATTGGGGATTTGTGAGAATAGAGAGCATGCCACCTCATAGACTGTCTAGAAATACTTTGAAAGAGTGGTGTGTGTATGTGTGTGTGTGTGTGTCCATGTGCTTTTGCATGTGCATGTGTGCATGTGTGCATGTGTGTGTGTGTGTGTGTGTGTGTTTCAATGTTCATGTGGAATAGCAATGTAGATGCAGAAAACACTTTGACCTTAGAGAAATCTCTTTTTTCCTTGGATTCAGTGTTGACAATAAGCTGGAAGGTTGAAAGGCAAAAGAAGAGAATTTCAAAGTCCCTTCAAAGTCCCAGACTTCCTATAAATACATGTGGGAAGTGTATTAATCTGGCTTTTACAGGTTTCTCTTTAGATAGTGAGGATAGTGGGAGCATGCCACCAACGAAATCCTACTGCTCTCAAGAACTCCAAAGAGATCCTGAGTCTATTCAACCTGTTAGTAGCATCTTGGCTAGTAGACTTCCTGAAATTTTGAAATTATATGATTTAAACATAGTAAAGTTCTTTGAATTGGCTTGGAAGAAGCTGGAGTCTTCAAATAAATTAACTATAACCAGGAAGTTCCCTTGACTGAGTTAACCCCAATATCAAAAAGAACACATCAAACATTCCCTTTACAATAGTCACTTTGAAAAAAATCTCATTTAAGCTTTCCAGATAAATTGATAATTTTTGATGAGAAGGAAGTATCCTGAAGGCCTCAGGCTTTCATCTTAGAATAAAGATAACCTGCATAAATCATATGTCTCCAGACACTCTAAACTAGTAGTTGTCAACCTACGGGTTGTGATCCCCTTTGGACTACATATCATATATTTACACTATGATTTAGAACAACAATGCTACAATTATGAAATAGTAACAAAATAATTTTATGGCTGGGGCTCACCAGAACATGAGGAACTGTGAAAGGCCCGGCATTAGGAAGGTGGAAAGCAACTGCTCTAAACTAACAGTGCAGGACAACGGTCATGAACTACTAATGCTCTTGTGCACCAGTGAGGATTCAGCAGTTATTACATGTGTCTAGAGGAAGAACTAAGATACTGTTTAGTGAGAGCCAGAATGATGGGCATTGATTTTAAGTAAGTATCAGTGGTTTACCTGATTCTGCCTCAGATTTATCACATGTCCTTTGCCATGCAAAAGTCTAGGTCTTCTAAAGTATGTTAGGAAAGTTTTCCCATAAAGATATACATATATGTATATGTTCATATATATAATAAACTGAAAATATTGCATAGAGGCACAAGCAAAAATCCCTCAGATTTATTCTTCTATTAGCATTTTCAGTTTGATAAATGTTTGGCTAATCCATTAATATGGCATAGCAATACCTCCTTCTCAATTGATGGAACACCTAATGAAGGAGCTACAGAAAGTATCCAAGGAGCTAAAGGGGTCTGCAAACCTATAGGAGGAACAACAATATGAACTAACCAGTACCCCCCAAAGCTGTGTCTCTAGTTGCATATGTAGCAGAGAATGTACTAGTTGACCATCAATGGGAGGAGAGGCCCTTGGTCTTGTGAAGATCATATGCCCCAGTACAGGGGAATGCCAGGGCCAGGAAGTGGGAGTGGGTGGGTTGGGGAGCAGGGCAGGGGGAGGGTAAAGGAGGCTTTGGGGATAGCATTTGAAATGTAAATGAAGAAAATATCTAATATTTTTTTTTAAAAAATGTTTCTCATAATAGAGATTTGAATGATTTCTGTGCCTGGTTACAGGGTTCACTTCAGTAACATGCAGAACAGAACCCCTGCTGTGCTGCTCACTTATGTACTCTGTGTCCTGCTGGAGGGAGTCAAATGGTTACCTGCATTCTCCAAGCAACTTCCAAAACAGAGACAATTATATTTGCCCCAGTTTCTTGGACATTTCAACCTGTTTCATTAACATTTCCCTGAGTATTTGGTAATATCACAGGTCTCAAATTCATCTGCAAGTGAAATTCAGCTGCAGCAGTTTCCCCAAACCAACTGTGATGTGTTGTTGCTATCTCCATCCATACCTTTGCTGGACTTTTCAAGCATTCCTTTGTTGTGCTTTACCTAGCCTGAACCCTGGAAGGCTTGGTGAAAATATGCGACATCTGATATAGCAAGAATAGAGAGAACTTTCATCTTCTCAGCTCATAAGGGTTTGGCTCTTTCAGAATTCATTTTTCATGTTATCAACTTGATATTTTTTTCTCAAAAATAGAAAACCAGCAGGAACAAGGGAAAACCAGGCTATGTTTCCTTATCAAAGAAGAGCACCTAAAATAAATAGATGCATTCATCAAAAGGAATCCATTAAATCAGTTTCAAAGATATGTAGCCAAGTTTGTGTTGGATAAGAATGGCAAAGTACCTTCCACCCCTAACTCAAATAGGAAGTCAAAAGCTTAGAACCAAGGATTCACCAACAGTAAAAAAGGAAAGGATAAAGTACAAGGAATGATGGAGCTGACACTAGATGAGGCTTGCAGGTACAGGTATTAATGAAGTTAGTAGTAACAGTTGACTTTCCAATTCATAAAGCAAATTTACCCACCCAGCCATTCTTTGATTCAGTGTTGGTACAGGCATGTTGTGTGTCAGGCATTCCTTTCCTAATCTTTGAAGGGTGGGAAAAGGTCAGTTAACAAGAGACAGAAAAGAATTCTCTCACTTGATCTTTCCTAGAGATACTAGTATTGTACATAGGTATTCGAAAACAGATAAATTGATCATCTGTGATAGTGAAAATACCAATCTATGTTTAAAGTCCAACAGCAACAACAGCCAATGCTAGAACTGAAGGGGATCAGTGGGAATGCAAAATTGGGCAGCCACTTTGGTAATCAATTTGGCTATTTCTTAAAAAGCAAAACATACTCTTACCTTATGATCTAGCTGTCCTACTTCTAGAAGTTTATTCAACCCTGCACCAGCAGCAATGGTCCTGGAACAGCACTTGTGGCATTCCATCACACAGCTTTGCCTACCTCCCAAGAGTCCAGCTCTAACCTGTCACACACAAGTGAAATACTTCCACCCTTTCTTCAGAGACCCCAGGAAGCCTAGCTGCCATGGGCTTTGCTCTGCCCTGTCACTCCATCTTCTTCAGGACCATATCTGCACCATCAGAATCACATAGCAATAAGCATGGTACCCCAACCCCACAGCTCTGCATGTTTCCCAAGAGGCAAGCTCCAACTCTACACACAAAGGAGGCATGCTCCAACACAGAACACTCAGGATCCACACTATAGACAACTAGATGGAGAAAGGCAAGTCTAAGACAATAATCAACAGAAGCCAATACAATAAGGCACCATCAGAACCCAGATGACCTACTATAGCAAGCCCTGGATATTCTAACACACCTTAAATCCCATTTCATGAAAATGATAGAGGCCTTTAAAGGTGATATAAGTAATGTCTTTAGAGAAATATCAGAAAACACAATTAAACAGGTAGAAACCCTTAAAGAGGAAATAAATAAGTCCCTTAAATAAATACAGTAAAATACAATCAAGCAGGTGAAGGAAATGAATAAAACAGTCCAAGAGTTAAAAATGGAAATATAAGCAACAAAGAAAACACAAATGGAGATAATCCTGGAAATGGAAACCTAGGAAAGAAAACAGAAATTATAGACTCAAGCCTCACCAACAGAATATAAGAGACAGAAGAGAGAATCTCAGGGAAAGAAGATTCCATAGAAGTGATTGATACATCAATCAAAGAAATTCCCAAATGTAAAAAGTTTCTAAATCAAAAGATCTAGGAAATCCAGGACACTATGAAAAGACCGAACCTAGGAATAATAGGAATAGTAGAAGGTTAAGATCCTCAGTTTAAAGGGCCAGAAAACATCTTCAACAAAACCAAAGAAGAAAACTTCTCTAACCTAAAATAAGAGATGGCTATAAACATACAAGAAGATTACAGAACTCCAAATAGATTGAACCAGAAAAAAATATTATTGCCACATAATAATCAAAACAGTAAATGTACAGAACAAAGAAAGAATATTAATATTAAAAACTACAATGGAAAATGGCTAAATCGCATATAAAGGCAGACCTATCAGAATTACACCTGACTTCTCAACGGAGACCATAAAAGCTAGAAGAACTCAAAAATTAAACTCCATCAAACCAAATAACCCAATTTAAGAATGGGACACAGAACTAAACAGAGAATTCTCAACAGAGGAACTTGAAATGGCCAAGAAGCACTTAAAGAAATGCTCAACATTGTTAGTCATCAGGGAAATGCAAATCAAAGGGACCATGAGATTATAACTCACACCAACCAGAATGGCTAACATAAAAAACTTAATGGACAGCACATGCTATTTAAGATGTGGAGAAAGGGGAATACTCCTCCATTGCTGGTTGAAGTTCAAACTTGTACAACCACTTTAGAAACCAATCTGGCAGTTTCTTCGAAAATTAGAAATAGTTCTACCAGAAGATCCAGCTATAGTGCTACTGGGCATATACCCAAAAGATGTCCACCACACCCCAAGGATATGTGCTCCACTAAATTCATAGCATCTTTATTTGTAATAGCTAGAAACTGGAAAAAACCCAGATGTCCCTCAACTGAAGAATGGATACAGAAAATGTGGTACATTTACACAATGCAATACTACTCAGCTATAAAAACAAGGACATCATGATTTTTTTCAGGAAAATGGATAGAAGTGGAAAATACCACCCAGAGTGAGGTAACCCAGACCCAAAAGGACATGCATAGTAATGACATGGGTAAAGGACACTGATATAGATTACCCATGATACAACCCACAGACTCAAAGAAGTTAAACAAGAAGAAAGTCCCAAGCAAGAATGCTTGAATCACACTTAGAAGGGAATAAAAAATAGTCATAGGAGGTAGATGGAGGGAGGGAAGTGGTTAGGAGAGAAGAGAAAGGGAGGAATGGGGAGGCAGGATAAGATGTGGGAGAGACAGCAGAGGGGCCCAGAGGTCCAGGAGAATTTGTGTTAATCTACATTTACTGGGATAGCAGGTAGGGTGTGGTGGGGAGGAAGCCTCAGGGAAGGGAGAATTTCTAAGAAGTCTCAGATACCTGGGTAGGCTCCCAGGAGTCAATGCTGGTGTCCTTAGCCCCTTAGCAGAGAAACCTAACAATGATAACATGAAACCTCAAGAGGCTACCTCCTGTAGCCAGGCAGGAATCCCAGTGGAGGGATAAGGAAACCAATTTACCCACAAAACTTTTGACCCAAACTTAACCTAGTCTAAAAGAAATGCAGGGATGAATCAGAGACCAAAGGAAAGGCCAACCAATAACTGGTCCAACTCAAAACACATGCCATGGACAAGTGCCAATCCCAATGCCTGACGTTATTAACTATACTGTTATGATTGCAGACAGGAGCCTAACATAACTGTCTGAGAGGTTCTACCCAGCAGCAGACTGAAACAGATGCAGATACCCACCTCCAAACATTAGATGGCGGCCAGGGACACTTATGGAAGTGATGGGGGAAGTGATGAAGGCTCTGAAGTAGATAGGAACCCCACAGGAAGACCAACAGAGTCAACAAACTTAGATGCCTGGGGGGTCTCAGAGTCTGAGCTACCAACCAAAGAACATGCGGGGGCTAAAATGAGGCCCCTGGCACATATGTAGCAGACAGGCAGCTCAGTCTCCATGGTTGCCTTGACTGGCCTCAGTGAGAGAGGATGCTCTTAATCAGGCTGAGACTGGAGGTGCCAGGGTGGGGAATACCGTGGGGGTGGGGCATCTTCTCAGAGGAGAAGAGGAAAGAGGATTGTGGGAGGGACTCTGTGAGGAAAAGACCAGGAGGGGGGGTGGTTTTCTTTAATTAACTAATTAAAGAAAAAACATCAAATAAATAAATAAATTACTCAAATATTGAAAACAGCCAATGAGAGTCATATCAACTTCTTCCATACATACAGGTACTTTTGGAGTGGTACAAATTTATTAAAGACAGCTGAAATTCAGGAATGTAATCATTTCTTTTATATTTGCTACTAAAAACACCAGACAAAAGCACTACAAAGAGGGAAGGATTTATTTGAACTCAAAGTTTGAAGGTAGAGTCATGGCAAACACAGCAGGCATGGAAGCAAGAATGCAAGGTGACTGGTCACATGTGTCTACAATCAGAAAGTAAAGAGAGATGACTACTGGTGTTGTAATTGATCTTTTCTGTTTATTCTGTCTTCCTGGGTGATGTTATCACTGCTCAGGGTGGCTCTTCCTTCCTCTGTAAAAACTCCACAAGAAAGCCCTTAGATACAGACTCCAAGATTTGTCCCTTTTTGTGATTGTATATCCTTAACTATCACAAGGGAATTATGCAAAGTGTTGAAGAAGAAATTACAAAGACATGTCCACTGTGGGTAGCACCAACCCTTACTGTGGAATCCTGGACTTCATTAAAAGGATAAAGTAGGCAAACTGCAGGCTTTAATTGTTCCCTTCTTCCTGGCTGAAGATGCAATGAAACCAGCTGCTCTAAGTTCCTGCTGCATTGACTTCCCCATCATACTGGAAGAATCTCAAACTTTGAACTAAAATACGTCCTCCTCTCCCTATTGCTTTTGTTCTGGGTATTTTTTCAAAATATTAGAAAAGTAACTAACACAAGATTCATGTTTGTTTCTTTCACAAAATTAATTACACTACATTTAAATGAAAATCTGAAGAGGCAAAAGTGATGAGTTCCTTTGTAAATATCATAGTTGCATTTATTCAGCCTACAGCCCATGGAGAGCAGTGTTATCCTCAGGATTAGGTTCATCCAATTCACTTATGTCATCCATTGTCCAATTTCTCACTGATGAGTCATTGAGCTTGACCCTCTACTAACCTACAGTTGAAGGTGTAGCTACTTCTAGAGTGAGGACTCTCTCCTTTCCTTTTGAATTCTGAGAATGTTGTTGGGAAACTGAATTTCAACTCTCAGTTATATGATAGCATGATGCTGGGATTTAATCTCTGTGACATAAATTGTGTTATACACAACCCTTGTATAACTGTATGTTCCTTTACACATGGTACACATGCCACAAAGCAGAATTGCTTTTCATCATTTTTCTCCATTACAGATCCACACATGTCTGATGTTGGCTGATTGATAGTATAGGCTATCATTATCTCATTTTAGCCATCAGTAGAGCTGAGTTTTAAAAATATTCATCTGATTTTCTTTGGTGGTACCCTCTTCCTTGTAGAACTTTGGAAGATAGGAGGAGAAAGGACAGGCAGTAAGTGGGACGGAGGAGAGAACAGATGAGATTTAAGCTAATTCTCCTAGTTTTGATCATGAGAAGACAAGCTACCTCTTGACTCTCCTGCCCTGCTCTGTGACCTTTAGCCAATGTAAGCTTCTCATTCAAAACAAAACAAAACAAAAAACAAAACAAAACGAAACAAACAAAGAAACAAACAAAAAAACAGGGAAAAAATGTGCCAAAGTGTCAGGAGCCAGAGCTCTTTTAACACGGTGGTGAAGCAGAAACGCTGCAGTTGGGTTATTTTTTCCAGTATACCATGAGTTATACACATAGCAGACAGCAGAATTTTAATGATGCAACCACTTTTATTATTAAGAATCAACTTTTACTTAAAACAGAGTTAAATTTTTAAAAGGTTAAAAATGCTTTCAAATTCAAAATCATTAAATTCTTAAAAGATGTCAGAGTTAGTTCCACACTGTCATAATTAATAAAGAACATATGAGTCATTCGTTTGTTTATTTGGTTGGTTGGTTGGTTGGTTTTGAGACAGGGCTTCTCTGTGTAGTTCTGGCTGTCCTGGAACTAGCTATAGATCAGGCTGTCGTCCAACTTAGAGATCTGCCTGCCTCTGCCTCTTGAATGCTGATATGGAGAGCACATTTTAATCTTAAAAACTGCAATTTACTTCATTTGGAAATTACTACCTTCAATCATAACCTTTCTTTGTTTTCTTGATTTATATATTTAATTTTCTTATGTGTTTACTTAAAATGATACACTAAACATTTCCTGTAAATTTATGGGTCTTTTTTTGTAAAGTCTCTTCAGATATTATCTCATTAACTGACAATTTAATTTCCACATCTATATTGTCCTAGACAATGCTGTTGGGTGTAAGAAAGAACACAATTGTTCCTACACTTATGTTGCCTTGGTGAATAAAACATGTCCCAAATGTACATAGAACTCTGTCACCTGTGCGTCAAAGGGAGGTTTGTTGTAACTAGTAAGCACACAATAGATTTAGCCTTCTACAGGCCTTAGGGCATCAACAATAAAGTTATGCAAATTAGTGACTTACCTGAAATCTGATGGCTGTGGTGGAATGATATGGAGATATGGTAAACAGGTGATATGTGGAAAATTGGATTAGAATGGAAGCAATATGTGTACAGCCTTGTGGCAGAAGAAATGGTGAACCAGACTCTCTGCAGGCCTACAGCCAAGAGGGAGCAAGAGATGCAAGAAGCCAGATCAAGGGGAGAAGTAGCTCACAAGTTCCTCTCAGAGAGTTTGATCTTCAATTGGAAATGCTGTGCAGTTTTATTGTGCCATTGAAGTGATTCTTGTTCAAATTTACATTTAAGAGTAGTACTCTACATCTTAGAGAACTACCTGCACAACCCTGCTGCCTACAAAGCATCCAGCATCCACCCCAGGGATTCAGGAACTCCATTATACAAGTCTCTGATGTCTTTCATCAAGGCTTGGGCTCCTTTAACCCAATTGAAAGGTCTACTATAATCTGTGTGAGGTCCTTCCTCCTTCATCTTGCTTTGAAGATGACTTTCTAGCTAGTGACTCTGCTGGAGTCTGTGGACCCTCTTACCCAGAATACCTACCACTGCAATTCCCACTGATCTATACTGAGAAGCAGCAGGGTCTGGGAGATGTAATTTCAGTAAGCCATAGTCTCTAACTTGGATAAAACTAGTCATAGTAGCCACAACAGCTAATACTGTCATAAAATGTCACCACTTCTATCTTATAACCAAGCCATATAGCAGATTCCACTGGTATGCCTGTTTATAAGTGAAGCAAATAAAGAATAAAACATTGAAATAATTGGTTTGAGGTTATCATCTGAGTCTGGAATAGAAGACAGATTCACGTTTGTATCTTTTGGTTCCATGTTATACTGTTTCTTCATTGTCTCTTGGTCCTTCTATGACTCTCAGAGAGGTTTTGTAAGAGAAAAGCAGTGAATTACTTGGCTGAAAGTCCTTGGATCATAAGTTGCTTATATTCTGTTGCATTGCTCATGAAAACAACAAGCTGAGAGCAGTACTTGCTGGGTGTAGTCTTTCCCAGCAGATGCTTTAAGTGCTCAGAAACACCACTTCTCTCCTCCCCATAATGGATTCCATAAGAGCCATAATTTCCTCATTGTCAGATGCAAAACTGAGGCACAGGGAGTGAAGTAACACACCCAAATCCTGGACAGTTTGTCCCCATGGCCAAGTTAACCCACCAAACTGCCCTGACTCTCATGGTGCCTGAGAATATTTGTTGTTTAATTCCATTTTCCCCCACTGGGAAATTATACTTATTAGTTCATGTCAAGTATCCTCAGGTTAATATATTAACAAGAACATCTCTATGTGAGGAAGGTCTACCAGTGGTTACTGCATTTTAGTAACTGCAGGGGTCTCACTATGACAAAACCATCACACTGGCATGAAGGATTTTTGAGTCCTTCATGTTTCAGCACTGCAGAGCTGTGTAACCTTGAGCCACTTGAGACTTTTCTCTGATCACTAAGACATTCATGAATCTATTAATTGGGTCTTGAGTTTTATTCAGCCTCAGTGAAACAAGTACTTTATAGTCAGAGAGAAAGTTATAGACGAAACAACCCATTAAAATAACCTAAACCAATCAGTTTACTACAGGGTTTTAGGAAGTAAGGTGCAGGTTATGAAAACATGTGGTAAATCATCTAACTAGGGTGAAAGTCACATCAACACTTTCCTCCTCGCTTATAGTGAAATACTCTCCTGCATGTTCCAAAGGCCTGCTCTCCCTATGCAAATCAGTTTATATTATCAAGACCTTTAACTACTTCCAGAAACTCTTAATGAAGATGCAGGACTTAACATCTTTGATGGCTCAATGATTTTACTGGTAGTTTCTTTATTAAAAGTTATTAATCATTTTATTTGTTTACATTTCAATATCCCCCCTTCCCAGTCTCCTCTCCATGATTCCCCCACCCCATACCCTCCACTTTTTTCTACACTCCATACCCATCCACTTTGTCTCTTACCTCACCCATCCACCCACTCCCACCTCACCCCTTTAGCATCCCCCTTCTCTAAGGCATCAAGCCTCCACAGACCAAGTGCCTTCCCTCCCACTGATGCCAAATAAGGCAGTCAGTCCTCTGCTACATATGTAACAGGAGCCATTGACCAGACAATATATACTCTTTGGTTGGTGGTTTAGTCTTTAGGACCTCTGAGGCATCTGGTTAGTTGATACTATTGTTTTTTTCCTATGGTGTTGCAATCCCCTTTGACTCCTTCTGCTCTTCCCCTAACTCTTCCATTGGAGTCCACAGGCTCAGTGCAATGGTTGGCTGTGAGTACCTGCATCTTTTAGGTGCTAGCAGAGCCTCTCAGAGGACAGATATACCAGGCTCCTGTCTGCAAGCATATCTTAAGATCAGCAGTCGAGTCAGGAGATAGTGTCTGCAAATAGAATGGATCACACAGTGGAGCAGTTTCTAGATGGCTTTTCCTTTAGCCTCTGCTCCATTTTTTTTTGTTTGTTTCTGCATTTCCTTTAGACAGGGACAATTAAAAATTTTAAGATGTGTGAGTGGCCCTATCCCTCCACTGGTGCCATGTCTATCTACTGGAGGTAGGTAGTCTCCTAAGGTTCTATCTTTCTGAGTTTGGATATTTCAGCTAATGTCATCCCCATTGGATCCTGGAAGCCTCTCTCATCCCTGGCATCTGGGATTTTGCAAGTCCCTCCCAGCCCCAGCTTTTTGCACTTAATATTTTCTTTGACTGTTGTGTCAATATATTCTATGGTATCTTCTACACCTGTGATTCTCTCTTTTATCTCTTGTATTCTGTTGGTGATGCTTGCATCTGTAACTCCTAATCTCTTTCCTAGGTTTCCTATCTCCAGACTTGCCTACATTTGTGATTTCTTTATTGTTTATACCTCCATTTTTAGATCCTGGATGGTTTTGTTCAATTCCTTCACCTATTTGATTGTGTTTCCCTGTATTTCTAAGGGATTTGTTTCCTCTTTAATGGTTTTTACATGTTTACCTGTGTTCTCCTGTATTTCTTTAAGGGAGTTATTTATGTCCTCGTTAAGGTCCTCTATCATCTTCATAAGATGGGAATTTAGGTCAGAATCCTGCTTTTCTTCTGTCCTTGGGTATCCAGAGCTTGCTGTGGTGGAAGAACTGGGTTCTGATTGTATCAAGTGGCATTGATTTCTGTTGCTAATGTTCTCGTGCTTGCCTCTTGACATTTGGTTATCTCAGGTGTTAACTGGCCTTGCTGTCTCTGACTGGATCCTGTCCCTCTATGAGCCTTGTTATGATGGACCTCCTGGGAGTCAAGTGGTCTCTGGAAATGGGTGTGATGGGGTGCTGAAGCACCTGATCTACTCTGGGGTGCAGTTGTGGACTAGAAGGATGTTTTGTGTCTTGAAGGGTGGATAGGTTCTGTGTCCACTGGGCCCTGTGGGAGTCCCATTTAGTCATTTATTGGGCAGGGAGTGTCTTATTTGTGAGCCTGGTTGTGACAGATGTCCTAGGAGTCAAGCTGTCTCTGGATGTGGAAGGAGGTCTGGAGTACTAGCCTTATTGGTAGTTTCTAATCAGTGTCATTTCTTCCATGGATCCCTGGAATAACCAGATTTTGTGGAAGATTTTAGTTATATAGTATGTGTTGTCTAAACAGTTAAGAGAATGGGCTATGTATGCACTTAGACATTTTATTTTTTCTTTATTTTTTTTTAAACTGGTCTCAACCCATTACCAATTACTGTCTTTGGGCAGCTTAGAAATAGCTCTTTTGCTATTGGAAACTCAGGTGTTGGGTGCAATTAGTGTGTGTGTGTGTGTGTGTGTGTGTGTGTGTGTGTGTGTAGTGTGTAGTATGACTGGGAAAGAACATCCCATAAAAGATACTTTTGTACTGTGTACTCTTTTCTTCCTTCCACAAATTATTTTGTTTCTTAGTGTAGGATTACAGATGTCAGAGTTTTGTAAGAAAGATGGCTCTCATGTAACCAGAACTTTGCTTGAAGAGTGCTGAAACCTACATGATTAAGCTGTGAGCTGACATTTCTCGGGGATTTCCTTTCCCCTTAATGAGATCAAGAGATCCTGCTCTGAGCCTGGCTTCTCCCAACACTAAACTTCAAAGGGATCAATTTCTTGATAGGCAGAACTTCTGCCCCATATATGTGGTCTCAAAATGAGTTTTTCCAGCTTTGGGGAGACTTGCTTGCTTCTTTTTTCTCCTCTTCAGGTTATCAGAAAGCAGGTCAGGAGGCGCTGCAATAGGCACTGTGGAATCATCAATCAAGGAAGAAGTGCAGAGACTCATTGCTGCCATCACCTCCTCTGAATTTTTCCCTAGTGGCCCCTCTTTATGTAGTCAAAGGAAATTCAGCTCACACAGAGAACTTTCTGCTTTTGAAAATACATATTCTTATATAAATTACTAGTAATTGTGGGAATGGTCATGGTTATGAACATAATGACAGAACAGCTAAAATGTATGTAGGGTTTATTTTACTGCACTTAAGACTATTCCTGTAGATAATGGGAAAAATGATTCCTATTAAAACTATTTTTCAGAGACAGGCAGATTTCTGAGTTCGAGGCCAGCCTGGTCTACAGAATGAGTTCCAGGACAGCCAAGGCTATACAGAGAAACCATGTCTCAAAAACAAACAAAAACAAAAACCCCCAAAACTATTTTTATATGGTTGTCCAGTTAAAATGGTTTACAAAATTCCTTCTTTTTTTCTTGCTGACTTTGTATTATTCTTTATATTATTCATGTATTAAAATTGTTGCTTTTTAATACTTATTTATTTTCTTTCTGAGATTATAATGTAATCAGATTATTTTCCCCTTCCTCCCTCCAAACCTCCTAAATACCCATCCTTGCTGTCTTTCAAATCCATGGCCTTTTAAACAACTTAATTGTTCTTACAAACATATATGTATATGAGATATTATCGTTTTAAAGATTTATTTTATTTTTAATTATGTGTTGTATGTCTAAGAATGTGTACATGATAGCAGGTGACCATGCAGGCCAGAGGCATCAAATTCCCTAGAGCTGGGGATACAAGAAGTTCTACTACCCAGTGTGGGAGCTGGGAAATTGAGACCATTACACATTCCCAACCACTGAACCATCTCTTCAGTCTTCAAGATGTTAGCTTTGATTATATAACAGTTTCTGTTCCATAACTCTGTAATTATGACATTTCTATCTAATTATACTGTTCTGTTCAGCTTTGCAGCAGTGTTCCAGCCTGGAATGATAACATTCAGGAAAATCAGTGCTTGTTCCCTCTCAAATCTTTCTCTTCTATGCTACTATAATTACCATTACATGTTTACCTTTCCATATGAACTTTAACACAAACTTCTCTGGTTACAATGAAATGGCTTAGTATATTTTTATTAAGGTTAATTACATTTTTAAATTATGTTAAGGGAAACTGGCATCTTAGTTGAGTTGTCTGGATGATGAAACATTCTGTTTACTCAAGTATACATATATGCTTCCCTGGCGTGCTTCCTATTGTGGGGCTATTTCTATGGTATTTTTTATATCATTTTTCAAGCTGTTGCAAATGTAACAAATACAAACAGCAGCTTCAGTACTTTTATCTCTATACTATTACATTAATACGTATTTGATTTTGGAATTGTCTTTATCATTGACAAAGTAGGATTATTGAGTATAATAATATGTCACCTACAAATATTGATAACCTGGATGTTTCTGTTACATTTGTAGGGCCACTGTCATTTGCATTTATCTGTTTACAATAGTTAATAGCCCAAGTACAGTATTTTGTAATAGTGGAAGGATATTTTTATGACTATGAGTCTATAACTATGAATTTTGTTTCAAGTATTTATGACTTTTAAAATGTTTCTTCTTTAGCATTTGTGGTTATCTTTGTTACTAGATAAGTGGTGTTGTATTCCCCTTAGTCACCTTTTGTTATACAAATTTATTGCCAGCTTTATAATTTTGAATTATAAACTTTGGTGTTCATCTGTTGATTGTATAATAGTATTAAATTCTATTTCTCTTTCTTTTCACTTCTCTCAATTATCTTCTACTTTGTCAGATTAACATGTTTGCCCACTGACATGTTTGCCTACTGCTTTTGGATTAGATATTAAAAGCCCTGTAATCCATTTGTCAAATTCACCCACTTACAAAATTTAATTATTTTTTAAATTTGTTCTATGCAGAGGGTTTTGTAACATGAATGTCTGCATTTTTTTTTCTTATTTAAAACCAACACATAGGCAGTGGAGGACTATCTGGTCTGTGTTCATTCAGGGATGATACACCTGACCCTCAGGAGACTGGAGGCCCCAGGCAGTTTAGAGGTCAATTGGGTTGGAGGGTGGGGATATCCACGTGGAGACAGGGGTGTGGGGAGAAGGTATGGGATGTGGAACAGTTGGAGAAGGTATGGGATATGGAACAGTTGGAGGGTGGATGGGATGGGGGGGGACAAAATATTGAGTGTAAAAAAATAATTAAAATGAAAAAACTGAAATGTACTACAAAAAACTATATTAAACCATTCTATTATAATATTACTTAAAAATTCAATTGTATTGCTATACATAAAATATGATTAAAATAAAAGAAAAGGAAAAGCAAACAAAAGGGCTCATGCCTTGAAGATTTTGTCCCCAGATGGTGACAATGTTGAAGAGAAACTGATTCATAAAGGCTTTGTACTAATCTTTGGGTCAATCTAGTGATAAAATCATTCTGTGACGATGTTGCTGGGAAGGGGTAGAATTTAGGACGTTCTTCAAAATTATTTAAAGGAAGTAGATCACTGGAAACATACTATGCAAAGCCTCTCCCTCCCTTTCCTTGTCCTCTTTCTTCCTCTCCTCCCACACCTCTTTCCTCCTCTCTTCTCTCCCCCTCTCTCAGTCCTTTCTCCCTCCCTCCTCTCCCTCTTCTTTCTTTTCTCTCCCTCTTATTTCCCTATTCTTTCTTCTATAATGAAATGGCCAGCTTTACTACACTCCATGCTTATGCCACAATTTTCTATGTCACCACAATCACACAACTTGACTCAAAATCCCTGAAACCATAAGCCCACGTGGAGATGGGGTGGGGTGGGGAGGAGGTGTGGGATGTGGAGCAGTGGGAGGGTGGATGGGGAGGGGGGAATGGAATATGGAGTGTAAAATATGAATTGCAAATAAAATTAAATTAAATTAAAAAGAGAAAATGTCATTCTCTTTCATATATGCAGGAAACTTGTGTCCCTTTACCAATCCATTGATAACAAACATATGGAAAGACACCATTTGAGCAGCATTGCAGACGTTACCCATGTTAGAAGCAATCAAGAAATCTACTGGATAAATAAAGCAAATGCATTATAAAAAGAGTTTGCCTTGTATGTGAATTGAGAGAAATTAAAGAATAGGATAAGACCAACAGAACAATATCATTTATCCAAATTATCAGTTTCATTCTGAACTATCTGAGAAATCCTATCAATACATTATTGATGAGGAAGTCTTTGGGAATACAAATAGAATCTAGGAAAATGATAAAATCTAGACAAAATAAGAGTAAATTTTTGCACATAAACTGGTCATAATTATATCTAGGGGAATTTAATTAATTCAAATGTCTGCAACCAAGGCTACACCGGATAAAACATAGTTAATGAATAAACTTGGTCAAGTTCCTCTTGTGGTTCCTTAGAGGCCCCACATGAAATTCATAATCTGAATTTGCTGAGCAGTAACAAGAGTTGTGTGGAGCACCTGGCATGCCCAAGGGTAGCCAGTGCACTCTCTCCACTAATAGCCTGAGCTCTCCACAGTGTGGCTGTGTTCCTTTCTTCCAAACCCATTTCTGGTGTCCGATAGAGATCTGGTTACTGTGGCAACCACATGGCCTTTCTGAGAAGTTGTGGGAGTCTGGGGTGTTTGATAAAACTTGTAATTACAGAATTTTGACTGGTTTCACACAAGCATACATTTATGCTTTACGGAGACAAAAGATGATTTAGTGAGTCTCAAGGTCTTATTTCCCATGAGAACCCTGGGATCCTCTGCATTTATTTCCATGAGCAACCAAGCACAGTAAGAAAGTTTTCCATCATAAAGAAATTTGTAGGCAACAAGATATTTTCTGTTTTGTTTTTAAGAATTCATTCTTCATTTTTTCTCATCTTTCTTCCTTTCCTTACTTGTATTATAAAGGGATGAATTTGAAACATCTAGCACTTCACAGAACTGATGAGGGGAACTTGCAAATGAAAATATTATTAGGATAGCATCTTAAGCGTTATGATAGAGTGGAAGGAGTTAAGGAGTGAGACCTAAGATACAAGATATCCCACTGTCTCTCAGAAGGGAAACTTCTTCTGTGCATAACTTATTCTCACACTAGAAGTCTAGATGGGGGAAACAAGGCATATGACAGTCGAAGCAGATTAAGCAACCTATCAGGAGCAAACTAATAAGCCGTGCTCCTCCATGGTCTGCTTCAATCCCTGCTTCATGGTTTATCCCTTGAGTTCCCTCCCTTCCTTCTCATCTTGATAGACTTTAACCCATAAAGTGAAATAAACCCTTTTCTCACCCAGTTGCTATGGGTCATTGTTGCACCTCGCTAATAAGCTTGTAGTTTACCATGTCTGGACAGCTTTCCCGAGCCTGGCACAAAATGGAGGACTCAGTGGGGGCTTCCTGTTCTCCACCTGATCTGGAGAGCCCAATCCACACTCTACTTGGAGGATGTCACATAATCCCTGGTAAAATTACAGGTTCAACTTCCTGGAGCGCCTCTTCATACAAATGGGGTATCTTTAGCCAATGAAACTTTACCCTAAATCCCCGTCCTGCTCTCTAAGATACACACACACACACACACACACACAGCCTTGGTTCACCCCAAATACAGTGAAAGTATACAAGTCTATCCTAAATAAAGTCATGTCTATCAGCATAAAACTGTAAGCAGTTGGAAGTTCTTCAAAGTGGAACTGAATGGGCTTAGAAGTGGTGTGAAGCAGACTGCCATGCCATTCACTGTGTTTTAGATTTCACTAGAAGTCAGTCTTATACTAGAATTAACAGACCATAGAAAAAGAAAGTGTCACACATAGCAAGTATGTGTGACAACTGAATATGGACAACATGAGAGGTATATCTCTTGTTCAATTTCTTGAAAGAAGACAATAGATGGCCAGAAATGTACAACTACAAAGAAATGAAAACACAGGAGATTAAAATCTCAGCCAGGGCTAGACTATTATGATAAAATACCTATTTACTGAGCTTTGGGGATTAAAAAAGTTAGAGGTTATTCAAATACAGAAGTCTCATTAAAGTTTGAGTTTTTATCATGTAATTTAGGAAGGAAACAAACATGTGATTTCAGTGACTCTCATGACAAGTGTATATATATATATATATATATATATATACACTTGTCATGAGAGTATATATATATTCCTTGCTATTAAAGATACTAAATAAGATACTGAAGTATCTTTATTGGGTTGTAAGTTAAAATATACAGGTAAATGTGGAATTTACCATCAAGATAAGAAATGTTATAAATTGCTATTAAACAAAAACAAAACAAACAAACAAAAACCTAATAGAGGATCCATGAGATGATGGCAATAGAAGATGGTGCGGCAATAAATGGAAGTGCCTTTCTTATAAGCACTGTTAGGGTATAGGCATGAGTGTCAGAGGGCATATTACAAAGGTGACATCAACACAAAAGGGCTGTGCTTCCTTAGGAGACAGAAAACGTGGCATGTTAGAAGATGGGGTTGTGCATCTAATATATTCACTACTAACATATTTGTATTTATTCTTTGAGACTTTCATAAACACATATAATGTACTTTGATCATATCGTTCCCTTCCCCTTCCAACTCCTACATCTCCCACCAGTCAAGTCCCTTACCTAACATCAACTTCACACATGTGTTTATGTGTATGCCCAAATCCTATAGTAATACCTTTCCTGGCAACCAATAGCTTCTCCACTAAGGGGGGAGCTTGTGTTCTACTCTCTTATCTGTACTGGAGTGTTGATTGGCTCTGTCTTGCACAGATCTTATACAGCAAACCACTGTGAGCTCATAAGAGTAAGAATGAATTTATGAAATTCTTAGGCAAATGGATGGACCTGGAGGACATCATCCTGAGTGAGATAACACAATCACAAAAGAACTCAAATGATATGTACTCACTGATAAGTGGATATTAGCCCAGAAACTTAGTATACCCTAGATATAAGATACAATTTGCAAAACACATGAAACTGAAGAAGAACGAAGACCAAAGTGTGGACACTTTGCCCCTTCTTAAAATTGGAAACAATCACCCATGGAAGGAGTTACAGAGACAAAGTTTGGAGCTGAGACAAAAGGATAGACCATCTAGAGACTACCATATCCAGGGATCCATCCCATAATTAGCCTCCAGACGATGACACCATTGCATACACTAGCAAGTGTTTGCTGAAAGGACCCTGATATAAGCTGTCTCTTGTGAGACTAGGCCGGGGTCTAGCAAACACATAAGTGGATGCTCACAGTCAGCTATTGGATGGATCACAGGGCCCCCAATGGAGGAGCTAGAGAAAGTATCCAAGGAGCTAAAGAGATCTGCAACCCTGTAGATACAACAACATTATGAACTAACCAGTGCCCCGGAGCTCTTGACTCTCGCTGTATATATATCAAAAGATGGCCTAGTCAGCCATCACTGGAAAGAGAGACCCATTGGATTTGCAAACTTTATATGTCCCAGTACAGGGGAATGCCAGGGCCAAAAAATGGGAATGGGTAGGTAGGGGAGTGGGTGGGAGGGTATGGGGGACTTTTGGGATAGCATTGGAAATGTAATTGAGGAAAATAAGTAATAAAAAAATATTTTAAAAAAGTGTGGTGGTCCTCTTAGTTCTGAAGACACTGATCACTGTAGACTTTGTTGTTTATTTTCTGTGACACACTTTCTCTCTCCCTCCCTCTCTCTCTCTCTCTCTCTCTCTCTCTCTCTCTCTCTCTCTCTCTCTCTCTGTATCTGTGTGTATAGCTGTCTGTCTCTCTGTATGTCTATTTATCTCTCTGTCTCTGTCTCTCTGTCTCTCTGTCTCTCTGTCTCTGTCTCTGTCTCTGTCTCTCTCTCTCTCTCTCTCTCTCTCTCTGTGTGTGTGTGTGTGTGTGTGTGTGTGTTTGTATCTCTGTGTATAGCTGTCTGTCTCTCTGTGTGTCTATTTATCTCTCTGTGTCTGTCTATCTCTCTGTGTCTGTCTTTATGTCTGTCTGTCTCTCTCTGTCTCTGTCTCTCTGTCTCTGTCTCTCTCTCCCTCTCCCCGCCCCTCTCTCTGTGTATGTGTGTGTGTGTGTGTGTGTGTGTGTGAGAGAGAGAGAGAGAGAGAGAGAGAGAGAGAGAGAGAGATTGCAGAAGGAAAATAGAGTAGAGGAAAGTTGTCTTCAGCTTTTCAGGTAAGAGTTGAAGTGAAGATAGATTACCTGGGAAATGACTGTGGGTTGATTAAAGATATAGGAAAATAGGTTGAAGTGATACTATTTTTTGAGATGAAGATGAATTAAAATTAATACTTGAGAGGACTAACAACATTTCCCTTTAGATACACTAAGTTTAAAATGCCAATTAAGAACTGGAGAGGAAAATGCTGTGTTGGCTTTGGGTCCAGCAGTTTACACCATAGGCAAGAAGTGAAACTACAAGCTCATGGGGAGCATTTGAAGCTGTGACACTGCATTAGACTTAAAGGAAAGACATACAGAAAGAGCAACACATCAAGGGAAAGAGAACAAGCTCCCCTGAGTGGAGCTGACACTTTTAATAAGATGAGCACAGTCAGCAAATTTAAAAGGCACTTCCTAAAAAGTAAGGAAAATAAAAGAGAAAGTACACAGCCAAGGAATTTTAAAGAACACATCACCAGCTGACATGCCAGTGTGGATGAATTTCTCAAGGCTTCATGTATACATGAAGAGCTACAGCAATCAATGGCTGTAGGTAGAAAATTCATTTTCTCCAGGGAAGAAAGACCCCTGTTTGGTTATTTGATCTAATGTAATTTCAATAATCATATGTAAAATTTTCAAACTGAAAAAGTTAACCAAGTCATGATACAGATACTACCAATATAACTATGAGTTCCTGACATTTATTCACCATAGAAACAAGAAAGAGACAGGAACATACCTATGTGCAGCTGCATGTATGTACAGATAAACTATGGAGTTTATGGTGTCTTTGAAAAGGGTCAGGAACGTAGGCATAGCTCACTTTGGGTAAAGTCCCTCTGAGCAAGAAAATACAAGTTACAAACTGATTTATGAGAAGAACAAGAAGAGAGTGTGGTAAGAGCATCATAGAGTCAGTCTGGAATGTTTGATGGTGTTCTGGACTGAACCTTAAGTGTCTCCCATAGAATCTATTAAACACCAGGGCATTGGCTTGTGGTGCTATTCTGAAGGCTACCGAGTCTTCAAGAAACAGATCACCTCTGAAAGAAGCAGATCACTTGAGTAGAACTCTGAAGGTTATGCCTCCTTATGGTGCTAACCATGGCTCTGTTTTCTTTCTGCCACCATGATGTGAGAGGTCCCCCATTTGAAAGCTCTACCCACTATGAACCGTGCTGTGCTTTTCCTGACATGGTGCATTGAAATGCCTCTGAAAACAAGAGCAAAAATGAATATTCTGCTCTTAACGTGCATCTGTCAAATATTTTTGACAAAGTGATAAGAAAACAAACTAATACATATTGGAGAGAAAATCCAGGCAATCTGGACCTTAATGGGTAAAAGGACAATCCTAAGAAAGACAGATATATAGTTGACACATTTAATATATCGTCTGATGTACAGGGAAGCCATTCACTGACAATCACCAAAGCAGACACACAATCTAATTTACCATTTTACAGTTATCATTCTGGTTGTTGGAAAAGACTTTAATGGAAACAGACATTATATTGAGGGTTCTTTCAGTAACCCCAGAAATGAATGATGGTTGAATAGAGTTTGTAGCAAAAGGTATAACATGAAGAATATTTTAAACAATCCAAAACATTGGGTGCATTTTATGCACTAATTTCTTAAAACAATAATGAAATAAGTGAATTCTTGTCTCTCTAGGTTGGAATGGCTACACTTCAATCTTACTTGTAATTTCTAGTGTCATTTTTGATTATTATTGACTGTCAGGATTGTAGGGAACTGGAAATGAAGAGCCAGAATAGGTTCCAACTTTGAACTTGTAATCAGCCACCTTCAGTGGAATGAGAGGCCCAGTAAAGGCATTATGAATCCCAACAGTTCACTTACAAGCTAATTACTAGATCACAGAAAGCTGCTCTCGAGGGTCTGACAGTTTGAGAACACATTGCACCTGCCTTCAAATCCTAATCAAGCACTCACTTCCTCCGATTCTGCCTCCTTTGTTGTAGATAAATGCTGAAACTCCCACAATGCAATACGGAATGATGCTTGATAACATTTTATCAATTCCCCACTGAGAGACAAATAGCAAGTGTAACTAAATTTGAATCCGGTTACTGTTGGTACAGACCTGTCTCAGTGGAGAGAAATAAAAAGTCAGGTGCTCTTTGCGAGACTTATTTTTCTTCCTTACTTTTACCTGGTGACTCGAAATTGCTCTCTGAAGACATCACTTGGAATTAAGCTTTCACTAGCACCTTTTTCTAGACTCTTACACTAGCTGTGCACATATTCAATTAGGTATAATAAAAGTACTTTGGTGTTCAGTGGCATACTGTATTAAAGAAGGTAAAGAGAAAGAAACTGAGATGATATTGTTTAATGCAGGGGTAGATTGCTGCAAAAGTGGAAAGTACCTATGCACTGTATGTGGCACTGGGTATAGCACCTGTACACAGCATGAGGAACTGGGTAAAGCACCTATGCACCATATGTGTGGCACTGGGTAAAGCACAGTGCACTGCATGTAGCACTGAGTAAAGCACCTGTACACTGCATGTAGCACTGAGTAAAGCACCTGTGTGATGAATGTGGCACTGGGTACGGTAACTGTGCACTGCATGTGGTACTGGGTGAACACTAATCATTTATTTCCAAAGCTAGAGAAGGACCCATATCCAGATTTATTCAGTGAACATTTTTTTATCCTGAGAAAATAGATAAGAGGTAGGGTGTTTTCTGAAAATCTCCTAGAATCATGCCTATGTTAGGTATTAGCAAGTCTTAGCTGTCATGACAGAAGTAAATTTGGGTCCCATGTTGACAGCTACTTCAGGCATTTGGATAAAAAACAAACAAACAAAAAAAAAATAACTGGTGTTTCTTTATCTGCATGTATGATTAAGAACTGTACATAATGTTTCCTGAAATGGAATTTCTAACTGTATTAACTCAGTCTCAAATGGCATGGAAGTGAACCAGAAAAAACCTTGGGCTTAAACTTGATGATAGCACTTCATACATCTCAGCATGCTAGTCACTAACAAGGGATTTAAAAAAAAAAAAAACACTTTTTATTAGATATTTCCATTTACATTTCAAATGCTATCCCGAAAGTCCTCTATACCCTCCCCCGCCCTGCTCACCAACCCACCCACTCCCACTTCCTGGCCCTGACATTTCCCTGTACTGGAGCATATAATCTTTGCAAGACCAAGGGCCTCTCTTCCCACTGATGGCCGACTAGGCCATCTTCTGCTTCATATGCAGCTAGAGACACGAGCTCCGGGGGGTACTGCTTAGTTCATATTGTTGTTCCACCTATAGGGTTACAGACCCCTTCAGCTCAAAAAGGGATTACTTATAGCATTTCATCAGCATTTGTTCCACACAATTATCTCAATGACTCCTGTACTGTAAAGAACCTTGAGAGATAGTGGTAGTATCTTCTTATAAGACAGAGGAGCAAATTTACTTCTTTATTGTCAAAATATATCTTTGTAAACTTTGAGAATGTTTTCTGATGGTCTCTGATAACACTAGAGTTTTCTAAGTCAAGGGTTCTCCAGTAGGAACATGATCCCAATATCATGCACCAGCCAGGTGAGTTCCTTCTTCTTCCCCAAGGGCTCAGAGAATAAAAAAGAAATCAGCGTAATCTTGCAGCTCCTTCTGCCAGCCATGCTAAGAGTAACACAGCCCTATGTGTGCATCTGACCCATGAGCTTTATAGCTTCTATTAATAACTATGATACATTTGTTGCTGCGGTAAAAGTCTCAGCTACTGCCAAGTTCCTGATACATTTGACCGGGGATATATTAAATGAAAAAAAACATCCTCCTCCAGACTCGTAGATATATTAGAGCAGTCTAAAAATTATTTCAACCTCTTGATTTTGTAGACAGGGGAGGGGGTAGAAGTAATTTTTCCAAATCCATGCAGCTTATAATGGTTATGTTGATTCTTTGGTGTTACCCCAAGTAAAGATAACTCATGGGATCAGCTCAGATCACAATATTGTTGCTTAGTAGCTTTGGTTAATGTTATGCTCACTGAATAGTGATGTGTGCTATGTGTCAAGTGAAGTCAATACAGCTATGACGTGGGGTAGTTGAAATATGTGAATGGAATGAGAAAACAATTCAGTAATAGCAGGGTGCTCAGAGCCCTAGTCTTCTTTTCTTCCTTTGAGGTCACTCAAGATTTGATCCCCTTCCCAGTGAACTGTGACAGCTTTCCTCGTCTTCCTTTGATGAATCCAGGTCTCATGTCTAGGCTCCCACTCTTTCTCCAGAAGAAGGAACGTGGACCACTGCATCACATGGAGGGAGAGCTTGAAATAGATGCCTATGAACAGATTAAGTATTTTCCTCAGAAAATGGTCCATGTACAAATGACTCCTGACTGAGTCCATTTCCTTCCATTTTTAAGATTGGGTCATTTAATTTCTCTTGGTTCTTTGGTATGAATAGGATTAAATAGATTAATTTGCATCATTAAGGTGCTGAATGCATTAATTAAGAGCTCTGCTACTTCACATCATTTCCCTGGCCAAATCCCAGTGTGAGCAGGACTCACATCCCATTTCAAGTACATCAGTTTTTATGCTCCTCGCTTTGTTTGCTTGAATAGCAGGTGGTGGGAATTGCACAGTGATTCTGTCAGGTCTGAGTCATGATCCAGCAGTCTTACCTACAGAGAAACCTGGGCTCTGTAGGTTCTGAGCAAAGATTAGTTCTCCCTAAGAGTTGTATTCAAAGTTAGGATGAGACCACAAATATCACTCTGATGCTCTTCAACTTTACTTAAGATATAGGGACTCCCTAAAATTAATACTGAGAAATTAAATTTAATATTCTATATGATGTGCACATTAAGTGTAGAAGTTTAATCAAAAAATAAATAAACAGATTTAGAGATTTCCACTAAAATTCTGAAAACAGATCACCAAGTTAAAAATAAATCTTTTGGTTGTGGAGAAGTGATATTTCTTCCAGGTTGAAAAGAAAAAGCGATTTAAAAAAAAAAATGAAGCAGAAAATTGTTCCTTTCTTCTCCTGGTCAAGAAGATGGTACACACTATTTAGGTTTGATCAAGAGCCAAACTAACCTGAGAAAAATCTGCAAATCTAACTTCAAGGTGGGTACCGAAGAAGGAAGAATAGTTTGGGGCTCACTTCTGCACCTGCAGAAGCTTTTAGTTAAAATAACAAACCCACAAGCTGAACACACAGTTAGAACTTGGTAGGACATTTTACCGATTGCCAATGATTTGGCCAGATGCTCCTCCAAAGAGAATCCAAAGAAGAAGATGTGTTCTCTGTGACTGGGATGCTCAGGGAGAACTTCACAGAGGTGGATTCTGTGGTCAAAGAAGCAGGGTGTGGTGGTTTGAATACAAGTGGACCCAATAGGCTTCTAGAGGTGAATGCTTGATCACAAGGGAATGACACCATTTGAAAGAATTAGGAGTTGTCTTGTTGGTGGAGTGGTCTTATTAAAGGAAGTGTGTCACGGGAGGTGTGTGTTAAGGTTTCAAAAGTCTACGCCAAGCCCAGAGCCTGTCTCTTCCAGCTGCTGTAGATCTCTCAGCAACATCTCCAGCCCACGTCTGCCTGTGTGCTGTCATTTATCCCACCATGATGATAGTAGACTAAACCTCTGAAACTATAAGCAAGCCCTAAGTAAGTGCTTTCTTTTGTTAGAGTTGTCTTTGTCATGGTGTCTTTTCACAGCAATGAATCAATGACTAATACAGAGGGGGAAGAGAACATATTTTCTCATTAAGAGTAATTGCTACATACTGATTTTAAGGGCTTTATTGAGATAGAACATATGTGTATATGTTGAATACTTATAAACTGATGGGTTTGGAAAGTTGCAGAAACCTGAGAAACTCTCAAAGCAATCAAGTTAATAAACATACCCATCACCTCTGAAAGTTTCTTTGCAACCATGTCTGCATAGGTTTTGTTGTTTTGTTTATGTGAAAATGCTACATGCAAGATCTGTTCTCTGACTCTCAAGGACAAAGTACATCCCTATTAACTATTGACACTATATTACATCAAGGATCTTATGAGTTACTAATTATGAGTAGCTGGACCTGATATCCACTGAACAACCCAACCCTCCAAACCAGCTCCCATTAATTTGACTACTTTAGACACCTCACATAAGTGAAAATTATTTGACATTTGTCATTCTGTGACTTGTTTATATTAGGTATCACAATATCCTAATGATTTACAACTATTATAATGACTACTATAAAAAACAAAGCAAAATTATAAGTATTAGTTGTAGTTATATAGAAATTGAATCCCTGAGCACTGTTAGAGGGGTTGGGAGATGATGTGCCAAGTATATAAAATAATATTTTATATTTTATACAAAATATAACTAAAAAATAGAGCCTCTGTCTGCCCTGGCAATCTCACTCAAAATAATATATTTAAAAATATAACTTGAGATTGCACAGAAATATGTGCACTGTCATGTTCGATGCCATTGTTATTCCCACTACTAAGACGTGGAAACAACCTGGTGTTCATTACCAGCCAAGAAGATAAAGAAAACAACATGTTCAGTCTGTAAACACCTACATGCAATTTAAGTCTGCATTTTTTATGGAGATGGGTTTCAAGAATTGCTCTTTTAGAAATAAATACTGCTTGAGAATTTCACACACACTTTTAATGTGTTTGGTCAGGTCTGCTCCTCAACAATGCTTTTCTACCTCCCACCACAGTGGATGATAGAAACAACCTCTGAATAGAGAGTCTGTGAGCACTAAGCTAATGCTTATAGTTCTTGAAGCAGCTCCTTGGAACATACAATGAGCTGGGTCAAGATAGGAGTTGTTATGACACCATCAGCAGGTTCCTTCCCCATTTCTTATTGAATATCTTCCTTCAGTTCACCCACACTTCAACTCAAATACTACTATCTAAGAAAGGCATCTGATAATTCTTTTCAAGTATCCATTTTCCCAATATTCTCTTTCTCTTAAGCATGGGTTAGGTTTTGCCATTTGATACCAGTCAAGCTTCAAGAGCAGTTAAGACTTTGGATAAGTTTGCAATCTTTCTTTCCTTCTGATTAAAGAAACAAGAAAACCCATGCTTCCTTCCTGAATTGCTAAAGGAGATCTTAACATTTGCAACTGTGGCAACCCTCTTTACTCAAGAAAAGACAGGTACCAACATCCCAGAGCTTGGCATGTTAACTGCAGGGACACTCACCTGGCACTCCTTGTGGCCTCTTCATTATGTGCTCCCTCTGCAGGGACTGATGATTTTAGGACTCTAATGGCTCCTAAAAGATTCTCAGATGGGACTAGCCTAAATAGACTACCCAGGCAACTTAACCTACCAGTTTCTGTGTCTTTAACCACCTTGCTTATAGTTATTTGACATCATCACATCATTTTTGTAAGATTTTGATCTACTATCCCTATGTTGAAGGGAAACTTCAAGAAAGCAGAGATCAATATACCTTCTATATTCTTAGAGCTGCATGCCTGAGAGAAGAAAAGGAATTGAGACTCAGAGTCCAGCCTACCCCTGTGTGTGTTTACACTGCTTAATAGCTGGAGGACTTGAGTGAGTTACTTTAACCCCTCAGAACTTAATTATGCATATTAAAATTGACTCTACCCAAAGCTATAATAAAGTTAAAGGTCATATGTGAGAGGGGTTTATAAATAGAAGAATAAATACACTAATAAATGAACTTTTTTATGGATAACATGATTTTCAGTCCCAATTCCACACTATCATTAAAGTCATGAAAGATTATTACTTAAGGAAGGCATTCAAAGTTTCAGATAGGTGATTGACATGAATCAAAAATGTTCCAGTACCATCTTACTGAAATTTTATTTCCCTAGAGCACTAACTTTAGATTTCCTAATAAATGCTGGCAAAGATATGGAGAAAAGGGAACTCGTGCTCTGTTGGTGGGAGTGTAAACTCGTCCATCCACAAAGAAATATGGAGAATTGTATGGAGATTACTAAAAATAGAGCCATTATATAATCCCACTATCCTACTCCTGGGTAAAAAGCCAAAGCAAATGCACTCATCCTAAAAAAGAGATCCCATGTTTGCTGTAGCAGCACTCACAGAAGCTCAAATATGACTCATCCCAACAACAGATGAATAAAGAATGTATTCAATATATTCATGATGAAGTATAATCTACCACAAAGGAAAAATGAAACCCTGTCCTATGTGGCAAAGACAATAGAAGAGGACATTATGTTCTGTGAAATGAGAAAGGAATAGAAAGATCAATGCCACATGATTTCTGTTGTATGTAGAATCTAAAAATAATAACCTGAAAGGTTACTATGAACTAGAAAGGATTCCAGAGGTAGAAGCGAAGGAGCCTGGTACAGAAGTGTACCAGGATATGATTAACACACACTGCATGCATGTGTGGAAACTCCACAGGGAATCTTGTTGATATGTATAACTATTATGTATTAAGCATTTGGTTTATTAAAAATAGATTTAGCTAACTTTTCTGGGAAAAGATTTATTCTTTTAGAAAATTCTGTAAGAAATGTCTAAAGCTTCAAGTAAAAAAGGTCAGATTTAATAGGCAGTACTAGATCAAAGAAAAAAATATTGTCATTCCCAGTTCTCTGGCCAACCTAAGTCTATTTTTGAACTACATCCTATCTCCAGCTCTTTGTGTGTTTCCTATTTTTAAAAGTTCCAGTCTTGTCATGATCAGGATAATGGGACACAGAGGGCAGAAAGCATCTCTCCACATCTGCATTTATTCACAAGATGTACAGGTCAGACCCACCTACAGTCACCATGGCTTCTTTATTCTTGCCTGTGTCCCCAGGGAAGGCATTATTCCTGATCGGATAAATTACCATTTAAACCCTCCTCAAGGTAGGTTATCAAGAGAGATAGAATGACATCCCATGTGAGGCTAGTAAGTGAATCAATTAGGTTTATTTAAGAGGGAGCGGGCACTAATGCAGCCTCTGACTGTAGGTATTCTAATGGTAATGGCCACACAGCTGAGAAAGCACTTCCCGGGTGCTTCCGTCATCCATAATAGAGCAGAGCCTGTGAGGCTTCTCTTTTTCTGTTTTATCAGATCCATTGAAATTTAACTAAACCCCTGTTGAGTACCAAGTGTAGCTTAAGTGTGGTCTGTGAAGGTAACCAAGTACATGGACAAATAAACCTTAAAGCCCACAGAGAAGTTTGTTGGAAGAAAGAACATGAACTTATTCTTAGCCCATTAATTCTTACGTTAGAAGTAGTTGTGACAAGAAGCTCTATCTATTTAGAGGGGGGAAAACAAAAAGAAAACCATGCAATACTACTTTTAAATTTTCCCTGTTATGCTACCATGGACAGTAGAGCAGGAGTATTAGATTTTGTCAGTTAGTTTTTGACAACTTGGCACAAACATAGAATTGTACTTAGAAATCACTTCGACCAGATTAACCTATGGACATGTATCTGTAGGGAACATTCTTGATAGCTGACTGATGCGAAAGTGTGATGCCATCCTGGGCGTATGGCCCCGATCTAGATACAAAATCTGAGCAAACCAGGGGAACCAAGCCAGTGGGCAGAGTTCCTCTGTGGTCCCTGCTTCAGTTCCAGTTTCTGGGTTCTCATGGTGAGCTTGCCTGAATAATGCACTGGAACTTCTAAGGCACTGTTATATATCTGCCTCAGAGGATCAAAACAGGACAAATGTGTTGATTAAAGTTAGTGGGAATCTGATCAAAATCTAAGGTACACCCAGCTCTATAGAACAACTTTCCTTAGGGATTCCAGACTGGGCTTGGGGGGTAAACACAGATTAATAGAAGAAGGTAAATGAAAGTAAGCATGATCTCCTGGCCATACAGCAGGAAGGATCCTCATGCTTATGCTGTGTGGTGTGTGTGTGTGTGTGTGTGTGTGTGTGTGTGTGTGTGTGTGTATGAAGACAATAATAATAGCAACAATAAAATGAAGTATCCTTGAACATCAGCTCTTGAGCCATTTCACCAAGCTATTCTACTACCTTTTCAGTGATAAGAAAGCCTCAGGTGGAGTAGGTAGGTACTACACAGGGAAGAAATAATGCAGGGAGCTTGGTTCTATTTTTCACTACAGAAAGATCTAGTACCCCTGATGCTTTGCCCAGAGGCTACTGCTAATGGGAAGTAGAACCAGATCTTAGTCAGGTCTGCATGATGCTACTTGTCTTGTCTTCCTGACATGTTTTGCCCTCAGGTTATCCTTTATTAGGCCTCCTAATGCAAGCAATTAGGAAACAAAGAATAACAGATGGCAAAGATGTAGCAAGAAGCTTGCACACAGACAACTGCTCCAAGCAACAGAGATGTCACTCCTGAAGTATGTGAACACTGGCCAGTTTCACTGCAGTTTTCTTTTAACAAATAAACTCAAGAAGCACATGTGTGTGCTCATGTACACATTACATGATATTAATGTAGAAACAATGTGCCCCACAGTCCTCAACAGCACCCGAGATCACCTGCTACAGTGGAAGTAAACATTGGATATGTCATAAAAATGTTTAAAAAGGAGATAAAGGTTATGATGAAATATTTTAAGTACGTGTTATGATTTGTCAGTCTATGAAAGCTGAATAACTAACAAGACCAGAGTCCTGCTTCAACATGGTGTATGGGCTGTGTGTGTGTATGTGTGTGTGTGTGTGTGTGTGTGTGTATGGTATTTGTACATGTGTATTGCAGATATACACAACTGTGTATACATATTCAGGAGTCAAGTCAAGCCTCACCTCAGTCATTCTCTGACTTGTTCTTTCGAAGCAGAAGCTTTCCCCAAACTTGAAGTTCAAGGTTTTAGTTATTTCGTTGTTTGTGTTTGATGGTTTGTTTTTCTTTTTTTCTTATTTTCTTTATTTACATTTCAAATGTTATCCCCTTTCCTAGTTTCCCCTCCGAAAACCATATCCAATGTTTACTTCCACTGTAGCAGGTGATCTCGGGTGCTGTTGAGGACTGTGGGGCACATTGTTTCTACATTAATATCATGTAATATGTACATGAGCACACACATGTGCTTCTTGAGTTTATTTGTTAAAAGAAAACTGCAGTGAAACTGGCCAGTGTTCACATACTTCAGGAGTGACATCTCTGTTGCTTGGAGCAGTTGTCTGTGTGCAAGCTTCTTGCTACATCTTTGCCTATCTCCTCCCCCCTTCCCCTGCTCCCAAACCCACCTACTCCTGCTTCCTGGCCCTGGCATTCCCCTATACTGGACCAAGGGCCTCTCCTCCCATTTTATTTCTTGGCTGGCTGCCAGCAAGCCCAAAGTGCTCTCTCTGTCTCTGATGCTCAGAGTACTGGGGTTTCAGGGTTATAGGAAGAGCATCTGGCTTGTTAGGTTGGTACTAGTATCTGAACACAAGTTCTTGTGATACAGCAAGCACGTTTAACCATAGAGCCAGCATGCAAGGGTGAATTTTGAAATACTGCAGTGTACATGTGCTCTAGTGAATCCTCATCGATCTTAATATGCAAACTTATCCTTTTTGTGTCTATACTATTTAAATCAAGATTTTAACCTTGAAAATGTTTTTACAAACTCTCAAAATGTAACCAAACTATGTGAAATATTTTTCATATATATATGTGTGTGTGTGTGTGTGTAGACATGTATACGTATACGTATACATATATATTTAAATGCTTTGGTATCTAATGGTCAAGTAACTGGAGAATTCATCTGATTTACCAAACCCAACTCTTTCATGCTAGAGGACTGATCAATTTTTCTAAATCCCCCAACCAACTAAAGAGTTAGAAAATTCCAATGCATTTACTTATTACAAAAACTAAACCTCATAAGTAAGGAAAATTCCACTGAGTTTTCAGTTATTGATGGTGAGCCTCAAAATTTTGACCTGGAGTTCCTATGTTCTCCTTCCTCAGGAAAAAAAAATGAAGTATTTATTTTCTTTAGAGATTTGTGTGTCCTTCTGCTTAAGGTGGCTTTCAATGAAGCCTGTAGTTATTGTACCAACTTACCTTCTATTATAGGCAAAGTAGCAAACATCATAAATAAGAGTTGACTCCATCAAATGCATTGCATTTCATCATCTGTTCCTGTAGTGAGATCTTATGAGAACATCTTAGCTGTGGAAGTCTGTCTGCTCCTAGCCTTGAGGATCAGATCTGTCCCTCAGTGAGACTAGCTGTCTTGCCTGATGTGGTAATTGTGATCCAAATTTAAAATATGTTTTTGCTTAAATCACACTGAATATGCAAAAGGAACTTACAGATCGACCCTGTTTCAACAAATGAAACAAATACCATATCAAGAAACCTAGACCATCCTAAACTCAGCACCAGAATTTATTGGGCGGGTTTGATTCTTTCCATTGGGAACAGACTCACTGAAGCATTTGAAGCTGCCAAGTGAGAGAACAGAGGAGATTTGGTGATTTCTGTTAACAGACAGCTTTTCTCTTCCACCCTTTCTGACAAGCCACATTCTTAAAGTAAAGACAGATTAATGGAAGGCTGTATGGAACTGGGTGAATATAAAACAGGTAGTGTCACTGTGGCTACTTTAGAACTAAGAAGAGATCACAAAGAGTCAAGCTTTGAGTGGCTCTTACTACTCCCAGGCCACAAAAGATTTTGAAATGGTAGAGATCAGGAGTAAAAAGTCCTGGAGCTTCTTCGTTGTCACCAAATGACACTAATGTACCAGGGGAAAGAACATCTGAGTTCCTCTGCCTGGTACTATGTATCCAGGACACTAAAGCGCAAAGGGAAATGCACTATCAGGTCTCAGGAAAGAAAATGTCATTGTGTAGGCACCAGAATGAGAGCTCATCTAACACTTAGCAATCTGCTTGATTCATCCTGCCACACCTCAAGCCAAGGACCCCAAGGACTGTGTCTTTATTTTTTTTCATGTCCTAATTTAGACAGATTTCTATCTATCTATCTATCTATCTATCTATCTATCTATCTATCTATCTATCTATCATCTATCTATCTATCTATCTATCTATCTATCTATCTATCTATCTATCTATCCATCCATCCATTTATCTATTCATACATACATACAAACATCTATCTATCTATCTATCTATCTATCTATCTATCTATCTATCTATCTATCTATCTACCTGTCTATCTATCTATATATCTATCTATCTATCTATCTATCTATCTATCTATCTATCTATCTATCTCAAGACCCACCACTCTGCACTTTTAAACTTGCAACTGACCTGTTGTCTGGGGATCCTTTGAGTCCCTATGCTTGTTTCAGAACTAAAAAAAATCATATGACTGGATTTGGTATCCTTTTCTGGGTCCTGTAAATCTGTACATATGAATTGCCAAATTCTAGTGAACATTTTTCCCTCCCAGCCTAACTTTAGATTGAGACATCCCTGTAGAATATTTAAGAACTTATTGCAGAGTTCTCTGAGGGTAAATTGGGGCTGGGACTGGATACCAAATAGAGATAGCTGAGCATGGTAAAATAACACAAACATCATGTGCAAATGGAGATACCATAAGGCAAGAAATATTGGAACCAATAGATAAAGGTCATGGTCCAACAAATCAAGTCTCTTTATTTTTCAGTAGAATTACATGAGTGGCAAGCTGCACAAAATAATGACTCATACGATGCCTCCATACAATGCACACATTGTTTAAGGATGAATATTTAAAAGAGAAGGATGGAATTCTCAGAAGTAGAGCTTAAAGAAAAGGATGTTACAGCTCAGAAAAACTAAATGCTTTTACAGGCTCAGATTGAGGACGATACAGGGAGTAGCTCTGCTCTCTAAAATCTAACACTTTCAGCAGAATATCTTTCTATGCAAGGTGCTACAGTACCATGAGACAGACTACATTATCTGTCAAAGCCATCCGCTGAGAGACTGCACAACAACCGTGTAAAAGAACATGAGAAAGCAATAACTGGATTCATAAAGTAGAAATTGGAAACATTAGGGATATAAAAAAGGAAGGCATTGGAACATCTGCATCTGCATGCCAAGATGCACTCAAGGAAATTAAGAAGAATTTGGTCAGGCAACAGTAATTCTCTCAGGACATTTGAAATAAATATTGGAAGCAATATTTTTTAAAAGTTGGAGGAGTCAAACATTTTCTAGTTATAAAAACTAACTGCAAAACCACAATAATTAGAGTGTGGTATAAGAATAAATATACAAGCGAATAAAAATAAAATCTTGTATTTTTTCGTGAAATAATGTTCAGTAATTATGCCAGAGAAATTCAACAGGATTTTCAATAGATTGAAAAGTCTTTTCAACAAATGGCAATGGGGCTACTGATTATTTACAGGAAATGAATCTGGGTTGGTAACTTATAATATTCACTAAATGATGGACCAACAAAGACTCAAGTGTAGGACTTAAAACAATAATTCCCAGGAGACAATACAAACAAATCTTCATGACTCTGGACCAAGCAGAATTTTCTCAGTGAAACATAAAAACACAAGTGGTAATTTTGTTAATTGACTTCTTAAAATTAAAGACACAAAGGGACAATATACAGAATGAAAAAATATTGGTGATCTGTATTTTTTTGTAATTTGTAATAATGTAAAATGTTTATAATTTATAATAATGTAAATTGAAAAGCATATATGATTTATGAATTATATAAGTATCAATAAATTTGTATACAGACTATATAAAGAACTCTTACAATCAACAAAATGTTATATTTTCCAATAAACAATAGACATTGGTTTATATGGGCAATTTTTCAAATAAAATAAACCAAACAAACAAAGAGTTAAAAGTATTTTTAACCCAATATCAAACCATGGCTTGATAACTATCTGCCCCCACTGTCTTCACGGTGCTAAATATATAATCAAATTTTAATGCATGTTAAGTGAGAAAGCTGGTACTGCAGGATCTTATAAATCCTAACTTTCAAGGTATAGTAACATGTATTTTAAATTAGATATACCACCTAGAGGGTAGGAAAACATGCAGAAAGCATATTTGGGGTTGTAGACATGGACTAGCATGCTGACTGAAGAAAGGCGATTCTGTTGCTCCAAATTAATAACAAATTCCTTTAGGGACTCTCCCATAACAAGTCAAACACTTGAATATTTAGCTTGCTAATATCCACTTGTGTGGTAAATATTTTATATGCTTTTTATCCTCACAAAAGTGTTTCATCTTTCCCTAAGCACAAATGAGTGATAAGAACCCCGGAGGGATTCAGGAACTCGCTAATAAATGCCATCTTAAGAGCTGTGCTCAAAACCTCTTCCTAAGTGTGAAATTGCCTTTCTCGATGCTGTTGGGGCTTATATTCAGTTAGACATCCAAAGTGCTAGAAGTTTGGTCTCTAACACTGTAGTATGGAAATGAGGGTGCCTTAAAGAGGAAGGAGGTAGAAGGGTATAGTTAGGCTAATGGAGCATGGTGACACATGCATGCATCTGGAATGTAGAGGTAGGGGATCATGGGTGCAAGACTGTCGCAATTATTATCAATGATCATCTTGACCTAGAGTCATCTGAGAAGAGGGAGCCTCAGATTAACTCTTGCCTCCATCAGATTGGGCTATGATATGTCTGTGGAATATTTTATTAGTTGTAATTGATGTTGGAAGGCCCAGCCCATTATGGGTGGTACCATTCCTAGGCTGATTACCATGGACTATATCAGAAAGGTAGCTAAATATAAGCCTAGAAGAAGCAGAGGAAACATCATTCCTCTACACTCTGCTTCATTTCTTCCCTTGAGCACATGTTCTGGCTACTCTTAATGACTGCCTGTGATTTTGATATATAAGCCAAGTAATCTCATTCCTCTCCCAAGTTGCTTTTTGGTCAGTGTTTTATTCCAAAAACAGAAAGAAACTAGGACAGAAGTTATCCTTGACAACCTAGTATATTTGGGTCTAGTCTAACTTAGTCTTAGGAGACTCAGACTCTTGGATGGGCCTACAGAATATTTTGCATCTTACAGAGTAAATCATTTCTGGTTGTTATAATTGACTAGTCTCTTCTTGTTTCTCTTTTCTCTTCTCCATCATGTTATGACACTATGAATAATAATACCATGATTATATTATGAACCTTGCCAGGATGGTGGCACCATGCTGTATGAATATATAGCTACCAGACTCTAGAGCAAATACACACCTTTAGCTATAAAGTTCCAACCCTTGAGTGCTTTGTTAGAGCAACAAAGAATGAACTAAGTCTGATATGTATGCAATTTCCATGGCCTCCGTTCTCTGGACAGAGATGCTGAAGAAGTCTATTTCAGAATTTCTATTTTTTCCCCCTTCGATTTATCCCTTAGGCAAAATAGCAATAATTCCTCTACTAAAACAAGATAATCAAACATTTTTAAAGGTGGATCCCCTGGCTCCTCACATTCATGAGTTTGTTTTTATAGTGTATAGAGATAAATGCTGAAAATGTGAAGAAGCCACTGCTCTGCTTCTATAGAATATCTTCTTAAGTAGCATCCTAGGAGGAAGGGTGTGAGATACATTTCCAGGAAGGGTATGTTACATGCATCCTTCTCTTTAAGAAATTTTATTTCCATATCAGAAAAAAATTCATCTGTTAAGACTATCAACACAAAATAATTTTCAGAGACTTGGTCTGATTTTAAAACATTACACCCTGGAAACTAGTTTGTAGAAGAGAGCTGTTATGACTGAAAACTTCTACTCTCATAAACTCATGTCTGAGGTGTTTGTTCATGGGCTCATTCTTGCTTATCTTATTGACATGAACTGTGCAGAACATCCATGCAGACAAATTCTCTTTGAGAAATTCCCTTAGATCTTATATAAACCTCTTCTTTAAGAAGCCCAAATCTTTCTAAGCCCAGTCAAGATATTCGAGGACAACATGAGGGGCTGTGAAAAGAGCCCTGCATGAGATTAACAAGTCTCCAATTTCCTCGTGTAGGAAACATCTGGAATAATACAGGCCACTGTTTGTGCAGGTACTTTTGTAAGAGGACAATGAGGCTGCATCTTGGCTATAGACAGCAGTCCCTAAGGAGCCACACAGACTTTCCTGATTTGCTAAATGGTCTGGTTTTCTTGTACATTGAAGAAAGGATAGAAATTCTTTGTCTTGTCTGCCTGACACGCATGACATAATGACAGCAATGGGGTCATGTTTCCTTGCTGGCTGCAGTATTTAGAAACAAGTTTTCCAAGTCTTGCCCTGTATTCCCAACAACGTCCTGACTCTCCCCTATTTCCAGTTGTGAACTCACTTTCCAAACCATGTGTTACTTCTTTGCCTTCCTGGGGTTTTTAACAGCATCCCTGTCAGGGCATGGATAATGCTGTTGTTTTCTTTCCAAGAGCAATATTTACGTAGTTTGCATTTCTGCACCACTCATGGTTTCCCACCCTTACAGCCTGTTGAGTGTGAACTGTCTTTCTCACTTGATTGCTTGTGAGGCTTCTAACCCATTTTGTCTACTACAGGGAGTACCTGATGGTGTTTCCAGAAAGGAAAATTATCATAGAACTCATACTGCTTTTCCTGATGGGTTCTTCCATGCCCATCAACCCACATGATAAAATGGACCAAAAACGACTTCTTTCTGGACTGCCACAGTGGTGTTTTTGTTGTTGTTTTTTGATGGTTTGTTTGGATGGTTGGTTGGTTGGTTGGTTTTGGTTTTTTGCTTTTGCTTGTTTTGTTTTATTCTGTTTTGTTTATACAATCACATCATCTTTCCAAGAGTGAAACATACTGACTTTGCATAGAATATAGGCAGATTATCCCCATGTCTTCATTGGTGAATTGTTTTGATACTGCAAAATGGAAATCTTGAAAGACTGTTAGGAACAATGGTCCAGCAGCAGCTGAAGCAGCAGAGTCTAATCTGCTGTGGAATCTTGTAGACTCCATTACTATTGGTCCAGATGCCATTGCTACCATCTGTTCTATCTTTGTAGCCTAGATGGGTTTTAGTCTGGGAGATGGCAAGCATTGGGAATGTTGGTTTTCAGGCCCCCTTCAAATCTCTCCAGCAGAGTTTTTCTTAGCCTCTGAATGAGACTGCACCTTATGACTAACAAGTGATTAAAAAGAACCAGTTGGGCATTTCTTTTTCTTTCAATGATCATAGACTATTCTGCATAGCTAATGCCACCTCTTTTAATCATGGAGGTCTGTATTCCTTCTCCAATTTTGACCTCTTAGAAAACAGAAACTTTGAAGTGCTTTGTGATTTTTGAGTATTACATTAAATGAGTTACCACATGATGTTTCTGCCATTGATACTGCTTTTCCCTGGGAATCTCCGTACACTTCTTCTCTCATCAATAGCTTCTCTCATTCAGGCCCCTGCACAGCCCCTGCCTCATTAGAGAAACTGCCTAGGCCAAGTTACTTAAAGTAATCCCCATCAAGTACTGGCTTTCATTTAAAACTGGTAGCTGAGCCAAGAAATTAAGGCGTGGGTCCAATGGAGATAAGAATGAAAACATTTTCACCTTTTGTCTTCTGTTTTTCAATTCTTGGATCATGAATATACATTTATATTGTAAAAAAATTTTTTTTAATTAAGCAAGAATTAATGGACCAATGTGACTTATTGTTGTCACTATAGCTTTGTTAAAGTACCTAGTTTCTCCTCTGAATATGAAGCCTCACTCCACTACCAGAGGCTTGCAGAGCATCTAGCTCCATTCTAGAGGACATTAGTTGGCTCCAGTTCTCCACAGCCAGGGAAGGTGGCCATGTAATGCAAATCTGCATTTGGTTCCTTCCCATAAGCCTGAAAGAGAAGGTATGGGATAAGGAGGCACATTAATTTGCATTGCTATTAGAACAATAATCACATGTTTAGTGTTTAGCCAACAATACAAATTTATGTCCTGTAGCCCTGGAGGTCAGAGATGTAGTCTGGATCTCATGGACTAAAATGAAAGGCTGCATCAACTTGGGAACCAGCAGTGAGGTTCCCAAGAAAATGGGGGGAAGTCTGATTACTTCTGCAAAGCCAGTATGTTTAATTTTGAAAAAGATGATGGAATTATACTAGAAAATAATGTGCCCTTGCTTTATAGTAAAGGAGCCATCCCTGTGCCATTTTGCCATGTGGACTGATGCTCCTGGAAGACCCATGATGTGACCTGATGGCAAGCATGTTTCCTTGGCTACACTGACTCAAGAAATGGCCCTCATTTCTTGTCTTTTATTCTCTTTCTCTATCTTGAAACCTGAAGAGAAGCTTAAACATCCCCTGACTTCCTTCTACTGGTCACACCTTGAAGCATCTTTGTGATGATATTGATCCATTGAATCAAATGGAGCAATATTTTTAAGGGTTTGTGACCAGAAACCCAACTCAATCTGATTCACTCTTGTGTAACATGTCACATTCATTAGTTTCAGCAAGTTGAGATGTGGACATTTATGGTGACAGTGAGATTATTTTGCCTAACATAGTTACAAAGCTGGGCCTCAGATATATGTCTCTTGCTATATCATGAATTCTTATGTATCTTTATTAGTCTGCTTTCATCGTTTTGGAGAATTAAACTCAGACCCACTCTTGATCATTATGGTGGTTTAAATAAGTTATGCCTGGAAAACTAATACATTTGAATATTTAGTCCCCAGTTGGTGGCACTATTTGGGGGAGATTTAGGGCCAACAAGGGTGTGGCCTTGTTGGAAGAAATGTGTCACTAGGGGCTGGATTTGAGAGGTTAAAGTTTCCATATGTTTAGTTTTCTCCCTGGCTTTGTGCTTGCTGTTATGGTTTAACCTGGTGCTATTTGTATTTTGTTGTTAACTCTGCTTCCTCAAGAGGGGTTGTCCCAATGAGGAGTGGATCAAGTACTCATATGATTTCATGTGAACATTTTCCTCATTTTAACTGGTCAAATAAAGGCTAGAGCCTGTGATTGGGCAGTGAAAGGGAAAATTGGAGCTGGAGGTTTTAGAGAGGAAGGAGGGGAAGCAGAGGAGGAACTTGAGGAGAAAGAGAAAGATGGAGGAAGAAGAGGTAGAAGGAAGATGGAACAGATGTACGTGGCCTGAAAAAGCCACAAGTAACAAGGGACCTCATAGCGAGCGAATAGAGTAATGTTGTGGTAAATCTGCCCAATCAAGGTGTAGAGCTTATAAATATTATAACCAAGTTGTCTGGTTTTTGCAAAGGCTTATTGGGGACAGAGATTTACTGCAACAAATTGCAGTCTAAGATGTGAGCCCTCAGCTGCTCAAGCTGCCATGTGTGCCACCTGCTGCCTCTGCTTCTATATCATAGACTCTATAACCCTGGAACTGTAAGTCCAAATAAATTCTTCCTTCTATCACTATTCTCGGTCATGATGTCCTATCACATCTACAGAAAAGTAACAAATCAACTCATGCTAGACAAAGATTTTGCCACCAACTTGTAACCAAGCCTTGAATTTAATAAAACTTAAAAAGCCTGTTCATCTTAAATACTAGTTCCAATCATCCATGCATTCCAGAAATTTGTTCTTCAGGACACTACCTGATATAACTTTTTAGAGTTTCTCACCAAATGTTTCTGCTTTTGTTTATTCTTGTGATTAGAGGTCAAAGTGTTCCTTCAGCCTAAAAAGAGAGACAGCACTATGGCCTTGATAGCTTTAACTAACTCAAACTCCCCGATACATTCCATGTTGATCAGTCCAAGGTTATCAAAATCCTACATTCCCCTGGCTTTTTGGGGCACTATGCTGATCTTCTCCACTCCTAATTCCTTGACTTTTTTTTCTTTGTCTTCCCTCTTTCACCTTTCTTCTCATCTCCCAATTTAATCAATAATCTTCTTTAATGTTCTTTCCCTAGGTAAACTCTAAAATTCACTTAATGCTAAATAATAGCTGTGTGTCAAGGACAAAGTAATTCCATCTCAGTCTGGATCTCTTCCAGGAAACATTATAATTTGTATATCTAAGGTATCCTTGATAGATTTTTTTTAAAAACTGCAAGTGTACCTAAATATTAATCTACTTGAAATAAAACTCTAGATTATTCCTGCAACACTACTCCCACCTACTCAAAAACTAGTTTTCTTATTCCATCATATCTTTCTTAGCCCAGTGAGATTTCCCACTATCTTTCCAACTTAACCTAAAACCTTGGCTTTGTCCTTGGTGACATTGTAAGTAAGAATTACTTGGGGACTCTGCCTTGCGCCTACTTCCAAAGCATTCTACTAATAGTTCCTCCTTTCCTCTTTGTTACCATTATACCTTTAATCTAGGTCACTAGAATGTCTCTTATCTTTGCCCTTATTCATAACCTGAGCTATTTCTTATATTTCCTATGTTTTCTCTCTTTTCTCCTCTTTTGTTTCTTTTCTCTTCCTTTGCCACATCTTACCTGGACTCCAGCAATAATTTCATTAATATTTAACTATTAATTTCTATTTAAAACATCCATCTCCAGAATATAAAGCCCTCTGCTTCATAATCTGAGTTTCCTCTTTTTATATAGTTTGGATACAGTATGTCCCATAGAACATTGTGTTCTAAAGGCTGATCCTCAGATTGACAGAATCAGAGCCTCTAAGATATAGGACCTAGTGTAATGCTTTAGGTCATTGGTGGTAGGAATACATTCTACATTCTTTGCCTTTCCCTTCACTGTGACCAAATACCTGACAAAAAACAACTTAAGCGAAGAAGGTTTTATTTTGGTTTACTTTTTATGAGATCTTGTCTTTAAGGAGCAGAAGGCATACCCAAACACTGATGCCACAGGTATTCAGGGTGGAACTTCCCCCAACTTATGTAGAATGTCTTCATGGACATACACAGAAGTGTGCATCATTAACACCCTAGGTTTCACTTTATTAGTTTTAATATTTATCTATTTATTGTGTGTATGTGTGTGTGTGTGTGTACCTAAATGTGTGCATATGCATGTACATGTAGGCTCCTGCATATGTAAGTAGAGAGAGTTGGACCACCTAAAACTAAAATTACAGGTCAATTTGAATTCGTTGGTATAAATAATGGTAACTAAACTCAGGTCTTCTATAAGAGCAGCAAGTGCTCTTAAATGCTAAGCCATCTCTCCAGCCCCTTTCCCAGGTTTTTCTTAAATCAATCAAGATGATAAATCAAATTAAGTGTCACAAATCTCCACGTCCTTGCCTCTTACTTTGATTTCCATATACAGAGATAGGAGTGTCTTTTTCTACCATACACTCCCCACCATGCTGCGCCACTTTCTTACAGACCCCAAAGCAAAGAGGCCAACTAACCATGAATGGGAACCCCCTCAATAGTGTGTCAGAATGAACTTATTTTTTTTTCTTAAATTGGTTATTTTGTATATTTTCTACAATAATGAAAAACAAGCATACTCTGCAATGGTGCTGACTACCAGTTCCCCCAGACACACACAATACACATACACAATACACACACACAATACACATGCCCAATACTTACCACACTGCCTGCTTTCTGTGCCTCAGTCCTATAAAACCCACTTTAACTATATGCATTAAGTTGGTTTTCTTTTTGCTTCTGAAACTCCATAGTCTTATATTTTCATGGATATTTCCTTTTCATTTATTGAATTCTCAGAAAAAGATGATGACTTTGGCAGTACTTTCTATGACCTTTTGTCTAAAGAGTTTCTCTTAAGCACATTGTCCTACTTGAAATGCAGTAGAGCAACAATCTTTCCTGAAATAGTTTTAGTATAACTTTGATTAATATTTTCTTTGTAGGATTGTAAGATTGCCTTGGCCACTGGATCTAACATTCAAAGCTGAAATGGTGCCTTATCTTGTTTCTACTATTATAGCAATGGCTAGTATAACTTATAGTGAAACAGAATTTTACTGGCTTATGATTCTGGAGGCTATGAAAACCAAGACCTAGGGACTAACTCACAGTAGGGCCTTCTTAACTCTTACCATTTCACAACAAACATTATAAATGCAAGAGAAAAAAGTAAGGCTTAGTTCAGTGTTTTAGAGTGGTAGAAACTCCGTCCCTGAGGTTATAGGTTTCTTGACCTAGTCACTGAAAATGAGTTTCAGAATTAACAAATATTTAAATCACAGTAGGTAGGTACTTGGTAATTCCTAAATTAACAAATTCCACTCTTACATGTGGAAAGAGTCTAACAAACTACAAAGTACCTCCCTGAGTACTAAATTTTTAATAAAAAAACAGCAAACAAACAAAACTGTAGACCTAGATATAAAGAATACAAAAAGTTACTGAAGACAGATGAAGATATTGAGTTGTGGCTTTAGTGAGCAGTCAGCAATATGTGGATTGTGGAAAGCTCTGACAGCCAAATGGCTCTGTTTCTTCAACCAATGTAAGAAAACAAAAGGGGTAGGGTATCTATAAGTGAAAGAAATTTTAAACATAACTTATTTTTAAACTGACAGCTTCAATTATAGAGCACAAGCCTGTACTCTATGGTGATAGAATGTTGAGGAAATGACTACTATAAAAATAAAGTTATGAGTAACTTTTATGGAAAATAACTGTGTCCTTATAGGGATATGGGCCATGCAGGGGGTATCAGAATTAGAAGAATTCTCTTTTCTGATCAGAGTTGTGGTTAAGGAGTCATCAAAAGATATACCCTTTGGTTTGTGTGTGTATTTATATCTGTGTTTATGCTTATGTGTGTGTGTGCACACATGCGTCCATGTGCTGTGTTATATCTCATAACAAAAAGGTACTAACTAATTTCTTCAGTTTCTCTGAGAATGATAAGTTTATAAAATGACTGCAGGTGGGCTGTAAGGAACATGGTGTGACATTTGACTTCTTGGGAAACTTGAAAGTTAGCAAGTGTCCAGGAAGCATGAGCACGGATGTAGCTCTGTGAGGATCAGAATACAGCTGTGTCTTCATTTGCTGCCACCTCTGTATTTGGAGGAGAAAGACTCAGCTGGATATTGTATGGTGAACATTATGGAAACATTAAATAAAGCTCTGCCTAAGAGCAACTAGGGGCTAATCACTGTGTTTACTAAGCAAGAGTCAGCAGGTATTCTAAAGGCTGAAGCCTGAAGAAGCTCCAGGAGATGCCAAGTCTCCGTAAAGTGGCTCTAATTAGTATTCCAAGCTTTCCATCAGGACCCTGAAGGGAACAATGCCCTGTGCTGCACTATCCAACCATGCCCTGTAGAGAAGGGAAGCCCAGTGCCTCTGTGTGTACAGTTGTTTATAATATTGCAAGATGATACCAACTTCTCTTCCTGAGGCATAAACACAAAACAGAGGAGGCAGTTCTCTCAGAGAGCATAATTACCTAATATTTCAGTGTAGCAGACATGTTATGACAATGAATAACTTGACTTTCTCTAAAGAATCTGCCTACGGTTAAATGAGTAGAGCAATCCTACAAATAATCCCTGGTCCAGAACTAGGAGCATACTTATCAACCCCATGGAAGCCCACCACCGCTCATCTACCTGCCTCAAATCTGTGTATCTCAGTCAGCCCCTCACCATTATGATGAGCTCTTACAAATAACCTTCAAACTACCCCCCACAGAATCCATTTTACAGTGTAATCTTTTGACTCCTGTTATTGTTGCTCTGTTTTGTTTATCTTTCCTAAGCTGAATGTATCATAAAATATGCATGTGTGTCTATGTAAAATTTGGATTCTATTCTTCCCCACTATCTTTATCTCTCTCCCTTCCTATTAAACAGCCTCTCATGTTAAATGTTTTGGTGATGTTTACAAACACTCAGAAAAACAACACGAACTCCATGTGCTAGCCTAACAGGCGCTGGCTACCTTCCAAGCTCTTTGATTGGGCACACCTTGCTGTTTCTTTCTGTTCTAGCACATGAGACTCTCAGTACCAACCTGTGATGCTTCAAGGGCTGGGACTGTATGTACTGTATCTCTGTGTGCCTGATATTTTAAGTCATTCTGTTCCTTTTTTGACTGTTATCTCATCAGCGAGTCTCTGAGAACTTGATTTAAGGGCAGGCTTCCAGGATGCACACATCTCTGCTGTAGGTACATCATTACACTTTTGAGAACTGAGATGAACCTTTTCTTACTTCTGTTTACCTTTCTTCACTCATCTGCCTTAGTCTACTAAGAGAAAACTATGCAGGTGAAGAAATTGCTTGATTTGTTTCCAGTATGACAAGAGCTGTCCTCTTCACAGTGTGGAAGCTCATGACTATATTACCCCTGGGTGTAGTTAAACTGAAGCTCTAGCTATGGCTTTTCTATAATGCTAGTAAGAGACAATGAAGAAATATATTAGTGGCATATAAAACTCTTTGCAATCTCAATAATATCTCTTTGATATCTGTCTTCAACGAGGAGTCAAATTTGCCTGAGATTCAGCCATTCAGCCAACTCCCACTGATGCTTATCTTTCACAATAACATATGTTCAAACCTGAAAAGGGTATGTGATATCCACCTCAGGCCCATAGCAGGCACATCTAATAACCCTGTCTCCACACTGCCTCCTAACTGGAAGCCAGTGCTACATCTCTTAGAAATGAATTCCATGTTAGTCATCTTCCAGACAGACTCCTTTTAAAGATTTCTTGGGCCCTGCACATGGCTGCCATATCTGTTAGAGACTCTACAGCATAGAGCTAATGAAGAGCCTTCTCTGCTTCCTGAAAACCATATGAGATGCAGGAACTAGGAATATCTTCATTGGTTTCAAATTTGGTTTATGCATTCCTCTTTCTTCATCATGTCAAGCCTTTTTGGATAGGCTTTTTATAACATAAAACCACATGAAAATGTCATAGCTAATCTGTCACTGTCCATCCAGATGATGATGGTTCCAGACTCTAGCCTGGAGGGGAAAGTATGTAGTCAGCAAGTATCCAAGTGCCCTTGGCCTCTCCAGGAAATATGCCTTGGATGCAAGGGAGGCAGGACTCTGCTTCATCTGGGAAACAAAGGATCGTTAACTTTCACCGTGTTGCTCTTCATGTTATTCTAGCTTCTCTTGCCCTTCTGCTCTTGTTATTCTAATCTACAAAACTCTGATTTTTGATAAGGACATCCTGCCAAAGAGTTGTGTTTTCTGTAAACAGAATCTAGGTTTAGAAAGAAAAACTAGCACTGAACATACTAAAGAGAAATAGAAACTAAGTAAGATTAAGTCTAGGTCTTTCCAATCTTCAGCTTGCAGTAAATAAAAATAAAAGAACCCACATTTGAGTCCTACACCAGGACTCTGTATTCAGGACTCTGACATTTAAAATAGTACAATTGAGGCTTAATTAAGTCCATACACCAAACCAATTATAATTTGCATGATGAAGTGAAACCTTAAAAAATTAAAGCCTGCCCCCAGAGAAACTGCAGGTGTGGCTGGTATGTCACACTAAGTAAGTAGCAGAAAGGAGAAAGGCTATGCCTATGCTCAGTGTTTCCTATAAGCATCTGAATGAACAACAGCTTCACATCCCCCTGAAAAAAACAGCAAGTATGAGATGACCACAAGCCCAGGACCAATAAGGCCTGGGTGAGCTTCCAGGACAGGGAGCAAGCCTGAGACTAAAAGAACTCTACCTGGGGCTTCCAGCCCTAGGCAAGAGTAAACATGAGACAGACAGCCCCCACAAGGGGTCACTTGTACAAGAAGCAAGCCTGAGATGACCACCAGACCAGAGCCATGAAGGCCTGGGAGGGCAGACCATGCCTGAGACTACCCTTGCCTGGTGCCATAATGCATGAGCAAGGTATAGCACTCCTGAGAGGACTCCAGACATTTAGAGACCCCAGGCATCACTAAGAGGAACAAGTGGTAGCAAAACAGAAGAAAGAAAAAAAGAAGGATATGGGCACAATGAAGGGAGGCAGAACTAGAAACTTGAGGGTAGAGAGGAACAGTCAGTTGTGAGTAGCCAGTGATGCTATCTGGGACTGTGGTGAGGTCCTGGCCTGTGATACCACCATGGCCCAGATCTGGGTTCATGGCTCTGCAATATCAGGGGTCTGCTACCACCATAAATCAGGTAGATGGATGTCCTGGTCTGGGCTGTTGCAGCGAACATGTTAATGTCTGAGGACTCTGCAAAACTGGACCAACCCCTCACTTGAGCTTTGTGGGAGAGCTGTCCCTGAATGAATGAGAGTAGGAGACCTGACCCCACTCCTAGTCAGCTGTAACACTCAGGAGAACAAGCCCAGCACTTATCTGGGCAGCACAGCTAGATCTGGACCTGAATGTGGAGTTTGCAGGTGAGCTGACCCAAGGAAATGAGTATGAGAAAGCCAGCCCTACTTCTTATCTGCTGTGTGTGGTGTCCGTGAGGGAGAGATCCTCTACCCTCCATTTTGCCCTCAACACTCTTTGGGGGCAGGAGGAAGAACTTGCCCCATTGGGGTCATTAATGTAGGAAAACTGTCACTTCACCTCACCTAATGCAGCACTAAGTAGCCTCTGTGCCTCACCTGGGCAGTACAGTACAACTGACCCTGATGGTGGAGGCAAGGCTGAGCCAGTCCCAAAGGTATGAGCATGGGAGAGCTGGCTCAACTTGTCTATCATGCACCAGCCTGGGTGAGGGAGAGATGTTCTCCCCAACTCTCTCCCCATGCCACCTATGGCAAGTTAGAGCATTGATTCTGGGGGCTTTAGAGCAGGAGAGCCAGCTTGCCTCCTGTCTGCTAGGCAGTAATAGTGGAAGAACTGGCATGTTCCTTACCAGCTGCAAAACTTGGGAGACCAGGCCCTGTACCTCAACTGAGCATCAGGGCAGAGCTGGCCCTGGTTGCAGAGAAATGGTAGGTTTTGCTGGTGATTGGGAGCTGGCTTGCTTACTAGTTCAGATATCTCTCTGACCCAAATCCAGGGCTTTGAATTGGCCCACCTTAACATTTACCCCATCAAAAAACTGTTGGAGTCCTTAAAGGGGGGGCTGGTCCTACAGATCCAAAATTACAGGATCTCCATGACACAGAATATCAACAGGATATCCAATAGGACTTCTAGTGAGATTCCAGTATTGATAGAGTAGCAGAAACCAGAGGCCTTGTGACAGACCAAGTTATTGCAAGCAAAAAGTGTGGAAAAGGGGTGTGCAGTGGGGTACACTGTAACAGTACAGCTTTCACAACAAGATTTTTATGTTTTCTATGATGTGGGGAGATGGCAAGGATGGAGGGCAGGTATAAGGGGAAGGGAAGATAAGTTAAATTGAAGTACATAATGTGAAATTCACAAAGATACAATATATATATTCAAGGAAGAATAAAATGAGAATATATATGTTAGACCTTTGATTTAGATTGTTATAGGCAGAATTTTCTAGTGGTCCACAGAGTCCCATCCCTGTCCATTGATGTTACCATCTATACTCCTTGCTCTTTGGATATGGGCATGAACAACATGTCATATAACTGCAATGATTAGCTTACTTCATATGATAAAGCCTATGGGATTTTGAAAATGTAATTACAGTTATAATCAACTGACTGGCTTTGGCGCTGAGTTAATGAAAAGGGAGATTTTCCTAGCTGAGCACAGCAAATCAAGTGAATTGCTTAAAGAAGCTGGAGATCCAAAGGGAGACTCATTTGTTTGTCTCGAAGAAGCAAAGCCATGATGAGCTCTACATAGTCAAGGAAACATGTTTTTCCAACACTCATGTGAGGTTGGAAAAGGACTCAGAGCATCACAAGAGACAGACAGTAAGCCTGATATCCTGTTAGAACTCCACAAGCCATGCCAAGACAATCACAAGACTCACAAGACAGCAAGCAGATATTGTGTTCTCTGATAAATTTATGATGATGCATTTTTTTAGAAATAGACAATGAACACACATTGTCTAAAATGTGACTAAAAATCAGATGTTGCTGTAACTAAAACCCAAGGATATAGCATTGTCCTTGCAATGAGAAGATGGTAGGTAGAGATGAGAGCAGAGCACAGCACAAAAAGCATTAGCTGCCTTGAACAGTTGTTAGTAGAAAAATGGCCTCTTTAATGGGCTTGGAAGAGATTTGGAAGGAAGATGCAAGCTGTTGTATAGTGGGGAGAAGGTTAGAATAGTGAAATTATCTCCTGCAACTATATACAAGTTGAACTCATAAAACTTGCGCATGGTCCTTCGTGGGTGTGGTCCTCCACAATAGAATCGTCCAAGCTGCTGCTGCTTTTTCTTGTTGTTCATAGGAAAACACAAAATATGAACTAAATTGAGAGAACTGTTACAAATACACAATAGAATCTTATGATTCTGAGATGTGGTCCAGAGCCGGTTTCCCACAGTTTGAGAGGTAAGAATGCTTTGTATTTTTCCAGGAGTTCTGCAGCAAGTCCTTGTAATTATTTACCAATCCCCAGAGAGAGCTCTGATGGCAAAGAAAGAACTCAAAAGATCATTACCATGCCTGCTAGCACAAACCAGAGTCCAAGCACCTCCACCCGCTCATCTGTGGCTACAGTTTCTTAATTGTGTAAAATCATGAGGCATAACCTGTCCACACAAATAAGATGATGTCAAGTGGGCATGTCACTGAGAGACAGGCAGCAAGGAAGAGATACAGATCCACCATGACTTTCCCTCTTAACTTCAAGAAAGATTCTGGCATAGATAGTCTGTCTGTGCATGGTCCAAGGGACTAGGGGGTCTTTCCTACCCAGCACCTACTGGCCCACTTGGCAAACTTTTGAAGGAGAGTCTTCTTTCAGGGTAAGGAAGATAACAACCTAGATTCTCCCAGGTAGTTCACCTCTGACATAGGTGATGTATTTTTTCATAGCACCAGGAAATCACTCCATATCTCAAACACTGTATTCCCAGTTCATTCTATGGCCATTCTAACAACTATAAACAAGAAAAGGAGGAGGAAAAACAGGGTCTCCTCATGGAAACCCAGGGAACTGTCATACAGAACAGTGATTTTTTTAAAGAGAGAAAAATGATACTATGTAATAGAAGATATATACTACTTACAAGGCTAAATTAATTGCTAATTTAATAGAAATAGAAAGAACTGCCTCCGGCCCAAGAGATGAAATTGGAAACTTTTAGGGTAAGCAGTAGGACTCTGCAATGCCTTGAGTGTGACGGTAGGGCTTCTGTGTACCCACCAAGCTTCTCAGTCATGCTTACCACAGAAAGAGCATCTGCTGAGCAAAGTACAGGAAGAAGAAACCAGAGCTTAAACCACATTGGCTGTAAAAACAAGACAGTCTAGGGGGTTATGTCTGCTTCCTGGACTTTAGGTAGAAATTCACCTGACCTGGAAGAGTGGAAAAGTCATCAGATACCATCTTCTGAATGCACTGAATAAAGAGGTCAGATAGAATAATTTCACTGGTGATGAAAATAAACTTTGCTGACTCAGTGGCTATATTTGAAGGATTGCATTCTGTTGACCTTAGAGGACCCATGAAGAAAAATGTCTATCAGGAGGTATTTTTGTTTCCAAAGTATTTTTCCCTGAGAGAGTTTCAGAGTCTTATACTATAGATATAATTAAATTGATAAGGAAGAAAGAGACGGTAACATCTTGATGAGTAGGAAGTCTCAGAGGCTAAGCAATTCACCTCTGACTCCAGTGATATATTTTCTCATGGTATCAGAAACTCACTCCATATCTCAGACACTACTCAGAGCTCATTGTGTGGTCATTTGAACAACTATAAGCAAGAAAAGGATGAGGGCAACACTGGGTCGCCACAAGGCAAATTTGAACAAGTTGTTAATCCTTGCAATCATTCCTAATCTTCTCATTTAAAAACTAGAAAAACATGCAATAAGCCGTTGGTTCTCAACTGTAGCCAGGGGACATTCAAGACATTACCAATGAGAAAAACCTTTAGTTAACGACCTATACGCTATATCCTATAGCCTATATCCTACTTGTGTGACATAGAGGCTGTACTATCATGCTGATATGACTCAAACTGTACATAAAATGCCTCATTAAAATAGATTTTGTTTAAAAATAGCATCCTTTATTTTCTGTTCTATGAGGTATACTCTAAAATTCTGTAGCATGTTATTCTCTTCTGTATGTTAACTTGATGGTGGGTTTCTTGAGAATGCCAAACTGGTAATGGGCCAAGTCTGATGAAAGGTTATTGGATGTTAAGGTCAAATTTTGGATATGGAACATACAGAAGTTTCCAATGGATCTTTTTAATCTAAGTCTCCATTAGAGTTCAGGTCCATGAGAACCAGGACAACAACAGTCTGGGCTGTAAATTTCTAAAGATAAAACATGTGCTTACTCTAGGTCAGGATTGTTTAGGATTCTAGATTGCTAGTTTCTGTAGCAAAGAATTAAAAAGTCTAAATAAGTTGCTTAAGCAGCAAGAATACGATATGTCTAGTCAGGACACATTTTATATTATTTCTGTCAGGCTAAGTGGTAAGTTTCATAGAAGAGAACCCATCATGAGTGATCTTCTCACACCTGGAAATGTCAAGCATTTCAAATGTTGAATCTTGAGATACCTTTATCAATTCTCTGTTGAAACTATTTCATTGATAAATTAGAAGTCTAACTTCAAAATCAGAGAATCTTTTGTTATTCAAGACAACATTATATTTAATATAATTTAATATATTTGCCCTAAGAAAAGGCTTTTTAGAAAGAATTGGTTTACATAAAATGGACTGTACCTCATTAATTCATAAAAATCATGCCATGCATAGTTCAGAGCCAGAGAAAATGCAGGACTGCCTTGCTTGATATGCATCCCTGCTCCTAAGGTCCAGGCAGCCAGTAGCTGAATAGGCACTGGATATTGAACAGGATTTTCCTTCATGTCATTACTCGGAAGTACACCACACAAGTCTTCCAGAGTATCCTTCTAAATAAACAAGTTGTAAGAAATGCTGACTTATAGTCTTTTCCGAATTTCCATATTAAACTTGAAGAGTTCCATCATTAATACAATAAAGACAAAATGGATATTGGGAAGCAATTAGTCTATGCTGCAAACAAGGTTCTGAAAACAGAAGAGAGAGGTGAAAATATTTTGTGCTATTTTCACATTAGTTTTGTAAATAGAAGGCAAGTCTTCTGAACCATCAACTGTGATGACTGTGTGTTAATTGATAAAAACCATTTTGGAAATCAATCTGGTGGTTCCTCAGAAAATTGGAAATAGTTCTACCTGAAGATCTAACTATACCACTACTGGAGAGATAGATAGATAGATAGATAGATAGATAGATAGATAGATAGATAGATATAGATATAGATATAGATATAGATATAGATATAGATATAGATATAGATATAGATATAGATATAGATATAGATATAGATATAGATGATATAGATAGATATAGAGATAGAGATAGAGATAGAGATAGAGATAGAGATAGAGATAGAGATAGAGATAGAGATAGAGATAGAGGTAGAGGTAGAGATAGAGAGATAGAGATAGAGATAGAGATAGAGATAGAGATAGAGATATAGATAGATATCCAAAAGATGCTCCAACATATAACAAGGACACATGATCCACTATGTTTATAGCAGTCTTTTTTTTTAAATTTATTTTTTATTAGGTATTTTCCTTGTTTACATTTTCAATGCTATTCCAAAAGTCCCCCATACCCACCCCCCCCAATCCCCTACCCACCCACTCCCCCTTTTTGGCCCTGGGGTTCCCCTGTACTGGGGCATATAAAGTTTGCAAGTCCAATGGGCCTCTCTTTGCAGTGATGGCCAACTAGGCCATCTTTTGTTACATATGCAGCTGAAATTCAAGAAGAATGAAGACCAAAGTGTGGACACTTTGCCCCTTCCTAGAAATGGGAACAAAACACCCATGGAAGGAGTTACAGAGACAAAATTTGGAGCTGTGAGGAAAGGATGGACCATCTAGTGATTGCCATATGCAGGGATCCATCCCATAATCAGCTTCCAAACGCTGACACCATTGCATACACTAGCAAGATTTTGCTGAAAGGACCCAGATATAGCTGTCTCTTGTGAGACTATGCCGGGGCCTAGCAAACACAGAAGTGGATGATCACAGTCAGCTATTGGATGGATCACATGGCCCCCAATGGAGGAGCTAGAGAAATTACCCAAGGAGCTAAAGGGAACTGCAACCCTATAGGTGGAACAACAATATGAACTAACCAGTACCCCGGAGCTCTTGTCTCTACCAGCAGTCTTATTTATATAAGCCAGAGCTAGAAACAACCCAGATGTTCCTCAACAGAATAATGGATACAGAAAATGCGGTACATTTATACAATGGAAAACTACTGAGCTATTAAAAACGTCATGAAATTCATACGAAATGGATGGAACTAGAAAATTTCATCCTGAATGAGATACCCAGACACAAAAGAACACACATGGTTTGTAATCACTGATAATTGTATATTATCCCCAAAACTCAGAATATCCATGATATAACACACAAACCATATGGGGCTAAAGAAGAAGGGAGACCAAAGTGTGGAATCTTCAATCTTACATAGAAGAGGGAACAAAATAACCATGGGAAGTAAAGGGAGGGATGAACCTGGGAGGGAGATAAGAGGGGGAAAGGGAAAAAAAGAGGGTCAGGATCAGGTATTGGAAGGGACAGGGAAGAAGTACAGAAGGTTAGGAAATCGAATAAAAATAGATGTAACAGAGGGAGATGAGGAACTAGAGGTAGCCAATAGAAATCCCAGCTGCCACGGAAGCAAGAGGCTCCCAAGGGAGATGACTTTAACTGAAATATGCAACAAAGGGGAGATAGAAGCTGTAGAGAACTCTTCCAGTAGATAGACACAGCCTCCAGTTTAGGGATGGAGCCACCCACCCATTTCAAAATGGGTAACCCAAAAATGTTCCTGTATTTGAAAAAAAATAATAAAACAGAGGCTGCCACCCATAGACAGCTCCACGTAGGGATCCATCCCATCTGCAGACAACAAACCCCAACACTACTGCTGATTCCAAAAAATGCTTACTGGCAAGAGCCTGGTATGGCTGTTGCCTGAGAAGTTATAACAGCACCTGGCCACTAGTAAATATCAAATCAGTCTATCATTGGATTGGATTATGTTAGAATGTTTGGCTTTGAAAACTGCTGTTTGAGTTTCATAAAGAATCATTTCCAACAATCCCTGAGATTGTCCCAAACATACATCTACCCTTTAGGAGTGTGTATCTATGGAAAGCAGCATTTTCAATTCAGGAGTTACAAGGTCCAAGTAACCACCAGCTTTGATATTCTGTCCTAGGTTTATTATCAGTATTCAGCCAAAGTTTAATTCCTTGTGTAAAAATAGACAAATCCATCAATTTCACTAGTATTTAAATTTTTATCTTTAATAAACAATAAAATTATGTGTATACCAAATAATTGTCTTAAATTGTTTTTAAAGAAATAAGTATTTGATTTGTGTGCCTATTTTATATAACTATTAACCCAAACTTACTGGTAGAAAAGAAGCCTTGATCTATATCAATAAGGACTTTAGCTCATGTGACATCTAAGAAGAAAATGGCATCACCAACATCTTCTCATTAGAGCAATGTAAAGCTAGCCTGTGTCCATTAATTCAATTCTCTACCCTAAAGCATATAGACTTAGCACAAGGCATTACTTTACATATTCAATAAGAACCAGACATAATGAGGAAGGGAAGAAAGAATGAGAAATATGAATGAAGAAGACACAAAGAAGAAGAAATGGGGAGAATTAGCTGAAAGGAATATCTCTTAGATTCTCACTTGTTTCCCTTGTTATCTTCTTTACCAGGTCATGGCTTTACCAGGGTATTAGGACTTTGCTAGCAGAGACTGAAGTTTGGCTCTGAGTTGATCAGACAAAGACATGTGCTAATATACTGCAATGTGCCTCCATGAAGGATGCAGTGGTTCTTATCTTTAATAACAACAAAGATGGCAGTGGATGAAAGGATGCAGTGACCATCATATCATGATGAGGGAACTTCTCTATATGAGTAAAATTTTATTTCACAAGTCAAGGTCAGTGATCAAAAGTCTTCAAAGGAAAAATGGGCTAGGTGGTGGTGGCACAAGGCTTTAATCCCAACACTCAGGAGGCAGACAGAGGTAGGCAGACCTCTGTGAGTTCAAGGCCAGCCTTGTCTACAGAGTGAGAACCAGGGCATCAAGGGCTACACAAAGAAACACTCTTGAAAACAAAAACAAACACAAAAACAAAAACAAAATAAGAAATGGGTTATATTTGGGGCTAGATTAGGGATGCAAGAGGTCTTGAGTTCTTCCTTCCTATATATCTGAAAAATGAAACTCAGAAAGTGGTAACTGGCTACTCCAACTACTACCAGTTTCTAAATGAAATAATTTCTCACTTATAGATAAATCCTTGAAGTTTAGACAAATAGAGGCTGACTAGAGGTAAGTCACAATTCAGTAAGTCTATTCATCATTCTTACATCACCCTGATGTACATATAGATCCTACAGTACATTGTAGTTCTGAGTTCTGTATGATATATTTTGGCAGAGAAGAGAAGAAAGATTATTTTGATTTTGACGAAATAGAAGATATGATATACAAAAGGTTATAGTTTTTAAAGAGGAAGCACTTAATATCTTAAAAGAAACCTTAAATATTTAGATTCATTCATCTTAATCATGGAGATAACAAAGAGACTTGATGGGATCAGATATGTGTTATAACTGTAGATTCTAGATCAGTTTCCTGGGTTTGTCCAAACTGATTATATTCACATATCCAGTGTTGTCTCAGTGAAACAATCACAATAGAGATATAAGGAAGCAGAAAGAAGTTTTGACAAAAGTGACCAACAAAATTAAATGAACTTATACTTTTCAGTTGCCTAAAATAATAGCTAAAACAACCATCAGTTGCTGTGACTTCTAGTCATTGCTATAGGCACTTCACATTAAACACTTTTAAATGCTACTACTCTCACATTTTAAATTAAGAAACTGTACAATGGGTAAATAAACTGCCTGGTGCTATAAAACGTGAGAGTTGATGTCAAAATACAAAGCCTGTCTCCCAGACCACTAAACTCTTCTGCATGTTAATATTATCATATTTTGGTTCATATTCTTTATTCCCATTGATTATTTTTTTCTATAGAGTATTCTTGTCTCCCCTGGAAAAGTGTAAGTTCTTTAAAGAAAAAGACCTATGTTACTTTCCCTCTGGAATTTATCTAGTGGCTAGAATATCTCAAGATTGATGAATTACTGCACTTAAGCCATAAGAATACTTAGCACTTCATGATTCCAGAAAAAATTTAAAATTATTCTCTCCAATTTCATTTTTTAACTTACAGGTAAACTGCCTATCTCAGGTATTAAGAACTAAGAGCATCCATTATCATTCTCTCTCCTTGGATGAGGTGTCAAGGTCATACCCATCGATAATTGGGCCACTATGATATCATTCTGACCCATGTTGACGTCAATGAGTGGTCCTTGAGAATCAAGCTCCTTTCAGTGTTTCTCTGCTGGCGGTATTTCACCTTTCATTTAGTTTTCCTCCTCTCCTCCTGGGATTCAGCAGGGCTGAGACCTAAGATTAGTTGCTTTCAGAGGAACGGGTAGGCGTTTAGAGCAGGCTCTGGTAGAATCATTACCCATTCTCCTCCGAGCACAGCCTGGACCCAATGCCTGGATTCGTGACTGCTGCAAAAAAAACATTGCTCAAATACATAAGCTTATTCTTTAAGATAGAGCTTTCTAGATGGGGAAGAAAAAGTAGAAAATGTTGTCTTTGCAGTTATTTCTGCAAAGTGACCTGAGAACAGAAAGGGCTCACAATAGGTATTTTCTGAAGGAACGTGTGAATTGAAATGTTTTCTGAGTTCTCTATAAAGAAGATGTCATTCCCAGAGGACTGGCTTTCTGCCAAAGGCAATTTCCTTGTACATAATTCTCTGCCACCTTTTTCTTCTTACAAAAGCCAGCACCTCTAGCATATGTTTTTTTTTTTTCTCATAGGCTTGTGATTCATTCATGAGTCCTTTACTAACTGCCTCTGTGTGGGTTAAAATTCATGTGAAACAGGGATGAAGAGCTGACAGAATGCCCTAAAGCACATGACTGGTAGCTTCTAACCCTTGATTTGATGTCTCTTGAGACCTTGAAAAATTTGCAACTTTTTCTTTCAAATGGCCCAGGTCTCCTGTGAAAAATAACCTTTGTTCTCATGGCAGAAATGATCAACTATATTTTGGCTTGATAGTCTGGCCATAAACAACTGGACTAAACATCAATACACATCTACATACCAGATATACATTTAGGGATCACAAAATGATGATTTGTTAGGAAAAACTTAAGAGTGTAGAAAAATGTATTTGCTTATTTCATTACTATAGGAGTAACAATGATATGAACTAACCAGTACCACCCAGAGCTGTGTTTCTAGTTGCATATGTAGCAGAGGATGGCCTAGTCGGCCATCAGTGGGAGGAGAGGCCCTTGGTATTACAAAGATCATACAGGGGATTGCCAGGGCCAGGAAGCAGGAGTGGGTGGGTTGGGGAACAGGGCAGAGGGAGGATACAAGGGGCTTTGGGGATAGCATTTGAAATGTAAATGAAGAAAATATCTAATAAAAAAACACAAAAGAAAGCAATGCTTTCAGTTAGCATGCTGCATTAGTTAGGAGTAGTTACAGTAGTGTGCAGTTTTGGTGGTTTAGTCTAACAAAAGCTTATTCCCTGTCTCATATATACTTCTGCACTGAGTTCTTATCTGAGGACCAATATCCATGGATATTTTTTCTACTTTGTAGCTACGGCAAATAGAAAATGTCAAATTTTCAGTTATGTTCTGAATTGATCTAGACTGAAATTTCATACATGAGCTTTATAGCATTAGCCTGGAAATGACCATTGCAATTGGCCAAGAATTATTCTAAAGAGAGTCACATGGATCCACTTAAATCAACTTGAAGGAGAAATATTCAAGACCAATATTTGGTAATCCTTGCTCTCTGTTTGTACAAAACAAATGCTACATCTATCCTAATATATATTGATGTTATTGGAAAACCAGTTAACATTAAAAAGAATAAAATAATAATAAAGAATAAAATTAGTCAGATTATTATTCTAATCTGTTTCCTTCCAGCATCTTCTCTAGTCTTGCATTCACTGAAGATCATTAGTTAAGACACCATTGCATACACTAGCAAGATTTTGCTGAAAGGACCCTGATATAGCTGTCTCTTGTGTGACTATGCTGGGGCCTAGCAAATGCAGAAATGGATGCTCACAGTCAGCTATTGGATGGATCACAGAGCCCCCAATGGAGGAGCTAGAGAAAGTACCCAAGGAGCTGAAGGGATCTGAAACCCTATAGGTGGAACAACAATATGAGCTAACCAAGATCCCCCCGCCCCCTGAGCTCCTGTTTTTAGCTGCATATGTATCAGAAGATGGCCTAGTTGGCCATCAGTGGAAAGAGAGGCCCATCTGTTGTGCAAACTTTACATGCCCCAGTACAGGGGAACGCCAGGGCCAAAAAGTGGGAGTGGGTGGGTAGAGGAGTGGGGTGGGGAGGGTATGTGGGACTTTTGGGATAGCATTGGAAATGTAAATGAGGAAAATACCCAATAAAGAAATAAAAAAAAAAGATAAGTTAGAACAAAACATGTTGTTCCAGTTTGTGTTGAATCTCATAATACCTACACCAAGTAGATGTGGCCATTTTCATTGAAATTCTAAGGCAAATAAAAACTGTATAGTGAATAGTGGAGTTCATTAATAAACTCAACATACATTTATTGGGTACTTAATTCTAAGCAGCCTTTGTGGTAGCTATTCAATAAACACAAAAGAACAGCCACCTTCCTGTAGTGCTCAAAATGCTAAGAATTTAGAAAGTCTGTTTTTTCCTGCACACAGGTGACATTTTGTCCTGGGATCTGGCCTCAATGGCAAATTTTGTCTTTCACAATCGTTCTTCCACTCTTCTGATATAGAGGTAAAAATAACAGCCTGGAAATAGAATCATCTGCTAGGAGGCCTAGCTTTAGCTTGCTGGCATTCTTTTGATTACTAAAAGACTTCTGGATCCACTCTCTCCTATTAGATAACAGACACCCCACAATCACAAAGCAGAGCAAAATAGTTACCTGTTATCTCAGGAGTGAAGCACTAACAATGGGGACAGCTTACCTGAGAACACCTGCAAACACAGTTCTGTGCACATGGAGCTCATGGAGTCTACAGTGTTGGCTCAGATAACACTATAGGAAAGGCTACATGTTCTCTGTACATAGTAGTTGCTATTATTAACATTTCCCATTTACTCTTTGACTAGCGTGTATGAACATTACAAGCTAGTCTGATGCCTCCTTTTATCTAGCCCCATAGAAAACTCTGCTTCCTTAGATTGGACCGTTTTGGCTATTGAGAAGGGTTATGAATTGTTTTATTAACCATTCTCTTAATAAACTCTGAAGAACCCTTGCCTCTAACTCTACACATTCTTTACTTGGGCTCTGTCACTCAGCTACAATGATGTTGGCGTATTCATCTTTTACTTAGGTAGCCAAGCTGACTAAAGCTAACTATGAGCAGCAAGGAAGTTGGTAACATCATTCCTATTGAAAATATGTGGTTTAATATCACAGTAAATTTTCAGAACAATATAGGCCACTTTTGTTGTCCTGATTCAATAGATGCAGAAGCAGTGGATTTATGTTATAAATATTTAATAATCAATTAGAATGAACACGTTTTCAGGTTTTATGAGAGTTAAAACACTCTTTCTACTCTTGACGTTCTCACTCAAGCATTTATTAAGATATAGGCAAAGAGAACAGAAAGTGGAGAGCTAGACACCAGGATTAAAATTTGTAAATATGAGATGGCAGGGAAAGAAAGGAAATATAATGCAAATATGTGAGCAACACTCAATGTGAGCTAAACAGCTCCCTGGCCAGAGAACCGACTGGATGAAACTTATAAAGTAGTTTGTTTTCTTTCTTTTTTGTGGCCATTTAGTAATTTCTTATGACAGAGGCAGCCAGTTACTCTAAAGAAGCCCACAGACATACTGGTCCAAAAGAGCTGTCCAAGCTCTAGCTGTGTAAGTCACAACATAGAAACAGGAAGAAGGTGATGTGACCCCTCTGAATAAGTACAGCTTCTCAACCATGTCATGAAAGCTCTAGATGAAGAGTTCAGAAGTTTCCTGGTAAAAAGATGACCTGTGACCTGAAAGAGGATACAAAGACTCGAGTTAATCCTAAAGGTAGGTAAGTCAACACCTTGGGGCAAGTGATAAGCTGGTTGGAGGAATAGTCAGCAAACAGGATAACCAAGGGATATGCATATATATATATACAGAATAGCTCATACTTCAGATAAATAATACGTTATTTTCTCAATTAAACATGGAAATTTATATAAAGAAGACAGCATTATAGATTATAAATAAACTAGAGTCAAAGAATTGATTCCTTTCAGAAAAAAAATTCATAAATCCCTAGCTAAAATAACTAAAAAGAAGTTAGTTATGTGTAATCCATAAAATTAGACATGAAATGGGGAGATTAATGATGGATTTCAGAGAATATTAGGGCACACTTGAGAGTTATAGTCTAAAAACTAGAAAGTCTAGTCAACATAGATAAATTCCTATACACCCATGACCTACCAAAATCAAATATGAGGCCTTAAATCACTCAAGCAGTCAATAACAACGAATAAGATTGAAACAGGAAGAGCTTTCAAAGGAACAGGAAATACTTTTCTCAACTGGGTGATAAACTACTTGCCATGCAGTCTTGAGAGCTGGAGCTCAGATCACCAACTCTTATGTCAACACAGATCTGATGTGGCAGCTGCTTGTCCCCAGCACTGAGGAGTAGAGGCAGATTCATCAAACAAGATGACTAACTGATATTGGAGAGCTCTGAGTTCAGAAAAAGACTCTGCCTTGATAAATAATAGAGAGTGGTCAAGGAAGACACCCAAGGACATATTTGGCCTTCCACATATACATGCACCTAACCCATGCAAATGTGCATAGAGACATGGATACCAAACACACATACACAAGAAAAAAAAAACTTTGCCTTTATATTTCTGTAATGGTTAGAAAACATGGATGCTATAAACTGATATGTGGCTATGGAAAAGACAACATATATTCCTCTCTCTTGCTTTGCAGTTAGGAAATGGAGCATGAAATGGGTATTAGAGAAGGAGGCTTACAAGGTGTGACCTATCTGAATCACCATAAAGTAAATTCCAGAGCTGGAAATCATATCAGTGTTATCTGTTCCACAATTCATGACTTTGCTCTCAGCAAAGAGCATCCCTTCTACATTTACCCATTTAAACTTTACATTTTTTTAGTGTTCTAAGCAAGAAATAAATTACAAATACAAATGACTCTTTGACAAAGATCCATCATGTGTACTAGGTACACACATACTTTTTACTATGCCACTCTCCCTCTTGAGTGCAGAGGAAGTAAAGAGTATTATTTAACAAAATCAAACAAGCATCGGTCCAGTGACAGTCTTCTCTTTCCGCTGGCCCCCTGTGAGGTTTCAAAGCAGAGAGCATGCAGTTCTCTTCACAGGTAGGTGTTCTGGGTCATCAGTTTCTCAGCTGTGGCAACTGGAATTGCTGGAGTGGGAGAAAAGCTGGAAATTAATACACCTCCTGGTGTTGGCATCCTACAATGACCCTAGTTTGCTGACCAGAAGATGATTGTGGGCATACTTTGTAACTCGCCCAATGTCAGGCAAGTGAGCTGTTTGATCAGATCTATGGTGAAAGGACACTTGGAACAGCACCAAATAGCTTTGTAAGTGTCCCCTTTCTGGAAATAGCATAATTGAGAATTTCTTATCATCCCTATATGTTTATTTTCACATAATTGAATAAATACATAAAATAATTGACTTAAACATCCAGCAACCAGGATTAGATCTATAGAAATAAGCTCCTGTGCAGAGAATAAAAGGCCCTGGATATAATAGTGTCATACACATGTACGTGCACATACACAAACACTCACACCTTCTCTATCTCTGGAAACATGGCCTTACAATTCATTTGTATGTTTTCCTTAAGGCCTGCAACATTATAAACCATGCCTGGGTTTGTCTGAGTGACAAAGAGTAACAACATTGTGAGATAAATACTGCCCAAATGGGACAAGGAAAGAAAGTAGGGCAAACAGAGCTGCTCCTCTGTCAAGGTATAGATCAGCAACAGGTGACTGTCATCTACCAGGATCTGAGGTCTCCACTTCCAACCCTGTGTGTAGAGCCCTATTCCATAGCCTCTGCAGTAAGAATACACAAGCTAGGATAACTCATTATACCTACTGACCAGCCCTACTTCCTTTCCAACCCAGAAAGCTCTCAAAGCCCCAGAATGGATGTGGACATAGGAGCACTTAAGCCCTGGCAGGAAGCCACCAATCCAATGCTTAATTTCCACAGAGAGAAAAGAACTCTTGGGAAATGGTGAAGTCCTGTTGAAATACCTCCCCCTGCCAAAAGAAACTAAAATGTTGAAAAGGGGGATAGGTAGTTGTTTCTTTTCAAAGAAGATAAGAAAAAGTGGAGAAGAGATAAGTTCAGTATATAGCAAAATGCCTCTATGCTATCTCTCACAGCCCAATTTCCTTAAGCATTGTAGACCGCCAAGACTGCTTGTTTAATAAAATATGGCTTTGTACTTCAGGATCAAGATGACTTCATCTTTTGTTTAGAAAAAAAAAAAAAAAAAACAGGACACTTTGTTCCAATTCCATCTTCTGGTATATTGAAACACATTTTCACTTTCCCCTCCTTCCTTTATTTCTTTTTGTTCTTTTCTTTTTCTCTCCATCCACAGCCAAAAGTTATAATTGTTAAAAATTGTTTACTAGTGTCCCTAAAACTTTCTTCTTTGGGCTAGGGAGAGAGTTGAGGGGTTAAAGTGCTTGCTGTATAAACATGGAATCCAGAGTTTGGATCTCCAAACCATGTAAAGCAGCATAGGTGTGCCAGCCTGTAATCTCAGCGTTCACCAGGAAATCATAGACAGGGGATCCCTGGGGCAAGCTAGCTAGCTCACCCAGCAAGTATTGTTTCCATTATAGACCCTGCCTCAACAAATAAAATGGGAAACTACAGCAGATGCTGTACATCATCTTTGAGTCTATACACATGCATGTACATGTGCCAATAAGTCTCCAAACATACGTATGAACACACTGCAATAAATAATAATAGAAATGGATCTTGGCTCCGGGACTCCGCCGAACTTAGTCTACAGGTTAGAGTGAGGACCACAGAGGCAGACAGCTTCTGGGACAGGCGGGAGCCACAGAGCCGCTGAGGCAGCACCCTTTTGGGGCCGCAGACATCCGGCACCCTCCCAGTCGGAGGACAGTGACCTGCCCTGCAGGGAACGCCATCTTGGCTCCGGGACTCCGCCGAGCTTAGTCTCTACAGGTCAGAGTGGGGACCACGGGGGCAGACGGCTTCTGGGACAGGCAGGAGCCACAGAGCCGCTGAGGCAGCACCCTTTTGGGGCCGCAGACTTCCGGCACCCTCCCAGCCGGAGGACAGTGACCTGCCCTGCAGGGAGCGCCATCTTGGCTCCGGGACTCCGCCGAACTTAGTCTACAGGTTAGAGTGAGGACCACAGAGGCAGACAGCTTCTGGGACAGGCGGGAGCCACAGAGCCTCTGAGGCAGCACCCTTTTGGGGCCGCAGACATCCGGCACCCTCCCAGCCGGAGAACAGTGACCTGCCCTGCAGGGAGCGCCATCTTGGCTCCGGGACTCCGCCGAACTTAGTCTGTACAGGTCTGCTGACAGAGGATACTCAGAATCCCCAGAAGAACAACCTTTGAACATAGACAACTATAACAACTCCAGAGATTACCAGATGGCGAGAGGTAAAGGTAAGAATCTTACTAACAGAAACCAAGACCACTCACCATCATCAGGACCCAGCACTCCCACTTCGCCCAGTCCAGGGCACCCCAACACACCTGAAAAACTAGACCTGGATTTAAAAGCATATCTCATGATGATGGTAGAGGACATCAAGAAGGACTTTAAAGAACTACAGGAGAACATGGCTAAAGAGTTACAAGTCCTTAAAGAAAAACAGGAAAACACAACCAAACTGGTAGAAGTCCTTAAAGAGAAACAGGAAAACACATCCAATCAGATGATGGAAATGAACAAAACCATACTAGACCTAAAAAGGGAAGTAGACACAATAAAGAAAACCCAAAATGAGGCAACACTGGAGATAGAAACCCTAGGAAAGAAATCTGGAACCATAGATGCAAGCATCAGCAACAGAATACAAGAGATGGAAGAGAGAATCTCAGGTGCAGAAGATTCCATAGAGAACATGGTCACAACAATCAAGGAAAATGGAAAATGCAAAAAGATCCTAACTCAAAACATCCAGGAAATACAGGACACAATGAGAAGACCAAACCTACGGATAATAGGAGTGGATGAGAATGAAGATTTTCAACTCAAAGGACCAGCAAACATCTTCAACAAAATTATAGAAGAAAACTTCCCAAATCTAAAGAATGAGATGCCCATGAACATACAAGAAGCCTACAGAACTCCAAATAGGCTGGACCAGAAAAGAAATACCTCCCGACACATAATAATCAGAACAACAAATGCACTAAATAAAGATAGAATACTAAAAGCAGTAAGAGAAAAAGGCCAAGTAACATATAAAGGCAAGCCTATCAGAATTACACCAGATTTTTCACCAGAGACTATGAAAGCTAGAAGATCCTGGACAGATGTTATACAGACACTAAAAGAACACAAATTCCAGCCCAAGCTACTATACCCAGCCAAACTCTCAATTAACATAGATGGAGAAACCAAAGTATTCCATGACAAAGCCAAATTCACACATTATCTCTCCAGGAATCCAGCCCTTCAAAGGATAATAACAGAAAAAAACCAATACAAGGACAGGAACCACGCCCTAGAAACAACAAGAAGGTAATCCCTCAACAAACCTAAAAGAAGACAGCCACAAGAACAGAATGCCAACTTTAACAACAAAAATAACAGGAAACAACAATTACTTTTCCTTAATATCTCTTAATATCAATGGACTCAACTCCCCGATAAAAAGACATAGACTAACAAACTGGCTACACAAACAAGACCCAACATTTTGCTGCTTACAAGAAACTCATCTCAGAGAAAAAGATAGACACTACCTCAGAATGAAAGGCTGGAAAACAATTTTCCAAGCAAATGGTCTGAAGAAACAAGCTGGAGTAGCCATTCTAATATCAGATAAGATTGACTTCCAACCCAAAGTCATCAAAAAAGACAGGGAGGGGCACTTCATACTCATCAAAGGTAAAATCCTCCAAGAGGAACTATCAATCCTGAATATCTATGCTCCAAATACAAAGGCAGCCTCATTCATTAAAGAAACTTTAGTAAATCTCAAAGCACACATTGCACCTCATACAATAATAGTGGGAGACTTCAACACACCACTTTCACCAATGGACAGATCATGGAAACAGAAACTAAACAGGGACACAGTGAAACTAACAGAAGTTATGGATCAAATGGATCTGGCAGATATCTACAGAACATTTTACCCTAAAACAAAAGGATACACCTTCTTCTCAGCACCTCATGGTACCTTCTCCAAAATTGACCACGTAATTGGGCACAAAACAGGACTCAACAGATACAAAAACATTGAAATTGTCCCATGCATCCTATCAGATCACCATGGACTAAGGCTGATCTTCAATAACAAAATAAATAATAGAAAGCCAACCTTCACGTGGAAACTGAACAACACTCTTCTCAATGATACCTTGGTCAAGGAAGGAATAAAGAAAGAAATTAAGGACTTTTTAGAGTTCAATGAAAATGAAGCCACAACATACCCAAACTTATGGGACGCAATGAAAGCATTTCTAAGAGGAAAACTCATAGATCTGAGTGCCTCCAAAAGGAAACTAGAAAGAGCACACATTAGCAGCTTGACAACACACCTAAAAGCACTAGAACAAAAGGAAGCAAATTGACCCAAGAGGAGTAGACGGCAGGAAATAATCAAACTCAGGGGCGAAATCAACCAAGTGGAAACAAGAAAAACTATTCAAAGAATCAACCAATCAAGGAGCTGGTTCTTTGAGAAAATCAACAAGATAGATAAACCCTTAGCCAGACTCACTAGAGGGCACAGGGAAAGCATCCTAATTAACAAAATCAGAAATGAAAAAGGAGACATAACAACAGATCCTGAAGACATCCAAAACACCATCAGATCCTTCTACCAAAGGCTATACTCAACAAAACTGGAGAACCTGGATGAAATGGAGAAGTTCCTAGACAGATACCAGGTACCAAAGTTGAATCAAGATCAGGTTAATCATCTAAACAGCCCTATATCCCCCAAAGAAATAGAAGCAGTCATTAATAGTCTCCCAACCAAAAAAAGCCCAGGACCAGATGGGTTTAGTGCAGAGTTCTATCAGACCTTCAAAGAAGATCTAATCCCAGTTCTTCACAAACTATTCCACAAAATAGAAACAGAAGGTACTCTACCCAACTCATTCTATGAAGCCACAATTACTCTGATACCTAAACCACAAAAAGACCCAACAAAGATAGAAAACTTCAGACCAATATCCCTTATGAATATTGATGCAAAAATCCTCAATAAAATTCTTGCTAACCGAATCCAAGAACACATCAAAACAATCATCCATCCTGACCAAGTAGGTTTCATCCCAGGGATGCAGGGATGGTTCAATATACGGAAATCCATCAACGTAATCCAGTATATAAACAAGCTCAAAGACAAAAACCACATGGTCATCTCGTTAGATGCGGAAAAAGCATTTGACAAGATCCAACACCCATTCATGATAAAAGTCTTGGAAAGATCAGGAATTCAAGGCCCATACCTAAACATGATAAAAGCAATCTACAGCAAACCAGTAGCCAACATCAAAGTAAATGGTGAGAAGCTTGAAGCAATCCCTCTAAAATCAGGGACTAGACAAGGCTGTCCACTTTCTCCATACCTATTCAACATTGTACTTGAAGTCCTAGCCAGAGCAATTCGACAACAAAAGGAGATCAAAGGGATACAAATTGGAAAAGATGAAGTCAAAATATCACTTTTTGCAGATGATATGATAGTATATATAAGTGACCCTAAAAATTCCACCAGAGAACTCCTAAGCCTGATAAACAGCTTCGGTGAAGTAGCTGGATATAAAATTAACTCAAACAAATCAATGGCCTTTCTCTACACAAAGAATAAACAGGCTGAGAAAGAAATTAGGGAAACAACACCCTTCTCAATAGTCACAAATAATATAAAATATCTTGGCGTGACTCTAACTAAGGAAGTGAAAGATCTGTATAATAAAAACTTCAAGTCTCTGAAGAAAGAAATTATAGAAGATCTCAGAAGATGGAAAGATCTCCCATGCTCATGGATTGGCAGGATCAACATTGTAAAAATGGCTATCTTGCCAAAAGCAATCTACAGATTCAATGCAATCCCCATCAAAATTCCAAATGAATTCTTCAACGAATTAGAAAGTGCAATCTGCAAATTCATCTGGAATAACAAAAAACCTAGGATAGCAAAAACTCTTCTCAAGGATAAAAGAACCTCTGGTGGAATCACCATGCCGGACCTAAAGCTCTACTACAGAGCAATTGTGATAAAAACTGCATGGTACTGGTATAGTGACAGACAAATAGACCAATGGAATAGAATTGAAGACCCAGAAATGAACCCACATACCTACGGTCACTTGATCTTCGACAAGGGAGCTAAAAACATCCAGTGGAAGAAAGACAGCATTTTCAACAAATGGTGCTGGCACAACTGGTTGTTAACATGTAGAAGAATGCGAATCGATCCATTCCTATCTCCTTGTACTAAGGTCAAGTCTAAGTGGATCAAGGAACTTCACATAAAACCAGAGACACTGAAACTTATAGAGGAGAAAGTGGGGAAAAGCCTTGAAGATATGGGCACAGGGGAAAAATTCCTGAATAGAACAGTAATGGCTTGTGCTGTAAGATCAAGAATTGACAAGTGGGACCTCATGAAACTACAAAGCTTCTGCAAGGCTAAAGACACCATCAATAAGACAAAAAAACCACCAACAGATTGGGAAAGGATCTTCACCTATCCTAAATCAGATAAGGGACTAATATCCAATATATATAAAGAACTCAAGAAGGTGGACTCCAGAAAGTCAAATAACCCCATTAAAAAATGGGGCTCAGAACTGAACAAAGAATTCTCGCCTGAGGAATACCGAATGGCAGAGAAACACCTGAAAAAATGTTCAACATCCTTAATCATCAGGGAAATGCAAATCAAAACAACCCTGAGATTCCACCTCACACCAGTCAGAATGGCTAAGATCAAAAATTCAGGTGACAGCAGTTGCTGGCGAGGATGTGGAGAAAGAGGAACACTCCTCCATTGTTGGTGGGATTGCAAGCTTGTACAACCACTCTGGAAATCAGTCTGGTGGTTCCTCAGAAAATTGGACATAGTACTACCGGAGGATCCAGCAATACCTCTCCTGGGTATATATCCAGAAGATGTCCCAACCGGTAAAAAGGACACATGTTCCACTATGTTCATAGCAGCCCTATTTATAATAGCCAGAAGCTGGAAAGAACCCAGATGTCCCTCAACAGAGGAATGGATACAGAAATTATGGTACATTTACACAATGGAGTACTACTCAGCTATTAAAAAGAATGAATTTATGAAATTCCTAGCCAAATGGATGGACCTGGAGGGCATCATCTTGAGTGAAGTAACACAATCACAAAAGAGCTCACACAATATGTATTCACTGATAAGTGGATATTAGCCCAAAACTTAGGATACCCAAGATTTAAGATACAATTTGCTAAACGCATGAAACTCAAGAAGAATGAAGACCAAAGTGTGGACACTGTGCACCTTCTCAGAATTGGGAACAAAACACCCAGGGAAGGAGTTACAGAGACAAAGTTCGTAGCGGTGATGAAAGGATGGACCATTTAGAGACTGCCGTACCCAGGGATCCATCCCATAATCAACTTCTAAACGCTGACACCATTGCATACACTAGCAAGATTTTGCTGAAAGGACCCAAATATAGCTGTCTCTTGTGAGACGATGCTGGGGCCTAGCAAACACAGGAGTGGATGTTCACAGTCAGCTATTGGATGTATCACAGGGCTCCCAATGGAGAAGCTAGAGTAAGTACCCAAGGAGCTAAAGGGATCTGCAACCCTATTGTTGGAACAACATGATGTACTAACTAGAACCCCGGAGCTCTTGTCTCTAGCTGCATATGTATCGAAAGATGGCCTAGTCAGCCATCAATGGAAAGAGAGGCCCATTGGACTTGCAAACTTTATATGCCCCAATATAGGGGAATGCCAGGGCCAAAAGAATGGGAATGGGTGGATAGGGAAGTGGGGGGGCGCTGTGGGGGACTTTTGGGATAGCATTGGAAACGTAATTGAGGAAAATATGTAATAAAAATATTAAAGAAAAAAAAAACAATACAGACAAAATTGCAAAAGCCTAATTTACAAATGAGTCAGCAGCCTGGACAGATAAAACAGCTTACCAGATTCAGTGTAATCTCTAGTTTCACCCATTTCCTGAAAATGGGAAATTTTTCTTCTTCATGGTTTGCACAAGTCTATTGCTTATGCATACCACATTTTACCAGTACATAAATCAGACTCAGAAAGATGTAGAGAAATTTTGGGCCTGCTTCTAGTAACTTGTCAGGAATTGACATTGGGCCAGAACAAAGAAGTGGGCTTCAGGCAAGAATTTGATATTGGGTCAGGGCATAGAAATAAGCTCAGGCTGGAATCTGATTTGGGGGCTAAAGCAAAGAAGGCTTCAGGCAAGAATTTGACTTTGGGATAGGACAGGGATGTAGGCTCAGATATCTTGGTCATCCTGTTAAGCCCCTACAAACAGTGATCACAGGATTTTGTTTATTGCCTTGTTTGTTCCTTAACCTAGAACTGAGTTTATTACTTGCATGTAATTTAAATGGTATAAAAGCAGACTAGGGAAAAAATAAACTTGCTTCAGCCTCAGAACTGGCTGAGGTCATGCTTAAAAAAAAATAATAATAAAAAAAATAATAGAAATGAATAAAAATTGAAAACAAAACCATGTCCATACATTTGCACAGGTGAACTTTCTTAGTTCTCAAAGGTCAGTGTCATTTTCCAAAGGAAGATGATTCTCAGGATCATGGCAAAAGGGTTTGCATTAGAGATATCTTTGAGAAATAGGAATTCAAGTATGGCAAAACACAAGAAAGCAAGTGATTGATTGTGCTTTGAAAATAGACATAATTTCCCAATAAATTTATCAGCTGACCAATAAAAGACCCACCATAGACAATTAATATCTTAGTGTGAATTTTTATAACTGAACAAAAGTCAATTTGCAAGCTTCCCCAATCTCAATGTGTGTGTGTGTGTGTGTGTGTGTGTGTGTGTGTGTGTGTGTGTGTGTGTGTGTGTGTGTGTTGGGGAAGGGGTATGATGGAGAGGTTCAGTTTTTCTTCCTTTTGGACTAACGAACTTGAATATTAAAGGTCAAATCTATATGAGTTAATTATACTTTGATACATAAATTAGCTAAACTTACTCAAAATCTCAGGACTTATCTTCTAAGAAGAACCACTTCCTGATTTCAGAAGGGGAGAGAGGGGGTAAAAGTTTTTGCAGAATGAGGAAAGATCTCCAAAAGGCCACATCATGTGTGTGTGTGTGTGTGTGTGTGTGTGTGTGTGTGTGTGTGTTTTAATATTTACCAATTTCTTCTCAAAGAAACAAGAAAAGACAAATCTCATATTCTGTTCTCTGGTTGTTTAGCTCTTGGATAAACATTATTGCCCGCGCTTTTGTTCCCCCTGGTAAGAACACGCTCAGGGCAACCGGAATCTTCTGCGGCACAAGCTTTATTGCTTACCCCTTCAGGAGCCAGTGGAGAAGAGAGCCAGAGAGAGAGAGAGAGAGAGATCGCTAGAATGGCGGAAACCCGTCCCTTTTATGGAGGACTGTCCTCCGCCTCGGACGTGTCGCTCCCTGATTGGCTGCAGCCCATCGGCCGGAGTTGTCGTCACGGGGAAGACAGAGCACATGGGGTGGGAAACTACCCCAGCGCATGCACAGATGGTTTGATTACACGGGTGCCAGTGCCATCAGCGCCATCTTGTAATGGCGAATGTGAGGGCGGCTCCTTACAAAACATGAAACACTTTCACAAATTACCCAACATTTAGGCAGATGAACAATTTAGTCAACCCATTCCATCAGTACAGGAACTTGTAACGTGTACCATCATCATATCTAATTTACATATGACAGCATTGAGACAATAATATTCAAATCAACTCATTCAAATTTTCAGATATTTGAGGAACCCTCACCATCCTACCCTATAGCTGCAGTGACTTCTTACCAACAAGACATGCGTAAGAGTTGTCCTTTCTCCATATCCTATTCTGCATGGTATGTTATTGATTCATTTTTTAATAATAACCATTCTAACTGGATAACGTGAAACCACATTACAATTTTGACTTGAATTTTTCCAGTAGCTAAAGAGGTTGATTATTCCTTCATAAACTGCTAAGCAATAAAAGTTCCCCCAGTGATGAATATAAATTCATGTCCTAGGCCCATTTTTAACTTGATTATCTGAAGGTTTTATTATTGAGTGGCAAGTAGGCAACAAGAAGTCAAATGATCAACTGTATTTTAAGGATGGTAGGTATAATTCCTCAGTTTGTTGGTTGTTCAGGAAAAGACATTCAAAACTATTGACATCTTTTATTGAATTTTTAAATGTCTATGCAGCCACCTTGTTCTTTGTTGAATGCATAATTTGCAAAAAAAAAAAACATATTCTCCATTTTAGAGATTTCTCCTTCACTCTGCTTATTTTTTCCATTTGTGTACAAAATATACTTCCTATTGCAGAATGAGCCTGTCTGCATCTTAAGTTAGACAAAATAGGTTCATTACTGTTTATAATTAAACCTCTGTTTCTCAAGGATTGGGTTATGCCCCATCTGTAACCTTAACCACAACTGGTTCTATACCGCCTATTAATTTGGTATGAGTTTGATATATAAATAACAAGAAATTAATAATGGTGAGATGACTAAAAGCTTACTCTTTATATTATAAAAATTAGTATTTATCAGCAAATAAAAAAAACATTTTGAGGTAATATGCATATTATTTAAAAGTACACCCAGGAGAAATCCAGCTCTCAAAATAGATAAAAAGGAAGAGGAAAAATGGGTGAGATTCAGGGTGTATTTGTGCACATGTTGTATATCTGTCCACACATATTCCTTATTTCATTCATAGTATATTTGTGTGTAAAACTCTTGAGATATTTGAGAATTATATGATAAATATAAATTACTCACTGAAAAAAATGTCAGAGCTAGAGGATTGGTTCATTGGATAAGAATGTTTGCTGCATAAGCATGAAGTGAGTTTCTATCACCATCACCTACATAGATGCCAGGTATGACTTCCAGTAGATAATAAACTAGTAAGTATGTGATGTTCTCCTCTGGTTCATGGAATCTACATACACACATGCAACCATTTTTACAACACACACACACATACACACACACCATAAAATTAAAATTATAATTATAAAATATTTATAGCCATGCCAATGCATTTGGCCCTTTATGAAACACACAGTGGATCATTTCTGATTTTCAGACCTGATTTTGACTTTACTTGTAAATAGCCCTGAAAATTGAAGAAAGTTTCTTTATGTATTTATATGTGTTCAAAAACTACTGACTATACAAAAGTAGATGCATATCCAGGTCTCTGTATTAATAGAATACCAAATTTCTATTCATTGAAATCCTTGTTAAAGGCTTAATAAAGCATTTGCATATTATTAAACGAGAACTGAAGACGTTGAATAAGATATTAGGAGTTTTACCAAATCAGAAATGGAACTGGAATACACTTTGGAAGAGATGTTTGTATAATCAGTCTCTTTACCCTGGTATCTGTAGAAGCACATATATATATCAAACCCCAGAATAGAACATTATGTCCTTAGCATTAGCCAAGGACAGAGCCAATTTCTCTACCACACCTTCACATTTTCAGACGCTGAAGCCAATGTGTACTCCTTGAAGGACAACCAACATGAAAGAGAATGTTCTAAATATTGTTGATATTTAATCCAATTATGCCCCCCTCCTCTAAGCCATTTGAGTCCACTGCCACATTTTCAGGCCTTCTGATTAATTTTATTACTTTCTTGAATTTTCAGGGCTATTTACAAGTAAAGTCAATATCAGGTCTGAAAATTAGAAATGATCCACTGTGTGTTTCATAAAGGATCAAATTTAATTGCAATTAAATGACTTGTATTTTAAAAACCAAAATGTGAAACTGTTACAACAGAAATCCCATAGTGGGTAATTTGGGGGCCTTAAAGTCCTAAATTTTCAGGATAGATCATCAGGCTCAGGACCCAAGGAAGAACTGAACTTGGAGTTTAGGTCTGTGGGTATTGTAGAGGTAGAATCCCTTCCTCTTGTGGGTCTCCAGTGTTTTCTCCTCAAGCCTTTTATTTGTGTAATTGAGCCTCACTCACACTTTGAAACACAATCTTGTTTTACACATTGGCTACTGGCTTCAGAGTTAATCACATCTTTAAAAAAAATAAAAAAATAAACCCTCAGCATCAGATAGCCAAATGTTTGACCAAACAACTGGAAACCATATCCTAGTTAAGTTGATGTGCCCAACCCCAAGTTAATCATTATCCATTTTTAGAAAGGTTCACCTGCTTTAAACAAACCTTCTGGAGACTGTTAAGCAAGCTTTGAGGGAGGGAAGTTATTTTGACTTGGGCTAACAAGGTCAATGAATTAAAGATAAACATTGTTTTAGATATTATTATTTTTATCTAGTTCTACTTATTTTTCTAGCTCTTCTGTCCCTATGAAATTAATTTTTTACCCCAGTATACTTACTGAGAGTGTACCAAGAGATTTTTTTTCCAATAGACCTCAGCCACTCTTTGGCAGTAATGTCTGAGTGTATGAGTCAGGAGAACTCAGAGGAAGTCTTTCTTTCAAGGGTGACAGCCTGAATTTCATTCACATCACAGAAATAAAAATATTTGATTCAGACACAGTGCGGTACACTTGAATTTAACATTTTAATTTGACTGTTCCTCTTACAATGAATAATGAACCAAATCCAGTGTGTGGAAACATATGGTAATGTCTCTCACACAAAGCCTCTGTCTCTCACTGACTGTGAAAGTAATAACAATAAAAAACAGCTTCTTGGGGTTTTTAATAGTTTACATAATTGTTCCACATGTATGATTTGATTAGAATTTCAAAAAATCCCCATGATATGCCAAGAATATTATTGTCCTTTTGCAGTCAGAGAAATTGAGGCTCAAGTTGGCTAACTGGCCACCCTAGTGCCACATCAGAGACTGGTAGTCTGTCAATTCTAGTGCTCAACTGATTATATAGAGGTGTCATGGTTCTATTATGTCACTGTTTTAAGGAGTAATTTAAGATAATTTAAACCACAAAGACCATATGTGCTTATTTTCAGATATTAATGATATATGAAAGATAACATGTTCAGACTACAGATTGCATGCAGGCTGCTTAGGTGAAAGGAAAAAAAGATGAATCTGTAACCTCAGGCAGAAAAAAATGCCCAGGCTGGGCTCATTTCAGTGAAGGTCACTGGATCACCTGCTCACATTTCATGAAAATACAAAAGAAAACAGTTTTAGTGTTCATAGCTTCCTAGGTTGGTTAATAAGCTGGGTTATTAAAGAGACATCCATATCTTTCTCATAGCTATGTCATAATTCCCTCTAAGTTAACCTCTTCTAGGATATTTACAGCTAAATTAAGTATCACAAATGCTCTTAGAATTGGAAGCTTTAAGCTCTCAGAACATTACCCTAAGGTTGGCATCTGACCTACCTACTTTTGTGGTGTATTCTGCTATGGAGAAAAATAGAAAAATAAGAACAGAGAGGAATGGAAGTTTGGTGATTATTTATGGCCCCTGATGATATGAAGGAGATGCATGTCTCAGAAAGAGGAGAGGTGGTCCTCTAGACTTGATGCTGGAACATCTACATGTTTAAAACCCTCATTTTAAAAGTATTTACGACTCTTATAAGTAAAGGGGGGAAATAAAATTGCAGCAGGGGAAATTTAGTTTTTTGTCACATTGAAACCTTCCTAACCTGGCTAATTAAATTATACCTTCCAACAGAGCAGGCAAACACAATCTCAGGTTCTAATCTCTGCATAATCAAGCATTCTATTATCAATGCCCTCTTCCATATTCTTGGCTTAATTGCTCATTGTACTTCATGTGGCATTGATTAGCAGTAAGGAGAGTGTGTTCTCTTTAGTTGGCTTGTGAGCAAAGTGGATACAAAAAGGCACTGAATCAGAAAGCAAGCTCTATCCAGCTGTGATGTGCTGTGTGAGGAGTCTAGGTTAGAGGAAGCAAAGCCAGCCAGCTTGTTGAGTTTGAAATAACAGCATAAAGTCCCATATTTGCCTGTGAAATAAGCATTCTTGATCAAGCATGGCCCCAAATCTAAAAGGAGCTTTTCACATCAAAGATTTACACAGAACCTTACAGTTTATAGCATATTTTTATGAAGGTGTCAGCTTGACTCGTTTGAACCATAAATCTGCCAGATAAATGTTTTACCCAAATTCTGCATATTAAAAATGAAGTTAGGCAACATTGACTGACTCTTGTTGGGTTTCAGAGTTTTAAAATGAAGGGAAGATCTGAAGACAGACAATGCAATTTCAAGCTTTGTGTACTCTTTATCATTTGGCCCTGTTTTCTGACAACAATGGGCAATTCAGTGTCATCTACCAAATGCTTACTGAACAAATATCACTTTCTTTAATCTAAGCTACACACTGAGGAAGAAAAAGAAACATACTAGTAGTAAGGAAGCCATAGCAAGAGACCTATGTTTGACTCTGATGTGTCCTGTCACAGATTCATGGTGCTAAAGAAAAAGGAAAAGGTGGTAAGGAGAGAAAGGAAGGAGGGGGCATTTCACTGGTTCATAAGGAAAGAGAACATGAATGAGAAAGTCTTCAAGGAGTAGCATGGTGGAGACAAGCCTCATGCTGAGTAAGATCTTGAGGTGAACATGTGAGTTATTAACATTCAATAGATTGTAAAGCATGAGGGATGCAATATCAAAATGTAAGCTTGCAGCAAGAAAACAATTTCACTATTTTTGTGTACAAGAAATGTTGAACACTTCTCTAGAAGTATCCATGGCATAAATTGGTTTCAAACTGACTTTTATTCAATTAGAATAAACATGTAAGTATTTCTTATGTGATTGTGCCATATATAATTGCAATGAAAGCAATCTATAAATGGATATATAAATACCACTTTCAGATAAAGCTCACTAAACTTAAAATTTTCTTTGAGTTTTATGAAAGGTTATCACTTGTTTTAGCCATTCCTACCTCAGTCATCCTCTATAACCATTTGATGTGTAAATTGGTTAATTAACTGATAAATGAATTAATTAAAAATAAATGCTAACCCTGGATGAAGATTAAAACCATAGATAACTGTCATTTTTTTCTTTCTTTCTGAGACATATATTTCCATCTGCCCTTTTAGTAAGAAATGAGTATATGATGTTTTGTTGTACTTTTTAAAATCTTCTAAATTGAGATGGCAGTATAGGCTTTCTTCCAAAGGCATTCTGTCTTCCAGCTTTCATTTCTAGCATAGAAACTCTGATTTAAATTTTACTAATTTCACATTAGATAAAAGTTATCATGTGCCTCAGTCCACCTATATAGTAAGCTCTTTATTCAATTGCGTCTTCTTCTCTATTATCCTTGTCTGTAAATGTGTGGACACCTCCTTTATCAGACCTCATCTAAATTAATTACCACCACTGCTACCATCATTATCAACAACAACAACAACAACAACAACAACACACAAACACACATGCACATAAATATTTTTAAAATATTTTATGTGCCCATCCAGTTCATTTGCCACTATATTGTTAGCTTCACAAATATTCCTGTGTTGCTTTTAACTACTAATCAGAATACCTCAAAATGTTCCTTTCTCCTGGAACCCTGGGAACTAGCTTCCAGGGAATAATACCAGAAAATGCATTGCCAATACTTGTCACAAGGCATCAAGTTGAGAGAAGTATCTGTCTTAATTGAGGTTATTGTTGCTCTGATGACCATGACTAAAGCTACTTAAGTAGAAAAGGATTTAATTGGCTTAAACTTCTGTATCACTGTTAGTCATCAAAGGAAGCCAGGACAGGAACTCAAAGAAGGCAGTAAACTAGAGGGAGGAGCTGAAGAAAAGATCATGAAGGGGTGCTGCTTACTGGCTTGCTCGCTATGGCTTGCCCAGCCTACTTTCTTTTAGGACCTAAGGCAACCAGCTTAGGGATTGCCCTACCACAGTGGGCTGGACCCTCCCCCACCAATCACTAAGCTCCTCTTCAGTGATTCTAGCCTATATCTAGTTAGCATAAAATTAATCATCACAACTGACACCTTACCAGCTTGATAGACAACACTTTTAAATGCCTAACCTTTCCTGGTTTTGGCTCATCCCCAAGATATAAGATTAATAAATATCACAAATATAAGACACAATACAAATTTGTAAGTCCCACAGTCTTTACCAATTCAAATACTTTAATTTTCATTTTCTGTAAAAATCTAAAATCTTTTTTAAAATCCAAAGTCTCTTTTAAAAATTCAGTCTCTCAAACTGTGGCCTCCCATAAAATAAGCTAAATATTTTCTTTCTTGACGAGAGAAGAAACAGGGCACAGTAACAATCTGAAGGAAACCACATTACAAACTTGTAAATAATTCATTGTTCAATGTCTGGAGTCCACTTACATTTTTTATGGGTCACTTCTCCAGTTCTGCCCTCTGCAGCAAACACAGCTTGTCCTCTAAGCTCAGGCAGGGCAGGCTATACTTCACAGCTGCTGCTATTCTTGGTGATCTTCCTATGCTAATGGCACTTCCAAAACACTGGAGTATTCTGTTGTAACTTGGCTGCACTTTTACCAATAGCCTCTCCTGGCTTTATCATCATGACTTGTTCAGCTTACTTTCTTATAAAAACCCAGTACCACCTGCCTATGATGGTACCCTCCCCATCAATCACTAATTTAAAAAATATTCTATGACCCAATCTTATGGAGATGTTTTCTAAATTTGAGTTCTCTCCTCTCAGATGAGTCTGGCTTGTGACTAGTTGACATAAAATTAGCCAGCACAGTCTCCAACAATGTTTTAGGAAAGAGCTTCTCTCTGCATCAGCAGCTTGGGAGCTACAGGGGCCTGGGCTCTCCTTTAGGAACAGGTACAATACCCTGATCTGCATCCCATCTACAGCTCACAGATGGCAATTTCTTACACTTTTAGACATTCAAAACATCATTTTTTACCCATCTTCTACTCCTGGTCTTAGGTTCATGATAGGATTTAGTTTGTATTGAAGAGTGATGAGCCCACCTCTGTTTTACAAATGTTAGTTGTGAAAGTACTAATCTGGTAAGGTACAGGAGAAGTATCATGAGGCCTAGGTTGACCAGAAAATTACAGTTCCTATAGGTTGCCTGGATATTTCTTTGCCTGTACCTCCTAGAAGGTGACAGTGGAGGCATTTCTGAAAGGCCACCAGTACACAAGGGCTTTAGTGTTTTTGTGGGTGGCTCTAGAAAGACTGTAGGCCTAGAGACACCAGTCAGTATTATGTGGCCTCTCACATTGGCTCCCAAAATCCACAATCGTGTTAGCACTAGGCTATCCTGGGGAGCAACTTGAAGAAAGGTATCTACCAGCTGATGGTAATGCTGAAGTGAGAATTGTAAATTATTGATGTTTGTGGTTCTCCAGTTGGAAACTGTCAGAACCAAAGGGGTCATCATAAGTGGTATCATAGTGTGGTGTATGTGCTCACAGGTGACATCTTGCCCGCAAACATTGCTGCTCAGCATCTCTGCCCTGTGCCACAAGCCTCTAGGGAGGGTGCTTTTGATTTAGTGCCCTTCTTTGTTGAACGGAAGGTAAATATTTCCTGGGAGCACTGTAAGGATAGAGACTTTGGCAAATGATGGGAAAAAACATGAACCAACCTCCAAATATTGAATTATCAAAATTATATTAGGATATTTGTGCTTGACCACATAGAAGATTTATCAGAGCCACATGCTTTCTTACTATCATGTTATTACACAAGCACATTCAAAGTATAAGGTTTAAATTTTTCAAGAGGATTGGCAGATTGCACATGCATTCTATTCTTGTAATTGGTCTACTTCCTGCCATGACACATGCTGAGCTGCCAATGTGTTTGTTTCACTAACTTAACCTAATAGCAATCTTTCTCCCTGATTATATGCAGTAGTAATTATGGAAGATTTTGTCAGGATGATTGGTCGCTGTTTCTAGAAAAAAGAGATCTGAACTAAGATACAAAAAGAACTGTCAGTGAAGCTCAGTTTTGATTACTTTGAAAACTACCTCTAATGAAGTACAAAAGATAGGCGAAGAACAGAGACCAAATCATGAGATGACAGAAAGGCCCAGCATTGGCTTGAAGACAGCTTAATTGAAAAGCAATTCCAGCAGCCAAGGTAAGAAATCTGAAGATGAATTAGGTAGGAAGCAGGGGTAAGGGAAGGAACCCACACAGCTGTCTAGTGGTCCAAGCACATCTATGGATCTCTGGCACTTCACGTACCTTGCACCTTGGAGGGTGCTAAGTCCATCACAGATGTGCTACACCTACAGGATAGATAACTACATCTCCCTTTCTTATTGGGCACTTTTCTGTAGTATTCATTAATCCTCTTGGCATTTTCTTTTTGTCCCATCTACAAGGCCAATGGCCAGAGTGTGCTCTCTCTCTCTCTCTCTCTCTCTCTCTCTCTCTCTCTCTCTCTCTCTCTCTCTCTCTCTCTCTCTGTGTGTGTGTGTGTGTGTGTCTGTGTGTGTGTGTGTATCTGTCTGTCTGTCTCTCTCTCTCCCTGTCCTTCCTCCTTCCTTCCTTCCTTTCTTCTTTCTTTCTTTCTTTCTTTCTTTCTTTCTTTCTTTCTTTCTTTCTTTCTCGTTCACTCATTCTCTTTCTCTCTTTCATTTTCTTTCTTTCTTTCCTTCGTTCTTTCTTTCTCTCTCTCTTTCTCTTCCTTCCCTTTTGTCTTCCATTTTCCCCTTCCCTTCCTCATTTTCTCTTTCTTTAACATAGTTTTAACATACAGTCACAGGCTGGCCTCGAACTATTCATCTTATTGCTGGCATTATAGGTGTAATCCACCCTGACCAGCAGACACAAAACCTCAATCTTTCTCAATCACAAAATCTGGGATGCTTTCAGTAAAAGCAGTCACTTTTAATAGGTAAGATGCAGAAAAAGATATTCAACTACATGCTTCAGAGCTTAAACTAGTCTAAATCTGACTCCAACTTGAGTCTTGGGACCTTAACCACATTATGAATATTGATTTAGAGCTGTTTTCCCCACCACCAACATGGTAGAAATTTATCTCAGCCTCTAAGTTCAGTGATGGTATGTTGATCAAGCTCAGGGGAGAATGTGAGATAGTCTAAGGTTCAGAAAGTCCTGAGGAGAATTTCCTTAGGCAACATCATCATTAAGTAAAACTAAGATAAATGAATAAAGAACACAAACTGGGCAAAAGTTAAGAATGTTTGCCAAGTTGACCAGTGAAAAGTTATCTAGAGAAATGTAAAATATTTAGACAAAATCAGAAGGAGATTGGCATATCTTGTGGGTCAGAATTAAAATTTTAAGAGACAGAGGAATGAGGGAAACTACTGAGACTGGTGTTTTCAGCAGGGCAGGAAGGGATTGAAGGGAATGGAAAACAGAGAGGGGCAAGAGAACACTTCCGAATTGGCCTCATAGATGTGACAAACAAAAAATGATATATCTTTTGGTGAGTGAGTGTCTCTGTGTGTGTGTGTGTGTGTGTGTGTGTGTGTGTGTGATCTTATGTGTGCATTTGTATTGCTACACACAGGTGTGCAAATGTGTGTGGAAGCCCGAGGTTGACATCAAGAATCTTCTCTGATCACTCTCTGCCTTCAGGGGTTCTGGGGTCCTGAGCTCTGCTCCTCACACTGTGGACCACTTCATCCATGGAGCCATCTCCCTGTTTTGCGGGAGGGAGGGGGTTGGAGTTTTGTTCTGTTTGTTTTGAGATGAAGTTTCACTAAGCAACTGGCTGGCTTTGAAACAAGCTGTGTGAAAGAGGAGACTGGTTTCAAACTTAGTTCCTCCTGTGTCTGCCCTGTGTCTACTTCCTGTGGGTTGGGGTTACAGGCATGTACAACCATGGCCAGCTGAGACACTGATACTGGTTGATGTTTTTAATTTTGTTCAGGAGGACATATTTATAGCAATCAGACCTTTTCTTTCCTGCTTATTATCCAGGTGGTAAATTGCTTTAGCGTTCCATGGATTCATTGTGCAGGCACAATCAATCATAGGTCTCTCCTCTCTCTAAAGTTCCCTACAGAGAAGCCCCACAGTGGCTGCAATTTTGGAAGTAGACATTAAATCACATTTCCCTCAACAGGAGAATGGAAATTGTCTCATAGCACCAGTGAACCCTCCACAAATGCAGAGAAGAGTCTAACCATGAAGATTACCAAGGAGAGCAGCTGAAGGTGAGAGACGTGATTTCTTTCCAGTCATCCCTTCTCTCAGAAATGAGCATGCTCATATTCACAGAAAAATAGGCCTGCTGTCCAAGTCAGGAGTGAATTACAGAAGAAACAGTGCAAACTTTCACAGCCTGGAGAGAAAACCCCAGCTGTAAGGAAGTGGAACTGTGACTTGATACTTGTATTTCTAGGAGAATTATTTTCTTTTAAAAATGTTTCTAAGTCACTGAAATAAACACTTACTTTTTTAAAGTGTGAAAAACAGAAATCAATGCCTAGAACATTCTTTGTATATTTGGTGCTACTTTCTGAGGAAAATAAACATAGTAGATAAACCCCACCACACAGCTGCAAGATCCAAAGAGAACAAGGTGGTTTCCCAGTGTTATATACAAGAACCTGATGCTGAAGTGAGATTCCCTGGCCAAAAAGATACAGATCTGGGATGTCTGGATGGTGGCTCTTGCCTTATAAATTTCAGTTCATACATTCAAGTCCTGGCTATAATTGTCAAAGAAACATCTCAGAAGCCAATTTTATCACTCTAACCCTGAATATACTTTACCAGAATTCTTAGCAGTTTTCTTAGGTTTTTTGCTATTTCCAGAGCAGATACCAGAAAACCTTGATTCTTAATTTATGAATGTACTGTGCATTTTTCCTACTGAAGGATTTGGTGTGGGGGAGGGTTGGAATCACATAAACATGTTGAAAAACAGGTTTTCACATTCATTTCTGCAACTGATTGTGCCTTTTCTCAACGTGAGTTGTGAATGACATGTGCCTTAGATTTATAGTTTCTCTAGACCCCTGGTTTCAACTTTCCTAATTCTGACACCCATTAACACAGTCCCTCATGTTGAGGTGACCCCCAACCACAGAATTATTTTTTGCTGCTAGTTCATAGCTCTAATTCTGCTACTGTTATATTTAAGTATCTGTGTTCTCTGATGGTCTTAGGTGACCCCCAGGGCCTCTTGACCCACAGGTTAAGAATTGCAGCTCTACAGCCTAGTGAACAGGACACAGGCAGTCAACTGCAGCTGCCACTTTTATTTCTATGCCAAGGCATGTGCCTAAGCACTGTGTGCACACACAGAGTGATTAAACCAGAGTTGCACACACATGATGAGGCAGCAGAAGGAAAACAAGGGGAAGGTGCTGGAGAAACAGTTTTGCCAAAGCTCTTATCCCTGGCTTTTGGGAAGCCAGGAAGATTAATAACCAGAATCTCCTTCACTGGACTCATGCCCTCACCTCCAGCATACTGAATTTCCTTAGCCTCCCACATGCCTGGGGAGACATAAACCATCAAGGTTAAAATTAAAATTTTCTGAATGCATAAAGAGCTCTTTTAAATTGACTTTGATTTTTAAAAGTTATCAATAAGAGAAAAGAAGGCAAAGAATTGACATAGACAATTAACAAATATATCAGTAAAATCAGTGAATGACTAGGTCTACATGAATTATAATACAAAATAATTATTGCACATGTGTTATACTGGAACTGTCCCTGTTCGTTATCAAAACACATATATTTAAACAGCATTGAGAAGGACAAGGTAGCAGTACAAATAGCATATACTGAGATAGATAGCTTCGAAAGTTTGTGCTGATGAAGGAAGATTGAAAAGTCTTTCAAAAAATAAGAGGCAGGGATGGAGAGATGGCTCAGAGGTTAAGAGTCCTTATCACTCTTTCAGAGGACACTAGGTTCTCTGCCCCCACATGCTGGCTCCAAACCACTTGTAACTTCAATTTGTGAGATTGTGATGCCTGTTCTGATCTCTTCAGGCTCTTACAGTAATGTGATACACATAGTCTTACACAGGCAACACACACACACACACACACGAGGGTTTTTTTTTTTTTAATTATGAAGACATGCTGACTGAGAATATTTGGGTGATATGCTCTGCACAGTGGGGATCATTTGAAATACATAGGTTTTATATGGAATAGATAAGGATGCAACTAGTGTTGGAACAATGTGTTCAGGGCCATGGTACGACTGCAGCTTGTAAGGTTAGTTGGAGAAAGAATAGAGAGCCTACATCAGGTCTCTTGGGACCCTCTTTCTCCCACTGGATTACCTCATCCAGCTTGATATGAGGGTCTGTACCTATTCTTATTGTGTCTTGTTTTACTGTGTTCAGTTGGTATCCCTGAGAGGCCTGCTCCTTTCAGAAGGTAATCAAAGGAGGAGTGGATCTGGGGAAAGCAGAAGTCAGGGAACTGTGAGGAGTGGATTATTGGAAACTCTAGTCAGCATGCATTCTATGGAAGAATAATTAATACATACGTATGAGTACGGATACAGATATAGATATATAGATGTGCGTTCATCAATATGATCTTACCATTAGGTTCTATTGGCAACCAAGGGAAATACCATAGATTAGTTAAGGGTCTCTTGGACAACTCTGATTAACAATTCTGATGACAGAAATGTTACAGAGGTAACCAATTATCTTCTGATTGGATTTTAGGTCCACTCCACAGGAAGAAATACATACATGGTATTATTGTATATAATCTGGGCCATACCTTCTGTTGAAATCTACTTCTACAGAAGACCAGCTAAAAAAATTAGCCTCGTGGGACTGAGAAACTACTAGATTCTTGGACTTCCAATTCACAGCTGACCATTGTTGGGGAATTGATCTGCAGACTATAAATCATAATAAATTCCCTCAATATAGGAAGACATTTCATACGTTCTGTGATTCTAGAGAACCCTGACTAATATACTACCTCACCTTGGCAACAAATACTTTCTAAAAATAATGTATATTATTTGCTGAGATTATAATATAATTGCATTATTTCCCCTTTCTTTTCTTCCCTCCAAATCCTTCCATATATCCATCCTTGCACTCTTTCCAATTCATGGCCTCTTTTTTCACCCATCATTGTTACATATATACATACTTGTATGTACATATATTTTCCTAAATATGTAAATATACCCTATTCTGTCTATGTAATGCTATTTGTATGTATATTTTTAAGGCTGGCGATTTGGTGTTGGATAATCAATCAATAGCTGGAGAAGACTATGTCTCCTCATCTCAACATTCTTTAGTTGCCATAGCACTTTGTATGTGATTGAGGCCTCATGGTCTTTCCCTATCCACTTTAGAATGTCTATAAGCTCATCTTTAGGCAGTCATGTATGGCTTTACCAGTACAGTTTCTGATACTCCTAAGTGATGTAATCCCACACCTTTTAAAATCTTTCTTCTCCCATTCTGTGAGACATGCGGGCAAGGGTAGCTTTGTAGATCTTTCTGTTAGGGATGAGATCCACAGCATTTTGGTTGGCCATTAGTTTTCACAAATGGTCTCGTCCTGTTGAAAATAGAAGTTTCCTTAGTAAGGGGTGATATCTACACTTATTTGTGGGTATAAGGACAAATATTAGGGTTGTAGTTAGGAATTGTGCTAGTTTAGGAAAGTAGAGTTTGCAGGCCCTCCTCTAAGATCACCACTTCACTAGCTCTGGGTAGTTGAATAGGTTTCCAGTACTAGGCATGACTTTTCTATGGTTTATTGGTCTTAAGTCCAATTAGAGGGTTCTTGGTTACCACCAAGGTATATATACCACCAGGGTATTGTATCTTTAGGGTTATTTTGGCATGCTGGTCATTGCTGTGGTTAGTAAGTATTTAACTGGGTTGGACTGTTGGTTGTTTCTCACCTTTGAAGCATGCATGTGTACTTTATAATATAAAATCTAGTTCTCAGAGAGGAGACTTTCAGGTAAGTTCCAGCTCAGGGAGCTCAGGAAAGAAGGAAGAGGGAAAAGGAAAAAGAAGGAAGAAAAGAAGGAAGGAAGGGAGGAAGGGAGGGAGGGAGGGAGGGAGGGAGGGAGGGAGGGAGGGAGGGAGGGAGGAAGGGAGGAAGGGAGGAAGGGAGGAAGGGAGGAAGGAAGGAAGGAAGGAAGGAAGGAAGGAAGGAAGGAAGGAAGGAAGGAAGGAAGGGTTGTAATGTGGGTGATTCCTGTCCACAGCAATCACACATTTTCTTCTTTGGGCCATGCATATGAGTGAACATTTTCTTCTTTGGGCCATATTTATGAGGCCATATTCCTCAGCATCCTTTGACATCTATCATACTTCTAAATCAACCCATGTAATTGGAAAAGAGCAGTTTGTCATTGTGGCTTTAATTTGTATTTCTCTTATCAATAGTGAGTAACTTTCTGTATTTTATTAATGTATCATCTATGGCAAGACTGTTCATGCCTCTTGTTCACAATATCTATTTTATTTTTTGTCATATTCTTGTTAATAAAAGATTTCTCAGATGTACTTGCAGTATTATTTTCCAATTAACTATATGAATGTTTATACTTCAAGTTGTAACTTGTCCACTTGGTTTTCTTCTGTGAAATAAAGTAAATGAGTTATTTTATCTTATCAGTTTTTGGCTATATCAGAATATCCCTTTTAACAAACACAATCTTCCTTTTATATATCTAGTCTTCTTGACTCTATTGTAAATTTTTAGTGTTCCCATTCATATTAAAATCTTTATTCTCTGTAAAATTGATTTGTTCATCTGTTGAGTATCAAGTGAGCACAGTACATCAAAAATGCAGAAATACAATTTCAACTTTCTTTTGTTTGTTTGATGACTAATTCCCCAAGCTCCATTCATTGAATATTCCATCATTTTAAAAAAATAACCAGCATTTCAAACCCTATAATGCATCATGCTTCTATAAATATTTGTCTCTGATTCTAAGCTCATTATTCTCTTTCTTAGCTGATTTTATTTTTAAATCAATAGAGTGATTAGTTACTAGAAAAATGCAATTTACTATCTGGTAGAACAATTTTTATCTTTCACATGAAATATCTTAGATTGCAACTTACATTTCTTCTATCATGAAAAATATATAATCAGTTCCTGAATCCCACTGAGACTAGTCTGGCAGGTGAGAGTGTGGACTACAGAAGCTAACAGATTCTGGGACAGGCAGAAGCCACAGAGCTTCTGAGGCACCCGCTTCAGGCTCCAGACATCCAGACACTTTCCCTGAAAGAGGAGAGGTTTCCGCCCTGCTCAGGAGGCCTTTGCTGGAGCACTTGGGGGAGCCATCTGGGTTCCCAGATCCCTCTGAGACTAGTCTGTGCAGGTGAGAGTGTGGACTAGAGAAGCTAACAGCTTCTGGAACAATCGCTGTATTGAGCCTTCATCTTCAGCCAGGAGGCAGGTCTGAACGCCAGATATCTGTGTACCTTCCCTGGAGGAGAGCTTGCCGGCAGAGACTACTCTAACCACTGAAACTCAGGAGAGAACTAGTCTCCCAAGTCTGCTGATTGAGGCTAACAGAATCATGAAAGAAACAAGTTCAAACCAAAGGCAACTATAACAATTAACTCCAGAGATAACCAAATGGTAAAGGCAAATGTAAGAATCTTACTAACAGACACCAAGACTACTCACCATCATCAGAACCCAGCACTCCCACCTCAGCCAGTCCTTTGCACACCAACACTCCCGAAAAACTAGACCCAGATTTAAAAGCATATCTCATGATGATGGTAGAGAACATCAAGAAAGACTTTTAAAACTCACTTAAAGAAATAGAGGAGAACACTGCTAAAGAGTTATAAGTCCTTAAAGAAAAACAGGAAAACACAACCAAACAGGTAGAAGTCCTTACAGAAAAACAGGAAAACACATCCAAACAGGTGATGGAAATAAACAAAACCATACTGGACCTAAAAAGGGAAGTAGACACATAAAGAAAACCCAAAATGAGGCAACCCTGGAGATAGAAACCCTAGGAAAGAAATCTGGAACCATAGGTGTGAGCATCAGCAACAGAATACAAGAGATGGAAGAGAGAATCTCAAGTCAGAAGATTCCATAGAGAACATTGGCACAAAAATAAAACAAAATGCAAAATGCAAAAAAGGTCCTAACTCAAAACATCCAGGAAATCCAGGACACAATGTAAAGACCAAACCTACAGAAAACAGGAATAGATGAGAAAGAAGATTTTCAACTTAAAGGGCCATCAAATATCTTCAACAAAATTGTAGAAGAAAACTTCCCACACTTAAATAAAGACATGCCCATGAACAGACAAGAAGCCTACAGAACTCCAAATAGACTGGACCAGAAAAGAAATTCCTCATGACACATAATAATCAGAACAACAAATGCACTAAATAAAGATAGAACGTTAAAAGCAGTAAGGGGAAAAGGTCAAGTAACATATAAAGGCAAGCCTATCAGAATTACACCAGATTTTTCACCAGAGACTATGAAAGCCAGAAGATCCTGGATAGATGTTATACAGACACTAAGAGAAAACAAATGCCAGCCCAGGCTACTATACCCAGCCAAATTTTCAATTACCATAGATGGAGAAACCAAAGTATTCCATGACAAAACCAAATTCACACAATATCTTTCCTCGAATCCAGCCCTTCAAAGGATAATAACAGAAAAAGAAAAATACAAGGACAGAAAACACATCCTAGAAAAAGCAAGAAAATAATCCTTCAACAAACCTAAAATAGGACAACCACAAGAACAGAATGCCAGCTCTAACAACAAAAATAATAGGAAGCAACAATGACTTTGCCTTAATACCTCTTAATATCAATGGACTCAATTCCCCAATAAAAAGACATAGACTAACAGACTGGCTACACAAAAAGGACCCAACATTTTGCTGCTTACAGGAAACCCATCTCAGGAAAAAAGACAGACACTACCTCAGAGTAAAAGGCTGGAAAACAATTTTCCAAGCAAGTGGTCTGAAGACACAACCTGGAGTAGCCATTCTAATATCTATTTAAATCGACTTCTAACCCAAAGTTATCAAAAAAGACAAGGAGGGACACTTCATACTCATCAAAGGTGAAATCTCCCAAGAGGAACTCTCCATTCTGAATATCTATGCTCCAAATACAAGACAGCCCCATTCATTAAAGAAACTTTAGTAAAGCTCAAAGCACACATTGCACCTCACACAATAATAGTGGGAGATTTCAACTCACCACTTTCAACAATGGACAGACCGTGGAAACAGAAAATAAAAGGGACACAGCGAAACTAACAGAAGTTATGAAACAAATGGATTTAACAGATATCTACAGAATATTTTATCCTAAAACAAAAGGATATACTTTCTTCTCAGCATCTGATACATTCTCCAAAATTGACCATATAATTGGTCACAAAACAGGCCTCAACAGATACAAAAATATTGAAAATGTCCCATGCATCCTATCAGACCACCATGGACTAAGACTGATCTTCAATAACAACATAAATAATAGAAAGCCAACATTCACGTGGAAACTGAACAACACTCTTCTCAACGATAACTTGGTCAAGGAAGGAATAAAGAAAGAAATTAAATGCTTTTTAGAGTTTAATGAAAATGAAGCCACAACATACCCAAACCTATGGGACACAATGAAAGCATTTCTAAGAGGAAAACTCATAGCTCTGAGTGCTCAAAAAAAAAAAAAAAAAAAAAAAAAACCTAGAGAGAGCACACACTAGCAGCTTGACAGCACACCTAAAAGCTCTAGAAAAAAAGGAAGCAAATTCACCCAAGATGAGTAGATGGCAGGAAATTATCAAACTCAGGGGCGAAATCAACGAAGTGGAAAAAAGAAGAACTATTCAAAGAATCAACCAAACCAGGAGCTGGTTCTTTGAGAAAATCAACAAGATATATAAACCCTTATCCAGATTCCCTAGAGGGCATAGGGACAGCATCCTAATTAACAAAATCAGAAATGAAAAGGGAGACATAACAACAGATCCTGAAGAAATCCAAAACACCATCAGATCCTTCTACAAAATACTATACTCAACAAAACTGGATGAAATAGACAAATTTCTAGACACCAGGTACCAAAGTTAAATCAGGATCAGGTTAATGATCTAAACAGTCCTATATCCCCTAAAGAAATAGAAGCAGTCATTAATAGTCTCCCAACCAAAAAAAAAAAAAAAAAAAAACAAACAAACAAAAAAAAAAACAGCCCAAGACCAGATGGGTTTAGTGCAGAGTTCTATCAGACCTTCAAAGAAGATCTAATTCCAGAATTCCAGTTCTTCACAAACTATTCCACAAAATAGAAGCAGAAGGTACTCTACCCAATTCATTCTATGAAGCTACAATTACTCTGATATTAAACCACAGAAAGACCCAACAAAGATAGAGAACTTCAGAACAATTGTCCTTATGAATATTGATGCAAGAATACTCAATAAAATTCTCGCAAACCGAATCCAAGAACACATGAAAACAATCAGACATCCTGACCAAGTAGGTTTCATTCCAGAGATGCAGGGATGGTTTAATATATGGAAATCCATCAAAGTAATCCATTATATAAACAAACTGAAAAACCACATGATTGTCTCGTTAGATGTGGAGAAAGCATTTGACAAAACCCAACACCCATTCATGATAAAAGTCTTGGAAAATCAGGAATTCAAGGCCCATACCTAAATATGATAAAAGCAATCTACAGCAATCCAGTAGCCAACATCAAAGTAAGTGGTGAGAAGCTGGAAGCAATCCCACTAAAATCAGGGACTAGACAAGGCTGCCCACTTTCTCCCTACCTATACAACATTGTACTTGAAGTCCTAGCCAGAGCAATAAAACAACAAAAGAAAATCAAGGGGATACAAATTGGAAAGGAAGAAGTCAAAATATCACTTTTTGCAGATGATATGACAGTATATATATAAGTGACCCTAAAAATTCCACCAGAGAACTCCTAAACCTGATAAACAGATTCGGTGAAGTAACTAGATATGAAATTAACTCAATCAAGTCAATGGCCTTTCTCTACACAAAGAATAAACAGGCTGAGAAAGAAATTAGGGAAACAACACCCTTCTCAATAGTTACAAATAATATAAAATACCTTGGCATGCGTCTAATTAAGGAAGTGAAAGATCTGTATGATAAAAACTTCAAGTCTCTGAAGAAATTAAAGAAGATCTCAGAAGATGGAGAGATCTCCCATGATCATGGATTGGCAGGATCAATATAGTAAAAATGGCTATCTTGCCAAAAGCAATCTACAGATTCAATGCAATCCCCATCAAAATCCCAACTCAACTCTTCAATGAATTAGAAAGGGCCATCTGCAAATTCATCTGGAATAACAAAAAACCTAGGATAGCAAAAAACTCTTCTAGAGTATAAAAGAACCTCCAGTGGAATCACCATGCCTGACCTAAAGCTGTACTACAGAACAATTGTGATAAAAAAAACTGCATGGTACTGGTATAGAGACAGACAACTAAACCAATGGAATAGGATTGAAGACCCAGAAATGAACCCAAACACCTATGTTAACTTGATCTTTGACAAGGGAGCAAAAACCATCCAGTGGAAAAAAGACAGCATTTTCAACAAATGGTGCTGGCACAACTGGCGGTTATCATGTAGAAGAATGCAAATTGATCCATTCCTATCTCCATGTACTAAGGTCAAATCTAAGTGGATCAAGGAATTCCACATAAAACCAGAGACACTGAAACTTATAGAGGAAAAAGTGGGGGAAAGCCTCGAAGAGATGGGCACAGGGGAAAAATTCCTGAATAGAACAGTAATGGTTTGTGCTGTAAGATCGAGAATTTACAAATGGGACCTCATAATATTACAAAGCTTCTGTAAGGCAAAAGACACTCAATAAGACAAAAAGGCCACCAACATATTGGGAAAGGATCTTTACCTATCCTAAATCAGATAGGGGACAAATATCCAATATAGAGAGAGAATTCAAGAAGGTGGACTCCAGAAAATCAAATAACCCCATTAAAAAATGGGGCTCAGAGCTAAACAAAGAATTCTCACCTGAGGAATACGGAATGGCTGAGAAGCACCTGAAAAAATGTTCAGCATCCTTAATCATCAGGTAAACACAAATCAAAACAACCCTGAGATTCCATCTCACACCAGTCAGAATGGCTAAGATCAAAAATTCAGATGACAACAGATGCTGGCGAGAATGTGGAGAAAGAGGAACACTGCTCCATTGTTGGTGGAATTGCTAATTTGTACAACCACTCTGGAAATCAGTCTGGTGGTTCCTCAGAAAATTGAACATATTACTACTGGAGGATCCGGCAATACCTCTCCTGGGCATATATCCAAAAGATGTTCCAACTGGTAAGAAGGACACACGCTCCACTATGTTCATAGCAGCCTTATTTATAATAGCCAGAAGCTGGAAAGAACCCAGATGCCCCTCAACAGAGGAATGGATATAGAAAATGTGGTACATTTATACAATGGAGTACTACTCAGCTATTAAAAGGAATAAATTCATGAAATTCCTATCCAAATGGATGGACCTGGAGGGCATCATCCTGAGTGAGGTAACCCAATCACAAAAGAACTCACATGATATGTACTCACTGACAAATGAATATTATCCCAGATACTTAGAATACCCAAGATATAAGATACAATTTGCAAAACACATGAAACTCAAGAAGAAGGAAAACCAAAGTATGGACACTTTGCCCCTTCTTAGATTTGGGAACAAAACACCCATGGAAGGAGTTACAGAGACAAAGTTTGGAGCTGAGACGAATTGATGGACCATCTAGAGACTGCCATATCTGGGGATCCATCCCATAATCAGCCTCCAAACGCTGACACCATTGCATACACTAGCAAGATTTTGCTGAAAGGACCCTGATATAGCTGTCTCTTGGGAGGCTATGCGGGGGCCTAGCAAACACAGAAGTGGAGGCTCACAGTTAGCTATTAGATGGTTCACAAGGCCCCCAATGGAGGAGCTAGAGAAAGTACCGAAGGAGCTAAAGGGATCTGCAACCCTATAGGTGAAACAACAACATGAACTAACCAGTACTCCTGGAGCTCTCTAGCTGCATATGTATGTATCAGAAGATGGCCTAGTTGGCCATCATTGGAAAGAGAGGCCCATTAGTCTTGCAAACTTTACATGCCTCAGTACAGGGGAATGCCAGGATCAAGAAGTGTGAGTGGGTGGGTAGGGGAGTGGTTATTGAGGGTATGGGGGACATTTGGGATAGCATTAGAAATGTAAATGAAGAAAATACCTAATGATAAAAAAAAGAAAATATCTAATAAAAGAAAAAAATATAATCAGTATGCCCCAGTACAGGAGAATGCCAGGGCCAGGAGGTCGGAGTGGGTGGGTTGGAGAGCAGGGCGGGAGGGTATAGGGGACTTTCCTGATAGCATTTGAAATGTAAATGAAGAAAATATGTAATAAAATATACTTCAGAAAAAAAATATAAATACAATCAATTCTAACATGGAGTTTAGAATTAACTTAGCAGAAGACAGCAGTCAATAATAGCAATAGCAAATAAATTATGATTCATCTGAGATGCTTAAAAAGTACAAGTACAAAATTCAAAGTGGATTTATAACTTTCTCAGGTCTTGCATGAATTATGATTTATTAATCACTATTTTCTGTGTAGAAAGTCACATCACCCAAAAATAATAAACTTTTCCCACTTGTAACAATTGTATTGATGGTGTAAAGAATTTTTGGGAGGAGATTAACATTGGTCTCTTTAATTTGGGTGAGTTATAGCCAATCAGCCAAATACTTAATAGAACAAGTCCAGCATCCTTGAAAAGGAGAGAATTGTCCGTCACAACACTGCATGTTTTGCCTATGCCACTAGCGTTTGAAAACACTGTCTAAACACCCTTCTGTTGGTCCTAGGCTTGGCCTCAGGAAGTGGTACAGATGTCTGCTGACTGTCAACCTTGTTTTATTTGCAAATAATGTCTACTTACAGCTTTGTTCTCTTCATTTAACTTAATGTTTTATCATCACTTTGCTTGGTTATCAGTTTATTTTATAATCTTTTAAGGGTAAACAGTAATTTCAATTGCTGTTTCTAAACAGTATGTATCAGAGGATGGACTTTTCTAGGAGGAGAGGTCCTTGGTCCTGGGAAGGTTCGATGCCCCAGTATTGGGGAATGCCAGGGCAGTGAGGACGATGTGGTTGGGTGGGGGAACACCCTCATAGAAGTAGGAGGAGGGGGTATGGGATAAGGGGGTTGCAGAGGGGAAACTGGGAAAGGGGATAACATTTGAAATGTAAGTAAATAAAATATCGAAATTTTAAAAACAAAGAAACAAAATACCTGGTCGAACTGGATAGCTGCATGTTGAAAAATGCAAATAGGTCCATATTCATCACCCTACAAAATACTCAAGTTCAAGTGGATCAAAGACTGAAATGTAAAACAGGATACACCCAATACAACAGAAACTGGGGAATAGCTTTGAAGTCATTGGTACAGGAGACAATTTCCTGATCAGAAAATGGCTCAGACTCTAAGATCAATAATTGATAAAGGAGGCCTCATGAAATTGAAAACATTCTGTAAGGTAAAGGACACCATAATTAGGACAAAACAGCATCTTATATTGGGAAAGTAACTTCACAAACACTATATCTGAAAGAGGTCTAATATCCAAAATTTGTCAGGAACTCAAGAAGTTAGAAACCAACAATCCAAATAGACCAATTAAAAATAGGGTAGAACAATTACCAGTTTTCTGAGAAACTACCAAATAGATTTCCAAAGTGGTTGTAAAAGTTTGCATTCACACCAACAAAGGAAGAGTGTTCCCCTTACTCCACATCCTTGCCAGCATGTGCTATCACTTGGGTTTTTGATCTTAGCCATTCTGTCCAGGGTAAGATGGAATCTCAGAGTTGTCTTGATATGTATTTCCCTCTTGACTAATGACTTTGAACACTTCTTTAAGTGCTTCTCTGCCATTTGAGATTCTTCTGTTGAGATTTCTGTTTAGCTCTATATCACATCTTTTAATAAATTTTAGGATTAGCCCTCTGTCAGATATAGGGTGTTGAAGAACCTTTCCTAATCTATAGGCTGCAGTTTTGTCCTACTGAAAGTGTGCTTTGTCTTTCAGGAGTTTTTCAGTTTCATGCATTCTCATTTATTCATTGTTGATCTTAAAACTAAGCCATTAGCATTCTGTTCAGGAAATTGTCTCCTGTACTAATGCGTTCCAGGCTATTTCCCATTTTCTCTAGGAAATTTAGTATATCCAGTTTTATGTTAAGGTCCTTGATCCAGTTGGACTTGAGTTTTGTGCAGGGTGATAAATATGGATCTATTTGCTTTTTTTTGTTTGTTTGTTTTTTGTTTTTTGTTTTTTCGAGACAAGGTTTCTCTGTGTATCCCTGGCTGTCCTGGAACTCACTTTGTAGAACAGGCTGGCCTCGAACTCAGAAATCCGCCTGCCTCTGCCTCCCGAGTGCTGGGATTAAAGGCGTGTGCCACCACGCCCGGCTCTATTTGCATTTTTATACATGTAGACATCCAGTTAGACCAGCACCATTTGTTGAAGATGCTTTATTTTTGCCATTATATGGTTTTGTCTTCTTTATCAAAAATCAAGTGTGCATAGGTGTGTGGGTTCATTTCTGGGTCTTCAATTTGATTCCATTGATCAACCTTGTCTGGCCTCACTGGTAGAGGATGATCCTAGCCTTGCAAAGACTTGATGTTCAAGGGTGGGAAAAAATCGGGGGGCGCCTCCACCCCGCAGAGAAGACAGGGGTAGGGGATAGGGAGAGAGACTGTGGAGAGGAGGAACAGGAGGAGGGACAGTGATAGGGATATAAAGTGAATAAATAAATTTTAAAAGGAACAAAAAGAAAGGAAGGAAGGAAAGGAGAGGAGAGGCGAGGCAAGGCGAGGTGAGGCAAGGCAAGGAAAGGAAAGGAAAGAAGGGAGGGAGAGAGAGAGAGAGAGAGAGAGAGAGAGAGAGAGAGAGAGAGAATAAAATACACCTCCTTGTTACAAAGAAAATGATAATTGGATAAAATACTAGAAGTAAAAGGAAAGTTACAAAAAATCTTCAGGAGCTTCCTTCCGCATGAGTATATGCCAGCTATTGTGACCTCATTTGAAAGGTAAACATCATGACAATAGCTTTGAACAGTTATGACATTAGATCCAGCTCCAGCTCTAAGGCTCAGACTTCATAAAATGCTCATGAAGTAAAGACTTGTATTCTTGAAGTATCCAAACCCAGGTTCCCTAGTATTAAATGCAGAAAAGTGTTCATTATAGGCAGGTGAGGTGTTTGTGGATTCCATGTGCTTCAAGTTCACTAACTGTCCAATGACAGGAGACCACATAAAGTGTCCTTAACAGATGGATCTAAGAAGAAGCTATTTATAACACAGATAAAGAAGGAAATATCTTTCAGGAAATGCCAGAAATCCCTAAGAAACATACCCTCATGTGTATTCATAAAGAATTATGAATACACACACACACATATATATATTATATATATTAATATATATATTATATATATTATTTTTAATATATATTAATATATTAAATATTATTAATATATTAAATATTAATATATATTAATATATTATATATATATTAATTTTAATGGTGAGAATGCAAGTTCTGAATACATAGAAAGATAATCATGAAATAAGAACAGCTAAATTCAGCTGTTTCTGGCATTCCATTTACATCTTACTAGTAACAAATAAAAGTTTGTTACCATAGTTCACCAAAGAGATATAGACCTAGTATTTTACAATTGATAAACTCACCAGCACTAGTCACAGGTAACTCAAGGAACTCTCACCTTTCTTTGCAGACCTCTTGGAACTGTTTTATCTAACTCCTGCCCACAATGATAAATAAGGCAACTGAAAGGATGAACTAACACCCTCATCTCTCCTGACATATTTTTTGTCCCCCCTCCACCCAGGACAATATATCCCAGCGAGCTTCCAAATACAGAAAACATGAACAAATAACCTAAGTACATGCTGGAATTTGTTTAGTCAAACTGATAGGTTTAGAGTTAAGCTGTTCATCCTCGTACCTGTCTCTAAACTAGATCATGTATCTTCCAACGATCAAGTTCTCCTAGACAATAGCTCCTACCCCTCAAAAATCTCACCTCAATCTTATACCGGTTGTTACTAGAATCATTGGCAGTTCAGCCATTTCCCTCTGCCATGTCAGCTACTCTATCCTTGTCTTGATTACCAGCCTGGCCCTGAAGGTAGCCTGCTAACCTTATTCAGACCGGGTAACTGGGTTGATACCTGGGCCTAGCTTAGCGTTCATGAGCCCAAGTGGTTTTCTTGAGGACCTGCCTCATCATACTATGGCTTTCTCTAAAAAAACATGGTTCTCAACCTAAGAGCCATGGCCCTCTGAGGGTTAAACGACCCTTTCACAGAGGTTGTATTTCAAATACCCTGCAACTAGATATTTACATTGTGATTTAAAACAGTATCAACCTTAAAATTATGAAGTAGAAATGAAAATGATTTTATAGTTGGGGTCATCACAAAATAAAGAACTATATTAAGGAGTCACAGTATTAGCAAAGTTGAGGACCACTGCTCTATAGCCTACACGATTCTCATCAGGAATTTGATCCCCAGAATGAAAACATCACTTCAGAGGTTGTGATGCTTCCACCTCTAGGCAGCCCATATAAGACTTCACTGCCAGCTGGCGGCGGTTCCCAAGTGAACTGTAAGCTTGACTACTTCCTAGAAACACACACCATCCTCACATGGACACACATTTTGTTCAGGCATGGTAGCAGTCACTGCTTAAGGTTACACCAGCCTGGCATCCTTTCCTCTACCAATGTTCAGGGAAAATTCAAATGTAGATGCCAGCCTGTCACTTATTACAGTGAACGGAGTAATCATCTTATAGGGTTAACCTCAAGGTGGATTTTTATATCACAGTTCCACAGGCTTTAGCTGCATTTCTACTGGATATTATTTCTAGGACTGCTATGGAGACTAAGCTGGAGCTCTTTTCTATTTTGCTGACAATTTTCTGAGATGAAATTAACAATTTATAAATGCATATACATTCTGCTTAGTTTTAGTTGATATTTGCTAAACACTGTTGTACCTTAGTAGGATTAGTGATGCTTGGGGCCTGCATTTTGTTCGTCTTATGCTGCATCCTCTGATGCAATCTCTTTTGCTTCCGAGGATATGTTCAAAACTGCACCTGAATAGAGTGCATTTTTATGCTGTTTCATTTCTCTAAACAAAATGAGATCTCAGTATGAAAAGTCAGCCCCAGTGATTTTTAGACACTAAGGAGAGAACAGGAGTTTTGACATAAACAGAAAGGAAATTGATTCTTGTCCAGGAGGATGCACCATGGATATCAGACATAAGTGAAATATCATGCAGAAGAGACTACCCTGCCAGCTGCCATCTGTTTGTCCTCATTAGAATGCCTCAGAATGACACTAGCTCAGTGCAGAGGCCGTTGATGGATATGCTTGCCTGCCTACTCCCCAGCCATACAGCACTACATGCTGCTATGGGTCACATGGGTAGAAAGCCCTGGCTCTGGCCTCTCTGGACAAACCCAGGCCTCATGGGGAAGCAGCCATAGCTAGCTACAGCACTACTCCTCCATCAAGTCCCCTCTCTCTTAGGAACCCAACATCATTTTATTGCCTGCCTGAGGCCAGCACATTAAAATTCTCTTTCTAGAGACCTGCCTGGTGTTGACTGAGAGCATAAACAGGGGGGAGTGGAAAAGCCAAAATAAATAAATATATGAAATACTCAGAAATTCAATAATTCTACCAAGATTGCACAGTCCCGTTCTCTGCTCTCTTGATGAGTAAGTTCCTAGTAGGTTTGCTGGCTTTTTCTTGTCCTTCCAGGGATGAAACTCAAAAATAGCTTTTCTGGTGCACAGGCTTGCCGATGCCCTCGGGGTTCAGGGAAGGACAAAGCCACCAGGGCTGCACTCTCAAGCTGTTCACTGAATCATCCAGGCTTTTCCTCTGCATCTAATTTGAACTCTGTTATGTATAACCTGCATATGGGCCTAAGGGCTGCTTCCTAATTCTTTATTCTTTTCCTATAACTTAATTCCTCAAACCTATGCTAAAACAGCACCATTTTAGGTATAATACCTTTTTTTTTGGTTTTTCGAGACAGGGTTTCTCTGTGTAGCCCTGGCTGTCCCGGCACTCACTTTGTAGACCAGGCTGGCCTCGAACTCAGAAATCCACCTGCCTCTGCCTCCCGAGTGCTGGGATTAAAGGCGTGCGCCACCACACCCAGCTTTAGGTATAATACCTTTAAGATTACATTTATACTACTGAACCAAGTCCTTGAGTATTCTCCATTTTTCAAAATTGTCTCAATCTATGATTAGGGTCTTATTTATTCAATCCCTTTATAAATTTGAGAGAGTCTTGATTCATTGTTGAGTATTAAGTAGAAAATTATAGATACTATGGTAATACAGAATAACGTGTTACATTGATTTACTAATAATGATAAAATACTAATGACTTTTTATTCTTTTATCCCAGAAGCCAACTGGAGGTTCTTATTAAGTATCATGTTCATTGCACAGTTTTGGATTGTCTATGTGGAAAATTGTATCTATGGCAAATAACAACAAATTAGCTTCTTCTTAAGTCCACGACTCCGTTTCTCTCACAAAATCATTTTTTTGTCACCTTTCAGCTGCAGTGGCTGTGAACTTCCACTTCCCACTACAGGGATTCAAGTTCTTCTAGCAGGTTATTGGTTATTGTATCTGTTTGTTTTCCTGATAAGAGGCCTTTTTGTCCTAAGATACCATTCTGAGTCTGGAAATGGTGGTGGTGGATATCACCAGCAGCAGAGGTAAGGGGATCTCGGAGTTTGGGGCCAACCTGGTCTACAGAGAAACTTCCAGGACAACCAGGGATATACAGAGAAATCCCTCTCAAAAGAAAGAAAGAAAGAAAGAAAAAAAGAAAGAAAGAAAGAAAGGAAGGAAGGAAGGAAGGAAGGAAGGAAGGAAGGAAGGAAGGAAGAAAGAAAGGAAGAAAGAGAGGGGGGAGAAAGAACAAAGAAGAAAAACCTTCTGCTTTGTTTAAGAAGGACCATTTGAAAATACAAATTGTCTGAAAATATAAATTGTCTAAAAATAACATTTTGTCTTTTGGTGGGAGCATGTAGTTTACTGAGGAATACTCTGGGTTCTATAATCTAAATTTCTGTGCTACCCTTGTTTGTGTTAATACACATACTTTTTTTCCTATTTTATTGGATAAATTTCAAATGTTATCCCCTCTCCTGCCCCCCATACCCTCTATTCTGTCCCTTCTCTGCCTGCTTCTATGAGGGTGTTCTGCTATGAACCCACCCACCCCTGTCTCACCACCCTGGCATTTTGCTACACTGGGGCATCAAGCCTTGAGAGGACCAAGGACCTCTCCACCCATTCTCTAACTCCTTCACTGGGGACCACATGCTCAGTCCAAGGGTTGGCTGCAAGTATCTGCTTCTGTATTTGTCAGGCTCTGGCAGAGCCTCTCAGGAGACTGCCATATCAGGCTCCTGTCAGCAAGCACTTCTTGGCATCCACAATAGTGTCTGGGTTTGGTAACTGTATATGGGCTAGATCCTCAGGTGGGGCAGTCTCTGGATGGCCTTTTCTTCAGTCTCTGTTCCACACTTTGTCTCTGTATTTCCTCCCATGAGTATTTTGTCATAAGTATTTTGTTCTTAGAAGAAGGACCGAAGCACCCACAATTTGGTCTTCCTTTTCTTGAGCTTCTTGTGGTCTGTGAGTTATATCTTGGATACTGAGCTTTTATACTAAAATCCATTTATCAGTGAGTGCATACCATGTGTGTTCTTTTATGATTGGGTTACCTCACTCAGAGTGATATTTTCTAGTTCCATCCACCCATTTGCCTAAGAATTTTATGAAGTATTGTTTTTAATAGCTGAGTAGTACTCCATTATGTAATTGTACCATATTTTCTGTATCCATTTCTCTGTTGAGGGACATCTGGGTTCTTTCCAGCTTCTGGCTATTATAAATAAGGCTGCTATGAACATAGTGGAGCATGTGTCCTTGTTATATGTTAGAGCATCTTTTGGGTATATGCCAAGGTGTGGTATAGCTGGGTCCTTGGGTAATACTATGTCCAATTTTCTGAGGAACCTCCAGACTGATTTCCAGAGTGGTTGTACCAGTTTGCAATCCCACCAACAATGGAGGAGTGTTTCTCTATCTGCTGTCACTTGAGTTTTTGATCTTGGCCATTCTGACTACTGTGAGGTGAAATCTCAGGTTTGTTTTGATTTGCAGTTCCATGACGACTAAGTATGTTGAACATTTCTTTAGGTACTTCTGGGCCATTCAGTATTCTTCAGTTGAGAATTCTTTATCCCATTTTTAATAGGGTTATTTGATTCTCGGAAGTCTAACTTCTTGAGTTCTTTGTATACATTGAATATTATCCCTCTATCAGATATAAAATTGGTAAAGATCTTTTCCCAATCTGTTGATTGCCATTTTGTCCTATTGACAGTATCCTTTGCCTTACAGAAGTTTTGCAACTTTATGAGGTCCCATTTGTCTATTATTGATCTTAGAGCATAAGCCATTGGGGTTCTGTTCAGGAAATTTTCCCCTGTGCCCATGTGTTCAAGACTCTTCCCTATTTTCTCTTCTATGAGTTTCAGTGTACTTGATTTTATGGGGAGGTCCTTGATCCACTCAGATTTGAGCTTTGTACAAGGAGATAAGAATGGATCAATTTGCATTCCTCTACATGCTGACCTCCAGTTGAATCAGCACCATTTGTTTACAATGCTGTTTTGTTTTGTTTTGTTTTTTCCAACTAGATGGTTTTAACTCCTTTGTCAAAGATCAAGTGACCATAGGTGTATGGGTTCATTTCTGGGTCTTCAATTCTATTCTACATGCCTGTTTCTGTACCAGTACCATGCAGTTTTTATCACTATCACTCTGTAATACAGCTTGAGTTCAGAGATGGTGATTCCCCAGAAGTTCTTTTATTGTTGAGAATAGTTTTCACTATCCTGGGTTTTTGTTATTCCAGATGAATTTGAGAATTGCTCTATGTCACTAGTATGTGGGGTTCCCAGATCTCGCCTAGACTAGTCTGTGTAGGTGAGAGTGTGGACTACAGAAGCTATCAGCTTCTGGGACAGGGAGAAGCCACAGAGCTACTCAGGCAGACACCGTTTTGGGTTGCAGACATCCGGACACCTTCCCTGCCAGAGAAGAGGTGTTTGCTCCACCCGGGAAGGTTTTGCTATAGAACCTGGGGGAGCTACCTAGGTTCCCTGATCCCTCCGAGAATAGTCTGAGCAGGTGAGAGTGTGGTCTACAGAAGCTAACAGCTTCTGGGACAGACCCTGTTTCAGGCCTTCATCTTCTGCCATGAGGCAGATCCGAACACCAGATATCTGTGCATCTTGCCTGTAAGAGGAGAGCTTGCCTGCAGAGAGTGCTCTAACCACTGAAACTCAGGAGAGAGCGAGTCTCCCAGGTTGGCTGATAGAGGCTAACAGAATAACAAGAGGAACAAGTTCTAACCAGAGACAACTATAACAACTAACTCCAGAGATTACCAGATGGTGAAAGGCAAATGTAAGAATCTTACTGACAGAAACCAAGACCACTCACCTTCATCAGAACCCAGCACTCCCACCTTAGCCAGTCCTGGGCACCCCAACACACCCGAAAAGCTAGATCCGGATTTAAAAGCATATCTCATGATGATGGTAGAGGACATCAAGAAGTACTTTAATAATTCACTTAAAGAAATACAGGAGAACACTGCTAAAGACTTACAAGTCCTTAAAGAAAAACAGGAAAACACAACCAAACAGGTAGAAGTCCTTAAAGAAAAACAGGAAAACACATCCAAACAGGTGATAGAAATGAACAAAACCATACAAGACCTAAAAAGGGAAGTAGACACAATAAAGAAAACCCAAAGTGAGGCAACCCTGGAGATAGAAACAATAGGAAAGAAATCTGGAACCATAGATGTGAGCATCAGCAACAGAATACATGAGATGGAAGAGAGAATTTCAGTTGCAGAAGATTCCATAGAGAACATTGACACAACAATCAAAGAAAATGTAAAATGCAAAAAGATATTAACAAAATATTCAGGAAATCCAGGACACAATGAGAAGACCAAAACCTATGGATAATAGGAGTAGATGAGAATGAAGATTTTCAACTTAAAGGGCCAGCAAATATCTTCAACAAAATTATGAAGGAAAACTTCCCAAACCTAAAGAAAGAGATGACCTGGAGGGTGTCATCCTGAGTAAGGTAACCCAATCAGAAAAGAACTCACACAATATGTACTCACTGATAAGTGGATATTAGCACAGAATCTTAGAATACCCAAGATATAAGATACAATTTGCTAAACACATGAAACTCAAGAAGAACAAAGACCAAAGTGTAGACACTTCTTAGAATTGGAAACAAAACACCTGTGGAAGGAGATTCAGAGACAAAGATTGGACCTGAGATGAAAGGATGGACTATCTAGAGACTGCCATATCCAGGGATCCATCCCATAATCAGCTTCCAAACGCTGACACCATTGCATACACTAGCAAGCATTTGCTGAAAGGACCCAGATATAGCTGTCTCTTATGAGACTATGCCGGGGCCTAACAAACACAGAAGTGGATGCTCACAGTCAGCTATTGGATGGATCACAGGGCCCCAAATGGAGGAGCTAGAGAGGGTAACCAAGGAGTTATAGGGATCTGCAACCCTATAGGTGGAACAACAATATGAACTAACCAGTACCCCCTGGAGCTCGAGTCTCTACCTACATATGTATCAGAAGATGGCCTAGTCAGCCATCAGTGGAAAGAGAGGCCCATTGGTCGTGCAAAGTTTATATGAGGGGAATGCCAGGGCCAAGAAGTGGGAGTGGGTGGTTGGGGGAGTGGGTGAGGGAGCATGTGGGGGACTTTTGGTATAGCGTTGGAAATGTAATGAAATAAATACCAAAGAAAGAAAGAAAGAAAGAAAGAAAGAAAGAAAGAAAGAAAGAAAGAAAGAAAGAAAGAAAGAAAGAAAGAAAGAGATGCCTATGCACATACAAGAAGCCTACAGAACTCAAAATAGAGTGGACCAGAAAAGAAATTCCACCTGACACATAATAAGCAGAACAACAAATGCACTAAATAAAGATAGAATATTAAAAGCAGTAAGGGAAAAAGGTCAAGTAACATATAAAGGAAAGCCTATCAAAATTACACCAGATTTTTCACCAGAGACAATGAAAGACAGAAGATCCTGGACAGATGTTATACATACACCAAGAGAACACATATGTCAGCCCAGGATACTGTACCCAGCCAAACTTTCAATTACCATAGATGGAGAAATCAAAGTATTCCACGACCAAACCAAATTCACACATTATCTTTCCACGAATCCAGCCCTTCAAAGGATAATAACAGGAAAAAAAAAATAAAACTATACAAGGATGGAAATCATGCCCTAGAAAAAGCAAGAAAGTAATCCTTCAACAAACCTAAAAGAAGACAGCCACAAGAACAGAATGCGAACTCTAACAACAAAAATAATAGGAAGCAACAATTACTTTTCCTTAATATCAATGGACTCAATTCCCCAATAAAAAGACATAGACTAACAGACTGGCTACACAAACAGAACCTAACATTTTGCTGCTTACAAGAAACCCATCTCAGGGTAAAAGACAGACACTACCTCAGAATGAAAGGCTGGAAAACAATTTTCCAAGCAAATGGTCTGAAGAAACAAGCTGGAGTAGCCATTCTAATATCTAATAAAATTACTTCCAACCCAACGTTATCAAAAAAGACAAGGAGGAGCACTTCATACTCATCAAAGGTAAAATCTTCCAAGAGGAACTCTCAATTCTGAATATCTATGCTCCAAATACAAGGGCAGCCACATTCATTAAAGAAACTTTAGTAAAGCTCAAAGCACACATTGCACCTCACACTATAATAGTGAGAGACTTCAACACACCACTTTCATCAATGGACAGATTGTGGAAACAGAAACTAAACAGGGACACAGTAAAACTAACAGAAGTTATGAAACAAATGGATTTAACAGATATCTACAGAACATTTTATCTTAAAACAAAAGGATATACTTCTTCTCAGCACCTCATGGTACATTGTCCAAAACTGAACATATAATTAGTCACAAAACAGGCCACAACAGATACAAAAATAGTGAAATTGTCCCATGCATCCTATCAGATCACCATGGACTAAGGCTGATTTTCAATAACAACATAAATAATAGAAAGCCAACATTCACGTGGAAACTGAACAACACTCTTCTCAATAATACCTTGGTCAAGGAAGGAATAAAGAAAGAAATTAAAGACTTTTTAGAATTTAATGAAAATGAAGCCACAACATACCCAAACTTATGGGATGCAATGAAAGCATTTCTAAGAGGAAAACTCATATCCCTGAGTGCCTCCAAAAGAAACTAACAGTCTGACAGCACACCTAGAAGCTGTAGAAGGAAAGGAAGCAAATTCACCCAAGAGGAGTAGATGGCAGGAAATAATCAACCAAGTGGAAACAAAAAGAACTATTCAAAGAATCAACCAAACCAGGAGCTGGTTCTTTGAGAAAATCAACAAGAGAGATAAACCCTTAGCCAGACTAACTAGAGGGCACAGGAACCGTATCCGAATTCACAAAAACAGAAATGAAAAAGGAGACATAAAAAGAGATCCTGAGGAAATACAAAACATCATCAGATCCTACTAAAAAGGCTATACTCACCAAAACTGGAAAACCTGGATGAAATGGACAACTTCGTAGACAGATACGAGGTACCAAAGTCAAGTCAGGATCAGATTAACAATCTTAACAGTCTATTTTCCCAAAGAAATAGAAGAAGTCATTAATAGTCTCCCAAATGAAAAAAGCCCAGGACCAGATGGGTTTAGTGCAGAGTTCTATCAGACCTTCAAGGAAGACCAAATTCCAACTCTCCTCAAACTATTCCACAAAATAGAAACAGAAGGTACTCTACCCAATTCATTCTATGAAGCCACAATTACTCTGATACCTAAACCACACAAAGATCCAACAAAGTAAGAGATCTTGAGACCAATTTCCCTTATGAATATTAATGCAAAAATAGTCAATGAAATCCTTGCAAACCAAATCCAAGAACACATCAAAACGATCATTCGTCATAACCAAGTAGGCTTCATCACAGGGATGCAGGGGTGGTTTAATATACGGAAATCCATCAACGTAATCCAATATATAAACAAACTCAACAAAAATCACATGATTATCTCCTTAGATGGGGAGAGAGCATTTGACAAAATCCAACACCCATTCATGATAAAAGTCATGGAAAGATCAGGAATTCAAGGCCCACACATAAACAGAATAAAAGCAATATACAGCAAACCAGTAGCCAACATCAATCTAAATGGAGAGAAGCTGGAAGCAATCCTACTAAAATCAGGGACTAGACAAGGCTGTCCACTCTCTCCCTACCTATTCAATATAGTACTTGAAGTCCTAGCCAGAGCAATTCGACAACAAAAGGAAATCAAGGGATACAAATTGGAAAGGAAGAAGTCAAAATATCACTTTTTGCAGATGATATGATAGTATATATAAGTGACCCTAAAAATTTCACCAGAGAACTCCTAAGCCTGATAAACAGCTTCAGTGAAGTATCTGGATATAAAATTAAGTCAAACAAATCAGTGGCCTTTCTCTACACAAAGAATAAACAGGCTGAGAAAGAAATTAGGGAAACAACACCCTTCTCAATAGTCACAAATAATATAAAAAACTTGGTGTGACTCTAACTAAGGAATTGAAAGATCTCTATGACAATAACTTTAAGTCTGTGTAGAAAAAAATTGAAGAAGATCTCAGAAGATGGAAAGATCTCCCATGCTCATGGATTGGCAGGATTAATATAGTAAAAATAGCTATCCTGCCAAAAGCAAAAGATTCAATGCAATCCCCATCAAAATTACAACTCAATTCTTGACTGAGTTAGGACAATTTGCAAATTCATCTGAAAAAAAAAAAAAAACCTAGGATAGCAAAAACTATTCTCAACAAGAAAGGAACCTCTGGGGTAATCACCATGCCTGACCTAAAGCTGTACTACAGAGCAATTGTGATAAAAACTGCATGGTACTGGTACAGTGACAAACAGGTAGATCAATGGAATAGAATTGAAGACCCAGAAATGAACCCACCTATGGTCACTTGATCTTTGACAAGGGAGATAAAACCATCCAGTGGGGGGAAAAACAGCATTTTTAGCAATTGGTTTTGGCACAACTGGTCGTTATCATGTAGAAGACAGCAAATTGACCCTTTCTTATCTCTTTGTACAAAGCTCAAGTCTAAGTGGATTAAAGAATTCCACATTAAACCAGAGACACTGAAATTTATAGAGGAGAAAATGGGGAAAAGCCTCGAAGATATGGGCACAGGGGGGAAATTCCCAAACATAATAGCAATGGTCTGTTCTGTAGGATCAAGAATTGACAAATGGGACCTCATAAAATTGCAAAGCTTCTGTAGGACAAAAGATACTGTCAATAAGATAAAAAGACCACTAACAGATTGGGAAAGTATTTTTACCAATCCTTAATCTGATGGGGACTAATATCCAATGTATACAAAGAGCTCAAGAAGCTGAACTCCAGAAGTTCAAATAACCCCATTAAAAATGGGGTACAGAGCTAAACAAATAATTTTCAAATGAGGAATACCAAAGGGTTGAGAAGCACCTGAAAAAATGTTCAACATCCTTAATCATCAGGGAAATGCAAATCAAAACAACCCTGAGATTCCACCTCACACCAGTCAGAATGGCTAGGATCAAAAATTCATGTGACAGCAGATGCTGTTGGGGATGTGGAGAAAGAGGAACACTTCTCTATTGTTGGTGGGATTGCAAGCTTGTACAACCACTCTGGAAATCAGTCTGGCAGTTCCTCAGAAAACTGGACATCGTACTACCCAGTAGATCCAGCAATTCCTCTCCTGGGCATATACCCAGAAGATGTTCCAACTGGTAAGAAGGACACATGCTCCATTATGTTCATAGCAGCCTTATTTATAATAGCCAGAAGCTGGAAAGAACCCAGATGCCCCTCAACACAGGAATGGATACAGAAAATGTGGTACATTTACACAATAGAGTACTACTTAGCTATTAAAAACAATTAATTTATGAAATTCTTGAGCAAATGGATGTATCTGGAGGATAGCATCCTGAGTGAGGTAACCAAATCAGAAAAGAAGTGACTTGATATGCACTCACTGATAAGTGGACATTAGCCCAGAAACCGAGAATACCCAAGATACAACTTCCAAAACACAAGAAAATCAAGAAGGAAGACCAACGTGTGGATACTTCATTCCTCCCTAGAATAGGGAATAAAATATCCATGTAAGGAGTTGCAGAGACAAAGTTTGGAGCTAAGATGAAAGGATGGACCATCCAGAGAATGCTTCACCCAGGGGTTCATCCCATAATCAGCAACCAAACACAGACACTATTGCATACGCCAGCAAGATTTTGCTGAAAGGACCCTAATATAGCTGTCTCCTGTGAGGCTTTGCCAGTGCCTGGCAAATAGAGAAGAAGATGCTCACAGTCATCTATAGGATGGAACACAGGGCCCCCAATGTAGGAGCTAGAGAAAGTACCTAAGAGCTGAAGGGGTCTGCAACCCTATAGGTGGAACAACAATATGAACTAATCCATACCCCTAGAGCTCGTTTCTCTAGCTGCATATGTAGCAGAAGATGGCCTAGTTGGCCATCATTGGGAAGAGAACCCCCTTGGTCTAGCAAACTTTATAAGCCCCAATACAGGGGAAAGCCAGGGCCAAGAGGTGGGAGTGAGTGGGTAGGGAAGCAGGGCAGGAGAAGGGTATAGGGAACTTTTAGGATAGCATTTGAAATGTAAATGAAGAAAATATCTAATAAAAAAAATCCTAAAAAAAAAAAAACTGTAGTCACTAAAGTTGCAACTTTCAGAGGATACCCACTGCGGCCTCCTGGTTTGTGGAGCTGTGAGCTTTCCTTTCCATACAATTTTGAAACCACAAACTAGCTACTCCTACCCAGTCACTGAACCTTTCCAGCCACATAGAATTAAAATCTTTCTGAAATGTTAACCAAAATAAAAGTTTAAACCATTAAGTTGTTTCTATCAGATATTTTGACACAGTGACCCAATCATTTGCACTCTTATCAGCTATTCTCAACTTGCTAATAGCTTAAAGACAAGAAAGACAGAAAGGCTCAATGTAATTAGACAATGCAACAAGCTCTGCTTTCTGAAATAAATTCACCCTGTAATATGTTTGGTCTATTCCAGGGTTTTGTACAGATCCTTCAGCACTGGATTTGATTGCTCCCAGACACTTTGAGCTGGCTATAGGCTCCTACTCTCAGAATTACTCTCAGAGCATCTTCTACCTGGTTTCCCAAATCAGAAATACCCAGTTAACTGCCTTTGTTCTGCTCATCGTTCACTTTCAAAGTGTAGCTATCCTATTTAGCATTAACTGTCAATTTGACAGAGCATAGGGTCACTGGAAAAAAACAAGTCTCACTTGAGTAATTGTCTTCATCATGTTGGTCTGTGAGCATGCCTGTGATGGGTTTTCTTGGTTGGTAATTGATGTATGAGAACCCAGCCTACTGTGTGTGATAACAATTTCCTGCACAAATGGTTCTACTTGTAGAAGGAAGCTAAGGAGTGACCAGCAAGCAGTGTTCCTCCATGACTCCTCCCTGGAACTCCTGCCCTGATTTTCCCCCAATGAGGTGGGGGGAATCTCCAGGTTCTTGTCATCTCCCTTTTATAAAATTACTGATAGCTAAGTCCCAATTCAGTATAAGCACAGTGTATAACACAAGTGCAGGGGACATAAATGGACATTGATCATGGCCTCGACTTGTAGAGTGAAGTGTCCTGGAACAGCTATGGTTATCTTCTCTGAGCAACATTATTTTATATTGAATATTGGCTTATCTGTGTTTCTTAAAGACCATATTTACCAGCTTCTGGCTATTATAAATAAGGCTGCTATGAACATAGTGGAGCATGTGTCCTTATTACCTGTTAGAGCATCTTCTGGGTACATGCCAGTACCCAGTAGTATTGCTGGATTGTAGTACTATGCCCCATTTTCTGAGGAACCACCAAACTGATTTCCAGAGTGGTTGTCCCAGCTTACAATTCCACCAGCAGTGGAAGAATATTCCTCTTTCTCCACATCCTCGCCAGAAACTGTTGTCATCTGAGTTTTTTATCTTAGCCCTTCTGACTGGTGTGAGGTGGAATCTCAGGGTTATTTTGATTTGCATTTCCCTGATGACTAAGGATGTTGAACATTTTTAAGTGTTTCTGAGCTATTCAGTATTCCTCAGTCGAGAACCCAGATGTCCCTCAATAGAGAAATGGATACAGAAAATGTGGTACATATATATACGATAGAGTACTACACAGCTATGAAAAATAATGAATTTATGAAATTCTTAGACAAATTGATAGATCTGAAGTATCCTGACTGAGATAACCCAATCACAAAAGAACACACATGATATGCACTCATTGATAAGTGGATATTAGCCCAGAAGCTTGTAATACCCAAGATACAATTCATAAAACACATGAAACTCAAGAAGAAGGAAGACCAAAGTGTGGATACTTCAATCCTTCTTAGAAAGGGGAACAAAATACCCAGGGGAGGAGTTACAGCGACAAAGTGTGGAGCAGAGACTGAAGGATGGACCATCCAGAGACTGCCCACCCTGGGAATCCATCCCATATACCATCACTATCCCAGACACTTTTCTGGATGCCAACAAGTGGTTGTGGGCAGAAGCCTGATATAGCTATCTCAGAAGAAGCTTCACCAGTGCCTGACAAATACAGAGGTGGCTCCTCAAAGCCTACCATTAGACTGAGCACAGGGTCCCCAGTGAAGGAGCTAGAGAAAGGACCCAAGGAGCTTAATGTGTTTTCAGCCCCATAGGAGGAACAACAATATGAACTAACCGATACCCCCAGAGCTCCCAGGGACTAAATCACCAACCAAAGAGTACACATAGTAGGGCTCATGGTTCTAGCTGCATATGTAGCAGAGGATGGCCTAGTCATTCATCAATGGAAGGAGAGGCCCTTGGTTCTGTGAAGGTTCTATGCCCCAGTATAGGGGAAGGCCAGGCGGGTGTGGGTGGGTTGGGGAGCAGGGGGAGGAGGGAAGGGATGGGGGTTTTTGTCGGGGAAACCAGGAAAGGGGTTAAAATTAAAAAAAAAAAAAGGGCCTTATTTACTACTCCTATATCAACCTTGTTCTGACATCTTCCAGATTCATCCTTGTACCTGTCTTCCTATATGGTTAAGGATCTTGAAAATGAAAGTCGGGTACTTAGTATCTTCGTATCCCATCATCTTCGCTCAATGCTTAGCATCTTCACACCCTGTCATTTTCACTCAATTCTGGGGAAAAGATGAGACAATTCAACTGAATTATGAAAGATTTTAATGTATACCATCAAATAACACAGACTAGATAGGAACATATATGACATTACAGTGCTACTCCCAATGGAAGCTGAACTGTACTGAAATGGAAGCACATGAAAATCAGGGTGCAAGAGCTCACAAAATGTCACCAAACTGGTGGTCAAATAAAAATATGGACATCATAACATCATAAGAACATCCCATGAGAGCAACTTTACTCCTTGCGAAGCTGAGCCCACCTGAGTATGTATGCAACCTCAGCTTTGGGCTTTTTGACTTGTATTATTTTTGTTTCCCTAGTACCCCATATTTATTTATTTATTTATTTATTGTGGCTTTTTTAAGATTTATTTATTATTATAAACAAGTATACTGTTGCTGCCTTCAGACACACCAGAAGGGGACATCAGATCTCATAATGGGTGGTTGTGAGCCACTTGTGGTTGCTGGGATTTGAACTCAGAACCTCTGGAAGACCAGTCAGTGTTCTTACCCACTGAGCCATTTCACCAGCCCTTCATCTGTGTTCTTATTAGGGACTCTGCTGGTCCCAACAAACACTTGTGGAGACAAGGAAGGATGGCTTGTTTAGCTGCAGTCTGCCACAAAGCACAGCTTTGCTGCACGACAGTCACTCTGACCAGGATCTGGAGCACCAGTTTTACTACATCACGTTTATTTTAGGTTGTTAGACCTGCCCAGGGACAGCAAATGCACAACTCTGAGGGGTCTTTCAGGACAAGGACTGTCCCTCATTACAGAGCACAGAGGTTTCAGACAAAATTAATGCTGGAGCAAGAAAGTTCTTTTTAGTTTTCTTTTCATAAAAATGTGGATTTAAACAGGCCACATAAACTTTGATCTTCTACTGAGGTAAATGTTAAAAGGGTTTCTCCTGGTCCTTCTCTGCAGAAACAATGGGCTCTTCTGTCTGGACAATGAAGCTCCATGTCTCCTGGAGAGAAAGAACCCAAGTTCCAAAGGAATCACCTCTGAAGGTCACCATTCTGTAACCCTGTGCCCGGAGGTAGAAAGGGATGAGAGCTAACCAGGACGCGGTGAGAGCTGGCAACGTCGGGCTTAGGTTGTGACACAGGGCGGCACTGGCTGACGTCCAAGGCTATGTTTCCTGATATGGTAGGCTCTTTATAAGAGAGCAGGGAATGGAGCATCTCCAGTGGGTGACAGGGCAGAAGAGCCTGAGACAGGTCCTTATTTAGAGGCGGCTTGCTGGAGGCCCAAGGCTCCTGAGTTGACGCCTGATCTTTATGTCATCTCTACTCTCTCTTTTCCATTCCCCTAGATCAACCCAGGCCCCAGAGTTGTTTCTTTTAATTCAGTCAAGAGTTGGTTTTGAAAAGGACCAATACTAAAAGTAGTAAACTTTAAGAACTAAAGTACTAGCTTACAAATGTAAGGTGTCTAGAGAGGCCTCTCATCCCAAGGTAAGTGCAGTACTGTGGTGTCATTTGACAGACTCAGTCTGATACCACAGGTACAGAGGGTGCTCTTACACTCCAGTCCCTTCCCCACTGCTCTGTGCATGGAGTTAGGCACTTTCAGGATCAGTGCCTTGATCCTGAAGGGTTTTTTTTTTTCTTGTTATTTTTCTTTTTTTTTCCCCCACATTTTTTATTAGATATTTTCTTCATTTACATTTCAAATGCTATCCCAAAAGTCCCCTCTACCCTCCTCCCACCCTGCTCCATTAACCACTCACTCCCACTTCTTGGCCCTGGCATTCCCCTATACTGGGGCTTATAAAGTTTGCTAGATCAAGGGGTCTCTCTTCCCAATGATGGCCAACTAGGCCATCTTCTGATACATATGCAGCTAGAGAAATGAGCTCTGGGGGTATGGATTAGTTCATATTGTTGTTCCACCTATAAGGTTGCAGTCCCCTTCAGCTCTTAGGTACTTTCCCTAGCTCCTACATTGGGGGTCCTGTGTTCCATCCTATAGATGACTGTGGGCATCCACTCTGTATTTGCCAGGCACCGGCAAAGCCTCACAGGAGACAGCTATATAAGGGTCCCTTCAGCAAAATTTTGCTGACATATGCAATAGTGTGCATTTGGTGGTTGATTATGGGATGGACCCCCAGGTGGTGCATTCTCTGGATGGTCCATCCTTTCGTCTTAGCTGCAAACTTTGTCTCTGCAACTCCTTACATAGATATTTTATTTCCTATTCTAGGGAGGAATGAAGTATCCACACATTGGTCTTCCTTCTTGATTTTCTTGTGTTTTGGAAGTTGTATCTTGGGTATTCAAGGTTTCTGGGCTAATATCCACTTATCAGTGAGTGTATATCAAGTGACTTCTTTTGTGATTGGGTTACCTCACTTAGGATGATATCCTCCAGATACATTCATTTGCCCAAGAATTTCTGTAGGGCAAAATATACTGTCAACAAGATAAAAAGGCCACTTACAGATTGGGAAAGAAGTTTTACAAATCCTTAATCTGATAGGGGACTAATATCCAATGTATACAAAGAACTCAAGAAGCTGAACCCCAGAAGTTCAAATAACCCCATTAAAAATGGGGTACAGTGCTAAACAAAGAATTCTCAAATGAGGAATATCAAAGGGCTGAGAAGCACTTGAAAAAATGTTAAACTTCCATAATCATCAGGGAAATGCAAATCAAAACAACCCTAAGATTCCACCTCACACCAGTCAGAATGGCTAGGATCAAAAATTCATGTGACAGCAGATGCTGTTGGGAATGTGGAGAAAGAGAAACACTCCTCCATTGCTGGTGGGATTGCAAGCTTATACAACCACTCTGGAAATCAGTCTGGCGGTTCCTCAGAAAACTGGACATAGTACTACTGGTAGATCCAGCAATTCCTCTCTTGGGCATATACCCAGAAGATGTTCCAACTGGTAATAAGGACACATGCTCCACTATGTTCATAGCAGCCCTATTTATAATAGCCAGAAGCTGGAAAGAACCCAGATGTCCCTCAACATAGGAATGGATACAGAAGACATGGTACATTTACACAATGGAGTAGTACCCCATATTTATACAGAGACTTCCTGGACACAACCGGACATGAAATGTCTTTTCAAAATCTGTCTTTGTGCATCTCTATCAAGTGCTTACTTTACTATTGTCACACATTTTATGAAAGTCCTGGAAGTATATAGTACAGATTACATTCACTTCTCTGTACCCTCCTTGCCTCTTTTGTTATCAATCAAGGTCCGTGAGTTCCACAAGAGCTTGGAATTGACTCCTGCAGCTGTTGAGGTGGCTCCTCCAGCTAACCAGAAAGCACAATCGTTTCCAAAGGTGATTGCAATGACTCACACTTTTAATGGGTCTCATGTCTAACCTCCCCAGCATACGTTATTATATCCACTCCTCTTACTCTAGGGAAGAACGATTATGACTAAGAAGCTCCACTACTTGTGTGGTGGAAACACTACATACCCAACTTCTAACAGTACCTATTCATCCTTCTCTGAGATATCAATTTTATAGTGTCCAAAATCCAATTTCAGGAATCTGGGCCCTGCCTTTTTGGTCCATAGTTCATGAGAGATGATAGCATGCCTGAGTCTCATTCTCCAATAGAAGCTTGAGTTTTGTAGTGAAATTAATAACTTGCTTCCTGCCTTGAAGTCAGAGAATTATGTTCATCCTGTCAGCCCTCAATGGTCTTTTTCCCCTAGGGCAGAAAATAAACACCCTCCTCCAGGGTAATTAGGGGGCTTGGTCTTGCATTAGGCTCCCAGGTGCTGGAGAAGCATGGGAGATGAGGTCTGGAGGCATCTGGAAAGAAGGTGGTTGAACAGAGCCAAGTTGTATTCGACAGCCAGAAATCTCAAAGTTTCTTCTCAGCAGGATATTCCTTCCTCCATGGAAACTCACCGGAAGTGCATTACCTATCTTGTTCACAGTCTGTTTCCAGAAGCCACTAAGTGAAGGTAACATTTTACCCTGCTGGTTTTATTTCTTACCTAGCCTGTCCTCCATCAGGGCTCACAAAATGCTGCCATACAATTACAGCAATCTGACAGGCACTTCACAATTTCCCAGAGCTCTTAAGTAGGCTTACTTCCTCTGCTCTTTTCATTTTCCAAAGTGTAATTGGAGTGAGTCAGTCTCCTATTGCCTCCAATTTCCAGAGTACCCTCCTTAAGGAGAACGAAGGCAAGCATGGCTTCAGCCTCCTTACAAATTTATAGTTGGGGACCAACAGGCATGCATGCTTTGTGCCTTTTCAGCTTCTATTATGCTCTAGTCAATTCAATCCTGGCTTATAACTTAAGATTTCACTCTCATAATCAAAGTCCCTCTTCTTTGTCCCAGTTCATGCAAAACCAGCACCAACCAGTTGTCCTGTCAGCCCAGCAGCATTCCTTCCCAAACCCCTCCCCTATCATTCTCTGAACTTTCAATTTATGCAATGTGTTTTCATTGTTGCCAAAAACCTTTCAGGTTCTTTTTTTCTATAACTTTTCTTATATAGTCCTCCTTTAACTTTTTTTCAGCCAGAAATAGTGGTTTATAACTGTAATGCTAACACTTGGGAGAATGAGTCGAAAAAATTGTTTTGAGTTTAATGCCAGCCTTTGCTATGTAGAGAGTTCCAGGATAGCCAGGGCTACAAAGCATGACCCTGTACCAGAAAACTAAAAGAAAAATTATATGTACATACAATTATACATATGTACAAATATACATATATATTTAGACATATATATACATATATTCATGCATATATGCAGACATGCACACATGCATACATACATATGTACACACATGCATGCACACATATAATGAGTCCTGATATACAGAGTCACTGTCTTTCTGGCATATTGTTCTCCAGTGTACATTAATGCCTATTTATCCCTCCCAGGGACTCCTCTATCTTCTTAGAAAATGTTGGCATATACAAGCTGTGCTCTGTGCTCAGACTGGAAATGGTTATACAGGATGTTTTCTGGTAACAAGAATTTAGAGGCTTTAGCCAGCAGAACCACCTGATGATAGGAAAACCCCTAACTGTGTTCTAAAAAAAACAAGCCCACTGGATGTGCATATGTTACACACACACACACACATATGCTATATGTGTATACATATATGTGTGTATATATACACATATGTATGTGTATGTATATGTACATATGTGTGTGTGTTTGTATTTTTTTCTGCTGATTCAAATTTAGCATTCAAGGATGAATCTCACTTTCCCACAAAGATATTTATGCTACCCTAGAAACTTCAAGAATAGATAACTCCCTCAACTTTCAATCTAAAGGTATTTCTGTATGACTTACCTACTTACAGTTGTTACTAACATTATCCACTATATGAAACCCTGAAATTCATATAAAGAAGCTCAAAAAATTATCAGTGTTGCAGAAGAACAGATGGCTCATCACTGTGCCTTGCAGGATGTATGCAGACTGTAACTCCACTGTTAACAGAGTGCAGTTGGCACTGTGATTCCTAGTGAAGGGTACCTATCCAAGGTTAAGGAAAGCTTTGCTGGGCAAAACACATAAGGATCTAGATAGAGTTAGTTAGTACAGGAAATTGTGTCCTGTACTGAGTTCAAGGCTACTCCCGAACTTCTGTTCTATTATATTTAGTGTATATTGTTTTATGTTGGTCTTTGATCCACATGGACTTGGGGTTTGTGCAGGGTGATAAATATGGATCCATTGCCTCCTTTTCCATGCAGACATCCAATTAAACCAGCAGCATTTGCTGAAGATGCTCTCCCTTTTCCATAATATGGTTTGTCAAAACTCAAGTGTCTGTGGGTGTATGAGCTTATTTCCATGTCTTTTATTTGATTCCATTGATCAACTTATCTGTTTCTCTACCAATACATTTAGTTTTATTACTATTGCTCTGTAGTATGGCTTGAAATCAGGGGATGGTGATACCTCCAGAAGTTCTTTTATTGTTCAAAATTGTTTTAGCTATTCTGGAGTTTTGGTTTTTACATATAAAGTTGAGAATTGTTTTCAAGATCTATAAAGAATTGTGTTGTAATTTTAATGGGAATTACATTGATTTTGTAGAATGCTTTTGGTAAGATAGCTGTTTTCACGATGCTAATCTGACTGATCCATGAGCATGAAAGATTTTTCCATCTTCTGATGTATTCATCAATTTCTTTCTTCAGAGACTTGAAGTTCTTGTCATACAGGCCTTTCACTTGCTTTGTTAGAGTTACACTAAGATATTTTATTTGTGGCTATTGTGAAGGGTGTTCTCTCCCTAACTTCTTTCTCAGCCCATTTATCATTCATATAAAGTAGGGCTACTAACAGTTTGGGGTGTTTTGCTTTGTTTTGTTTTGTTTTGTTTTGTTCTGTTTTGTTTTGTTTTGTTTCTTTAGTTAACTTCGTATCCAGCCACTTTGCTGAAGGAGTTTATCAGCTGTAGGAGTTCTCTGGTAGAATTTTGAGAGTCCCTATGTATACAATCATATCATCTAGGAATAGTGATACTTTTGACTTTTTCATTTCCAATTTGTATCCCCTTGATCTCCTTTAGTAGTCTTATTGCTCTACCTTATTACTTGGGTCCATTTGCTTGAAAAAGCTTTTTCTGCTCTTTCCTCTGAGATAATATCTATCTTTGTGACTGAGATGTATTTTCTAAATTGTTATTCGGCAGAATGATGGAATCTGTTTATTCATCCATTCTGTTAGCCTGTGTCTTTTTATTGGGTAATTCAGGCCATTGATGTTGAGAGATATTCATGACCAAAGATTGTTAATTCCTGTTAATTTGATGGTGGTGGTGGCAGCATGTATCTGAAGGGGTGCTTGGAGTTTTCCTTCTATTATCTACTGTAGAGCTGGGTTAGTGAAAAGATATTGTTTAATCTTGGTTTTGTCATAGAATATCTTGTTATCTCCATCTGATCCACAGTTTTGCTCATTATAGTATTCTTATATGACATCTGTGGTCTCTTAAGGTCTGCAAGACATCTACCTAGGCTCTTCTAGCTTTTAGAGTCTTTATTGAGAAGTTGGCTATTATTCTGCTAAGTATGCCTTTATATGTTACTTGGCCTTTTTCACTTGCAGATTCTAATATTTCCTTTGTTATGTATATTTCGTGTTTTGATTATTATGTGGCAGGAGGATCTTCTTCTGGTTCATTCTATTTGTCATTCTGTAAGTTTCTTGTTTGTTTATATCTCTTTATTTAGGTTAGGAAAATCATCTATGATTCTCTTGAAGATAATTTCTAGGCCTTTGAGCTGGGGATCTTCTTCTTCTTTCTTACTGTTTTAGGTTTGGCCTTTCCATGGTGTCCAAATTTTCCTGGATGTTTTATGTTAAAGAGGTTTTAGATTTTGCATTTTCTCTGACTGATGTATTGATTCATTCCATCTTATCTTCTTTGCTTGAAATTCTTTCTTCTGTTTCTTGTATTCTGTTGATGATGCTTGTGTCTGTAGTTTCTGTTATCTTTCTTAGTGTTTTAAATTATTATTTTCATTGCCTCAGTTTGTGTTTTCTTTGTTTCTTCTATTATTATTTTATTTCAGTTCTTGGACAGTTTTATTCATATCTTTCACCTGTTTGGATGTATTTTTCTGTATTTCTTTAAGGGATGTATTCATTTATTTCTTAAAAGCATGTATCATCTTTATAAAATTGGATTTCAGATAATCTTCTTCTGCTTCCAATGTTTTTGTGCTATTTAGAACTTGCTGTAGAAGGATAACTGGGCTCTAGTGTTGTCATACTGCCCTGGCTCTTGTTGGTTGTGTTCTTATGCTGTCCTTTAGCCATCTGCTGTTCCCTGTGTTGACTGATTATCCTGATGCTACCATGACTTAATGGGAAGGTAGGGTTAACCCTGGGCCAGACAGTGGTGGTGAGGAGACCCAAATCTTCTGGCTACATTTCAGATGGACCCAACTGCCAAGGGACTGGTAGGTAGCACAGTGTTCCAAGCTTGTTCTTGGGCACCCTGCAGGCCTCCCCAGGGAAGCAGGATGATCTTGGGGTCCCCCAAGGCTTCTCATGATGACAGAGCAAGCTAGTACCAGACAATGGAGGTAATGCATACAACCCAACTCTCACCTGATCTTGATAATAGAAATGTAAATATCAAATGTAAAGTTCATTTTGAAGATTGGGGGGGGGGGGTGAGGGTGCTTCGAGACAGGGTTTCTCTGTGTAGCTCTGGCTGTCCTGAAACTATTCTGTAGACCAGGCTGGCTTTATACTCAGAAATCCGCCTGCCTCTGCCTCCCAAATACTAGAATTAAAGGCATGCACCACCACTGCCCAGCCTTTGAAGACTTTTTAAATCTAATTATTTATCTAGTTATTTAATTATGATGTGTATATGTAAGTGTCTGCATATGTGTATGAGCACATTGTGACATGTATATGTGAGTGTCTACATATGTGTATGGGCATCGTGTACATACCTGTTACACACAGAGGCCAGAAGACAGCTTCAGTTCTACTGTAACTAGAAATACAAGGAGATATGAACTACCGTGTAGGTTCTGGCAAAGGAACTCAGGTCCTTTGCAAAGGACAGAAAGTGGTTTTAATCACTGCACCATTTGTTCATTCCAAGAAGAGATGCTTTGGCATGTGCCTCAGACCCTCTGGGTCCCTTGTCTGCGTGGAATGAGTCTCTGGTGCAAGTGGGCAAGGAGTCGGCGGGAACTGACAGACAGACTCGACACAAGGAAGTGTGGATCTGAATGTAATTTGTCAAATCGAGCATCAAAATTTTTATACAGAAGAAAATAGGGAAGTTTGGTGACACACCTGCAAGGTACAAAGAGGTTACTGGATTCTTACACAAGACAAAGGAAGACAAATATGGAAGAACTGGCAGGAACCAACTGGAGTAAAACTCAGTGTTAACAACTGGGATCAAAAACAGCTCCACCTAAGGTCCACTCAATCTTAGAAGCCAGGGACAAGGGCTTCATGCCCTTGCCATAGATCCTACTCTAGTCTATTGTGTAGTCCACCTTCCCCCTAGGCCATTGTAAATACTTGTTTGTGTATGGGTGTAACTCAGCTACCTATAGGTCTAAGTATCTACTTCCTCTTTAGGTAACAAACTTCCTTCTTCCTAGATAATGGTTAATTTCTGTGTAGGGCAGTGACTTAGCTATCCATGCCCAAGGTCAGATCAGGACTGCCTAGAATCTAACTTAGCTATATGTCAAAATATCAATCCTTAGGAGCACTTGTAATAAAGCAATATTAAGGGAAAGCACACAGATCTGTTTACCAACTAAAGCAAGGACATTGGAGCATTCTTTTTTTTTTAATTAGGTATTTATTTCATTTAAAGTTCCAATGCTATCCCAAAAGTCCCCCACACGCTCCCCCACCCACTTCCCCCCACCCACTCCCACTTCTTGGCCCTGGCATTCCCCCGTACTGAGGAATATAAAGTTTGCATGACCAATGGGCCTCTCTTTCCACTGATGGCTGACTAGGCCATCTTCTGATACATATGCAGCTAGAGAAACGAGCTCCAGGGGGTACTGGTTAGTTCATATTGTTGTTTCACCTTTAGGGTTGCAGATCCCTTTAGCTCCTTGGGTACCTTCTCTAGCTCCTCCATTGGGGGCCCTGTGATTCATCCAATAGCTGACTGTGAGCATCTACTTCTGTGTTTGCTAGGTCCCGGCATAGTCTCACAAGAGACAGCTCTATCTGAGTCCTTTCAGCAAAATCTTGCTAGTGTATGCAATGGTGTCAGCTGATTATGGGATGGATCCCCGGATATGGCAGTTTCTAGATGGTCCATTCTTTTGTCTCAGCTCCAAACTTTGTCTCTGTAACTCCTTCTATGGGTGTTTGGTTCCCAATTCTAAGAAGGGGCAAATTGTCCACACTTTGGTCTTCGTTCTTCTTGAGTTTCCTGTGTTTTGAAAATTGTATCTTATATCTTGGGTATTCTAAGTTTCTGGACTAATATCCACTTATCGGTGAGTATATATTGTGTGAGTTCTTTTGTGATTGGGTTACCTCACTCAGGATGATGCCCTCAAGGTCCAACCATTTGCCTAGCAATTTCATAAATTCATTCTTTTTAATAGCTGAGTAGTACTCCATTGTGTAAATGTACCACATTTTCTGTATCCATTCCTCTGTTGAGGTACATCTGGGTTCTTTCCAGCTTCTGGCTATTATAAATAAGGCTGCTATGAACTAACCAGTAGCCAACATCAAAGTAAATGGTGAGAGGCTGGAAGCAATCCCACTAAAATGAGGGACTAGACAAGGCTGCCCACTTTCTCCCTACCTACTCAACATTGTACTTGAAGTCCTAGCCAGAGCAATTTGACAACAAAAGGAAATCAAGGGGATACAAATTGGAAAGGAAGAAGTCAAAATATCACTTTTTGCAGATGATATGATGGTATATATAAGTGACCCTAAAAATTCCACCAGAGAACTCCTAAACCTGATAAAAAGCTTCAATGAAGTAGCTGGATATAAAATTAACTCAAACAAATCACTGGCCTTTCTCTACACAAAGGATAAACAGGCTGAGAAAGAAATTAGGGAAACAACACCCTTCTCAATAGTCACAAATAATATAAAATACTTTGGCATGACTCTAACTAAGGAAGTGAAAGATCTGTATGATTAAGAACCTCAAGTCTCTGAAGAAAGAAATTAAAGAAGATCTCAGAAGATGGAAAGATCTCCCATGATCATGGATTGGCATGATCAATAGGGTAAAAATGGCTATCTTGCCAAAAGCAATCTACAGATTCAATGCAATCCTCATCAAAATTCCAACTCAATTCTTCAACGAATTAGAAAGGGCAATCTACAAATTCATCTGGAATAACAAAAAACCTAGGATAGCAAAAACTCTGCTCAAGGATAAAAAAACCTCCAGTAGAATCACCATGCCTGACCTAAAGCTGTACTACAGAGCAATTTTGATAAAAACTGCATGGTACTGGTATAGCTACAGACCAGTAGATCAGTGGAATAGAATTGGAGACCCAGAAATGAACCCACACACCTATGGTCACTTGACCTTTGACAAGGGAGCAAAAACCATCCAGTGGAAAAAAGACAGCATTTTCAACAAATGGTGCTGGCACTGAAAGATCCTGACAGAATGTAAAAGGACACAGAAGCCCTGAAATTGGCAAGATAGATGTCAGTGTTAGCAGAACTAGTTTCACTGATTTAGAAAAATAGAGGTACACAATGCTCTGGCCACTCCTTGAACCTGTGTGTCTGCCAATGTTTTGACCATTCCTTGAACCCATGTGTGTGCCCACTGATGAAGCCCATTGCCAGGTGTTTGTGATATTGTTTGTTGAGAAAGAGTCAGAAAATCTCCCCAGCAACCACAGCCCAGCCAATCCTGAGTTGCTACACCTGCACCAGACTCTTTCCTTGTACCCCTCCCATACCGATTTCTTGAGAATAGACATTGTTTAGATCTGGAAATCCCCTACTCCACCCCTTCTCCTTTCTCCCCTGAGGGCCTATAAAAACTGGGATTTCTTTCATCTTGAGTTCGACTCCTCTACCCCTTCGTGGGATATGAGTCATCCCCAGAGCTCTGGCTTTCCCCAAATAAAGCCTCATGTGGTTTGCATCAAGCTTGGTCTATTGTGAGTTCTTGGGTGTCTTCTATTGTCCTGAGTCCAGAGTGAGGGGCTCCTCTAGGAGTCTTTCAGCACAACTGGCAGTTATCATGTAGAAGAATGCGAATTGATCCATTCCTATCTCCTTGTACTAAGGTCAAATCTAAGTGGATTAAGGAACTCCACATAAAACCAGGGACACTGAAACTTATAGAGGAGAAAGTAGGGAAAAGCCTCGAAAATATGGGTACAGCGGAAAAATTCCTGAATAGAACAGCAATGGCTTGTGCTGTAAGATCGAGAATCAACAAATGGGACCTCATAAAATTGCAAAGCTGCCGGGAGTGGTGGCGCACACCTTTAATCCCAGCACTCGGGAGGCAGAGACAGGCAGATTTCTGAGTTCAAGGCCAGCCTGGTCTACAGAGTGAGTTCCAGGACAGCCAGGGCTACACAGAGAAACCCTGTCTCAAAAAACCAAAAAACCAAACAAAAAAAATTGCAAAGCTTCTGCAAGGCAAAAGACACCGTCAATAAGACAAAAAAGCCACCAACAGATTGGGAAAGGATCTTTACCAATCCTAAATCAGATAGGGGACTAATATCCAATATATATAAAGAACTCAAGAAGGTGGACTCCAGAAAATCAAATAACCCCATTAAAAAATGGGGCTCAGAGCTAAACAAAGAATTCTCACCTGGGGAATACCAAATGGCTGAGAAGTACCTGAAAAAATGTTCAACACCCTTATTCATCAGGGAAATGCAAATCAAAACAACCCTGAGATTCCACCTCACACCAGTCAGAATGGCTAAGATCAAAAATTCAGGTGACAGCAGATGCTGGTGAGGATGTGGAGAAAGAGGAACACTCCTCCATTGTTGGTGGGATTGCAAGCTTGTACACACTCTGGAAATCAGTCTGGCGGTTCCTCAGAAAATTGGACATAGCACTACTGGAGGATCCTGCAATACCTCTCCTGGGCATATATCCAGAAGATGTTCCAACTGGTAAGATGGAGCATTCTTTATACAGGATGCCACGATTCCAGGAGACTAAGTTTCCATGAACTTTTCGCCTCGGAACAGCGCCCAGATTTTCGGGGCCTGTCGTGCTTGTCACTACTGGAGTGGATGTAGCAGGCATGATGTGAGAAAAATCAGAAGACTGGCAATTCAAACACATGCACTCATATGCAAGTGTACCTACACATGCCTACCACATGCATATGCAAAAACAAAGAATGTAAATCTTATTTGCCGAAACATAAGGCAGACAGAATATTTACATTTCTGTGACTATATAGATCGGACAAGCTAAAAAAAATATTAGAAAATAAGCCATACAATCTCAACTCAACCTTTTTCACATAGCAAGGAACCCAAGAAAGAGTAGGAATGCAAAGCCTCCTTGTAATCAGTGCCATTCTAGACGAGTGCAATCAGTAAGAACAATGTTGACACAACCGGCATGTTTGTATTGCCATCATGCTCCCACAAAGAAGCCATAGGTAGGCTTATCATTTCCTACTGGGAACTAAGATAGATCTTAGAGTTGAAACTGAACTTTGACATTTCTAACAGCACCTGGTATAGAGGTCAAATGTGAGGGCCATTTTGTAGGATTCAATTCTGTCTTTCTAAAATCTGTAGGTTGAAATCTTAACTCTTAGTGGATCACAGTATGAGCTGAGTTAGAGATAAGACCCTTGCAGTTAAAATCTGATCAATTTTTGTAAGATTACATGGAGGTCAGAATCTGCCAATACAGCACTACAGATATTTTTATTACATATTTTCTTTATTCACATTTCAAATTTTATCCCCTTTCTTCGTTTCCCCTCTGAAAACCCCCCTATCACATCCCCCTCTCCCTGGTCACTAACCCACTGCCATCCTCTGTTACATATGGAGCTAGAGACAGGAGTCCCACCATGTGTAATCTTTTGGTTGGTGGTTTAGTCCCTGGGAGCTCTGGGAGTACTGGTTAGTTCATATTGTTGTTCCTCCTATGGGGTTGCTAAACCCCTCAGCTCTTTGTATCCTTTCTCTACCTCCTTCATTGGGGACCCTGTGCTCAGTCCCACTGTAGGCTGCAAGGATTCACCTCTGTATTTGACAGGCACTGGCAGTGCCTCTCAGGAGATAGCTGTATCAGGCTCCTGTCAGCAAGCACAATAGGGTCTGTGTTTGGTGAATTTATATGGGATGGATCCCCAGGTGGGGTAGTCTCTGGATGTTCATTCTTTCAGTCTCTGTTCTACACTTTGTCTCTGTAACTCCTTCCATGGGTATTTTGTTCCCCCTTCTAAGAAGAATCAAAGTATCCACACTTTCGTCTTCCTTCTTGAATTTCATGGGTTTGTGAACTGTATCTTGGATATGCTGAGCTTCTGGGCTAATATTCACTTATTAGTGAATGCATATCATGTGTGTTCTTTTGTGATTTGGTTACCTCACTCACTTTGATATTTTCTAGTTCCATCCATTTGCGTAAGAATTTCATGAAGTGATTGTTTTTAATAGCTGAGTAGTACTCCATTGTGTATATGTACTACATTATCTGCATTATCTGTATCTATTCCTCTGTTGAGGGACATCTGGGTTCTTTCCAGCTTCTGGCTATTATAAATAAGGCTTCTATTAACATAGTGCAGCATGTGTTCTTATTACATGTTGGAACATGTTCTGGGTATATGCTCAGGATTGGTATTTCTGGATCTTCTGGTAGTACTATGTCCAGTTTTCTGAGGAACCGCCATAATAATTTCCAGAGTAGTGGTACCAGCTTGCAATCTCACCAGCAATGGAGGAGTGTTCCTCTTTCTCCACATCCCCAACAGCATCTGCTGTCACCTGAGATTTGATCTTAGCCATTCTTACTGTTATGATGTGAAATTTCAGAGTTGTTTTGATTTGCATTTCCCTGATGACTAAGCATGTTGAACATTTCTTTAGATTCTTCTCAGCCATTTGGTATTTCTCAGTTGAGAATTCTTTGTTTAGCTCTGTACCCCATTTTTAATATGCTTTTTTGTTTCTCTGGAGTTTATCTTCTTTAGTTCTTTGTATATATTAGATACTAGCCCTCTATAGGAGATAGAATTGGTAAAGATCTTTTCCAATCTGTTGGTTGCCATTTTTGTCCTATTGACAGTGTCCTTTGTCTTACAGAAGCTTTTAAATTTTATGAGGTCCCATTTGTCAATTCTTGATCTAAGAGCATAGGCTATTGGTGTTCTGTTCAGAAAATTTTCCCCTATGCCCATGTGCTCAAGTGACCCCCAAAATTCTACCAGAAAACTCCTAAACCTGATAAACAACTTCAACAAAGTAGCTGGATATAAAATTAACTCAAACAAATCTGTGGCTTTCCTCTACACAAAGGATAAACAGACTGAGAAAGAAATTAAGGAAACAACACCCTTCACAATTGTCACAAATAATATAAAATACCTTGGTGTGACTCTAACTAAGGAAGTGAAAGACCTGTATGATTAAGAACTTCAAGTCTCTGAAGAAAGAAATTGAAGAAGATCTCAGAAGATGGAAAGATCTCCCATGTTCATGGATTGCAGGATTAATATAGTAAAAATGGCTATCTTGCTGAAAGCAATCTACAGATTCAATGCAAAGTCTAGGTGGATCAAGGACCTCCACATAAAACGAGATACACTGAAACTAATAGATGAGAAAGTGGGGGAGAGCCCCAAACCACTTTCATGATTCTACGAGCACACCATTGGTTAAGGACTCATTCTTGCATTCATGTATAGTAGACGGAAAATATTGACCATTCAGTGAGCACCTGGTGAGGCTTTCTTCCATTTTAGTTGTATACAAGATTGTTGTGTCTTGAACTTTGTACAAGTAGATTAAGAATGGATCGATTTGCATTCTTCTACATGCTAAGAGTCTACTACAAGTTGAGCCAGCACCAGTTGTTGAAAATGCTGTCTTTTTTCCACTAGATGGTTTTAGCTCCTTCGACAGTGATCAAGTGACCATAGGTGTGTGGGTTCATTTCTGGGTCTTTAATTCTATTCCACTGATCTACCTGCTTGTCACTGCACCAATAACATGCAGTTTTTATCACAAGAGAGTGTATTTTCTTTATATAATTCATCTATAAAAGCATGCCTTAAAAAGCTGAATTTTCCTGAGATAATCCAGCTGATTGTGACTATCAGATACTAAAACTACTTGTAAACCCCATGCCACTGTGTCTACTAAATATTTATTGATTTGGAAATAGAAAGTTATTATCGCTAAGTATATCCCCTTGATTAATTAGCATGTAGTGCTATTAAAATTTTTAATAAATATTTTTCCTTCAGTTTAAAATGTGTCCAGATAAAGTACAGAAGGAAGGTTCTGCAGATCTCCAAAGCTTTTGAGCTGTGAAGAAGTGCAGAGTCCAAAACATGAAGAAGTGCTATAGGTTGGGCTTTCTCACTTTGGCAAGGGAGAATCGCTGGAACCCTGGGAAGTTGCTGAATCACTAGGATGGGTTGCCTGAGACTGATGAGTTTAAAGGTCATTGTTATCTGTACATCTTTTAATCATCTTACAGGTATTGCTAAAAATTTCCACTTCAGGATACTGGTGGGTGTTTTGTTTGGTTTGGATTTTTTTTTTTTTTTTTGCATCCAATGAAAGGCAATTTGTTTTCATTTTCATTCTTGTTCTTCACTTAAAGAAAAAAACTCCCTGCCTTCAAGACATCATTAAGAACCAAAAGTTGCAAGGTGTCTATTAATTATATTTTCACAGAGTTTTAGCTCATGAGATTCTGTCAGATCTACAATCTACAGACAAATTAGCCATCAGCTATTTGGAAGTAGAATTTATCAAAGTAATTTAGGTTGCACCAGCAGTTTTTAGAGAAATGGCCTTGAAAACAGCACCAGGCAGAAGGACCCATTTTCCAGGGATACTCATAGAGAGGCTAGGATGAAAATTAATTTGGTGTTTAATTATTCGTAGGTCCTATTACAATAAAATGTTAAGATTGCCAATGATTCATCACAAAGATTTTGACTAAGAAAATCTTAAATAGCTCTGATTATTCATTTGTTTGGTTTCGTTTTGAATCCAAGCTGAGCCAGTCATCAGTATCTGCAAATAAAACCTTGATGTGTGACTTTGAGCTAGTAACACAGGTCATACACCATGTTCTTAACACCATGCATTGTGAGATTGGTGGCATATGTTCTCATGGAGCTACTATGAATGTTACTTATTGTAATACAGGAAAATAAACATAGGAGAACCTAACTGATGCTCAAGTGCAACAAATCAACCAGTGCTGTTTTCTATAGACTTCCAAATTTGTATTGAAATAAGCTTATGCCTTCCTTGCTTTCTTATGAAAAGTCTAGAATCTATGTGCCTCTCTCTTTCTATAATTAATCTCACCTTCCCCTTTAGTCTTTAGAAGCTTTCTGCAACCTGCCTAAAACTCCCTTTTTTGTCTCCAGGATATCAAGAAGATACATTACCTAAGACATTTTTGGTTTCCCCTTCTCGTAGAACACATGTCTGATCAAGCAGGTTCCTCTGCTCTTGTGGGTATCTCCCACTTGATGGTTTCTGCTCTTCATTGTGTGATGTTACATCTCTCCTCTAGGACATTTGTCCTCTGAAGGTTGTAGTATTATATTAATCTCCTTGCTTTCTCCTATAGAGTGATTGTTAGACGTGATCAAACCCCTACTCTCTCCCCTTTATCATTGTGGTTCTTGAGAATAATAGGAATTATAATAGGAATTTTAAGGAGGATTCTACAGCACACAAATAAACCTTTTTCCTTGTCTTTGTATCATTTAAGATTTAAGATTAGAAAATGTCTTAGACTGATTCTCATACAGAGTTTTTCACAAATATAAATTCTATGTCAATAGATTTTCGGATGGGTTACTGTTCAATGCACTTTTGTCCGAGCAAAAGCCTGGGATTACTCAGAACACATGGAGAGCAGGGAATCATGAGGATAAGTCAGAAATTAGGTGCTACTGTTGTATCTGTGCTTAATACAGGAAACTGGGAAATTCCAAATAGACCTGGTTTTGGCAACAGCACACCATGTTGTAAACACAACTTCAGCAGATCCAAATGTCCTCAGTGTAATCCTATAGATCGTTCTGCTGGGTGTTCTAAGGGAGGGTCAATTGTTTTAAAATGGGTAAAGGATATCCATTATTCAGATTACTATTATAAAATTAATAAACTATATTTGCGTATTGCCTTAAAAGTCCAAAGAGTGTTCGGGAGAGTGTCCAACTTGAAATGTTAAGCATTTATACTGAATTCTGTTTAAATAAGAATTCTCCTTTAGCATAGAAATTAAATCTGAACAGTGTCATGAGATTATGCATGAGAGCTCCCTGAATTACAGCAGATGTACCATATGGCCAAGATCATTGTTGCCATTCACATTCACTACCCCCACTTTCTACACACTATGCAAAGTCTGAAAAATGTTTATGACTAGAGACTACACTGGAGAAGTTGGCAACTACTTTTAACAGGGAAAATTCTGTCAAGGTATATCACTCTCTGACATTTATTCATCAGAATGGAAGTTGCAAGATGACAGGTAAAACCATTGTTGTTGGTATACTCTTCATTACTGCTAGCAACTTTAATATTTTATAAAGTGTTGGAAGAATCCTTCTATACGATTGAGTTTGCCGAATCCCTGTCTCATACTGTCACCAACCTGCACCTTCTTTTTCTTCACCATTTTTATGAGTCCCTCATTTCATATTGGCAGAATGAATTGTAAGAATAAAACAGTATCATAGTAATTCCACATACTCTCTAACATATGACTTCATTAGCCAAAATTAACTCAAGGAATTGCTTCAAATTCTTCTTCACGTGATATTAACAAATCTTATTATACCAATCTGATTATTAATGTCTTTAGAGTTACTGTGGTTACACAATTTTAATTAATCTATTTTTATGGATATAGGTGAATTCAAAATTATGCATATGAGTTTTTAATTGCACTATTTTGAAATAGAATTATGTAGATTGCATACGTATATATGTGCATATTGAACACACACCTGTGTGTGTACATATGCTCCTGTGGACTGCCATACGAATGCTAGGTAGTTCATCTCCCTTCTCTTTGGAAACAAGAAAGCTCATGCTTTTCAATGTGTTCTTACATAAGCTGGGTTGGTTAAAACGCTGTGGGTTTATCAAAAGGAAATGGATTTTGCAGTTTCTCACTGTATCTGTCATTTCTTCCTCCCTGGTAGACAAACTGATATGCATGATTGCTGGTGAGTCATCCTTCTGATAAAGGCAGGGAAGAGAAGCTGTTTAATTGAAGTAACCTTGAAAGAATTTATCTATTTTACTCTGCTTAGAATTATTGATAAAATTATGCATTCTCTTTTGATCTCTCCATCTTGTGTGAGTTTGGTCATGCTGATCAGATTCATCCAAGAACACTGCTGAATTTCAGGCCTAGCTGAGCTCACCCAGAACAAAAACCCAAAAACCTTGTCTTGATTGTGCTAAAAATTCTAGGGAACAGGAATAGTGGCAGGCTGTGCTATCCCCTGGGGGTCAGCAGCTGTCTGCCCAGATTTACGGTAGTAAAATCCAATTTCTAGTCTGTCCACATGGACTGGGCAACAGCAGGCAACCCCACTGGCATGTAGAATGCGTTGCGAAACAGGATCAAACATCAATTTCAGTTGCAGGCGAGAGATTAGGAGAGTATCAGATGGGCATGAGCAAATTGTAATCATTAAACACAAACTGTCACTAAAGCAGTAGATTAGAATCTAAGCCTTACTCCAGGTTTGAAACCCAAGGCTAAAGCACAGTGTGGTAGGAAGAGGGGATGCCCGATCTATCCCTGCACAAATCACAGGGGCTTCCGGAACAGGTTTTACAGGCACAGCTCATATGTTCCACTATACAGATCCCCTCAGGGATTCTCTGTTGCATTGTCCATGGAATGAAATCTAAATGTTTAGCTTGTGATTCGAGGCTCCTCCCCATTAAGCTTCATTTCTCTTTACAGTGTGATTGCCTGAGGTCTCTTTCTTACACCATCTCCAAATGACTCACCAGTTTCTAAAAGGGTCTATATCCTGGAGCTACTTATATAATATGCTTTATCAGGTGTCTCATTTAATGTCCTAACCAGGTTGTGAAAACTCAACCTCCTGTTCTTTATCTCACTTTATCTCTCTTGCTCTCCCATTTCCATTCATCTCTCTCTCTCTCTTTCTCTCTCTCTCTCTCTCTCTCTCTCTCTCTCTCTCTCTCTCTCTCTCTCTCTCTCCTCTTCTCTCTTCTCTCTTCTCTCTTCTCTCTGTCTCTCTCTCTTCTCTCTTCTCCTCTCTCTCTCTCTCTCTCTCTCTCTCTCTCTCTCTCTCTCTCTCTCTCTCTCTCTCCCTCTCTCATATTTATGTTTCCCTTTGATAGTTTTAGTTTCTGCTTCAGGTAATATTATATATCTGCACATTAGCAATCATGGAGAAGTGAGCTTGCATCAAGCATGCATCTTCTTATTACTTTAGAGCCCTATGTGTACATATGATACATGAAAAGCATATTATATGATGAGTGAACAGGTGAGCAGACACATGGAAAGCACCCAACAGCAATATTAAGTGTATATTATGACCACCTCCATATATGCCCATGGACAGTGAACAATTAGAAATATATAATTATTTCATAAGCTGATATAACCAACACTAGGCTATTTTACAGGCAAATTTTACCCAGCTTTAAGTATCTGGGCATTCTGATCTTACTCCTCGTGACTTCGGACAATGCATATCTACATATTTTATAAACATTTCATATCCATGATTTTGCTTACTAGGTGCAGTATCATCTGTGCTTGAATTGTGAGGATTCTGAAAGGCATCTGCACACTTCCAAATATCCTCTGGGGCAAAATCGCTGATCTAGAAAGTATAGGGAAGAAAATGGTTTCAAACCTGATGATGACCAGAAATAAAAAGAAAATTACAATGACTGATTATCTATACATGAAAACTCAGAACCAAATATTTAAAAGTCAGATATAAAAGTACACCAATGGGAATGGGTGGGTAGGGAAGTGGAAGGGGGGTATGGGGGCCTTTTGGGATAGCATTGGAAATGTAATTGAGGAAAATACGTAATAAAAAAATAAAAATAAAAAAAAATTTTTAAAAAGTACACCAAGCTGAATTTCTCTTAGAATTTAATTAATAGGTAAAAATCTATATCTATCTTGTATTACGTGAACATATTGAAAGAGAAAACAATGATTTTTCATTGGATTCAGTTTGTAGACTTTAACAAACCCAACTAACTACTGGTTAAAACAGACCAACAACAACAATAACAACAACAACAACAAAAACTCAATAAGATAAGCATAGAAACATTCCACAGTTTGTTAGGGCTTATGTAATTTTAAAAGATAATATGCAGCATTTTAAGTAACAAAACATGATAAATATTTCCCTTAGTATCAGAAACAAGGCAAGAATGCAGACTTTCCTATATTGATAACAACACATCCTGTCTCCCTTTAATTCAAATTATAATCACCACTTGTGCCTTGTTAAAAAGATCAAAATTCTAATGCATGCAGAAGATATTTATTCCATGTGTTATTATGTATGATGTGTGTGTGAGTGTGAAATGTGAGGGTGTGTATGTGGAGAATTAGAGAACACCTTGAGTTCTGGTCCTTTTCTTTCATCTTGTTTGAGGTGGGATCTCTTAGGCAATGCTGTGCGTACCGGGATAGCTGGCCCATGAGCTTCCAGGAAGTCTCCTGTCTCCACTTTCCATCTCACCACAGGCATGCTATAATTATATACCTTATTCAATATTTTTGATAAATTTTTATATTTTATTTAAAGGTATTGAATAGGAGTATGTGTGGGTATGTACACATGAGAGCAAGCACTCTTAGAGGCCAGAAGAGAGTGTTGGATCTACTGGAACCAGAGTTACAGGGTGACTGTGAACTGCCCAACATGGGTTCTGGAAACTGAACTTAGGTCTTCCCGGAAAGCTATAAGCTCTTAACCATCTCTTGAATTCCTCTTCCAACATTTTCTGTTGGTTCAGTAAGTCACAACTCCAATCTATTAAATCATTTCTCTAGCTCCTGAATTTAAATTTTCAAGAAAATGGTTCAGTTCCAATTTATACATAAGAGAACAAAATAAAATTAATATAAAAAATCAACAGGGAGGAAGAAAGCATCAAAGGAAGATAAATCAAACAGATACAGAACAAAATAGAAAAAGCTTGACTTAAGGAGAATAAATATACAGAACTGGTTAGAAAACCACAAGGAGATCACAATTATTAGAGGAAAAATAATATCTATGCCATGAAGATAAAAGATTGCAAACTCTGAATTGACTGTTTTTTTTAACATAGAAAATAGAATAAATGAAGCAAAAATAAATTTAAATATATAATGAAAGAACATTTGTCTATAGTATAGAAAATCTGTGCATAACCTGGAAAGAACATACTGTGTTGCCAGAAACCTCATACAGACTCAGAACATTGAAAATGACCCACTGAAGCCATCAAACTTTTAAATCAACATACAGAAGAGATCAGAATTTTTATGTCACTCCTCTGAAGGAAGAAATGTACACGGAGACTAATACTGAGTCAGACATTAATGTTCCTAACAATGAAGTTAAGGAAATGTGAAACTGTATTGATTTTTCTCATCTTTCATTACAGAAAGTCAACATATTGATGTAAGTAAATGCACTGTATGTAAAACACATACAAACGTGTGCCTCTTTTTTGGGGGGTGGGGGTGAGAGTTCGAGACAGGGCTTCTCTGTATAGCCCTGGCTGTCCTGGAACTCACTTTGTAAACCAGGCTGGCCTCGAACTCAGAAATCCGCCTGCCTCTGCCTCCCAAGTGCTGGGATTAAAGGCATTATGATTGTTCTTAGCTACAAAACAGGCCAACATTAGTTCAAACTTTACAGAGTCTTTCCAATAAACGGGCATACCTGTGTACCCCTGCGCTTAGACACATACTCCTGAACATCCTCAGTAATGGCAACATCAACAACAGCCACAAAATGGTAATAAAAAAATGGGACTATGTAGCAGCTCCATCCTATCATAATAAGTAAACATAGGTGGATAGTAATTAATACATTTTGCAGAGGTAATGCCCAAAGCAACATGCCTTTTAATATCTGGAACACCTCAGGCCACTGGTTCTCAACCTTCCTACTGTTGCAACTCTTTAACACAATTCCTAATGTGTGGTGACCCCCCCCAATGATAAAATTATTTTGTTGCTACTTCATAACTGTAATTTTCCTGCTGTTCTGAATGGAATTTAAATATCTGATATGTAACTCCAAAAGGATTACAAATTATAGGTTGAGAACCACTGTTCTAGAAGGTATCTGGATGGTCTTGTTTCCTTGGATCCCCAGAGGATCCTGCCCCACTGGAAGGATGTTTCATTTGAAGACATATTAATAAATCAGTAAGAATGCTGGATCTATGTTCTCAGTTGCCAGCACTGAAGGCCAAGAATGTTACTAAGTAAGGATGATGGTATTCTGAGACAGAATCATCGGAAGTCTGCAGAAACATGTTCTATTCTTTGGATTTCTTTTCACATATAATAGACCAAACACTTCTCATCCTCTGTGACCTGATTTGCCATACTGGCAAGATTCTTTGACAATATCATCAACATTGCATAAAATTCCATTGCATTCATTTAGGAACATTTACTATGTTTATTCACTATAGCACATTGCTTACTTACCTGGATGTAAATTATTTGACTTGAAACTTTCCTTCTTGTCTACTGTCATACCTGCATGTGATATGGACAAACTTACTTCATGAAAGGCAAAAGGGGATACAAAATTAACTCCAAAACATTTTCCTAAAGAAAGAAACTATTAATCGAGAGAAAAGCAGTCTTGAGAGAGATGTAAGGGAAATTTCAAAGACTGGATTTTAACTGATGCAGGCTCTATTCTTGTTAGCCCTGAGACCCAAGGGTTACATAGCAGCTTTGCCCAAATCAGATTCCTAAATCTATAGCCAAAGCAGTTCCATAACCCCAGCCACCATCAAAACCAACATAATCAGTGATTTGCATGAATGAGGAAAATTCTCATATAAGAAAAAAGAGGAGGGGAAGGAAAAGGAAGAGGAGGAATGTTCTACCAGATTGAAGAGAATTAATCTTAATTGTGTTTTAGTTTTTCTCTTAGGGTGTTGAATTAAAGATAAAACATAAACTGTCACAAAGAAAAATGTGTCCCATACTATTTCTTTCCCCTTTCAAATCTTGGGTCTGAAATATTTCAATTTTATTAGTAAGGCAAAGTTTTCAAACATGTTTTCTAAACTATTTTTTCCATCAAAAACTGTGGATATTAAAAGATTATTAATCTTTAAAATAAGTATAAAGAGCTAAAAATTTCACACTTAAAAGTTGTCAGGCTATCTTGTTACAGTTTTGGAATGATATAGAAGCCATGAGACCACTGGGTCAGATACAAAATACAGCGTTTAACTCAGGAAGTTCCAGAATACAGGATGCCATTACTTTCTTTTGACTTCATAGATTTCTTTTGAAATCTCCTGGTGGTGTTTGTTTACGTTTGGTACTGTTGCATTATGTACATTTTGAGCCTAGGAAATGCCCACCCCTTCAAATAATTTCTACATAAACTTAATTGACATTTGATCCACTATGAGATATACTTGATTTACAAACAAGATGGAAAATGTGGTTTAAAACAAACATTACCAGTATCATCATTTAAAAGATAAGCCAAAAAGCAGAGGACCCATAGAGAATTATGTTTCAACAAGGTCTTCCTCTCTCCATTTTAAGTACCTTGATTTGTGCCTGACTTCATTCACCACTAGTCACCCCAAATAATCTAGCTGATAGGTGCTATAACCAACTTACCTCATACAACATTCAACAAAGACTACTATGAATACTTCAATCATCAAGACAAAGTCAATTAACCTAATTTCTTCATCCTCTTTCCTGAGTCTAGAATTTAGACTATTGTAGTCTATTTTTTAAGTTTTGCTTTCCATATTGGTATTTCTTCTTGATCTGGGTATCAATGAAGACTGTATTAATAACAGTCTGCTTGAATATGCAAGGTAGAAATCTAGCTCAAAATTTCTCTTCTATATAATTCACCTAAAGACAAGGACAAATTTCATATCAAGTGTTCTAGTGGGTCATTTCCACTGCAAGAAAATATACCCATTTTGCATCATATGCAAGTATGAATTGGTTATTTACTGACGAGTTCTATTCAAGTAATTAGAGATCTCTAAAATTACATAAGGTTTGAATGCATTATTGATGATTTATGTTAGTCTTGATCTCTAAAAATCTATTATTTTATGTTTTAGCATTTCCTGACTTCCAGTCCTGAAGTACCACCTCACCATTTCAAGGGTGGGCCTGGTATCACCATAGAAAAATGTTAGAGGTCTTCTATATCTAGAGTGTAGCTTGATGTGACCTCCTGCTGAGCTTTGCAGCTGGCTGGAGTTAGGTTCTAAGTTTAATAGAAAGAAGCATTTCTTGCTGAGGTGATCTTGAGGACAGCTGTGGGCCCAGTCTGTCTTGAATAACTATCCATGGATTAACTGACAATGAGGCAGAAAAGGCAAAGAGAAATGCTGGTGGAACTGGAGTGGAATGTGCCAGAGCACTGAGCCTCTATTACAATTTCAGCTGAGTTTTTCAGTAGACTCCTTAGACCACATCTGGCAGGAATGCCAAGTCTAGCAGCTAGTGAAAGTTAAGGCTCTTACAACAATTTGAGACATAAACACTTAAAAGGAACTCTAGTAATAATTCTGAAGGACGGAAACGTTATTAATGTGGCTCCCTTCTTCATCTCTAAAAGTGTGAGGGATTCCCTCACAACCAATGAAGGCTGTTGGTGTTTCTCGATTCCCACAAAATTGCCATGCCTCGTTCTAGTAGCTGTATCTGTAAGATATGTGCACATCCATTCCTTGCTCATAATCAGAAATTTTGTTTAGAAGAGTCAGGAGTAAATGAAACAAGGCTTGGGGCTAGAAAGATGTCTCAGTGGTTAAGAACACTGAATGTTCTTCCAGAGGACCTGGATTCAATTTCCAGTGCCCACATGGCAGCTCACAACTGTCTAATAACTAGTTCTAGGCGATCTGACACTCACAGACAGATGTATCTGGAGGCAAGATACCAAGTTCATGAAATAGAAATAAATAAAAAATTAAAAATCAACTAAAAAAACAATCCAGGCTTTAATAAATCTTGTTTCTCATAAATAGCCTAACTATCTTATCTGGTTTTTCTTTTCCTGATTGCTATATCTTCTGGTTACTGCACAATCAACCACACCAACTGAAGAAAGTTTCAACATGACCAACAGTATTCAAGAACTTTCAAATATATATGTGGGAGCAGTGTGAGTACATGAATATTTATATGTCTACACAGATTTCTACAGATGTATATAGATATGTAAATTTAAATCTTTTCAACACTTTCATTGTGATCATCAACCAGGAGTCAGTCAAAAGAAAGTTACATTTCTTTGCACAGCCATATTCAGTGGACAAACTGTTTCGCTCAGATATGTGGGCCAGGTAGAGATGAGAAAGGGAGACTCAGAAATGTTGTTGGGCCAGTATTTGAGGACACAATTCTAATATCAATAATACAGGGTTGGATTACTTACTCTAGATGTCTAACAATATGGAAGTTCCATGAGTTAACTTGACTTTGTGTAGGTTTGGAGAGAAAAGCTCCATTTCTGTTGGACAAACAATAGCTTAAGAGTAGACTTTAGTGGCATGACTAATATTGATAGGAGTCACAAAAGCCTTAATGTATATATTGGCATTCACTAATGGGATAAGATAGTTTTTCTTCCACCTAAAATTACATGAACCCTGAAGGAACTAAAAAAAAGTCTCACACTGCCAATCATCCAGGATCAAGCAAGATTCTCCCTACCTTCCATGAGACAATTGGGCAAGGAATAATTAGTTATGTTTAAGGAAACATAGTGCTGGTTTTTTTTATAGTTACTACACACACACACACACACATACGTACTACCACCACCACCACACAGTATAGTACAGTACAGGTATGAAAATTGGAGGAGAACTTGCTAGAGTCAGTTCTTTCTTTCTACTACATGAGACTCAGGGAATTGAGCTCAAATCATCAGGTTTGGTAGAAAGTATATTACACGCAGAACCATCATACTAAACCAAACATTTACTTTTTAAGCTTGTTTACTCTTTCTTTTGAAATTTGTTATGATAGTTCTATTAGATGTTTGAGAATTTTAAGCTATCCATTTTGTTCCCTGCTATAATACTTATATGGAATCCAACTTTAAGATACACCCATTGACACCACAAATAAAATTATCCTCCAGTCATCTGTCCAGAAGAAAAAAGTCATAGCACCATTAAAAATATGTAATCTTCCTATCTTCATATCACAAAACAATTTATGCCATGTCTGAGTATATATTGATACGTTGTTTTCTTGAATATTTCTCTCTTATCTTTTGCTGAAAATTAAAAGTTAGGTCCAATTTTTTTGGTGGTATAGCCACAGGAAAGTTTCACACACTCCTGTAAGTATCCCCTCACCACTGTTTGAGATGAGTATTTTAGTTGTTTTTCTATTGCTGTGAAAAGACAAAAAAGCAACTTACAAAAGAAAGTGTTTAATTTGGGCTTATAGTTTCAGAGGATTGGAGTCTATGAAGATGGAGCAAAGGCATGGTGACATGAACATCTGAGAGCTCATAACTTGCTCACAACTAGAAAGCAGAGATAGCTAACTGGGAATGACAAAATTCTTTTGAAACCTAAAATCCCACTCCCAGTGACATAACTCCTTCAATAAGGCCACATCTATTTCCTCCCAAGCAGTTTCACCAACTGAACACAGGTTTCAAGAGCAGAAAGTTGGAAGCCATCTTATCTTGCAAGTTAACAGAGTCAAGCAAGGTTACTGAAAACTACTTTGAATGGAGATTTAAATATTAAAAGGCAGTTGACAAGCATTCTTTTTTTTAATTTTTTTATTTTTTGGTTTTTCAAGGTAGAATTTCTCTGTATAGCCCTGGCTGTCCTGGAACTCACTCTGTAGACCACACTGGCCTTGAACTCAGAAATCTGTATCCGCCCCAGTTACCAAGTCAGTATGTAGTTAATACAAGTGTCAGCCGAGAGATGGTATGTGCTATGCAAACTGAATACTCCATCCAAAAGAAGCATTCAGTCATGTATAGAGAGCTCCATGGGCTGATAGGAATTAATTGGGAAAGGTATTAAAATGACAAACGTGTCTGAAATAAATAAATAAATAAATAAATAAATAAATAAATAAATGGCAGTTGATGGTGATTCCTATACCACAGAGAAGCTCAAGGAAAGGTTGTGAGAGGGAAAAACATAAGCAGTAAAAGCAGAAACAGGATAAATATTGCTTTACAGACTATAATGAGCAATTGAGTTTGAGTGAGCCTAAGAGGAAAGGCAGATGAAAATGTAATAAGATGAAAGGGTGGTGAAGGACTTTGCTACATTTTTATTTTGAAGAGGCTTCACTATGCAGCCAAGATTGGACTTGAACTCCTATTAATTCTCCTGTCTCAGACTGCTGAGTGCCAAGATTGCTGGCATGACTCACCACACCCAGCTCTATATTAGATTCATAAACTGGACTTGAGGATCTATTAATGGTTTAACAAGACAGTTATACATCTAACTTGAACCAGGTACAGTAATTCCCTAAAGTACTTTATATGATTAATAATAAAAATAGGTCAAAAACAGGCTAAGTTGTGGACAGAGACTCAGTACAAATAGAATTTTGTAATGGGCATAGTTTAGACATTGAGCTTAATGGAAGCTACCTTCAATCTATATATTTCCCAGCATGCCCTTCTCTGTCAGCGCCATCTCATGCTAATAAGCTCCCCCAAATTGTGGAAGGTAACTTGAAAGTGTCCCTAAAGGCAGGGAACCCTTCAAAGTCCAAGGAGCTTTCCTCAGCTTATTGACCTTCACCAGAGTCTTGAATACTGCAATAAATTCTCTGGCCTTACAGAATGACTCAGCCTCTGCCAGGCCCTTCTGCTCACTTTTCCGTCTCATTAACAAAATGCTTATTCCTCATAAAAACTTGAAGAAAATGAATTCCCTCCCGCCAAAAAAAACCACAATCTCTTGTCTCCCATCTCTATAACTGGATTAAACATCACAATACAAAGAGAAATAAATTCCAGTAAAAATTACTCCTCTTTCCAGATCCAACAGGAGATAGTATCTTTTTTGGTTCTCCATTACTATATGGCACTTTTTTACATAAAGGTATGAGCATTTTTGAGTCATACACAGATAAATAAAAATGCCAGAGGACAGAGATAAACAGAGGTCTGTCAAAAGGATATGTATGCCAAAGTTTCTTTAATACAAAAGGAAGGGCCTTCCCATCCCTTGGTGAAGGGAGCTATCCCCTTAGTGTAGTTACCATAGACTTAAAATAATGTTCAATAATATTTAAATTCATATTCAAAATAATTTAAGTAAAAAAGAAAAGGCATGGGCATATGGCTATATATCTAAGAAAAGTGAGTTAATGTTGATAAACAAGAGAATAAATAAAGTTAAGAAATGTGTGCTGAGTGACCCTGGAGAGTCCATCCCCTTTCGTTCACCCCTGCACAGTGCAGTGAGGATGTAAGCCTGAGCTACTAGTCTAGTGTGCTTTGCAAGTGTTTTCATCCAAAACTGACAACCTTGATGCAGGATCTGACTCTAAGTTAAATTTCAAGCTCTTGGAATTTCATTCATATGAATTAGATTCGTCAACAATATTGGGAAAGGATGTGCCAGGAAATAGAAGCAGATGAGAGAGATTCAGTAGGAACTGACATACTTAGGAGATACTGGGATATTATGTTACTGCAAACACATGTCAAATGGTGTCAGGTCAGTGATATCCTGATAAAAATTTATTCCTCCCTATGTAGGTTAACAATCCTAGTTCTGTTAGAGAAGATACAGGGCTTATCTATTTTCATGACTTTAAAAGAAAATCAGTTTATATGAGTATTATAGATGTAAGCACAAAGGAGACCCTCTCTGGGCATTCTCCGTGTATCAGCTAAATATTGTAATCCAGCTTCCCTGAGCATCTTTCCTCTTCCACACTGCTGTATCACTACCACATGCCACAGAAGGACCAGAGGCTGGGTCTCTGATATAAGGATGAATTGTAAAGTCTATAAATAATAGCTTGACAAGATGATGTGTCCATATTTTTTCTCGGATCTCAATTACAATTCCTGTCAAACCAGGGACTGTCACTCAGATCTACCTCTGGTTAGTGAAATTGCCTTACAAAGTTATCAGAGCCTCTGCACCAGTCATCATTTGGCACAGGTGACCAAGCTCTTACTCCTAACTCTATCACTCAGGAAAGAAATAAATGGGCTGTTTAATAACAGGATTAATTAATAACCTGCATGAAATATTATGGCTCTAAGCTTTGTGGTTGGTTGGAAATAGAAGTATCAGAAATGTCTACAGCCAGAATATCTTGAACACACCCTATCTTGTCTGTTTTTGGAAGCTAATCATGGTTGGTCCTGGCTAGCAGTTAAATGGGAGAGGTATCAGAAATGTATGAAAAGCATTAAGATGTTGGAAATAACAGCAGCTGTAGACTCTTCTGTAGTGTCTTAATCATACTGGGCAATCTTATTGTGGTTTTGATTGTCTCATTGTGGTTTTGATTATGGCTTTCCCCCACCCCATTAATGTGCTCACCATTTGAGTTATTTTCAGATGTGTCTATTTATATAATTTTCTAGCTTCTAAACTGGGATATTTTGTTTGCATTCTTTTTGTAGTATTGAACTTTTTAATTCCTGACACACTCTGGCTATCAGTTTTTCATCAAACCCTACAGTCACATTCTCCCATCCTGCCCAGTGTCTTTTCAGTCTGTCCATACATTGCTGCACAGAAAACGTTTCATGGTTAGATTTTTCTACTTATTTTTATTTACTTCTCTTACTTATGTTTTTGAGACCAAGTCATCCAAAATTTTTTCCTGTTGCCTATGTCTTAAAACTCTTTCCCCACACAGACACATTTGGAGCCTCCTATAGCTAAGGAACACTCACTGTTCATCAGCTGAGACTTTGTGAAGGAGACCTGTGGTTTTCCTGTCTGGTTCTGAGCTTTTGTAATAATATGCAAGTCATTTACTAAGGATAAATGAAGCATTGGAAGATAAAGGATAGAGATTAATGGCATACATGGCCATGCACATCTTGAGAATGTCTAAGCTATTTTAAGACTTAGCAGTTTATAGTAGTTGATATGCAATTGATGGGGATGAAGAACTCTGCCATTCTGAATGCGACCTGAGAGGTATTATCCTGTGGTTACATTCTGCATTTACATCTGCACTTGTTGCATCAGTAACTGGTCTACATTGAGGTTGACTACCCACCATATGCCACCACAGAGCATTCCACTTCATGCCATGCACATCAATGTGAGGGTCCCTGAAAATGAATGACACAGAGAGCACTCACTTATATGAATAGTAATGATAGGTGGAGCAATAAAAACCAACTGTTGTAATATTTTAAAGAGGAAAGAAAATAAATTCTCAAAAATGTGAATTTTTTGCTCAGATTTGTATTACAGAGGATTTCTAATCATCACATTAAATGTTTTCTGTTTGTGCTTTTCTTATTTTAAAAATGACTGCATAACTATGGAGTAGCAAATGTAATCTGCCAATATCACATATCCAACAGATTACAGACTGTACAAGAGGCCATAGATATCCAAAATGTTAAACAATCTGAGGGAGCAACATGGCATTGTTTCAACAGATTCATATATTTCAGCACCTGAGACTTCGTAGAGTTAACAGTTGCTGCAGACCTTCTGGGCCACTTTGTCTGCATGGAACTGGTCTCTAGTCGCAGGTGGGCAAAGCGTTGGATGAGATGACAGACAGATGCACACAGGAGAGGTTTGTTGTGTCCAACTCGACCAGCAAGGAAAATGCAACCACCGGTTCTTCTTAAAACAGTTTACTCAGGCAGCTTCTCTCTTCAAATCCCACGCGCCTAGGGAGTACAAGCGTTTTTATCCACTCAAACCACAACCATGCCTCAACCAATCACCACAGGTCACATCACCTCACCAGGCAGGCTTGCTCAGCCAATCAGGGATTAAGGGCGAGCCATCCACCAAATATAGGCTTGTTTACAACCTGGCATAGATTTCTGTCCGGCTGGCCAGGGAGTCTGGAATGGCTTCCCACAATTCCCCCCTTTTATATTCTTTTGAAGCAAGCTCCATGGGTGAAGATAGAGGTCTGATCCCCAGTGTGCAGAAATAGGGGCCATGTACAGGATTGACTCTTAGGCTCACAGGTTTTTACCCAGAGCAACCCTGACCTGCTCCCATGCCGTTTTTCCTGGGGGAAGGACACTAGGACACTCAACCCTCATGCAATCAGACATACCTCCCAGAGATGGTCAAACAGCTTCCAGACTAACCTCTGTGTAGTGCTTAGCCTTACAACCCTGTGGAGCAATGGCTTCATTGTTCATTGTTCATGGCAACAAGCCAAGAGTTGACTGCCCTGCTTCCACTGTGGCAAAAGCTTGCACCACCATGGTGGCAGTGCGGACCTGGGCATTCCGCAACTGACACATACACCACACACACACACCATGCATGCCAAAACAAGGGCCACAGCGAGGGCATCTATCCCAGCCCATGCTAAGCCAGAATCCACTCGGGTAGAATTCACAGTGACAATTGCCGAGCGAAGCTCATTCATCTTGCCATCAAAATTTGCAGTCCAATTTAAACACTGACAATATCCCCCATCTGGGTTCTGCACCCATCAGGGACAGACACATGCTCATCACCAGCAAGATCAGCTTCTTCATTTTGACAGCATCACACTAGCTGCTCAGGAACCCACACTGACTCTGCGTGATTCTGTAGAAACATGCAAACAGACCCTCTCCCCCAACCAACACGGGATCTGGACCATTCCATTATCCTGTAAGCACATCCTTCCATTTAGCATACCCCAGTTTACTGGGGCTGGTATTAGCATGTCGTTCAGCAGCAGAGCGACCTTCCTTATGCAATTGCAAAAGATTTAAGGTAAAAAGAGCTAAGGAGAGTCTTATCTTTGGGGTATGGCCATAGCCTATTCCCCCTTTTTGTTTTATTAATAATTCTTTTAAGGTTCTATGTGCTTGTTCAATGATTCCTTGGCCTTGAGGATTATATGGCAGGCCGTGTTTAACTTGTACTTCCATCTGTTGACAAAAAGACACCAGGGTTTTGGCAGTATATGCAGGGCCATTATCTGTTTTAAGTTGTTGGGGTTTACCCCAAGCGGCCCAGGCCTCCAAACAATGCTGTATAATGTGGGAGGCCTTTTCCCCTGCCATGGGAGATGCATAAACTATTCCTGAACATGTGTCAATGAATACATGAACGTATTTCAATTTGCCAAATTCTGAAAAATGTGTCACATCCATCTGCCATACCTGTAGAGGGAGCAATCCTCTAGGATTCACTCCATAAGAAGGTGGGTGTTGAAACTCAAGGCAACGTCCACAGGTAATGACTATATCCCGAGCTTGTGCTCTAGAGATTCCAAATTTTCTCTGCAGAGTTTTAGCATTAACATGAAATTTAGAATGAAATTGTGAGGCTAACTCCATAGGGGATGCCAAAAATATGAACTCCATATGAGTACAATTATCCACAATATCATTTTCCCTACTTAAGGGTCCTGGAAGCCCACTATGGGCACGGACATGTCTAATATGTAGTGGTTGGCGTCTTTCCCACAGCAACTTCTGCAATTGTAAGGCCAAGGCTTGGATGGTACTACGAGCTTTTATTTGGCCAGGCCAGCCTCTTCAAGGGATAAAACTAAATTAACTACATATTGTGAATCTGAAATTAGATTAAAAGGAAAATCACAATCTTTAATAACCTCAATAACTATTTGTAATTCCACCATCTGCGGAGTACAGGGATAATACTGCCTGACCACAGGATCTTTCCCCTCTACCATATATACTCCACATCCGGTTTTTGATCCATCAGTAAACACGTTAACTGCATTCTTAATGGGTGTTTTCCTCACCACTTGAGGAAAAATGACTGGATGTTCCTTAAAAAAGGTCATTAACGTATGTTTGGGATAATGATTAATGGGCCCTCATTAATACAGGCTAAAATAGCCCACTCATCAATATTTGCTGTTAGGAACTTTTTCTGATACCCATCATAAGGGATTACAATAGAGCTGGGTTTTATACCAAAAAATTGTAAACAATGCTGAATTCCCAACAAGGCTAAAGAAGCCACTGTTGTAGGGTAATGATCTAATGTCCTCCCAGTGGATATTTTGGAATGGATCCATAACAATGGGCCTTCTTGCAACAATAATCCTGTGGGTTGCATCTCAGTAGATAATATTATCAAAATGATGGATAACCCTTCTCTACAACGCTGAAGCTGGGCTTTAATCAATTCTTCTTCCACTAGGGTAAGGGCCTTTCTAGCCCCAGTGTTAATTCCCTTTTGGAACTTAACTCTGAGTCTCCTTCTAAAATTTGAAACAGAGGTTTTAATTTAACATTTGGGATCTTCAAATAGGGCCGAATCCAATTGATATCGCCTAACAATTTCTGAAAATATTGTTCTTCAACTAATTCCTTAGCAGCTTGTAATTTTTCTGAGGATAATGGCCACTGAGGCACCCACACCGGCTCCTCAGTTTTCCAGGTTATGGGAATGCATCCCCTAGCGGCCCCTAGGAAAAACCCATTCCTTCCCAAGGCTTTCTTTTAATTGAGAGAATCGGGGACTTCCTTCCTTGCAACCCTTTTCCCAACCCGAAGGATGGGTGCCATCCCATGTCTTTCATCATCTTCTGGGAGGCATCAGAATATTCATTAGTAAGTCTTAATTGTAGATTCTTCAACAAATCCCTACCCCATAAGGTAATGGGCAGCTCAAGCACATATGGTTGAAACATTCCATCATGTCCTTCCTTATCTTTCCAAGGGAGCATCCTGGCACTTATGTCTAGGCTCTTTGCATAGCCCAGGCCTTGTAATATTTGTTCTGACTCCTGAATAGGCCATCCTTTTGGCCAGTCCTTAAACCAAAAGGCAGTAAGAAAAATTATACAAATGGCTAGAAAAAGAAAGTAATCCATAGACTGTCCCTATTACCCTCTTACTTTCACTACCCTCTTACTTTTACTTTCACTTTCTCATCTCCAGAGTCAGAGAGCCTTATTGTCTCTTACCGAGAGCCTAATTGTCTCTTTACTGAGAGCTTAACTGTCTCTTTACTGAGAGCCTAATTCCAACCCTGGGATGGTGAGTTACTTACTGTACTTATCCTGTTGACAGACCCTAACTGCAGAAAGTTTTGAACCTCTTCAGTGGGAGAGTCAGTTCCCGGATTTCTTCGGCACCACTTGTTGTGTCCAACTCAGCCAGCAAGGAAAACGCAACCACCGGTTCTTCTTAAAACAGTTTACTCAGGCAGCTTCTCTCTTCAAATCCCACGCGCCTCGTGAGTACAAGCATTTTTATCCACTCAAGCCACAACCACGCCTCAACCAATCACCACAGGTCACATCACCTCACCAGGCAGGCTTGCTCAGCCAATCAGGGATTAAGGGCAAGCCATCCATCAAATATGGGCTTGTTTACTGCCTGGCATGGATTTCTGTCCGGCTGGCCAGGGAGTCCGGAATGGCTTCCCACAGAGGTTGTGGGAATCTGAATGTAATTTGTCAAATCGAGCATCAAACTTTTTATACAGAAGAAAATAAGGAAGTTGGGTGACACACCAGCAAGGTACAAAGAGGTTACTGGATTCTTACATAAAACAGAGGAATGCAAACACAGAAGGTCTAACAGGAACCACCTGGGATAGAATTCATTGTTAACAACTGGGATCAACACGAGCTCCACCTAAGATTCACTTAATCTTAGAAGCCAGGGTCAAGGGCTCTGTGCCCTTGCCATAGTTCCAATTTTAGTCTATTGTATAGTCCACCTTTCCCTTAGGCCATTGTAAATCTGTGTGTATGGGTGTAACTCAGCTATCTATAGATATTACACTATAGTGATAGTGTAATATCAGAGGCAATTCTGAATGTCACTGAATAGGAACATTCTTACTGAATTCTAAGCCCATGGTCAGCTCAAGGACTTTCTAGGACATTGGAACACTGGTGAAGGCTTGGCTATGTCAGAATTCAATCTTAAAAGGCACTTATAATAGTATAATACTGAAAGAGAGCACGTGGATCCATACACCAGACTAACGCGGGAATGGAATATTAATGTATGGGTTAGAGAGGACACCAGACTCCAGGAGGTGAGTTTCCGTGAAACTCTGCCTGATGAGTAGATTTTAGGCCTCTCGGCCTGTCAAGCTGACTTGACCAGAGTGCGTGGCAAACAGTCACATATAGTAAAAACACTATTTGCAGAACTCAAAAAGGTCAACAAGCTGAAGTGCCCAAGTAAGAACACCTCAGTCCCACTAGGTCGAAAGAAGAAACCAATCACAGTGGGGAGGGAGGGAGGGATGGGAAGGGAAAGGGGATGAGATTGGGGAGAATGGAGAGAGTATTATAGATGTAAGCACAAAGGAGACCCTCTCAGGGCATTCTCCTTGTATCAGCTTTATATTGTAATCCAGCTTACCTGAGCATCTTTCCTCTTCCACACTGCTGTATCACTACCACATGCCATAGAAGGGCCAGAGGCTGGGTCTCTGATATAAGGATGAATTGTAAAGTCGATGTAAAGACAATTTTACAACAGTTGTTTTTTATTGCTCCCCCTATCATTCTATTCATATAAGTGAGTGCATGATGTCTGATTTTGTATTGGGTGAGGGAAAAGGACTGAAACCCTGAGGGCCAGGAGAACGAATGAAACAGGCAACCTCAGGAAATAGGGCATTTGGGGGACCTTCCAGAAGACCAGAGACCTGAGAGGTGAGAGACTCCCAAGACTCAAAAGGAGGGACCTTAGATTAAACACCCAAAAGTAGGGAGAGGGAACTTATGGAGCCCACCTCCAGCAAGAAGATAGGGCATCAAGTGAGGGATGGGGTTGCCATCCCACAGTCAGATCTCTGACCCATAATTGTTCCTGTCTGAAATAATTACAAGGATGGAAATGGAGAGAAGCCTGAGGACAAGAAAGTTCAGTGACAGGCCCAAAGTGGGATCCAGCTAAAGGGGAAGTCCCAAGGCCTGACCCTATTACCGAGGCTATGGAGCACTCACAAAAAGGGACTGCCCTCCAAAGAAATCCAACAAACAGCTGAAAGAGTCAAATGCAAGTATGTGCAACCAACCAATGGACAGAAGTAGCTGACCTCTGTTGTTGAATTAGGGAAGGCTGAAAGAACCTGAGGAGAAGGGTGATCCTGTAGGACGACCAGCAGTCTCAATCTGGGCACCTGAGATCTCTTAAGCACTGGACCACCAAGTAGACAGTATATACCAGCTGATATGAGGCCCACAACACACATACAGTAGAAGACTTCCAGGTCTGTGTTCACTCAAAGATGATGCACCTAACCCTCAAGAGACTGGAGGCCCCAGGGGGTTTAGATATCAGGTGGGGTAGGGGGTGGGGGCATCCTTGAGGAGATGGAGTGGGGTGGGGAGGAGGTGTGAGATATGGAGCAGTTGGAGGGTAGATGGGGGTGGGGTGGGGAATGGAATATAGAGTGGGAAAAATAAATTAAAAATAAAATAAAATTAATAAAATATACTTTAAAAGTCACTACTCATTCTACAAAAAATTAGTGGTATTGTGAAAAGAATTTTAATACAATTCAAGTCTGTTAATCTGGATGACACTGCATAAATATAAATGTTTAATTAAAATAGGATTTTGTTTTCAGCTATTAATCTACCATTAATACCTTTAAAAATGTATTGCCAAGATATTTTCATGAGTCAATAATGAATTGTGGTGTGTGTAAGCAATAAAATCATATACTCAAAAAAAACCTTTTTTATTTATTTTCTAAGAAAGAAAGAAGGAAGGAAGGAAAAAAGAAATAAGAAAGAAAGAGAGAGAGAGATCATTCCAATTTCAGTCATTTGAATATTCATTTTACCCAACACCATTTATTAAAGAATTGCATTTCTCTAATTCATCATTCTGTTTCTTTTTGTCAAGAATCAATTAGGTATAAAGACATGAGGTTACTTGAAGGAATTCAATTCTATTCATTTGGTCTATCACCTTAAGTTGGTGCTATGCTGCTTTAATTAGGATACTAATTATATACTAATAGCTTTATAGTACACCTTATGCTTATACATAATAATGTATTTTATCATTACAGTTTCATACTTGTATATAATTCATTTGATCATATTCATCCCCAAGGGTTCTTTCTAGTTCTTTCGCAATCCCACTAGCCCCCTTTCTCTTCCCAAACATCCTCCTTTGGTTTATGATGTACTAATATTTCTCCCTTCCCTTTCTTCTCTTGAAACCTTTTTATATACCCATCCCTGCTTTCTTTCAACTTAATGGTCTCTTTTTTAAGCTAATTGTTACACATGCACATATGTTTCTTCCTAAATATAACCTACTCATTCTACATAATGCTATTTGTAGATATGTTTTCAGGACTGATAATTTGGCAGAAGAAGATCAATTGGCATGATCTTCCCTAAAGACCACTTCATGCACTACCCTAAGCTGCCTATAGTTCTTTGTTTAGGGTTGAAGCCTCATGGGATTTTCCCATCCATATTGGCATGTGTGCTGATGTAATCCCTGTTCAGCTCCTATTTAGGCAGTTACTGGTGAGACTTTATGAGTGAAGCTTCTGACATTACTAAACAATGTAAAACTCTCTGCTCCTCTCAATCATACAGACTTTCAACTTCCTCTTCTTCAGTGTTCCCTGAGCCTTAGTTGTGGGAGTGTATTTTAAATGTATCTATTTAGACTAGGCTCCACCACTTTGAAGTTTATTGGTTGCAGTTTTCTGTAGTGGTCTGTCTATTGCAAAAAGAAGTTTACTTGATGAGGGGTGAGGCTAATTAAGCTTGGTTAATTAGGCTTCTGATACCAGGCATAGTTTCTCTCTTGTTGAGAGCATCTAATTTCAATTTGATAGCTATTGGTTACCACCAAGATATGCATGCTACTACTGCACTCTTAGAGATGTCCTACCATTGCATGCTAGTACTGCACACTTAGAGATGTCCTACTATTGCTGTGGTTCATAGGTTTCAGACTGAGGACTGTTGCTTGCTTCCCTCCCTTGGAAGCTTTTCTGGTGCCTTTTGTACCATGAAAGCTAGTTCTCAGGGAGGAAGCTCAAGGGTCTCTGGGTCCTGTTTTGAAGTTCCTACTGACTCCTGCAATAGGGACTAACCTCTCACCTCTGGGAAACAACTGAGGGCAACAGCAATAGGCAATACGTTTGAAAGTCTCTTGGATAGCCTGGTCAACATCTTTAAAAGGGGTTCTCATGTCTGGTATTAGTGTTTTTGTTAGGTGGGCTTTGAGCAGAGGGAGCACCATTAGCTCAGATTTTAAAATTTCATTAAAACAACATATGAATATTTATTCCAGAATTATGAGTAGTACTATGATTCCTTGTGCCTTTTTTTAATGTTCAATCTGTCTTTATTTCTCTTTTTTTTAATTAGATATTTATTTCATTTACATTTCCAATGCTATCTCAAAAGTCCCCCACCAGCTCCCCCACCCAATCCCCCAACCACCCACTCCCACTTCTTGGCCCTGGCATTCCCTTGTACTGAGGCAGATAAAGTAGCATGACCAATGGGCCTCTCTTTCCACTGATGGCCAACTACGCCATCTTCTGATACATATGCAGCTAGAGACACGAGCTCTGGGGGAATGCTGGGTAGTTCATGTTGTTGTTCCATCTATAGAGTTGCAGATCCCTTTAGCTCCTTGGTTACTTTCTCTAGCTCCTCCATTGGGGGCTCTGTGATCCATCCAATAGCTGACTGTAGCATCCACTTCTGTGTTTGCTAGGCCCCAGAATAGCCTCACAAGAGACAGCTATATCAGGGTCCTTTCAGCAAAATCTTGCTAGTGTATGCAATGGTGTCAGTGTTTGGAGGTTGATGAGGCTGATTATGGGATGGATCCCCGGATATAGTAATCTCTAGATGGTCCATCCTTTCGTCTCAGCTCCAAACTGTGTCTCTGTAACTCCTTCCATGGATGTTTTGTTCCCAATTCTTTTTTTTTTTTTTAAGATTTATTTATTTATTATATGTAAGTACACTGTAGCTGTCCTCAGATACTCCAGAAGAGGGCATTAGATTTCGTTATGGATGGTTGTGAGCCACCATGTCGTTGCTGGGATTTGAACTCGGGACCTTCAGAAGAGCAATGAGCGCTCTTAACCACTGAGCCATCTCGCCAGCCCCTTGTTCCCAATTCTAAGAAGGGGCAAAGTGTCCACACTTTGGTCTTCTTTCTTCTTGAGTTTCATGTGTTTAGCATATTGTATCTTATATCTTGGGTATTCTAAGTTTCTGGGCTAATATCCACTTATCAGTGAGAATATATTGTGTGAGTTCTTTTGTGATTGGGTTACCTCACTCAGGATGATGCCCTCCAGGTCCATCCATTTGCTTAGGAATTTCATAAATTCATTCTTTTTAATAGCTGAGTAGAACTCCATTGTGTAAATGTACCACATTTTCTGTATTCATTCCTCTGTTGAGGGACATCTGGGTTCTTTCCAACTTCTGGCCATTATAAATAAGGCTGCTATGAACATAGTGGAGCATGTGTCCTTCTTACCAGTTAGAACATCTTCTGGAGCATGTGTCCTTCTTACAGGTTGGAATATCTTCCAGATATATGCCCGGGAGAGGTATTGCTAGATCCTCTGGTAGTATTATGTCCAATTTTCTGAGGAACCGCCAAACGGATTTCCAGAGTGGTTGTACAAGCTTGCAATCCCACCAACAATGGAGGAGTGTTCCTCTTTCTCCACATCCTCGCCAGCATCTGCTGTCACCTGAATTTTTGATCTTAGCCATTCTGACTGGTGTGAGGTGGAATCTCAGGGTTGTTTTGATTTGCATTTCCCTGATGATTAAGGATGTTGAACATTTTTTCAGGTGCTTCTCAGCCATTTGGTATTCCTCAGGTGAGAATTCTTTGTTTAGCTTTGAGCCCCATTTGTAATGGGGTTATTTGATTTTCTGGAGTCCACCTTCTTGAGTTCTTTATATATATATTGGATATTAGTCCCCTATCTGATTTAGGATAGGTAAAGATCCTTTCCCAATCTGTTGGTGGCCTTTTTGTCTTATTGACGGTATCTTTGCCTTGCAGAAGCTTTGCAATTGTATGAGGTCCCATTTGTTCATTCTCGATCTTACAGCACAAGCTGGAAGCAATCCCACTAAAATCAGGGACTAGACAAGGCTACCCACTTTCTCCCTACCTATTCAACATTGTACTTGAAGTCCTAGCCAGAGCAATTCGACAACAAAAGGAGATCAAGGGGATACAAATTGGAAAGGAAGAAGTCAAAATATCACTTTTTGCAGATGATATGATAGTATATATAAGTGACCCTAAAAATTCCACCAGAGAACTCCTAAGCCTGATAATGAAGTAGCTGGATATAAAATTAACCAAACAAGTCAATGGCCTTTCTGTACCTTGTGCCTTTTTAATACATTCATATTGCTCTTTTACCCTCCTTCTAAATTACCTGCTTCCTCTCCCTAAAGGGCCCCATTTATCATTTTGCTGATTAAAAATCACTTGTGCCTTACTCCACTCTATTGAACTGCAACTCTCCAATTCTGTCATTGGTCCTATTATATATTTCTGTTTTCTGTAGATACTTCAAGATGTGCAATCACATCTAAAGATCTGGAACTAGGAGCCTCCACCAAAATTTAGCATGTGATGTATGCCTTTATGGTTATGGATTACCTGGCTCAATATGATCTTTTCTAGAGCCATGCATTTAGCTGCAAAGTTCATGGTTTCATTTTTCTTTACAATTGAATAGTACTCCAAAGTGTATGTGTACCACATTTTCATTATCTATTCATTGCTTGTAGGAATTTGTTCCATTTTCTTGCTATTGTGAATATGGATCAGAGGGTAGCTTTTTTTTTTTTTTTTAAGAATTCAGTTTATAGAAGATGGAACCAAATAATCAATGGTGGTTGAGGGAAGGAGAGATCTGGGAGGGAGGGGTGGGAAGAAGGGGGACAGGATCAGGTGTGGGCGAAACAGGGGAAGCAGTACAGAGAGGGTCAGGAAATTGAACAGAGGTTTGTAGCAATGGGGGATGGGGAGCTGGGGGTAGCCACTAGAAAGTCCCAGATGCCAAGAATGCAAGAGGCTCTCAGGACCCAACAGGGATGGCATTAACTGAAATACCCAACAAAGGGGAGAGACCATATCCAGTGGTTAGGCAAGGCCCAGGTTGAGGGATGGGACCACACAACCATCTGAAAAATATTAACCCAGAATTGTTCCTGTTGAAAGGAAATACAGGAACAAAGAGTGGAGCAGAGACTGAAGGAAAAGCCATCCAGAGATTGCCCCACCTAGGGATCCATCCCATCTGCAGACATCAAACCCAGACACTATTGCTGATGACTGGAAGCACTTGCTGACAGGAGCCTGGTGTGGCTGTCCCCTGAGAGGTTCTGCCAGAGCCTGACCAATACAGATTCTGATGCTTAAAGTCAACCATCAGATTAAGCATGAGGGACCCCTATGGAGGAGTTAGGGGAAGGATTGAAGGAACTGAAGGATTTGCAACCCCATAGGAAGAAAAACAATATCAACCAAGCAGACTCCCCAAAGTTTCCAGGGACTAAACCACCAACCAAAGAGAGGGACCCATGGCTCCAGCTGCATATTTAGCAGAGGATGGCCTGTGGGGCACCAATGGGAAAAGAGGCCCTTGGTCCTATGAAGGCTTGATGCCCCAGTGTAGGGCAATGCATGGGCAGGGAGGTGGGAGTGGGTAGGTGGGTGGGGGAACAAACACCCTCAGAGAAGCAGGAGAAGGGGAGATGGAATGGGGGGTTCTGGTGGGAGAAACTGGGAAAGGGGATAGCATTTGGAATGTAAATTAAGAAAATGTGCAATAAAAAATAAAATAAAAACAAAAAAAGAAATGTAAATAAAGTAACCAATTTTAAAAAAAATTAAAAAGAACAACATAGAATTCTCCACAATGATTTCTATAGTAGCTGCTCCAGTTTGCAATCTCACCAACAGTGAATAAGGGTTACCTTTTTGCCACATCCCCTCCAGCATTTGCTTTTTGTTGTGCCACTGACCACTGCCACTATGATTGGAGTAAGATGAAATCTCAAAAGTCATCCTGATTTCATTTCCCTAATTGCTAGGGATGATGAATATTGTTTAGATAATTCTTAGCCATTTTTTTTTTTTAATTTGGGAACTCCCAGTTCACATTCCAGGCTCAGTTTGAATGGGTTATTTGTTTTTGTTTTGTTGTTGTTTGTTGTTGTGTTTTGGATTTTTTTGAACCTTTGTTTTTTGAAGTATTTGTATATTCTGAATATTAATCCTCTGTCAGATGGATAGCCTGCAAAGAACACTCTCATTCTCTTCACTGACTTAATTGTTTCTAGAAGTTTTCAGGTGCAATATATTGGATCTCCAAAAAAAAATCAAAACAAAAACAAAAAAAACAAAAAAACAAAAAAAAAAGTGTAGCATCATATCATCTGCAAATGGAGATAGTTTTACTTCTTTCTCTATTTGCACCCATTTAATTTCCTTCTCTTGCCCTATTGTTCCAGCCACTATTTCTAGCACAAAATTGATATGTACTGGGGATAATGGATGGCCTTGTCTCATCCCAGCCTTCAGTAGTATTGTTTCAAGCTTTTCTCCATCTAAGATTGGTTGTTAGCTCCCTCTAGCTCTACATTCTAAGAGTTTTTACCATGAAGGAATGCTGGATTTTTGTCAAAGCATGATGGCTGTCTGCCTGTTTGTTTGTTTGTACCTATTATGATGATCATGAAACTTTTGTCTTTAAATTATTTTCTGTGGTTTATTACTGGTATTGACTTGCATATGTTGGAGCATCCCTTCATTTCAGAGATAAAATTAACTTGAATATAGTGTATATCTTTGGTGTATATCTATATCCTGTTTGCAAGTATTTTGTTGAATATTTCTGAGTCTATCAGGGATGTTAGCCTGTACATTTCTCTTTCTGTTCTGTCTTTACCTGATTTAGTATTAGAGTGATACTTGCTTTATAGAAAAAAAAAATTGGAAGTGCGCCATCTGTTTTTTTCTCTTTTTGCTTTTCTTCCTCTCTCTTTCTTTCTCTCTCTCTCTTTCTTTCTTTTTCTTTCTCCTTCCTTCCATTCTTCCTTCCTTCTTTTCTTCCTTCCTTCCTTCTTTCCTTCCTACCTTCTTTCTTTCCTTCCTTCCTTCTTTCCTTCCTTCCTTCTTTCATTCCTTCTTTCATTCTTTCCCTCCTTCCTTCCTTCGAGTTAAAGAATGCATGGCTGTAGATCATCACTGGATTACTTGTAGAATTCTGTTATGAATATTTCTGGTCTTGTTCTTCATTTTACCTGGGAGGATTTTATTACTATTTTAATCTTCTTGTTCGTTATGCATCTGTTTAGGTTGCTGATGACTTCTTGACTTAATTTTAGAATTTTTGTTGAATCCAGAAATTAATTTGTTTATTTTATGCTTTCCAGCTTCATAGAATAAACAATTTTAAAATATTCTCTAATAACATTCTGACTTTCTTAGGGTGCCTGTTGTAAAGTTTCTTGTTCATTTCAGATTCGATTGGCTTGGGTTCTCTTTTTGTTTTTGGTTAGTTGGGTCAAGGGTTTGTCAATTTTGTTCATCTTCTCAACATATGAAGATATATCCTGTTATTACCCCATTGTGCAAATGAGGAAACAATAAAGACTCAGTATGACATGTTTCCAAATGTCAATCCTAAACAATAGAAAGTTGGCACTTGAGTGTCAGGAGCCATCTAGGAGAGATAAAGTCTAGCAAGTGACTTTCCTGGAGATGGCCTACTATTTTTGCATAGTCTGTAATGGGTAAATGCTGAATTGCAAGCCCTTTAGAATCTCATCTCAGGATTTATTCCTGCAGCTGATATGCCTTTCCTGTTATTATTAAATGTTCTAATAATTTCTGGGCATTTTCCCACTTTATTGGAAAGATTTTCTGCAGACCAACAAAGATGTACTGTCTTGTAGTGATGCCGTGTAGACAAATTGATGATTTTGTAATTCCTAATAGTGATTCTATATAATTCATAAATTTATACAAATAAATTTTGAGCCCTTTATAATATAAAGGCTGCAATTAGGGCTTTGTAAATCTTCATGTGTCATGGGCTAATTGTACTAAGATAGAAAGCAGGTGTGAAACAGATTTATAATCAGGGAAATTCTTTCTGGGATGGCTGTGAAACCATTATGTGATAACTAAAGCCCATAATACTGGTATGGACAATTATTGTAGGTGCAAGGACAGAAAATAAAATACTGTCTGGTTTATCTATACAAAACTTCAATACTAATGGGATTCAAGGCAGACAATTTGCCTCTCGACAAAACTGTGCTAACTTAGACATACGAATTTTGGTTTTAAACTCCTTTTTTTTATTATTTTTATTTTTTTGCAGTTTGTGGAAATGTTTTAATTAAAGGATTTGTAGATACAGTGGTTAATCTGTTGCCCACAATTCCTTACCAGTGAGGCTTCATGCTGGGATACCCTCCTCCCTACCATCTTAATGCAAGATGGTCACAGACCACATTCTCATGTTAAAAGGTTCAAAGCTCTGGTAATCCAAGGACTGTAATACAAAAGAAATACTTCATAGCTGGGGTCACTACAGTTTGCTAGAACATCAGATATTTTACAATACTTTAAAAAATATATTGAATTTCCATGTGTACCTATTATTAAATGTAGTCAGTTTTTACAAAATAAGAAATTCTGAGAGCAGGCTACACACACACAGCAGCCTGAACTCTCCAGGTGAGGCCCTGTGCCATTTGCTGAAACTGTCCATCCAAACTCATCTCCTGATTGTACTTATGGTTAAACATAACCCCAAGCACTAGCCCATATGGTACCACCAGCTGTGTGAGCACAAGTCTCTCCAGTTTCAGAGTGAAGACTCCTCATGGCTACGAAGCCACTGCCCACCCCTCTTGATTGGTCCCTGAACTTGACCCACTGGTGCCTGGTTCCCATGTCAAGGGTCTTCCAGGAGGCCTCAAGCACAACTCTGATGGAGACTGATCACTGCCTATATCCAGCTCCCTGTGTTCTGTAAGCCCCAAGATCATAGACCCAGCCCTGCCGAGGTTAATGAACATGTGAAGCTAGTGATGGATAAGGGATGGATAACTAGTGTTAGTGGAAACACATGTAAACATTATTTCTGTAACTTTTTATTCAATTCAATTCATAATTTGACTTATGTTTGCACTTGTGAACCTTAAAAAAAAAAAAAAGGTGCTAGGAATACCACATGATCATGTATCCTGAAAAAGGAAGAGAACTAGGAACAATGACAATAACATGACAGAGCAGAATCAGAGAGCAGAGCAGAAAACAACACCAGGCAGGCTTTTCTTGCCATGAGACAGTTCTTTAATAGCAGAGCTTCTTCTTTCTGACAAGGATAGGGCTTTTTTCTTACAGACTTGGGTTTCTTTCATTCAATAGCAAAGCGGAAACATTTTCTTTCTCTTAGCAGTAACAGTTGGAGCTTATTTTATTGCAGAATGAGTGAGTTCTTCCTGTGCTGGTGCTTGCTCAATGAATCCTGCTCATGGGTGTAAATATGTAAGTATGAGTGAATACTTGTGGAGTTGATAAAACAGGTGGTCAGTCTTGATATGTCTATATGTACATATATTTATGAAAATGTGTGTTTCTATGAATATTTGCTTGTGTAAAAGCTTTTCTTTCTGCAAGCATGATCTATTCCTGGTTCACTAAAAGTTAATTCCTCTAAACCTCCCTCTCACCTGGACAGTGAGAGATGGGACTTCCAGGTGAGAGAGAAAGGAGCCTTAGCAATAAATCCTCTACTGAATTCCCTACTGCTATATATACTACATATATTAATATTGCCAAATAATTATAAAGTCCGTTTACAAAGTAAGAGTTAATTTTTCCAGCACTTACTCAAGCACAGATAGTTATAAAGAAAATAATAAGAGAGACAAAGAGTTGTTTCCCCAATGCATAGTGAAGCTCAGAACAGTAAGAGAATTACGTTTTTACCCCAGAAAAAAGTTAACTTTCCAACAAGGATGAAGGCCATCATCTTTTGACGTGTGTGTGACATTCTGTCCCACTTCAGCCTGTTCCCCTACAGCTAGGCATTCTGTCCCACTTCAGCTTTTTCCCCTAAGGCTAGGCATGCCCCCTGGCACCTGAGTTTTTAAATTGGGCTATATTTGAGTTCAAAACCCATGATCTTAACTCTAATTTCTGACATGTTATGTGTTTTCAAATAAATTAATTAATGCCTATTTGTTTTATTCACACTGTATTTTTTTTTAATTTGCTGCTTTTCCTTCATGGTGTATCTGTGTCTGTGCCTGCCTGTTCTTGTTTATTAGATGTGCCTGTAGGAGCTTAAAAGGGCATCAGATAGATCCCCTGGAACTGGAGCTATAGGTGATTGTGAGCTGCCTGTTTTAGGTGCTTAGAACCAAGCTTAGGTTCTCTGTAAGAACAGTACATTTTTAACTGCTAAGACATCCCTCTAGCCTCTATTTCTTGAGTATAATCCTAGTTGGTTTATAGTTAAAGATCACACATAACACAACTTAATACCTGCTTTAAAATGTGAATTGTTCTCAGAGTAAGATTGGCTACTTCACACTATGTTTCTGAACCTACTTTAGTTGCTGTGTAACATATTGATGGAGTAATCTAGAAATTCCCACTTAATATTAAACTGATACATCATCTGCCCTGTGTCTCCAAGAGTCATTCTCCCCTTTAGAGACTGAAGAACTGTCATAATAGGCTTTGACCAAAATAAAGTCACAATCTGACAGCGTTTATCGTCTGTTATTCCAGACACATAAAACATTAACTACTGATTAGACATATTGCAAATGATGATTTTACTAAGTAACTTAGCAATAAGAAACAGAGTTTTTAAATAGAAAATTGATTTTACTTTTTCTCCTTCAGCAAATATGAAGACCCTGTGATGAAAAGGAAATAAATATACATTGAAATTGCACTTTTAGAAAAAAAAAAACAGAAAAATCTGAATTTTAGAAGCAACAAAGTGTAGTGAGATGAAGATAAGCTATTGTGTGTTTTTTATGTGTGTAAAGATGTGAACACATCAGAGTGGAGGATGGAAATTCTTAGCTGTGATTTCTCAGAAGCCATAAACTTTGTTTATTGAAACTGAATCACTCATTGATCTGGTGCTCACTTATTTGGCTGAGCTGAGGGGCCACCAAATCTAAGGGTCTATCTATTTCTACCTCCCAAGAGCTGGGATGACAATTTCATGCCACCATGACCAGAGTTTTAGTGACATTGTTCTGGAGATTAAACCCAGATCCTTCCTTACTGACTAAGCTGTGTGTCTCTGGTCCAAACAACATATTATGAAGAGCAGTATAGTTCATATATGCCCATTGGTGAGCTAGTTCCAGTAGGAAAAAAATACACATTTAAAGAAATTTGTATGTGACTTTTTTTATTCTTACTATAGTAGAAATAGCTGATAGAGCCCAGTATAATGAAAGCAGCTAAGGAGGAGAAATAGAAGCCAAATCTGTTTGATCTGCTTTCCAAAAATTCACAGTTTCTAACAATTCAGGGTCTTGGTAACAAGAAAGCTATACTAAAGTTAGAGCAAATCACTGCCCATAAGGGTATTGTAGCACTATTGAGCATTTATACTTAATCCTCTCTTCGTGTGAATGATCTTCTATTCAGCTTTTATGGAACTAGCAAAGAGATAATTGTCATTTCCATCAAAACAAAGATGTGAGTAAAGGTGAACTCTGTGACAGTGCCCTAAAGAAAGAACATACTGTTGATCAGAAGCAGGGCCAGAAAAATGTCTAGACAATGGACCCGTGAGAAATATGATCAAGTTTGACATGTGCCTTTAATCTCATTAATTAGAAGACCAAGGCAAGATTTTGTTGTTGTTGTTGTTGTTGTTGTTGTTGTTCAAATCCAGATTAGCCCAAGACATGTGGAAAGTTCCATTTCAGTGTAGTAAAATTTTATATCAGACAAAATGTGATGGTTGTAGGCATTCAGTGCATTAAGGTGGGAATTTATGGTACTTCTCCAAGGAACAATTTTCAACAAATATGTCTTTGGATTTTGTTGGCAATTCATGATTAAAACAACATCCTATCGAGGGTACAGAGAGACACTTCATAAAGCTTAGCAGAAGACTCCATAAGTGGAACAAGTGAAAAATGTAAAGGAAGTTTGTTTAGAGACTCAAGGTGATCAGGTATCTAGAATTTTTTACATTTTAATTTAATGAAAAACTGGGGTTAACTATCTTCTCAGAAGATCATGCATCTTATATGTAAACAACTTAGGTCTGGTTATAGCAAGGTGGGTACAAATTTCACTTGTCATCAGGGGGTAAGGATCCATTCCACACATCAGAGCGGGGTGCCATAGTGAACAGGATTATTTCCTATGTTGATATCTTGATGTCTGGAGGTGCACATAAAGATCCTGGATAAATGTCTGTGTCACAATTTTTTTTTGCAGAAAATGGGAATTTGAAGTAAATGCTCAGTGGTGCTTTATTATATAAATATCAGTAAAGCCATCTTCTGGAGCAGCTGGAACAGTATCATGGCATTGTGATAGCATCTTGCGACTTGATATCTGGATATATATAGAAAAATCTATTATATTCAGATTCTTAAAAGCCACATAAGAAAGTCAGTTTACAGTGGGTAAACGTGTTTGTGACCAAGCCTGGTGACCTGAGACCCAGCCTGGAACCCCATATAGAATATACCATATCTACGTCTAGACATTCTTCAGGCTGTGTGTATTTGTTTGAATTTTTATGGAGTTGTGGAATTTTCTTCTACAATTTGTCTATTACTCCCCTATCAGATAAAGGGCTTAAAATATTTTCTACTGGTCAGTAGGTTTTCATCCTATCAATATTTTTCTTTGCTATTCTGAGACATCTTAATTTGATATGGTCCCACGTATTGGTTCACATTCAAGGCATATCCAGATGATTATTAGGAAAATAAGTCATTTTCTCTACACTAACAAAAAAGCAATTGGAACAATCAATTAAGAAAACAATCTTACTTACAAATATACCCAGAAGAATAAAATATTATGGCTGAGCTTAGCCACAGAAATAAAATATATATATATATATATTGAAAACTATTTTTTAAAATGCTGAAAGAAGTTAAGACAAAAACAAGCCAAGAGACATTTTGGGGTGATGGATTGGAAGACTTTATATGTTAAAAATTGCAAACTACCCAAAGATGATAGATAGATAGATAGATAGATACATACATACATACATACATACATACATACATACATACATATATACATACATATATACATAGGTGATAGAAAAACATATGAAATCTTTATCAAAATCCTAATGACATTTTTATGAAGAGATATTTTTTTTATTTAACTATGCCAAATATAAAGCTCCACACCTGTAATCTCAACATTCAGGAGGCTGAGGCAAGAAGGTAGACACAAATTTGAGACAAGATTGAGCTACATAGTAGGTTCCAGGTCAACCTTGGCTACAGAGTAAGAACCAGACTCAAATAAAAAACAAGATAAGTCTTCCAGTTTGAACCTCTGCCTGGAGCAGACCCCAGATGGCTTGGCACCCACTCCTACAATGTCCAGAGAAAGCTTGACTTCCAGGAGCTCTGACATACCAGGATCTCAGGATCCCAGAGGCAGCTTAATTCCCAGGAGCACTGACACACCCAAGATCTCAGGATCACAAAGCCACAGTATCACAGAGAAAGCTAGAGTCGAAGGAGTTCTAACATGACCAGTATCACAGAAGGGACAGACTCTAGTCTGAGACAGCAAAGGCAATTAGCACTAGAGATAACCAGATGGCAAGAAGCAATGTCAAGACCATAAGCAACGGAAATCAGTGCTACTTGAAAACATCAGAACCCAGTTCTCCCATGACACCAAGGCCTGGATACCCCAACATACCTGAAAAGCAAGATTCATGTCTATAATCTTATCTCATGAATTTAATAGAGGACTGTAAGAAAGACATAAATAACTCCCTTAAAGAAATACTGGGGAACACAAGTAAATAGGTAGAAGCCCTTAAAATGGAAACACAAAAATCACTTAAAGAAATACAGGAAATTCCAAACTTTGGGGCTAATATCCATTTACGAGTGAGTGCATTTACGAGTGTGTTCTTTTGTGACTGGGTTACATCACTCAGGATGTTTTCAACTTCCATCTATTTGCCTGTGAATTTCATGAAGTCATTGTTTTTAATAATGAGTAGTATTCCTTGTGTAAATATACCATATTTTCTGTATCCATTCCTCTGTTGAGGGACATCTGGTTTGTTTCCAGCTTCTATTATAAATATGACTGCTATAAACACAGTGGAGCATATTAACCCAAAAGTTCAGAATACTTAGATACAATTCACAGACCATATGAAGCCAAGAAGAAGGAAGACCAAAGTATGGATGCTTCAGTGCCTCTTAGAAGGTGAACAAAATACTCACAGGAGGAAATATGGAGACAAAGTGTGGAGCAGAGACTGAGGCAAAGGCCATCCAGAGACTGCCCCACCAGGGGATCCATCCCATATACAGTATCCAAAACCAGATAATATTGTGAATGCTGGGAAGTGCTTGCTGACGAAAGCCTAATATGGCTGTCTCCTGAGAACCTCTGCCAGATCCTGACAAATACAGAGGCAGATGCTGGCAGCCAACCATTGGACTGAGCATAGAGTCCCTAATGATGAGTTGGAGAAGAGATTGAAGGAGCTGAGGGGGTTTGCAGCCCCATTGGGGGAGCAACAGTGTCAACAGGCCAGACCCCCCAGAGCTCCCACAGACTTGACCACCAACCAAAGAGTACACATAGAGGGATCCAAGATGGCAGCCACATATGTGGCCGAGGATGCCCTTGTTGGACATCAGTGAGAAAAACGGCCCTTGGGCCTGAGGGCTTCGATGCCTCAATGTAAGGGAACGCAAGGGTGGGAGTGGGTGGGTGGGGTCGAACCATTATAGAGGCAGGGGGAGGGTGGGTGGGATAGGGGGTTTCTGGAGGGGATACCTGGAAAAAAGGATAACAATTGAAATGTAAATAAAGACAAAATCCAATAAAAGGAAAATATGAAATGAAAAAAAAAAGAAATGTATAGGAAAATACAATCAAACAGGTAAAGGAGTTGAAAAAAACAGTCTAGGATCTAGAAATAGAACCATTAAAGAAAACACAAAATGAGACAACCCTGGAGATGGAAAACCTAGGAAAGAGATCAGGAGTCACAGATGCAAGCATTACCAACAGAATACAAGAGGTAAAAGAGAGAATCTCAGGCATAGAAGACATTGACACAATAGTCAAAATACAAAAAGCAAAAAGCTCCTAACTCAAAACATCAAGAAATCCAGAACACAATGAAAAGACCAAACCTGAGAAAAATAGGTATAGAAGAGAGTGAGGATTCCCAACTCAAAGGCAGCAAACATCTTCAACAAAATTATAGAAGAAAACTTCCCTAACCTAAAGAAAGAGATGCCCATGAACATTCAAGAAGCCTACAAAACACCAAACAGATGGGACCAGAGAAGAAATTCCTCCTGTCACATAATAATAAAACACCAAATGCACAAAACTAAGAAAGACTATTGAAATCAGTAACTGAAAAGATCAAGTAACATATAAAGGGAGACCCATCAGAATTACACCAAACTTCTCAACAGAGATTCTAAAAGCCACAAGATCTTGGGAAGATGTCACACAGAACCTAAGAGAATAAAAATGCCAGCCCAGGCTACTATAACCAGCAAAACCCTCAATTACCATAGATGGAGAAACCAAGATACTCTGTGACAAAACCAAATTTAAACAATATCTTTCCACGAATCCAGCCCTACAAAAGATAATAGATGGAAAACTCCAACACAAGGAGGAAAATTAAACACAAGAAAAAGCAAGAGACTAATCCCACAACAAACCCAAAAGAAGAGAACCACACAAGTGTAATTCCACCTCTAACAACAAATATAACAGGAAGCAACTATCATTTGTCCTTAATACCTCTGAAAATCGATGGACTCCATTCCCCAATAAAAAGACATAGACTAACAGGCTGTATACATAAACACGACCCAGAATTTTGCTGTATGCGGGAAACATACATCAGTGACAAAAACAAACACTACCTCAGAGTAAAAGGCTAGAAAACTTTTTTCCAAGCAAATAGTCTCAAAAAACAAGCTGGAGTAGCCATTCTAATATCAAATAAAATCGAGTTTCAACCAAAAGATATCAAAAGAAGATAGGGAAGGACACTACATAATCATCAGAGGAAAAATCCACCAGGAGGAACTCTCAGTTCTGAGCATGCCCCCAAACGCAAGGGCACCCACATTCATAAAAGAAACATTACTGAAGCTCAAAGCACATAATGAATCTCACACAATAATGGTAGGAGACCTTAAAACCCCACTCTCACTAATGAACAGATCATGGAAACAGAAACTAAACAGAGACACAGTGAAACTAACATAAGTTATGACCCAAATGAATTAAACAGATATCTATAGAATATTTTATTCTAAAACAAAGGAATATACCTTCTGCTTAGCACCTCATGATACATTCTCCAAAATTGACCATATAATTGGACACAAAAGAAGCCTCAACCAATACAAGAAGATTGAAATAATCCTATGGATCATATCAGATTACCATGGACTAAATCTGGTCTTTAATAACAACAAACACAACAGTAAGCCCACATAAAAATGGAAGCTGAACAACTATGTACTCAATGATAACTTGATCAGGGAACAAAAAAAGAAATTAAAAACTTTTTATAATTTAATGAAAATGAAGGCACAACATACTCAAACTTATGGGACACATGAAAGTAATGCTAAGAGGAAAACTCATAGCACTGAGTGCTTGCATAAGGAAACTAGAGATAGCATACACTAGCACCTTGACAGAACATCTGAATGCTCTAGAACAAAAAGAAACAAATACACCCAAGTGGAGTAGACAGCAGGAAGTAACTGTAGGCCTGGCATCCACCAAGTAGAAACAAAAAGAATCAACAAACCCAGGAGCTGGTTCTTTGAGAAGATCAATAAGATAGATAAACCTTTAGCCAGACTAACCAGAGGGCACAGAGACAATATCCAAATTAACAAAATTAGAAAGGAAAATGGAGACATAACAACAGAAACTGAAGAAACTCAAAAAATTATCAGATCCTACTACAAAGGCTTATACTCAACAGAACTGGAACATTTACATGAAATCGATGACTTTCTAGACATATACCAGGTACCAAATCTAAATCAAGATCAGATAAACCATCTAAACAGTTCCATAACCCTTAAGTTAACAGAAGCAATCCATTAAAAATATCCCAACCAAAAAATCCCCTGGACCAGATGATTTTAATGCAGAATTCTACCAGACCTTCAAAAAAGACCTAATGCTAATACTTCTCACACTATTTCATAAAATAGAAATAGAAGCCAATACATTCTATGAAGCCACAGTTACACTGATACATAAACCACACAAAGACCCAACGAAGAAAGAGAACTTTAGACCAATTTTCCTCATGAATATTGATGCAAAATGCTCAATAAAATTGTTGCAAACCGAATCCAAGAACACATTAAAATGATCATTCACCATGATCAAGTAGGATTCATCCCAGGGATACAAAGATGGTTCAATATAAGGAAATCCATCAACGTAATCCACTATATAAAAAAACCTAAAGAAAAAAAAAAAACCAACATGAGCATCTCATTAAATGCTGAAAAAGCCTCTGACAAAATACAACACCCCTTTATGCTAAAGGTATTTGAGTGACCACAAATTCAAGGTCCATATCTAAATATAATAAAAGCAATAGACATCAAGCCAATAGCCAACAGCAAACCTAATGGAGAGAAACTTGATACAATCCCACTAAAATCAGTGACAAGACAAGGCTGCCCACTATCCCCCAGCCTATTCAATATAGTACTTGAAGTTCTTGCCAGGGTTATTAGGCAACAAATGGAGATCAAAGGGATACAACTTGGAAAGGAGAAAGTCAAAATATCACTATTTGTGGATGATATGATAGAATCATAAGTGACAAAAAAACAATCTACAAGAGCACTTCTATAGCTGATAAACAACTTCAGCAAAGTGGGTGGATACAAAATTAACCCAAATCAGTAGCTTTCGTCTACACAAAGAATAAATGGGCTGATAAAGAAATTAGGGAAATGACACCCTTTACAATAGGCACAGATAATATGAAATAACTTGATGTGATACTAACCAAACAAGTGAAAGATCTGTATGACAAGAACTTCAAGTCTCTGAAGAAAGAAATTGAAGAAGATCTCAGAAGATGGAAAGATCTCACATGCTCATGGACTGGCAGGATTAAAATAATAAAAATGGCCGTCTTACCAAAAGCAATCTGCAGATTCAATGCAGTCTCCATCAAAACTCCAACTCAGTTCTTCACAGAGATAGATCAATTCTCAAATTTTTCTGGAATAACAAAAAACACAGGATATCGAAATACATTTTCTTTTTTTTAATTTATTTTTTATTAGGTATTTTCCTCATTTACATTTTCAATGCTATCCCAAAAGTCCCCCATACCCACCCACCCCCAATCCCCTACCCACCCACTCCCCCTTTTTGGCCCTGGGGTTCCCCTGTACTGGGGCATATAAAGTTTGCAAGTCCAATGGGCCTCTCTTTGCAGTGATGGCCAACTAGGCCATCTTTTGATACATATGCAGCTAGAGACAAGACCTCCGGGGTACTGGTTAGTTCATATTGTTGTTCCACCTATAGGGTTGCAGTTCCCTTTAGCTCCTTGGGTAATTTCTCTAGCTCCTCCATTGGGGGCCGTGTGATCCATCCAATAGCTGACTGTGATCATCCACTTCTGTGTTTGCTAGGCCCCGGCATAGTCTCACAAGAGACAGCTATATCTGGGTCCTTTCAGCAAAATCTTGCTAGTGTATGCAATGGTGTCAGCGTTTGGAAGCTGATTATGGGATGGATCCCTGCATATGGCAATCACTAGATGGTCCATCCTTTCGTCACAGCTCCAAATTTTGTCTCTGTAACTCCTTCCATGGGTGTTTTGTTCCCATTTCTAAGAAGGGGCAAAGTGTCCACATTTTGGTCTTCGTTCTTCTTGAATTTCATGTGTTTAGCAAATTGTATATTATATCTTGGGTATCCTAAGTTTCTGGGTTAATATCCACTTATCAGTGAGTACATATTGTGCGAGTTCCTTTGTGATTGGGTTACCTCACTCAGGATGATGCCCTCCAGGTCCATCCATTTGCCTAGGAATTTCATAAATTCATTTTTTTAATAGCTGAGTAGTACTCCATTGTGTAAATGTACCACATTTTCTCTATCCATTCCTCTGTTGAGGGGCATCTGGGTTCTTTCCAGCTTCTGGCTATTATAAATAAGGCTGCTATGAACATAGTGGAGCATGTGTCCTTCTGACCGGTTGGGACATCTTCTGGATATATGCCCAGGAGAGGTATTGCTGGATCCTCTGGTAGTACTATGTCCAATTTTCTGAGGAACCGCCAGACTGATTTCCAGAGTGGTTGTACAAGCTTGCAATCCCACCAACAATGGAGGAGTGTTCCTCTTTCTCCACATCCTTGCCAGCATCTGCTGTCACCTGAATTTTTGATCTTAGCCATTCTGACTGGAGTGAGGTGGAATCTCAGGGCTGTTTTGATTTGCACAAAATACATTTTCAATAATATAAGAACTTCTGGGGGAAATAATTATCCCTGGCCTCAAGCTATACTACAGAGCAATAGTGTTAAAAACTGCCTGGTATTGGCACAGAGATGGCAGGTAGATTAATGAAGTAGAATTGAAGACTCAGAAATGAACCCATACCTTTGGTCACTTTACCTTTAACACAAGATCCAAAACCATCCAGTGGGGAAAATGACAGCATTTTCAACAAATGGTGCTTGCTTAAGTGGCAGTCCGAATGTAGAACAATGCAAGTTATCCCATTATCTCCCAGTACAAAGCTCAAGTGCAAGTGGATCAAGGATCTCTGCATAAAACCAGATATGCTGAATCTAAAGGAAGAGAAAGTGGGAAAGAACCTTGAACTTATTGGCATAGGAGAAAAATTTTTGAACAGAACACCAATGGCTTATGCTCTAAGTTCAAGAATTGACAAATGGGACCTCATAAAATTGAAGTGCTTCTGTAAGGTGAAGGATACTGTCAATAGGACAAAACAGCAACCAACCGATTAGGTAAAGATTTTTACCAATCTTATGTTTGATAGAGGGTTAACATCCTAAATAAAGAAAGAACTCAAGAAGTTAGACTCCAGAGAACCAAATATCCCTATTGAAAATTGGGGAACAGAGCTAAACAGAAAATCCTCAACTGAGGAAACTCAAATGGCCAAGAAGCATCTAAAGAAATGTTCAACATCCTTAGTCATCAGGGAAATGCAAATCAAAACAACCCTGAGATTCCACCTCATACCAGTCAGAATGGCTAAGATCAAAAACTCAGGTGACAGCAGATGCCAATGGGGATATGGAGAAAGAACACTCCTCCACTACTGGTGGAATTGCAAGCAGGTACAACCACTCTGGAAATCAGTCTGACAATTCCTCAGAAAATTGGAAATAGTACTACCTGAGAACCCAGCTATATTTCTCCTAGGCATATACCTAAAAGATGCCACAACGTGTAACCAGGACACATGTTCTACTATGTTCATAGTAGCCTTATTTGTAGTAGCCAGAAGCTGGAAATAATCCAGATGTCCCTCAATAGAGGAAAAGATACAGAAAACGAGGTACATTTATATAATGGAGTATACTCAGCTATTCAAAACCGTGACTTCATGAAATTCACAGGAAAATGAATGGCACTTGAAAATATCATCCTAAGTGAGGTAAAGAACAGTCACAAAAGAACATACATGGCATGTACTCACTGATAAGTAGTTATTAGCCAATAAGGAGCTGGAATACGAACAATACAACTCACAGGTCATATTAAACTCAAGAAGAAAGAAGATCACACCAAAATGTGGATGCTACATTCCTACTCAGAAAGGGGAAGAAAATAGCCTCTATGAAGTAGAGGGAGGGGATATAAGAAGAGAGGAGTAGGAGGTAAAAGGGGAGGGGATCCAGTTCAGATACAGGAGGAGATGGGGAAGAAGTTCAAAGGGTCAGGAATTTGAAAGGAGGTGTGTAGCAGTGGAGGAGGGGATCTGGAGGTAGCCACTAGAATGTCCCAGATTCCAGGGACCCAAGAGGTTGCCAGAACCCAAAAGTGAGGACATTAGCCAAAATACCCAATAAAGGGGAGTCAGAACCTGTAGAGACCATATCCAGTGGGTAGGCATGGTCCCTTATTGAGCACTGGGGCCACCCACCCATCTAAAAATATTAATCCAGAATTGCTACTGTCAAAAGGAAATGCAGGGAGGAAAGGCCATCCAGAGACTGCCCCACCTAGGGATCTATCCCATCTGCTGCAGATAACAAACCCAGACACTATTGCTGGTGTCAAGAAGTGTTTAATGACAGGAGCCTGGTATAGCTGTCCCCCGAGAGGCTCTGCCAGAGCCTGACCAATACAAATGCGGATGTATGCAGTCAAACATTGGACTAAGCACAGGGACCCCAGTGGAGAAGTTAGGGCAAGCACAGTAGGATCTGAAGGGATTTGCCATCTCATAGGAAGAACAACAATATCAACCAAAGCTCCAAACCCCCAAAGCTCCTAGGGAATAAGCCACCAACCAAAGAGCATACATGAAGGGACCCATAGTTCCAGCTGGATATGTAGTAGATGATTCCCTTATTGGGCATCACTGAGAGAGGAGTCCTCTTGGTCATGTGGAGGCTCGATGACTGAGAGTAGGGGAATGCTAGGGTGCTGAGGCATAAATGCATGAGTGGGTGGGGAAGCACCCTCATAGAGGCAGAGTGAAGGGGAGGATGTAAGTTTGTAAAGGGGAAACTGGGAAGGGGGATAACATTTGAAGTGTAAATAAATAAAATAACCAACAAAAATGAAGAAAAAAATAAAATTATAATTTACTACTTTGAAACTTATATAAAATGATGAAAATTTAAAAGGAAAAAGATAAACCTAAAACCTAAAATATGTACAGAATCACAAATGAACCTAACTAAGCAAAACTATCACAAATATATAGTGAATGTTACAGTACACCAGATTGGCATAAAGACAGACAGACCAATAATCAAATCAGAGATCTAAGGAATAAATTCTAGCACCTACTGTTATATGATTATTATCAAAGTGGGAAGAATTCACAACTGGGAAAAGATGGTCTTTTGACAAACAGCATTGGAAAACCTGAGTATAGATAAGCAAACGAATAAAATGTTTCCTATATCAATTCACATGCACAGGCACATACAAACACATACATACTCCAAATGGATTAATGTCTTACACATGATGTGAAAGTACAAAATTTTTAGAACCTTCATGGGCACCTAAACATCATGGATCTTGCCAATGATTTTTGAGACAAGACACCAATTTCATGCTTTGACTTTTGTCCGCTATAAAGGCTTGGGTTCTTCCCTCTCATATTTTGAGGTGGCTGATATACTACTGTCTGTTAAGAGCTCTATTAGATTGAGCTGCTTCTCATCTGCTCTGAATTCTTTCTCTCATGATCACTTAAAATGATATCATTAATATTAAAATTTCATTGGCACTTAAACAACAATGCTGGAAAATAATATTTACCAATTCTTTCTCCTTCTTGACCACAGCCCTTCTGTCAGCAAGCCCCATTTGTCTTGTATTTTCAGAATCTCAAAGGTCCAGCTACTAAGCCTTTGTTCCCACTTTTCATTAGCTTGCTTTTTGTTCATTTCCCATCACCTATTCCTGGGTCCCTTGCTAATGTCAGCTTCCAGCATCAGAACATTGCCTCTTTGTGATGTAAAATAATCCCCTCCTCACTTCTCATTCACCATCCAGGTCTTACTTGCTCCCTCTTGCCTCTGGAATATTCTCCTAGCTCTGTCATGATCCCAGAAGTCTTTCACTCTGGGAGTGTCTTTATCACTCCTACTCTGTGTCATCCAGCTTCCCAACAATGCCACCTTCACTTTGCCTCCCACTTCTCTTTCAAAAGCTGGGATTACAGGTGCTCACAGCCAGACCTAGTTTCATTTACTATACTCTTAATGAGTCAATAAATGATGAGGGATTTAATTACCAGGTGGGTGAATAGTTGAGAGGTACAGAAAGAAGGCTCATGAATGGAAACTTTTTAAGAAGGGGAATTTGAAGCTATGCCAGTCTCTGATTGATACTCCTCCATTTGTCACAAAAGAAGCTGATTGCAACTGTGATGGTAGACGAGTGTATTTATTAGACTTGAGCAAGGGACAGACAGAGTGGCAGTGAAAATACATCAAGATGAAAGGATTTTGATCAGAAGAGCTGGGAGACAGGATGCTTTCATTAAGAACCTCCCATTTGACAGTAGCAATTTTAATCACAATGTTTGCTGACCCAGGAACACATCTAAGATTTCTTTTGTGTTTTCTTCTCAGTCTGAAGTACTTGACTGTTAAAGGTCCTCACTTCTTGCAACGAAATCCCTATAGCTGGAACCATAATGCATTGGCTTTCCCGCTCACATGGAGTTTTTCAATTCAAACCCTACAGGTGAATGTATTGGACACCATTTCAAATACTCAGTGCAATTCTCAGCATTTTTTCTTCATTTGAGACTCATACTTTGCTAAGTGTGTGGATGTTTGAGGGGAGTAAGGATGCTAAATTTGACTTCCTTTTAAAAGCCTTGTTAAGCTGTGAGGACTAAAAAGTTGATAGTAAAAGTTTGTAGGGACCAGCACCAGGGTTACTAGAGTGCAGGGTCGGCGGACACCCGCCAGCTACCCATGACCCCCGCCACAGGATTTTGAGACTGCTGGTGAGTGGAACACAGCTTCTGCTCCAGTCCAATCACGCGGGACCTGAGACTGCTTTGGTTGGGGAGGCAGAAATCCGGCCTACGTAGGGCCACAAGCCTCTTCCGGTCAGAAAAGCACCGGGGTAGCTAGGGCGCAGGGTCGGCTGACACTCACCAGCTACCCACAACACCCGCCACAGGATCTTAGGACTTCTGGTGAGTGGAACACAGCTTCTGCTCCAAACCAATTGTGCGCGGGACCTGAGACTGCATTAGTTAGGGAAGCAGAAACCTGCCTGAGTAGGGCCACAGGCCTCATCCGGCCGGACCAGTACCTGAGTAGCTAGAGCGCAGGGTCAGCTGACACCCGCCAGCTACCCACGACCCCCGCCACAGGATTTTGAGACTGCTGGTGAGTGGAACACAGCTTCTGCTTCAGTCCAATCACGCGGGACCTGAGACTGCTTTGGTTGGGGAGGCAGAAATCCGGCCTACTTAGGGCCACAAGCCTCTTCCGGTCAGAAGCACCGGGGTAGCTAGGGCACAGGGTCGGCTGACACTCACCAACTACCCACAACACCCGCCACAGGATCTTAAGACTTCTGGTGAGTGGAACACAGCTTCTGCTCCAATCTTTAAACAGTGACAACGACAACAACTAACCCCAGAGATTACCAGATGGCGAAAGGTAAACGTAATAATCTTACTAACAGAAACCAAGACCACTCACCATCATCAGAACACAGCACTCCCACTTTGCCCAGTCAAGGGCACCCCAACACACCGGAAAAGCTAGACACGGATCTAAAAGAATATCTCATGATGATGGTAGAGGACTTCAAAAAGGACTTTAATAACACACTTAAAGAAATACAAAGGAACACTGGTAAACAGGTAGAAGACAGTAAAGAGGAAGCACAAAAATCCCTTAAAGAATTGCAGGAGAACACTGCTAAAGAGTTACAAATCCTTAAAAAAAAACAGGATAACATAATCAAACGGGTAGAAGTCCTTACAGAAAAACAGGAAAACACATCCAAACAGATGATGGAAATGAACAAAACCATACTAGACCTAAAAAGGGAAGTAGACACAATAAAGAAAACCCAAAATGAGGCAACACTGGAGATAGAAATCCTAGGAAAGAAATCTGGAACTATAGATACGAGCATCAGCAACAGAATACAAGAGATGGAAGAGAGAATCTCAGGTGCAGAAGATTCCATAGAGAACATCAGCACAACAATCAAGGAAATTGGAAAATGCAAAAAGATCCTAACTCAAAACATCCAAGAAATACAGGACACAATGAGAAGACCAAACCTACGGATAATAGGAGTGGATGAGAATGAAGATTTTCAACTCAAAGGACCAGCAAACATCTTCAACAAAATTATAGAAGAAAACTTCCCAAATCAAAAGAAAGAGATGCCCATGAACATACAAGAAGCCTACAGAACTCCAAATAGACTGGACCAGAAAAGAAATACCTCCCGACACATAATAATCAGAACAACAAATGCTCTAAATAAAGACAGAATACTAAAAGCAGTAAGAGAAAAAGGCCAAGTAACATATAAAGGCAAGCCTATCAGAATTACACCAGATTTCTCACCAGAAACTATGAAAGCCAGAAGATCCTGGACGGATGTTATACAGACACTAAAAGAACACAAACTCCAGCCCAGGCTACTATACCCAGCCAAACTCTCAATTAACATAGATGGAGAAACCAAAGTATTCCATGACAAAACCAAATTCACACATTATCTCTCCACGAATCCAGCCCTTCAAAGGATAATAACAGAAAAAAACCAATACAAGGACAGGAACCACGCCCTAGAAACAACAAGAAGGTAATCCCTCAACAAACCTAAAAGAAGACAGCCACAAGAGCAGAATGCCAACTTTAACAACAAAAATAACAGGAAACAACAATTACTTTTCCTTAATATCTCTTAATATAAATGGACTCAACTCCCCAATAAAAAGACATAGACTAACAAACTGGCTACACAAACAAGACCCAACATTTTGCTGCTTACAGGAAACTCATCGCAGAGAAAAAGATAGACACTACCTCAGAATGAAAGGCTGGAAAACAATTTTCCAAGCAAATGGTATGAAGAAACAAGCTGGAGTAGCCATTCTAATATCTGATAAGATTGACTTCCAACCCAAAGTCATTAAAAAAGACAGGGAGGGACACTTCATACTCATCAAAGGTAAAATCCTCCAAGAGGAACTATCAATCCTGAATATCTATGCTCCAAATACAAAGGCAGCCACATTCATTAAAGAAACTTTAGTAAATCTCAAAGCACACATTGCACCTCATACAATAATAGTGGGAGACTTCAACACACCACTTTCACCAATGGACAGATCATGGAAACAGAAACTAAACAGGGACACAGTGAAACTAACAGAAATTATGAATCAAATGGATCTGGCAGATATCTACAGAACATTCTATCCTAAAACAAAAGGATATACCTTCTTCTCAGCACCTCATGGTACCTTCTCCAAAATTGACCACATAATTGGTGACAAAACAGGCCTCAACAGATACAAAAATATTGAAATTGTCCCATGCATCCTATCAGATCACCATGGACTAAGGCTGATCTTCCATAACAAAATAAATAATAGAAAGCCAACATTCACGTGGAAACTGAACAACACTCTTCTCAATGATACCTTGGTCAAGGAAGGAATAAAGAAAGAAATTAAGGACTTTTTAGAGTTCAATGAAAATGAAGCCACAACATACCCAAACTTATGGGATGCAATGAAAGCATTTCTAAGAGAAAAACTCATAGCTCTGAGTGCCTCCAAAAGGAAACTAGAGAGAGCACACATTAGCAGCTTGACAACATACCTAAAAGCACTAGAACAAAAGGAAGCAAATTCACCCAAGAGGAGTAGATGGCAGGAAATAATCAAACTCAGGGGCGAAATCAACCAAGTGGAAACAAGAAGAACTATTCAAAGAATCAACCAATCAAGGAGCTGGTTGTTTGAGAAAATCAACAAGATAGATAAACCCTTAGCCAGATTCACTAGAGGGCACAGGGAAAGCATCCTAATTAACAAAATCAGAAATGAAAAAGGAGACATAACAACAGATCCTGAAGACATCCAAAACACCATCAGATCCTTCTACCAAAGGCTATACTCAACAAAACTGGAGAACCTGGATGAAATGGAGAAGTTCCTAGACAGATACCAGGTACCAAAGTTGAATCAAGATCAGGTTAATGATCTAAACAGCCCTATATCCCCCAAAGAAATAGAAGCAGTCATTAATAGTCTCCCAACTAAAAAAAGCCCAGGACCAGATGGGTTTAGTGCAGAGTTCTATCAGACCTTCAAAGAAGATCCAATCCCAGTTCTTCACAAACTATTCCACAAAATAGAAACAGAAGGTACTCTACCCAACTCATTCTATGAAGCCACAATTACTCTGATACCTAAACCTCAAAAAGACCCAACAAAGATAGAAAACTTCAGACAAATATCCCTTATGAATATTGATGCAAAAATCCTCAATAAAGTTCTTGCTAACCGAATCCAAGAACACATCAAAACAATCATCCATCCTGACCAAGTAGGTTTCATCCCAGGGATGCAGGGATGGTTCAATATACGGAAATCCATCAATGTAATCCAGTATATAAACAAACTCAAAGACAAAAACCACATGGTCATCTCGTTAGATGCGGAAAAAGCATTTGACAAGATCTAACACCCATTCATAATAAAATTCTTAGAAAGATCAGGAATTCAAGGCCCATACCTAAACATGATAAAAGCAATCTACAGCAAACCAGTAGCCAACATCAAAGTAAATGGTGAGAAGCTTGAAGCAATCCCTCTAAAATCAGGGACTAGACAAGGCTGTCCACTTTCTCCATACCTATTCAACATTGTACTTGAAGTCCTAGCCAGAACAATTCGACAACAAAAGGAGATCAAAGGGATACAAATTGGAAAAGATGAAGTCAAAATATCACTTTTTGCAGATGATATGATAGTATATATAAGTGACCCTAAAAATTCCACCAGAGAACTCCTAAGCCTGATAAACAGCTTCGGTGAAATAGCTGGATATAAAATTAACTCAAACAAATCAATGGCCTTTCTCTACACAAAGAATAAACAGGCTGAGAAAGAAATTAGAGAAACAACAACCTTCTCAATAGTCACAAATAATATAAAATATCTTGGCGTGACTCTAACTAAGGAAGTGAAAGATCTGTATAATAAAAACTTCAAGTCTCTGAAGAAAGAAATTATAGAAGATCTCAGAAGATGGAAAGATCTCCCATACTCATGGATTGGCAGGATCAACATTGTAAAAATGGCTATCTTGCCAAAAGCAATCTACAGATTCAATGCAATCCCCATCAAAATTCCAAATCAATTCTTCAACGAATTAGAAAGTGCAATCTGCAAATTCATCTGGAATAACAAAAAACCTAGGATAGCAAAAACTCTTCTCAAGGATAAAAGAACCTCTGGTGGAATCACCATGCCGGACCTAAAGCTTTACTACAGAGCAATTGTGATAAAAACTGCATGGTACTGGTATAGTGACAGACAAATAGACCAATGGAATAGAATTGAAGACCCAGAAATGAACCCACACAACTACAGTCACTTGATCTTCGACAAGGGAGCTAAAAACATCCAGTGGAAGAAAGACAGCATTTTCAACAAATGGTGCTGGCACAACTGGTTGTTAACATGTAGAAGAATGTGAATCGATCCATTCCTATCTCCTTGTACTAAGGTCAAGTCTAAGTGGATCAAGGAACTACACATAAAACCAGAGACACTGAAACTTATAGAGGAGAAAGTGGAAAAAAGCCTTGAAGATATGGGCACAGGGGAAAAATTCCTGAATAGAACAGTAATGGCTTGTGCTGTAAGATCGAGAATTGACAAGTGGGACCTCATGAAACTGCAAAGCTTCTGCAAGGCTAAAGACACCATCAATAAGACAAAAAAAACCACCAACAGATTGGGAAAGGATCTTCACCTATCCTAAATCAGATAAGGGACTAATATCCAATATATATAAAGAACTCAAGAAGGTGGACTCCAGAAAGTCAAATAACCCCATTAAAAATGGGGCTCAGAGCTGAACAAAGAATTCTCACCTGAGGAATACCGAATGGCAGAGAAGCACCTGAAAAAATGTTCAACATCCTTAATCATCAGGGAATTGCAAATCAAAACAACCCTGAGATTCCACCTCACACCAGTCAGAATGGCTAAGATCAAAAATTCAGGTGACAGCAGATGCTGGTGAGGATGTGGAGAAAGAGGAACACTCCTCCATTGTTGGTGGGATTGCAAGCTTGTACAACCACTCTGGAAATCATTCTGGCGGTTCCTCAGAAAATTGGACATAGTACTACTGGAGGATCCAGCAATACCTCTCCTGGGCATATATCCAGAAGATGTCCCAACCGGTAAAAAGGACACATGCTCCACTATGTTCATAGCAGCCCTATTTATAATAGCCAGAAGCTGGAAAGAACCCAGATGTCCCTCAACAGAGGAATGGATACAGAAATTATGGTACATTTACACAATGGAGTACTACTCAGCTATTAAAAAGAATGAATTTATGAAATTCCTATCCAAATGGATTGACCTGGAGGGCATCATCTTGAGTGAAGTAACACAATCACAAAAGAACTCACACAATATGTATTCACTGATAAGTGGATATTAGCCCAAAACTTAGGATACCCAAGATATAAGATACAATTTGCTAAACGCATGAAACTCAAGAAGAATGAAGACCAAAGTGTGGACACTGTGCCCCTTCTTAGAATTGGGAAAAAAACACCCAGGGAAGGAGTTACAGAGACAAAGTTCGTAGCTGTGATGAAAGGATGGACCATTTAGAGACTGCCGTATCCAGGGATCCATCCCATAATCAGCTTCTAAACGCTGACACCATTGCATACACTAGCAAGATTTTGCTGAAAGGACCCAAATATAGCTGTCTCTTGTGAGACGATGCCGGGGCCTAGCAAACACAGGAGTGGATGTTCACAGTCAGCTATTGGATGTATCACAGGGCTTCCAATGGAGAAGCTAGAGAAAGTACCCAAGGAGCTAAAGGGATCTGCAACCCTATTGTTGGAACAACATGATGTACTAACCAGAACCCCGGAGCTCTTGTCTCTAGCTGCATATGTATCGAAAGATGGCCTAGTTGGCCATCACTGGAAAGAGAGGCCCATTGGACTTGCAAACTTTATATGCCCCAATATAGGGGAATGCCAGGGCCAAAAGAATGGGAATGGGTGGGTTGGGAAGTGGGGGGCGCTATGGGGGACTTTTGGGATAGCATTGGAAATGTAATTGAGGAAAATATGTAATAAAAATATTAAAAATTTTAAAAAAAGATAGGAAAAGATAGTTTGTAAAGCTGGTGTAATCAAAGCTCTGTGATTGGATTCGGGAGTTAGATTACCCCATAGATGGATGGAAAGGGAAAATGTTTCCTTCCACACTCATTGGACTACATGAGCTCATGATTAAAGAATCTATCACAAAATCAGACTAACATGATACTATCATACTCTAGTGTTTAAGATTGCATAACAAACAAACAGAGAGCCTGTGTATTTTTTGTAGTGAATTTGGTGTGGTAGCTTTAATTGTGAACTTGATGATATGAACTCTATGGATATGTCTCTCTTAGCATGCCCATAGGAGTTTATCTTGGTTCTCTTAATTGAGAGGGGAAGATCTACTCACTGTGGAAGGAACTATACCCTGGCTGGAATACTGGATCATGTAGGTCAGCAATTCTCAACCAGTTGGTCAAGACCCCTTTGGCAAATTTCTGTCTCCAAAACTACATTGTAATTTGTAGAAGTAGCAAAATTACAGTTATAAGGTAGCAATGAAAATAATTTTATGGTCTTGGGTCACCACAACATGACAAACTGTTTTAAAGAGTCACGGAATTAGGATGGTTGAGGACCATTGGTGCAAGTGAAGGTAAGACATGGAGCAACATGCAAGCAAGCATGCTATTCATCCTTCCCTGTGTCCTGATCATGGATATGATATGACCAGCTACTTCAAGCTCTTCTTTCCTTGACTTCCCCACCTCTAACTGTGAGCTAAAATAAACAATTCCTTCTGAAATGCCTTTGTCAGGGTACTTTATCACAGTAACAAGAAAAGAAACTAAGACAGTTGGTAAAGGAGTTGCTTTTAAAACACAAGTGTACCCAAGGTAGCCAGAGGCACTAGTGGCCATCTGAGCTATCAGACTATCCAGACGATGACCCAAAGAACTAAAATTTCCTCCAACATGCCCATGCTATGGAAGAGAAATGTTTTTTTTTTTTTTTTTTTAAGATTTATTTATTTATTATATGTAAGTACACTGTAGCTGTCTTCAGACACTCCAGAAGAGGGCGCCAGATCTCGTTACGGATGGTTGTGAGCCACCATGTGGTTGCTGGGATTTGAACTCTGGACCTTCGGAAGAGCAGTCGGGTGCTCTTACCCACTGAGCCATCTCACCAGCCCGAGAAATGTTAAAACCTTGTGCCGATTAGAGGAAGAGGTTGCCTTGGTTCCTCCTCACAGAAAGAGATTCACACTGTTCCCAGGGTTTAAATTAACATATAAAGATTTCCTGTCTTTTATCTTCTTGTCTATGAATCTATATAGCACTGCTGTAGGGAAGGCAAAGGAAGCTTAGAGTTGTTCGTATTCCAGTTAAACAAATTGAAAACTCAATTCTCTTCTCAATTTCTGTTTCCTAATGTCTTTTTGAGCTACAGGAAAGGTATATGGTGGGTGTTTGAATCTAATCCAAATGCCCAGCAACCAAAACAATATCTGGTCTAATAGTGATAGGGACTTAGCAAGGTCATGTTCTTAGATATTGCCTGGACTCCTCTGAACTTGAGAAATAACAAGGTCGCTTTCCTCTGGATATAGCAGACTTTTCTCATAAGGGTTTTATGAAGATGAGACAAAAATATTAACAAAAATGATACTTAAGCAAATAATCCAGTCAGTCTCTGTGGTTGATTTAATGAGCACTAACCAACTAACATTGATACTGAGCAGGACACAGTTGTCCCAAATATAAAGTTTGAGACTCTGTGAACTTTCTACTGTTTCAGCATTTATGTGTCTAGCATTTTAATGGGACAGTATTTGTCTACCTAGCACTTAATAGTCACTTGATATACATTTATATATACAAGCAAAGCTAACAGTTTGTAGACTGATTACAACCTTAGCAATGACTGATGATGAAAAAGGTATTCGGTTGTATCCCATGACATATTTATTTGCTGAGCTCATATAAACAAACTGTTACTCATTAAATTATGCTCTTTTATATGTACATAAACAATTTCCTGGAGCACAATATTTTACACTCATTTTCTATTTGCTTTCACAGCAATTCTATGATGGTAGAGATAGTAATTATCTTTCCTGTACTACACCTTTAGGTTAAGCTATCCACAGGAACAAGGTTAAATAGTGAACACATGTGAATTGCAATTTAAAACAAAATATTTTTGCCTCAAATAGTGGACTCTTTTTAGTGTGTGACTTTACCTAAGTTTAAGATGTTAAAGCATCCATAGCAGGCAGATGCTTTTCCCCTTAATGCTGTCTTTGAGTTCTGCATAGAAAACAGTTTTGCATCATAAAGCATACCTAATTCTCTGGAGGTTGTAAATATCTCTGTATATTTATTCATATGCTCATTTTACACAAAGAGAAGCTTCACTGGAGTTCAGCCTCCATTACCAGTAGGTTCTAAGAAAGGAGTTGCTGGCTGTTTCAAAACTAAGGTGCTTCAGATACTCACCCCATCTGCATCTTCAAGAGACTGAACAGCAACTGACTGTCTTGGGTAGGAACTACTTTGAACATTGTTTGAAGTGACCATTAGTAAGCCATGGGATATTGGTATCTTTTCTATAAGATCTACCTTCTTCATCATTCTCTGAGATATCATCTAATTCCTACAGAGATGGAAATAGCAGACCATGTTAACAAAGATGCATCACACATGAAAGGCACATTAGAAATAAGCACTAGTTCATTGATAAATGAAACATACCACAGTAAAGCTGAGAATCTGCCTACTAAGTCCAGTGCTCTTGCTGTTCTGTGACAGAACCATACAAATTCACACTGGTTTTTATAACCAACCAAATTTTGCTGGTGTAGTAAAAGAAGCATAGGTGTGATACCAAAGATATACCTCTGACTACCCCTCAGCAGTCCTTGTGATCTCTGACAAATGAATTCAGACAAGAACACAAAAAAACTGTACTAGACAAGCAGGGTGCTTTTTTTAATAGCACATGATGCACACTCAATGCTGAGAATAGACAAGAGTCCAAACACTGTAGAAGAATTGATTCTCAAGTTGTAAAAGTGGACAATGACCAAAGGAACAACTGGACAACATATAAAGTACCAGCTATATGTTTTTTCCTGTCCAATACAATCAGAAAGCAGTTAGCTACCCCTTTAAGAGTCATGCCATGAGACATCCGGGCACCTTCCCTGCCAGAGGAGAGGTGTCCGACCCGCCTGGGAGGGCTTTGCTGGAGCACCTGGGGGAGCCATCTTGGTTCCCAGATCCCTCAGAGACTAGTCTGCGCAGGTAAGATTGTGAACTACAGAAATTCACAGCTTCTGGGACAGGCATAAGCCACACACCTTCTGGGGCAGACACCATTTCAGACTCCAGATATACAGGGACCTTCCCTTTCAGAGGAGAAGTGTCCAGCCCACCTGGGAGGGCTTTGCCAGAGCACCTGGGGGAGCCATCCCTGGCCCGGGATCTCTCAGAGACTAGACTGTATAGGTGAGAGTGCCAACTACAGAAGCAACACAGCTTCTGAGACAAGCCTTGTTTCGGGCCTTCATCTTCTGCCAGGAGGCAGGTCTGAACGCAAGATATCTGTGCACCTTCCCTGCAAGAGGAGAGCTTGCCTGAAGAGAGTGCTCTGACCACTGAAACTCAGGAGTGAACTAGTCTCCCAGGTCTGCTGATAAAGGCTAACAGAATCATGAGAGGAACAAGCTCTAGGCAGAGACAACTATAACAACTAACTCCAGAAATTACCAGATGGCTAAAGGCAAAAATAAGAATCTTACTAACAGAAACCAAGACCACTCACCATCATCAGAACCCAGCACTCCCACCTCAGCTGGTCCTGGATACCGCCACACACCGGAAAAGCTAGACCGGGATTTAAAAGCATATCTCATGAAGATGGTAGAGGACATCAAGAAGGACTTTAATAACTCACTGAAAGAAATACAGGAGAACACTGCTAAAGAGGTACAAGTCCTTAAAGAAAAACAGGAAAACACAACCAAACAAGAAGAAATCCTTAAAGAAAAACAGGAAAACACAACCAAAGAGGTGATGGAATTGAACAAACCCATACAAGACCTAAAAAGGGAAGTAGACACAATAAAGACAACCCAAAGTGAGGCAACGCTGGAGATAGAAAACCTAGGAAAGAAATCAGGAACAATAGATGCGAGCATCAGCAACAGAATACGAGAGATGGAAGAGAGAATCTCAGGTGCAGAAGATTCCATAGAGAACATCGGCACAACAATCAAAGAAAATGCAAAATGCAAAAGATTCTAACTCAAAACATCCAGGAAATCCAGGACACATGACACATAATAATCAGAACAACAAATACACTAAATAAACATAGAATATTAACAGCGGTAAGGGAAAAAGGTCAAGTAACATATAAAGGCAGGCCTATCAGAATTACACCAGACTTTTCACCAGAGACTATGAAAGCCAGAAGAGCCTGGAAAAATGTTATACAGACACTAAGAGAACACAAATGCCAGCCCAGGCTACTATACCGGGCCAAACTTTCAATTACCATAGATGGAGAAACCAAAGTATTCCATGACAAAACCAAATTCACACAATATCTCTCCTCGAATCCAGCCCTTCAAAGGATAATAACAGAAAAAAAAAATACAAGGACGGAAACTATGCCCTAGAAAAAGAAAGAAAGTAATCCTTCAACAAACCTAAAAGAAGACAGCCACAAGAACAGAATGCCAACTCTCACAACAAAAATAATAGGAAGCAACAATTACTTTTCCTTAATATCTCTTAATATCAATGGACTCAATTCCCCAATAAAAAGACATACACTAACAGAATGGCTACACAAACAGGACCCAACATTTTGATGCTTACAGGAAACGCATCTCAGGGGAAAAGACAGACATTATCTCAGAGTGAAAGGCTGGAAAACAATTTTCCAAGCAAATGGTCTGAAGAAACAAGCTGGAGTAGCCATTCTAATACTGAATAAAATCGACTTCCAACCCAAAGTTATCAAAAAAGAAGAGGAGGTGCACTTCATACTCATCAAAGGTAAAATCTTCCAAGAGTAACTCTCAATTCTGAATGGAAGGGCACCCACATTCATTAAAGAAACTTTATTAAAGCTCAAAGCACACATTGCACCTCACATAATAATAGTGGGAGACTTCAACACACCACTCTCATCAATGGACAGATTGTGGAAACAGAAACTAAACAGGGACACAGTGAAACTAACAGAAGTTATGAAACAAATAGATTTAACAGATATCTACATTTTATCCTAAAACAAAAGGATATACCTTCTTCTCAGCACCTCATGGTACCTTCTCCAAAATTGACCATATAATTGGTCACAAAACAGGCCTCAACAGATACAAAAATATTGAAATTGTACCATGCATCCTATCAAATCACCATGGACTAAGGCTGATCTTCAATGACAACATAAATAATAGAAAGCCAACATTCACTTGGAAACTGAACAACACTCTTCAAAATGATACCTTGCTCAAGGAAGGAATAAAGAAAGAAATTAAAGACTTTTTAGAGTTTAATAAAAATGAAGCCACAACATGCCCAAACTTATGGGACACAATGAAAGGATTTCTAAGAGGAAAACTCATAGCTCTGAGTGCCTCCAAAAGGAAACTAGAGAGAGCACACATTAGCAGCTTGACAACACACCTAAAAGCTCTAGAACAAAAGGAAGCAAATTCACCCAAGAGGAGTAGACAGCAGAAAATATTCAAACTCCGGGGCAAAATCAACCAAGTGGAAACAAGAAGAACTATTCAAAGAATCAACCAAATGAGGAAATGGTTCCTTGAGAAAATCAACAAGATAGATAAACCCTTAGCCAGACTCACTAGAGGGCACAGGGACAGCATCCTAATTAACAAAATAGAAATGAAAAGGGAGACATAACAACAGATCCTGAAGAAATCCAAAACACCATCAGATCCTTCTACAAAAGGCTATACTCAACAAGAATGAAAAACCTGGATGAAATGGACAAATTTCTAGACAGATATCAGGTACCAAAGTCAAATCAGGATCAGATTAATAATCTAAACAGTCCTATATCCCCTATAGAAATAGAAGCACTCATTAATAGTCTCCCAACCAAAAAAAGCCCAGGACCAGATGGGTTTAGTGCAGAGTCTATCAGACCTTCAAAGAAGGTCTAATTCCAGTTTTTCAAAAACTATTCCATAAAATAGAAACAGAAGGTCCTCTACCCAATTCATTCTATGAAGCCACAATTACTGATACCTAAACCACAGAACAACCCAACAAAGAGAACTTCAGACCAATTTCCCTTAAGAATATCAATGCAATAATACTCAATAAAATTCTCGCTAACTGAATCCAAGAACACATCAAAACAATCATCCATCCTGACCAAGTAGGTTGCATTCCAGGGATGCAGGGATGGTTTAATATACAGAAATCCATCAACATAATCCATTATATAAACAAACGCAAAGACAAAAGCCACATGATCATCTCCTTAGATGCGGAGAAAACATTTGGCAAAATCCAACACCCATTCATGATAAAAGTCTTTGAAAGATCAAGAATTCAAGGCCCATACTTAAACATGATAAAAGCAATCTACAGCAAACCAGTAGCCAACATCAAAGTAAATGGTGAGAAGCTGGAAGCAATCTCACTAAAATCAGGGACTAGACTAGGTTATCCACTTTCTCCCTACCTATTCAACATTGTTCTTGAAGTCCTAGCCAGAGCAATTCGACAACAAAAGGAGATCAAGGGGATACAAATTGGAAAGGAAGAAGTCAAAATATCACTTTTTGAAGATGGTATGATAGTATATATAAGTGACCCTAAAAATTCCACCAGAGAACTCCTAAACCTGATAAACAGCTTCAGTGAAGTAGCTGGATATAAAATTAACTCAAGCAAGTCAATGGCCTTTCTCTACACAAAGGATAAACAGGCTGAGAAAGAAATTAGGGAAACAACACCCTTCAAATAGTCACAAATAATATAAAATACCTTGGTGTGACTCTAACTAAGGAAGTGAAAGATTTGTATGATAAGAACTTCAAGTCTCTGAAGAAAGAAATTAGAGATCTCTGAAGATGGAAAGACCTCCCATGCTTATGGATTGGCAGGATCAATATAGTAAAAATGGCTATTTGCCAAAAGCAATCTACAGATTCAATGCAATCCCCATTAAAATTCCAACTCAATTCTTCAACGAATTAGAAAGGGCAATCTACAAATTCATCTGGAATAACAAAAAACCTAGGATAGCAAAAACTCTTCTCAAGAATAAAAGAACCTCTGGTGGAATCACCATGCCTGACCTAAAGCTTTACTACAGAGCAATTGTGATAAAAACTGCATGGTACTGGTATAGAGACAGACAAGTAGACCAATGGAATAGAATTGAAGACCCAGAAATGAACCCACACACCTATGGTCACTTGATCTTTGACAAGGGAGCTAAAACCATCCAGTGGGGGGGGGGGGAAAGCATTTTTAACAATTGGTGTTGGCACAACTGGTTCCTCAGAAACTTGGTCATAGCACTACTGGAGGATCCTGCAATACCTTTCCTGGGCATATATCCAGAAGATGTTCCAACTGGTTAGCAGGACACATGTTCCACTATTTTCATCGTAGCCTTATTTATAATAGCCAGAAGCTGGAAAGAACCCAGATGCCCCTCAACAATGGAATGGATACAGAAAATGTAGTACATTTACACAATGGAGTACTACTCAGCCTTTAAAAAGAATGAATTTATGAAATTTCTAGGCAAATAGATGGACCTGGAGGGCATCATCCTGAGTGAGGTAACCCAATCACAAAAGAACTCACATGATATGTACTCACTAATAAGTGGATATTAGCCCAGAAACTTGGAATACCCAGGATACAAGATACAATTTGCAAAACACATGAAACTCAAGAAGAATGAAGACCAAAGTGTGGACACTTTGCTCCTTCTTGGAATTGGGAACAAAACACCCATGGAAGGAGTCTCAGAGACAAAGTTTGAAGCTGAGATGAAAGGATGGACCATCTAGAGACTGCCATACCTGGGGATCCATCCCATAATCAGCCTCTAAACGCTGACACCATTGCATACACTAGCAAGATTTTGCTGAAAGGACCCTGATATAGCTGTCTCTTGTGAGGCTATGCAAGGGCCTGGCAAATACATAAGTGGATGCTCACAGTCAGCTATTGGATAGAACAAAGAAACCCCAATGGAGGAGCTAGAGAAAGTACTCAAGGAGCTAAAGGGATCTGCAACCCTATAGGTAGAACAACAACATGAACTAATCAGTACCCCGGACCTCATGTCCCTAGCTGCACATATATCAGAAGAGAGGCCCTCAGTACAGGGGAATGCTAGGGCCAAGAAGTGGGAGTGGATGGGTAGGGGAGTGGGGGGAGGAGTGTCTGGGGGACTTTTGGGATAGCATTTGAAGTGTAAATGAAGAAAATACCTAATTAAAAAATAAATTAAAAAAAGAGTCATGCCACGATTGTACCAGTGGGCACATCTTACCAGGCAGACCACTATTGTAGTTTGTGTCTTGTGTGGCATGATAGAACCATTGGTGATTGTTTTCATCCCTAGCAGCTTGCATCCCAGCACTATGAAAGCTAAGCTGCAGAGAGGAAGCTTCTCGCTCAGATCCAGCTGGATTTCACAATGTCTTGCAACCTAAGTATTTGAGGTCTTTAGTAATCTGTTCTCACACTACCGTTTCAAGTGGGCGACCAGGAGCCTTAGCGATAGCCTGTAATGCTTTAGAGTCTCCCCTGGGACCACCCTGGCCAGTAGCTCAAGGCAGGTATTTCATACCTGGCACTGGATTTTCATTTACTAGCTTTCGGCTTCCAGGAAGAGCATTATCCATGCACATAGAGTCTCCATTCCAATCTTTAAAAAAATAGAGTTACAAATTCTAACAAAATAGTTGGATTCCAGGATTCCAAAATTTTAAAATTTTGTCTCCAATTTTGATTAACTGTTCCTCCACCCTGTCTTCTCCCCTCCCCCTTTACCTCCATCTCCTTTTAAGCTAATCCCCACTCACTTTCATATTGTGTACATCCCACTTTCAAACTGTGTGTTCACGTTCTACTATTCCTTACAACTTCTTTTTTTTAATTTTTAATATTTTTTATTACATATTTTCCTCAATTACATTTCCAATGCTATCCCAAAAGTCCCCCATAGGGCCCCCCACTTCCCTACCCACCCATTCCCATTCTTTTGGCCCTGGCATTCCCCTATATTGGGGCATATAAAGTTTGCAAGTCCAATGGGCCTTTCTTTCCAGTGATGGCCGACTAGGCCATCTTTCCATACATATGCAGCTAGAGACAAGAGCTCCGGGGTACTGGTTAGTTCATCATGTTGTTCCAACTATAGGGTTGCAGATCCCTTTAGCTCCTTGGGGCCTTACAACTTCTTTCTCCTCTCTTCCTCTAATGATCACTTTCAATACTTCAGTCTCAGAATTCAAAGCTGTGGTTCACTTATGAGAAAGTGTGTGTGTGTGTGTGTGTGTGTGTGAGAGAGAGAGAGAGAGAGAGAGAGAGAGAGAGAGAGAGAGAGAGAGAGAGAGAGAGAGAGAGAGAATGTGTGTTCCATTTGTCTTTATGGGCTGGTTTACCTCCCTCAGTGTAATTTTCTGTATAGTTCTGCCTATTTCTGCAAATTTTGTAACTTAAGTTCTCCTTAAAGTTGAATCAACTTTTATTTTATGTGTGTATGTGCATGTATACCACAAATTTCAGTATCTATTCACCAGTGGACAAGCAGGCAGGCTGGTTCCATTTCCTGGGTACTAAGACTAGAGCAGCAATGATCATAGATGTGTAAGTGTTTCTATAGCAGAATATGATGCCATTTGGCTATGCCCCAGAGTGCAAAAGCAAGCTCATAACATAAACCTATTTTTAGTTGTTTTTTTTTTTTTGAGAAATTCCCAAACACAGTTTCATAGTGCCTATACTAGTTTATACTCCCTCTAGCAATGAATACATTTTTCCCCTTCCTCCTTTTCTCACACCCTCACCAGAGGTTCTTATCATTTGGTTTTATTTGGTTTTGTTGTTTCTGTTAATAACCATTAGAGCAGAAGAAGCCAAATTTTATCACATATTAATTGCCTCATAGCAAAAAAAATCGTTTATCTTAGAATTTGTTCATGAACAAGAAAATAGCTTTCAAATGACACAAATCATGGTAACAGTGATTTTATTTTATCGGAGTTAGTCACTTTACCAATGTAAAACCCGACTCACAGAGAAGAGAATTGCTTTGGTATCACACAACACTTTGGTTTGAAAAGACATCCGTGACTGTACCACCTCCAATCCTATCCTGGCTTTTCATGTTCAGCCTTGATGCCATGGCCACAATTCACTTATCCCTTGTCCAGTGTAGAGACTTTCCTGATTCAAACTTTATCAGGCCCCTCTGGATCCTCTCTGTTCCTCAACATTGGTCTTATGTGTCTATCCTTACAGAGTTCAGTTCAATGAGTTCTGTGATAAGTAGTTCTGGAGAGAACCCTTGCATCCTTCCAACCACACAGAGCTGAAGACCTCAGGGACCTCAGGGCTCACAGCTTCCTTGCTGCTTGCCTACAGCAACCCAGTGAGATGACTCTGCTTCTGGCAGAACTGTGATGATGTTCTTGGGTTTTTATTCAAAATCTCTATGTCTACATCTAACCCATTTCTCATGCACCTACTGAACACATCCCGCATTCACAATAATGCCTGCTTATCTCCCTGATTAAAATAAATCTCCCAATCTCTCATGGTCCGTGATCTTGTGGGGCACCATTTACAATCCCTTTACATAGTCTTCATGCCATGCCTGATTCCACAGCATGCTTCATGGGCCTCTATTAACATACAGAACATGCTTTATTAATCCCAGAATCCTCAGAGTTTTGGCACCTGACATGTAATTGATTCTTTGTTCATATTAATTTGATTTAACTGAACTGACTTGCACACTAAAAAGATAATATTCAGGGCTGCTGAGATGGCTCAGTGGGTAAGAGCACCCAACTGCTCTTCTGAAGGTCTGGAGTTCAGATCCCAGCAACCACATGGTGGCTCACAACCATCTGTAACGAGATCTGACTCCCTCTTCTGGAGTGTCTGAAGACAGCTACAGTGTACTTACATGTAATCAATCAATAAATAAATCTTTTAAAAAAAGATAATATTAAAATAGAGTTTATAGTTAAATGTAATAAAACATTGTAAGTTTGAAGTATTTTGTGGCTTTTGACTCAGTTCTGTGATATATAGTTTGCTTTCTGTAATCTGTTGCTTCAACTACAGGTGGGACTGGAAATAAGAGGAAAAATATTCAAGGTGTCATGATGAAACAATCTAAAAATGTGACCAATCTCTAAAGTACCACTTCAAATAAAGTGTGAATTTTTTGAGGAAGTCTCAGGAACACAGTTATTGATTAAATTATCACCCTCCTGACACTGATCATGAAACATAAAAGGTGTTGTTTGTCATTGATTCTTTTTACAATAATTATTAAGAGCATATAAAATATGAGTGGTAAAGGAGGAAGTGATTCATCAAGTCAAGAACTCAAAGTCGCAGTATTTATGGCTTTGTTTTGTTTTAGTGATATATACATATATGACTATATATATATATATATATATATATATATATATATATATAATCTCTTCAGGGAGGCAATAAAGTGTCCTTTCTCCCAACCATTTATTCCATTCATCTGTCTATCCATATAACAAATAAAAAGGAGATTATATCGATTGGCTGCTTCAGTTGGGTGCAGGGTATGAAGAGAATCATTGTGCTCATCTCTCTCATTTGACTACATTTGAAATTTTTATTAATAAATGAAAAAATTCTTTTTGTGAGCACTCCATAGCCTCAGTAATATTGTGAGGCCTTGGGACCTCTCCTTGAGCTGGGCTCCACTTTGGGCCGGTCACTGGACCTTCTTTTCCTCAGGCTCCTCCCCATTTTCACTACTGTAATTCTTTCAGACAGGAACAATTGTGGGGCAGAGATGTGACTGTGGGATGGCAACCCCATCCCTCACTTGATGCCCTATCTTCCTGCTGGAGGTAGGCTCCGTAAATTCCCTCTCCTTGCTTTTGGGTGTTTCATCTAAGGTCCCTCCTGGGACCTTTGATTCTTGGGAGTCTCTCACCTCCCAAGTCTCTGGTGCATTCTGGAGGGTCCCCCCAACCTTCTATCTCCCAAGGTTGCCTGTTTCCATTCTTTCTGCTGGCCCTCTGGGCTTCAGTCATTTTCCCTCACCCAATACCAGATCAGGTTCCCCTCTCACCCCGGCCCAATTCCCACCCTGTTCACTTTCCCTCCCAGGTCCCTACCTACCTACCTACTTATGATTGATTTCTTCTCTCTCCCAAGTGAGACTGAGGCATCTTCACTTGAGCACTTCAGCTTATTGACCTTTTTGAGTTCTGTAAACTGTAACTTGGGTATCATGACTGCCCTCCAAAAGACCCAACAAGTAGCTGAAAGAGTCAGATGCAGATATTTGCACCCAACCAATGGACAGAAGCATCTGACGCATCTTGTTGAATTAGGGAAGGCTGAAAGAAGCTGAGGAGAAGGGCAATCCTGTAGGAGGACCAGCAGTCTCAATTAATCTGGACCCCCAAGATCTCTCAAACACTGGAGCACCAAACAGACAGCATACACCAGCTGATATGAGGCCCCCAACATACATACAGTAGAGGACTTCTGGGTCTGTGTTCATCCAGAGATGATGCACCTAACCCTCAAGAGACTGGAGGCCCCAGGGAGTATAGAGGTCAGGTGGGGTGAGGGGTGGGGGCATCCATATGGAGACAGGGGAGCTGGGAGGAGGTGTGGGGTATGGAGCAGTTAGAGGGTGGATGTGGGGGCAGGGAATGGACTATGGAGTTTAAATTTTTTAATTAATTTAAAATAAATAAAATGTAAAAATTAAATTGAGTGTTCCTTGAAAAGATAAATGATAAAGAATACCAGTTGGAGGTATGTATGAAACAAAGGGCTCAGAGAAGGGGATACGTGAGTCTTGTAGCAGAGCAGTGAAGAAGAAATGGACTCTATGCAACCAGGGAGGAGGAAGGTAATGTGTGACACTACAACAGGGTGGTAACTACCCAGAGTGACTTGTCCAACATCAAGGTTTCCAATGGAACAGAATGCATGAATGACCTAATAGCCTTCTTAGCTCTATGAAGTAAGATGTTGTACTTGCTCCTCCTAAGATGATAGATGTGATAGGGATGAGTGACTGATCCAAGAAGCATCAAGGGGGCACACCATCCTCTTTTCTGCTGTTTTTGTGGTAGATGCAATAAGAAGTAGAGAACATAGGATGAGCAGGAGGAGGAGGCCATCCATGGACATAGAGGATTTACCTGACCAGATCCTGTATGCTGACGAGTTGTGAAGAGAATGAGAGATGGAACACTAGCGCACACAGTAACATTGTGGAAGCCAGGCTCCAGCAAGCAGAAGATAGTGCCAAGGATTCTTCATCTGATCCTGAGCCATCAGTCCCTGAATGAGGGAGTCCACTAAGGAGAAGACCATGGCTTCTGGTGTCTGCTAAGTAGGACGTGCTGGGGTGTAGACAGAGTGAAGATCGGGAATTGCTCTTACTTGATTTCATGTCCTCTTTCTCCCTTACAATCCTATGACCTCAGCTCCTGTTTTCATGTGGGCCAAATCAGGGTATGCCTTGACAGAGTGTTGAGTTCAATAAGTACATGTTCAGAATCAACAAGTGCATAACACTTACAGAGCAACTGGCACATGGTTAAAATTAATGATTTGGAAGGACCCCTACTTAACTGTGCAGAAATAGTAGACTTAACGAAGCTGAAAGATGGGAAGAAACCTCCTGCAAAGTCTCCAGTTTTGTCATATAGAAATAGAGCACTGAACATGTAGAGGACCCAAGAGGCACCATTTGAGGGAAAATAGTAATGGGCTTCCTCTCTTGTACCAATTTCTATCTGATGAGAGTCTGGAAGCAGACTTTCACCACCCGTTTTCCATCACTGAGAATTACACCTTCCTGTACGTCTAAGAAAAACAGATCATTCAAATATGAACAGTATTTTGAACAAACTACATTCCCTACTATATGTCATGTACAGAGACACGTGGTTCCAAGAGAGGAATTGTCCTGTCATAGTTAGAAAATGATGAAGTAGAGTCAGAGAGTTATTTCTGAATTCATATATCGAGAGGCTGGTCAATGTATAATTTATTTTAGATATAACTAATATATTTAAAATAACAGTGTGCTTAAATAAAAGAGAGTTTAGGACTGTCTAAACTCTAACTGTATGACCCATTACCCCAGCTGCTGCAGAAGCCACTGGTAAAATGAATTTTTCTGGGGCAAATTGGATAAAATATACCAAAGAAAGGGGAAAGGGAAGAAATGAAAGACAGGAAAAAAAGAACAGCTGGAAAGTGGAAAGAGGATTAGCTGCCTCTAAATTAAGGTGTCTCACCTGAGATGGTAGAGATTTTCAGCAGGAGAGTTCGCAGGAAGTCTATAAAACCTCTGCCCTGTGTTTGCCTTGCAATCTGATTTTACCATCTGCACACACATATTTTCTGCCCTTAACTCTGCAGACAAACTCTCAGAATGATTTGCCTCCTCCTGCCATTGGCACATGTTGTACCACTTGCAGTGTTCACCTGGATTATGACCTGTTGGTCTTCATTTCTCCTTTCTGAAATCTCAGATGCCCTGTATATCTCTCAGGACTCTCCCACTCTTGGCAGTTTCACAACGAACTACAATAGTCCAATTGCTTGTCTCTCTATCACTAACTTATGAACCCCTAAAATAAAGGGATGAGTGGACCTACTACCTTTATTTTGCCAGTGCCTGCCCCTTAAAAAGGAAACCCCCTTCTGCATCCTTAAATCAATGAGTCAGGCATAAAGGGATACTTAATCTCTGTGAGGTTCTTACTGAGGTGCATGTTGATATCTGCATAACTGTTTCATACATAATTTAGCACCAATACTTTATGACAGGCTTTTCCCAAAAAGCATCTCCACCAAGATCATGCTATTTCATCAAACAGTACTTATACATGCTGAGTAAATGGTGTTCAAAATACTGTGAAAGTGTGTGTGTGTGTGTGTGTGTGTGTGTGTGTGTGTGTGTAGCTGGGTGTTGTAGGAGATATTGAAAGTTAAGTGTGAAATCCAGGCATGGTGCTATGTGCCTTTAATCTCAGTACTCAACAGGCAGATCCCTGAGAATTCAAGGCCAGCTTGGTCTATATAGAGAACTCTAGAATAACCAGGGCTATGTAGAGAGATATCTCTCAAAACGAAGTAGATGCTACCATACATTGGTAGTAAATGGCACATACATTTAATCCCCATACTCAGGGAGCAGACACAGGTAGATCTCTAAGTTTAAGGCCAGGCAGGCCTATATATATTGAGCTTTAAAGCAACTAGAGCTATAGAAAAAGGGCTCTCAAAAAGCAAAACAGAAAAGAAAAAGGAAGGAAAGAAGCAAAAGAGAGAGGGGAGGGGAGAGGGGAGGGGAGGGGGAGGAGGGAGGGGAGGGGGGAGGGGGAGGGGGGAGGGGGGAGGGGAGGGGGGAGGGGGGAGGGGAGGGGGGAGGGGAGGGGGGAGGGGAGGGGAGGGGGAGGGGAGGGGGGAGGGGGGAGAGGGGAGAGGGGAGAGGGGAGAGGGGAGAGGGGAGAGGGGAGAGGGGAGAGGGGAGAGGGGAGAGGGGAGAGGGGAGAGGGGAGAGGGGAGAGGAGAAGAAACAAAGACAATTGTAACTACTTCATGAGTTTATTGCTCTTCTTCATACATGCTTCTTCCTGTCTTTTCAAGTTCTTCTCTCTCTCTCTCTCTCTCTCTCTCTCTCTCTCTCTCTCTCTCTCTCTCTCTCTCTCTCTCTTTCTCTCTCTCTCCTTTCCTTTCTCCTTCCTCTTCTCTTCTTTCCTCCTTTTAGTTTCTCTCCTTCCCATCTGTTTCCATATTCCCCACATCCAACCTGAAAGCAGTAGTCATTGTACAAGAAGGGGTTTTAGCTTGAGTAATTCTGGGTTTTGGTCACTGATGGCATCTGGATAACAGGGGAAGACTCTGAGACAGACACTTCAGTGCTCTGCTCTTGTTAAGAGGCGTGCTTATAATTGCACTAAGACCTGATCCTCAGGGCCCACAGGCAAAAATGGGCCAAGTAGAAAGGAGCTTTCACTTCCCAGAGCAGATATGAAGTGGGTATCTTACAACCAAACCTTTCAGTATTTTAAAGTATCCTTTACATGAAAGACACATGTGTGAAGAAATTTCAGAGTCTGTTATCCAGGCATAGCATCTCTGTCCTTCCCCCTACTATTCTTTAAATCTCTGGAGTGGAGACTTTAGCTTGATAATCTCTACATAGCATCTATCTGACCATGAACCGTTCTTAAACATATATCTAATGAATTAACAAACAAGGAGATGAATGAATGAATGAATGAATGAATGAATGAATGAATGAGAGTGCTGTGAAGTAACCTGATTCACCATTCAATTAACTCAAGCACAACCTAACCCCTAACCTGGTATTCAAGGCCTGCAGTCCACAAATGTGATAAGTGGACTCAAAAACTCTTCTGTGTTTTTTGTTTGTTTGTTTGATGAGGAAAAGACTGGGTTTGATTATTCCATGTTTAATGAAATAAGGCCAAAAAAAAAAAAGAGAAAAATTGTCAGTTAACAAAGCTAAAGAGAATTTTGTATCATCTTATTTTAAATTATTTATTTCTGGTTATAGATTTTGGGGAAATTTTAGTGCTCTGGCGTGCAGTGACAGACTAGCCACACTTGGCTGCTCTTGATGGGTTTGCAGAGCATGGAGTATACCCTACAGGCGCTGCACTTGTTCTTTTAGCTCTCGCCGCAGTGAGCACTGAGGTTTATTACAGAAAAGATAAAAGAGCATTCAGTGAGGCATGGACTGGACCACATCCTAAGCTACCCAGGCAAACAGACAGCTGCATCATGTTCTGCCCCCCTTGGCTTGCTACATTGAATTTCAGGGCTAACGACAGGTTCAGTGTGACTGTGGGGGACTCCTTCAGGCTGTCTGGGAGCTAAGAACATCCTTGCTGGGCCTTGATTGTCCAAGGCAGAGGAAGAGCACAACCTCAGGAAGTTTCTAGACAATAGCGGGGAGGGCAACCTGAAGTTAGACATTTCACGGTTCCTGAGTTCCTGGGCAGCTCCAGAGTGCCTGCTTTCTTTCTGAGCTGAATGGCAGGGTACCAATTATGGGATCTTTGCAAAGCTCCTTAGACCACACTGTGTCTCTGTAGGCACCTCCATTTTATTTGATGACAGTGACATTGGTGTATAATAGTTTCCACCTCTGCAAATAATTATGGATTCTATAACTGATATAGTTTGAGAGAGTTGCTGTAAAATTAAACACTTGACAAGAAGTAAGCAGCACTCTCCCATGGGTGAAGTTTCTGTATTTGTGATATAATGCAGTGTAAGTCTCCCTTGTAAAACCTACTTGTAAGCAGAGCACATGCTTTCAATTCTGATTCCTCTGCCTCACAACATCCTCTTATTTTGACCCCACTACCTCCCACTTCTTAGGATGCTTGTGATTTTATTGCCCTTATCCAAAGGATGCAGAATGATTTCACACCTATATGTTTAAAGCATTGTGCACAGAGCATTTATATTTGTAAATTAGCATCATCACAAATCTGAAAACTTTGAGGGAAGGTACACAGCTCAGCCTCTGGTAATTCATTTGTGCTTACAGGCTTTGGTCCAGTCTATCAGTTACATTTTGCTGATGTGATAGAATACTGCCATCATCAAGGCAAGATAGAGGAAGAGCCAATTTGGGCTTATGATTTCACAGAGAGGGTGGAGAAATTAGCGTGAGAACAGGGGGCCAGATCAAAAAGCTTAGATTTTCATCTCCACACAAACAGAAAGAGAACTAGAAGTTAAGACAAACTATATATTCTCAAAGCCCACTTCCATTGAAGTACTTCTTCCAGCAAGGCTCCACATCTCAAAGGTTCTATAACCTTGTCAAACAGTCTGGCTGCATATGTGGCAGAGGATGGCCTTGCTGGACATCAGTGGGAGGAGTGGCCCTTGGGCCCGAGGGGATTCGATGCCTCAGTGTAGGGGAATGCCAGGGTGGGAAGGAGGAGTGGATTGGTGGGGGAGCACCCTCATAGAGGCAGGGGGAGGAGGGATAGGATAAGGAGCTCCAGAGGGGAGACCTGGAAAGGAGATAACATTTAAAATGTAAATAAAGAAAATATCCAATAAAAGAAAAATTTACAAAACAACAAAGACAGTCCCACCAACCAGGAACCAAGTGTTAAAACCACAATAATTGGTAAACATATAAGGTATAAAACAGCCAGCCCTAACACTAGGAAAGATTGTTATGGGTACTAAATAGTATATTTAGTGTAAAAATAGAGATACCAAGACCACACAGATATAAGACACAACCAATCAGAGCCACTCCTACTGTTTATTTCTATAGCCCCATATGTTTTGTACCCAGTTGAATTTGCCAGCACAGATTAGAAACACATTTCATATTTAATAATGTAAATGCAAGTTCTTAATATTTTATGGTTTGGTTTCAGCCCATAAACCAATTTAATGGGGGTGGAGTCTAGGAATTCCATGAAACTTATCACTTGGTTCATGCACTGACTTGTTCATTTGGAAACAGAAGGCACTCTCCTCGATGGAACTCAGGTCTCTAGCAAGAGCAGCATTTCTAAACACAAACAAGAATAAAGAAACAGCATCGGGACAACCACAGCAGATCCTTGCTTCCCATTACTTGACACATTCTCTTAGCTGTTATTTATCACTTGAGACGCATTTGAGATTATTTTTCTATTCTTCCTACTATTTTGAGATGCTTTGTTCTTATTATCTATGCTGCTTTGCTTTTTGCAATACTGCATAACAAAACCTCACAATATTCAGTGTCTAAAACTGCTGCTGCTCTGAGCTACTCCATAAATCTATCTGGGGTCAGGCAGTTTGTCAGGGTATATCTGATCAAGCCTATCCCTGGTGAGGTATATTATACTCATAGGGCAGTATTCAGATGGAAACTGGGGTGCTCGTCTGGATTTGTGCTTACTTCCTTCTCCTACTTGGGGCTAGAGCTAGTCTGGGCTCAGTAGGAACTCTTTCTATCTTCTCACCTCCATTCAGTGTTATAAGTTCTCTCACATCTCTCCATGAAGGTAGGTAGATTTCTTACCTCCAAGAGAGAGTGCCCCAAGTCTCAGGAAGTAGATGCCACTAATATGTCTGTTCATATCTAGGAACTAACATAGCAATCGCTCTCTTCTCTATTTGACAGACTAGTCACTGAGGGTCTTTAAATTTAAAGGGTGGGGACATATATTAACTTCCTAATGTGGAGAATACCTAAATGTCACTCATAATACAAAGATACAAGTCCAGCCTCACAGTAGTCTACCCAGCCCCGAGTGTGTGTGTGTGTGCACTCGCATGTGTGTGTGTATGCTCTAGAGACAGTTCTCACCTTCTACCACGTAGGTCCTGGAGTTTGAACTAGGGTCATTGACCTTGTCCGTGACTCTTTATTGAATCAAGATATCTTGCCCCAATGAAGTTCTTTTTAAAGATATTCATGAAAACCAAGTTGAAATTTGTGTCTTGAATACAGAAGACATTTCAAAACCAACCAATATGAAGCAGAGTTGGAGATTTATTGGGAGGTATTTTTAACAAAGATCTTGGGCAGGGGTTAATAGAGGAGAGAACAAACATATTCAGGCACAGGCAGACGCTTTTCAAGGGGCTGTGGCAATTAACTGATTATTTTCTTTTCTTTTACAATAGTTACATATAGTATTTTGGTGACTCTCAAGTTACATCTTTGAATGTTGCTAAGAAACTACACACACACATACACACACACTTTTAAAAGCTTTCCTCAATGTGTATTTACAAGATTAAATTTTTAAAGAGTTTTTAAGCAAAGTTACAATGTATATTTATGAGGGTCACAATTCAAGCTCATGAGTGAGAGGGGATGGCTAAAGGATTATTTTGTCATAGATTATTTTGTCCCTAAGAAAGCATTATTCACCACAGTCTTTGGCATCTGCTATTAAAATGTCTACAGAGAGACATGAACTGTCTTGGTAAGTAATTTTGACTTCATCGGTGGTACCTGAAGGTTTCTGCCTGTCTGAGCACACTAGCAAGCCAGACTCCATGCCGAAAGGTTGTTTTCCTTTGTTGTGCATCCTGTTCCTATGTCTCCATGATTTTCTCTATCTTTTTATGCTGCCTCAAAAGTACTTTCAGCTTTCTGCCATCTGCTATAAATGCTACCAAATGTGTGTTCTCAGTGTGCTATCCATGAGAGACCAGACAGTCACGAAAGGAAGAAAAGGATGCTATCCTAGGAAATACTATGAAATATTTTGATCATCATGCCTGGCAGGCACACAAACTGAACAGAAATAAGACTTGACTAGAAATAACAAGGACAAGTTAGAAGAATATCAGGTGAAGATGTAGGACTTCAAGATGGTCTCAACCTGCAGCTGACTTGTGCATGGTCAGTCAGCCAACAGTGTGTGAGATTCCTAAGGACATCGCTGGCCTCTCTGAAGGCTAGCATGAGGCTATCCATCTGTCTTTGCAATCAACTTTACAGTTCCTTAGCTTCTACTGTCAACAAGGATCAGAGCTGGTCATGGGTGGTTTTAAAGATGGATGTCTTGTCTTCCAAGACAAAGATAGAAAAATGTTTAAAAACAACGTGCTATAATACCTAAGACTTGTTCTCTCCAGAATAGTTTGAGCTAGGAAAACTAAGTTACACCAAAATCGAAGTTCTTAAGAAATTCAAATAAATAAATAATATTAGATTATATCCATTTACCTTTATAATTACTATGTAAAAATATATCTTCCCAATGAAAGTTAACTGCTGAATTTCTTTAATATTCTGGAAAATTCTTAAGTTAATAATTGATCACTGTCAGTGGAATTATGGTTTGTTTCCCAGTCCTGATTCATTCATTCTTTACACAATATTGATTGATGTACTTGGACTTTAAAGATGGCCCCATTCCTGGAGAACTTCTGGTTCTCTCTGGTGAAGGAAACAAGCCAACCCTTACTAGTATGTATATCATGAGAGTCAGTAGAGAATTCACTCCATGTACTAAGTTCATGCATAGGTAGTGACATTTCCTTTGTGGACCTTATGTTCGCATGGAGATGCTGAGATTAAAGAAGTAAACACATATGTAAATATTACACTCTCAAAAAACTGTATGTTGTATGAAGAAGAAAAAGCATGGGAAAGGCCAAGCTCTCTAGAGACAGGAGAGTGAGGAGAAGGGTTCATGCATATATGTATGTGTGTGTGTGTGTGTGTGTGTGTGTGTGTGTGTTGTGTGTGTTGTGTATATATATATATGCATATATACATATATGTGTGTGTATATTGTTGTATGTATGTATATTTTCATGTCCCAGGATATCAGTAAAGGAGAGCGGTTCTAGACATGTGGCTAGTGACCCCTTGGTGGTTGAACAAGCCTGTCACAGAGGCTTCATATCTGATAGCCCTCATATCAGATGCTTACATTTTGATTCTCAGAACAGTAGCAAAATTGTAGTTATGAAGTAGTGACATAATTTTATGGTTGAAGTTAACACAATATGAGAAGTGTGTTAAAGGATCTGGTATTAAAAAGGTTGAGAGCCACTGGCCTAGGACCATTTGGAGGAATTTGGTAGTACATGGTTTGGTCTGTAAAGTCATTTAATCAGTAGCCAATTGTTTGTAGTCAGTAGAAGAGGGCATGGAAGGAACAGAGGGGTATATCTGTAGGAAGAAGTTACATGTATGTCTTACCTATATCCTCAAGCCACAGAACAGCCAAGAGGAAGTTACACTACTTGTGTTTGGTGCAGTTATGGTCTGCATTAGAAACACAACTCCATTAAATTCTCTTAACAGCCTCCAAAGATAGATTTTCCTATGGTTCAAGCAACAGTGTCACATGCTAAGCTCACACATCTAGTAATGGCAGGGTTCTGACTTCTCTTCCATGCTGCCTGGAAGTCTAGCGAGTCTGCGTTTTTGCTGTTTGGATTTTACCAACAGCAAAAATGTTTAGTGTTTATCAAGGCTCATCAATTGGATGATTTCCAGCTCTCTGAAAATTATCAGCCCAACACTGTTTAACTGTTGCTATTTAATGTGCTCCTCTAAAACAAAGAGGTTCAAACAAGCCCAGTCCCTCCATCTCACGGTGAGCAGCAGGTGGGTTGCTCCTGGGATCTGTGATATTCTGGAGTCCATGTTAGGTATAAATGTTCCTTTGTCAGCAGGCAGCCTTCCTTTGAGGACTCACTTTAGCATTTAAATCAGGAATTATCAAGGGTGCTCCTCTGATGCCTTGGAAGACTCAGAGGTTCCCACTGAAGCAAGAAGGAAAGTCTCATTCAGCAAGTTACCAAGGCTACATTATCACCCTACTACTGTACATGCCAGAGCAATCTCCAAGGCCAAAGCCAGGGCCACTGTGAGAAGAACAGAGCAGGGCATGCAATTCCCATGGCCATTTTCTATGCAACATGGCATGGTACTCTTAGCCAAGTGGCCCTTAATTCATTTACTTAACCAGCTTCAGCTAAGTGCCTCTGTAGCTGGATTAATACTGGTCTGAAAAAAAACAAAAAAGCTTCAATTTGATCTAGAGTTTCTAACAAAGCAGGAGAGATAACAGCACAAAACAAGGTCAATATAATCTTTGATGTGATAGAAATGCCTCAATCAGTTTGGACTGCTCTAACAAAATTCCAAGATTGGATACCTTATGAAGAACATGATTTGTTTCCTGAGATTCTACAAGATGGGCAATCTGTAAGATCAAGGCCCTGCCAGGTTTGATGTCTATCTAGTCTATATGGTGTAGGTGAAAGGAACTGAATTCATGTCCTCTGGAAGAGGACCAAGTGACCTTAATCACTGAGTCATCTCTCTAGGCCAGTAGCTCTCAACCTTCCTAATGCTGCAACTCTTTAGTACAGTTCCTCAGGTTGTGGTGATCCACAACCATAAAATTATTTCACTGCTATTTCATAAATAAGTTTGCTACTGTTATGAATTGTGATGTAAATATCTAAAATGCAATTTGTCTGATATTCAACCTTCAAAGAGCTCATGAGCTATAGGTTAAGAACTACTGCTCTAGGCCCTCAGTAAAACTTCTTAAGGTTCTGCTCCACAGCCCTCTCCATGATCTTTTGTCCTCCTCATCACTCTGCCTGTACTGTGCACAGCTAATACTAGAACATGACATTGAAGTGATGGTCCAGGTTGCAGACCCTCAGGCAGAACACTTAGGGAAGATACTGATGACACTAATTATGCATCATGGGGTCTTTGGCAGGTTACAGAATCTCTGCACTCCGGCTACCTCCAGCAGGAGCCGATAATGGCATCTACTCTTCAGGGTTTGTCCTGCAGATTATCCAAGCAAAAGCTATGCCTGGTTTAAACATATACTAATTAGTGCACCTGTGTTTTCTTGAGGTTAGTTCCTTTACCATACTGTAGATACTCCTGGGAAGTGCCACCACAGAATGACTTTCTAATGACACCGTCATGTCACAGCAGCTGCAGCAGGGAGATGGACACCCTACCTGAAAAGCAGATTCAGAAACCGATGATTACAAACCTCACCTACAACTGGACTTCACTGTCCTGGAAAGAGGTGGTGCTAGGAAAGGTCCAAAGCAAGCCTTTTACAGCATTCTTTGTTCCATGAAACAAAGCACAGATTCTAAAATTAAACCGGCACCCCAAACTGCCGTGCGCACTTGAGTGTTGCCTACATTAAGAAAAGGTTTTTCGTCTGATCTCATTACCATGGTTACACCTGCAAGAGCAAAAATTACACGGCTGCTGCCTTTGTGTAATCAGTCCTGTTTCGGGAGGTTCTGGCCTGTGGCTGAAACACTGCTGGTGGCTGTTCTCCAGAGGATCATTTTCTGATGGTAGGGATGGAGAAATCAGTCCTCCCAATTTGACAAGAGCTTTCTAACACAGGGCTGGAACCCAGACTTGTAATTCCCTCTGATTGGCCACTGAGTAGTAGTCAGGGCTGCCATGGAAATTAATTAGTAGCACAAAGTTGGTGAGACTGGGACAGTGAGAGAATCATTACAGGTCTGGAGTGCAGCACTAACTACGTATTCGTCTCCTAGAGTCTGAGAAAGATACACACCTGAATCATGGCATGGAGGACATAGCAAAGACTTGGGCTTCAAGCATTCATTATCCCCCAGTATTGGCATCACTAACATGTAGAGATAAAATTTAAGTATTCTGAGGCCATCAGGCCTTCTTCATTAATAATCGAGTGGGTTGGAGGATTTGACTTCCATTCACTAAAGCATGATCTGGCCTGTACTTCACTACTGCAGCCTCTGCAGGTCAGAGGCCTCTTCCAGGCCTGAAAAGCAGTCTGTCTCTCTTCCCACATGCACCACTAAGCAAGACCGAGTCATTCATTCAGATCCATCACTATGTAAAGCACGCTCCTCTAAGGGTTTTAGCAGCTCTTCCGGCAGGACCAGCACCGGGGTAGCTAGAGCACAGGGTCGGCTGACATCCGCCAGCTACCCAGGACCCCCGCCACAGGATTTTGAGACTGCTGGTGAGTGGAACACAGCTTCTGCTCCAGTCCAATCACGCGGGACCTGAAACTACTTTGGTTGGGGAGGCAGAAATCCGGACTCAGTAGGGCCACAAGCCTATCCGGTCAGAAAAGCTCCGGGGTAGCTAGGGCGCAGGGTCGGCTGACACTCGCCAGCTACCCACAACACCCTCCACAGTATCTTAAGACTTCTGGTGAGTGGAACACAGCTTCTGCTCCAATCTTTAAACAGTGACAACGACAACAACTAACCCCAGAGATTACCAGATGGCGAAAGGTAAACATAATAATCTTACTAACAGAAACCAAGACCACTCACCATCATCAGAACCCAGCACTCCCACTTTGCCCAGTCAAGGGCACCCCAACACACCGGAAAAGCTAGACACGGATCTAAAAGAATATCTCATGATGATGGTAGAGGACTTCAAAAAGGACTTTAATAACACACTTAAAGAAATACAAAGGAACACTGGTAAACAGGTAGAAGACAGTAAAGAGGAAGCACAAAAATCCCTTAAAGAATTGCAGGAGAACACTGCTAAAGAGTTACAAATCCTTAAAAAAAAACAGGATAACATAATCAAACGGGTAGAAGTCCTTACAGAAAAACAGGAAAACACATCCAAACAGATGATGGAAATGAACAAAACCATACTAGACCTAAAAAGGGAAGTAGACACAATAAAGAAAACCCAAAATGAGGCAACACTGGAGATAGAAATCCTAGGAAAGAAATCTGGAACTATAGATACGAGCATCAGCAACAGAATACAAGAGATGGAAGAGAGAATCTCAGGTGCAGAAGATTCCATAGAGAACATCAGCACAACAATCAAGGAAAATGGAAAATGCAAAAAGATCCTAACTCAAAACATCCAAGAAATACAGGACACAATGAGAAGACCAAACCTACGGATAATAGGAGTAGATGAGAATGAAGATTTTCAACTCAAAGGACCAGCAAACATCTTCAACAAAATTATAGAAGAAAACTTCCCAAATCAAAAGAAAGAGATGCCCATGAACATACAAGAAGCCTACAGAACTCCAAATAGACTGGACCAGAAAAGAAATACCTCCCGACACATAATAATCAGAACAACAAATGCTCTAAATAAAGACAGAATACTAAAAGCAGTAAGAGAAAAAGGCCAAGTAACATATAAAGGCAAGCCTATCAGAATTACACCAGATTTCTCACCAGAAACTATGAAAGCCAGAAGATCCTGGACGGATGTTATACAGACACTAAAAGAACACAAACTCCAGCCCAGGCTACTATACCCAGCCAAACTCTCAATTAACATAGATGGAGAAACCAAAGTATTCCATGACAAAACCAAATTCACACATTATCTCTCCACGAATCCAGCCCTTCAAAGGATAATAACAGAAAAAAACCAATACAAGGACAGGAACCACGCCCTAGAAACAACAAGAAGGTAATCCCTCAACAAACCTAAAAGAAGACAGCCACAAGAACAGAATGCCAACTTTAACAACAAAAATAACAGGAAACAACAATTACTTTTCCTTAATATCTCTTAATATCAATGGACTCAACTCCCCGATAAAAAGACATAGACTAACAAACTGGCTACACAAACAAGACCCAACATTTTGCTGCTTACAGGAAACTAATCTCAGAGAAAAAGATAGACACTACCTCAGAATGAAAGGCTGGAAAACAATTTTCCAAGCAAATGGTATGAAGAAACAAGCTGGAGTAGCCATTCTAATGTCTGATAAGATTGACTTCCAACCCAAAGTCATTAAAAAAGACAGGGAGGGACACTTCATACTCATCAAAGGTAAAATCCTCCAAGAGGAACTATCAATCCTGAATATCTATGCTCCAAATACAAAGGCAGCCACATTCATTAAAGAAACTTTAGTAAATCTCAAAGCACACATTGCACCTCATACAATAATAGTGGGAGACTTCAACACACCACTTTCACCAATGGACAGATCATGGAAACAGAAACTAAACAGGGACACAGAGAAACTAACAGAAATTATGAATCAAATGGATCTGGCAGATATCTACAGAACATTCTATCCTAAAACAAAAGGATATATCTTCTTCTCAGCACCTCATGGTACCTTCTCCAAAATTGACCATATAATTGGTCACAAAACAGGCCTCAACAGATACAAAAATATTGAAATTGTCCCATGCATCCTATCAGATCACCATGGACTAAGGCTGATCTTCAATAACAAAATAAATAATAGAAAGCCAACCTTCACGTGGAAACTGAACAACACTCTTCTCAATGATAACTTGGTCAAGGAAGGAATAAAGAAAGAAATTAAGGACTTTTTAGAGTTCAATGAAAATGAAGCCACAACATACCCAAACTTATGGGACACAATGAAAGCATTTCTAAGAGGAAAACTCATAGCTCTGAGTGCCTCCAAAAGGAAACTAGAGAGAGCACACATTAGCAGCTTGACAACATACCTAAAAGCACTAGAACAAAAGGAAGCAAATTCACCCAAGAGGAGTAGACGGCAGGAAATAATCAAACTCAGGGGCGAAATCAACCAAGTGGAAACAAGAAGAACTATTCAAAGAATCAACCAATCAAGGAGCTGGTTGTTTGAGAAAATCAACAAGATAGATAAACCCTTAGCCAGACTCACTAGAGGGCACAGGGAAAGCATCCTAATTAACAAAATCAGAAATGAAAAAGGAGACATAACAACAGATCCTGAAGACATCCAAAACACCATCAGATCCTTCTACCAAAGGCTATACTCAACAAAACTGGAGAACCTGGATGAAATGGAGAAGTTCCTAGACAGATACCAGGTACCAAAGTTGAATCAAGATCAGGTTAATGATCTAAACAGCCCTATATCCCCCAAAGAAATAGAAGCAGTCATTAATAGTCTCCCAACTAAAAAAAGCCCAGGACCAGATGGGTTTAGTGCAGAGTTCTATCAGACCTTCAAAGAAGATCTAATCCCAGTTCTTCACAAACTATTCCACAAAATAGAAACAGAAGGTACTCTACCCAACTCATTCTATGAAGCCACAATTACTCTGATACCTAAACCACAAAAGGACCCAACAAAGATAGAAAACTTCAGACCGATATCCCTTATGAATATTGATGCAAAAATCCTCAATAAAGTTCTTGCTAACCAAATTCAAGAACACATCAAAACAATCATCCATCCTGACCAAGTAGGTTTCATCCCAGGGATGCAGGGATGGTTCAATATACGGAAATCCATCAACGTAATCCAGTATATAAACAAACTCAAAGACAAAACCCACATGGTCATCTTGTTAGAAGCGGAAAAAGCATTTGACAAGATCCAACACCCATTCATGATAAAAGTCTTGGAAAGATCAGGAATTCAAGGCCCATACCTAAACATGATAAAAGCAATCTACAGCAAACCAGTAGCCAACATCAAAGTAAATGGTGAGAAGCTTGAAGCAATCCCTCTAAAATCAGGGACTAGACAAGGCTGTCCACTTTCTCCATACCTATTCAACATTGTACTTGAAGTCCTAGCCAGAACAATTCGACAACAAAAGGAGATCAAAGGGATACAAATTGGAAAAGATGAAGTCAAAATATCACTTTTTGCAGATGATATGATAGTATATATAAGTGACCCTAAAAATTCCACCAGAGAACTCCTAAGCCTGATAAACAGCTTCAGTGAAGTAGCTGGATATAAAATTAACTCAAACAAATCAATGGCCTTTCTCTACACAAAGAATAAACAGGCTGAGAAAGAAATTAGGGAAACAACACCCTTCTCAATAGTCACAAATAATATAAAATATCTTGGCGTGACTCTAACTAAGGAAGTGAAAGATCTGTATAATAAAAACTTCAAGTCTCTGAAGAAAGAAATTATAGAAGATCTCAGAAGATGGAAAGATCTCCCATGGTCATGGATTGGCAGGATCAACATTGTAAAAATGGCTATCTTGCCAAAAGCAATCTACAGATTCAATGCAATCACCATCAAAATTCCAAATCAATTCTTCAACGAATTAGAAAGTGCAATCTGCAAATTCATCTGGAATAACAAAAAACCTAGGATAGCAAAAACTCTTCTCAAGGATAAAAGAACCTCTGGTGGAATCACCTTGCCGGACCTAAAGCTTTACTACAGAGCAATTGTGATAAAAAAACTGCATGGTACTGGTATAGTGACAGACAAATAGACCAATGGAATAGAATTGAAGACCCAGAAATGAACCCACACACCTACGGTCACTTGATCTTCGACAAGGGAGCTAAAAACATCCAGTGGAAGAAAGACAGCATTTTCAACAAATGGTGCTGGCACAACTGGTTGTTAACATGTAGAAGAATGTGAATCGATCCATTCCTATCTCCTTGTACTAAGGTCAAGTCTAAGTGGATCAAGGAACTTCACATAAAACCAGAGACACTGAAACTTATAGAGGAGAAAGTGGGGAAAAGCCTTGAAGATATGGGCACAGGGGAAAAATTCTTGAATAGAACAGTAATGGCTTGTGCTGTAAGATTGAGAATTGACAAGTGGGACCTCATGAAACTGCAAAGCTTCTGCAAGGCTAAAGACACCATCAATAAGACAAAAAAAAAAAAAAAAACACCAACAGATTGGGAAAGGATCTTCACCTATCCTAAATCAGATAAGGGACTAATATCCAATATATATAAAGAACTCAAGAAGGTGGACTCCAGAAAATCAAATAACCCCATTAAAATATGGGGCTTAGAACTGAACAAAGAATTCTCACCTGAGGAATACCGAATGGCAGAGAAGCACCTGAAAAAATGTTCAACAATTAATCATCAGGGAAATGCAAATCAAAACAACCCTGAGATTCCACCTCACACCAGTTAGAATGGCTAAGATCAAAAATTCAGGTGACAGCAGATGATGGCGAGGATGTGGAGAAAGAGGAACACTCCTCCATTGTTGGTGGGATTGCAAGCTTGTACAACCACTCTGGAAATCATTCTGGCGGTTCCTCAGAAAATTGGACATAGTACTACCGGAAGATCCAGCAATACCTCTCCTGGGCATATATCCAGAAGATGTCCCAACCGGTAAAAAGGACACATGCTCCACTATGTTCATAGCAGCCCTATTTATAATAGCCAGAAGCTGGAAAGAACCCAGATGTCCCTCAGCAGAGGAATGGATACAGAAATTATGGTACATTTACACAATGGAGTACTACTCAGCTATTAAAAAGAATGAATTTATGAAATTCCTAGCCAAATGGATGGACCTGGAGGGCATCATCTTGAGTGAAGTAACACAATCACAAAAGAACTCACACAATATGTATTCACTGATAAGTGGATATTAGCCCAAAACTTAGGATACCCAAGATATAAGATACAATTTACTAAACGCATGAAACTCAAGAAGAATGAAGACCAAAGTGTGGACACTGTGCCCCTTCTTAGAATTGGGAACAAAACACGCAGGGAAGGAGTTACAGAGACAAAGTTTGTAGCTGTGATGAAAGGATGGACCATTTAGAGACTGCCGTATCCAGGGATCCATCCCATAAGCAGCTTCTAAACGCTGACACCATTGCATACATTAGCAAGATTTTGCTGAAAGGACCCAAATATAGCTGTCTCTTGTGAGACGATGCCGGGGCCTAGCAAACACAGGAGTGGATGTTCACAGTCAGCTATTGGATGTATCACAGGGCTCCCAATGGAGAAGCTAGAGAAAGTACCCAAGGAGCTAAAGGGATCTGCAACCCTATTGTTGGAACAACATGATGTACTAACCAGAACCCCGGAGCTCTTGTCTCTAGCTGCATATGTATCGAAAGATGGCCTAGTCGGCCATCACTGGAAAGAGAGGCCCATTGGACTTGCAAACTTTATATGCCCCAATATAGGGGAATGCCAGGGCCAAAAGAATGGGAATGGGTGGGTAGGGTAGTGGGGGGCGCTATGGGGGACTTTTGGGATAGCATTGGAAATGTAACTGAAGAAAATATGTAATAAAAATATTAAAAATTTTAAAAAAAATGAAAAAAAATATAAATATATGAGATAATGGTGATATAAAATATCTTAATTTGATCACTGCACAACCCAACTATTCAAACATCATACTGCAATACAACCCATGGGTTATTATTTTTGTGCTAATTAAATGTATTTAGTTTAAAAATAAATGCTTAAAAATAAAAAATAAAAAATAAAGGGTTTTAGCAAATGGAAGATCTGTAATGGGTCAGGTAATAAGCATCTTTCATTCTTGGTCTACATAAGATCTGTCCACACTCTTCCTTCCCACCAGCCCTAAGCCATTAAAAGTGGAAGTTAAGTGAATGACTCTGCTCCTAGACCAGGCAAAAGCAGGCCTCTCTCACTTCCCTTTTTCTAAGAGTGCCCTTTGCCTCATTGGTGTTTAAAATCGGAGTCCAGACTGCTCTTACAGAAGGCCTAAGTTGGATTTGTAGTTACCTCATCAGTAAGCTCACAATGCCTGTAACTCCAGTCTCAGGAGAGCTAATACTCCCTCATGGCCTCTTTAAGTCCTGCATTTCTGTACACAAATCACCACACAGACACATACATTTGCAGTTAATTCAAAATAAAAATAGAATATTAGAAAAGAAAGAAATCAGAATCCTATGGCCCACTTCAGATACACTAGCAGAACATGGATTTTAGGCTTGATCCCAAGGAAAGAGAGAAATGCTTTTAAAAATCCCTCATGAAAAAGTAAGAACAAATGTTTTTCTAGGGAGAGAGAGAGAAGGAAGAAATGGGGGAGGAAAAAATAAAGGAAAAGGGAAAGAGAGAGGGAGGAATGATGTTCCTTGTCAGCAATTTCTGTGTATAGATCTGTCTATCATCTATCTATCTTCTATTTATCGATCATCAATCTATCATCTGTCTATCTATCATCTATGATCATTCTATCATCTATTTGTCTATTTATCATCTATCATCCATCTATCTACCTATCAATCATCTATCAACTATCTTCTACCTATCTATCACTCCTTGCCTTTCCTCCCCACCACCACCACCACCACCATCTGCCTGTCTCAATACTTTCTCCCCTTCAATCTTCTGGTAAGCATATGAGGTGAGGTAAAGGGCAAATATTGAGTCATAGCATTAGGCTGTTGGTAGGGCTAGTTGAATCAGAGCATGTGCATATTATCTGGAAGGGATATACCTCTCTGAGTATAGGTATATCCCTATGAGTAGAAGGTGGGCAGCATACCCAATTTATATACATTAGATGATATATATACAAACTGTGTCCAGGGAAGGATGAAGTAGGATGTTGCAAGATTTCATTCTGTTACAGAGGGCTTGAAATTTACCAAAGTGTGTATTGAGTTCTGGAAGTTCTGCTTGATATTATCACACTGTGCAGGACTCTGGCTAATTAAAACCACAAATAAGGCAGTATAGCTGTACATGGAACAAAAGTTCCAGTACTCTGGAACTTCTTAGATAATAAAGATGCTAAGCCTTGAGCCTGCTATCCAGTTACTTGTTGTGAATGAGCACCATCTGCTGGACAAAGAGGATCATTAACAATGGCCTCAAATTTTTCAAATTATCAAGAGGATGTGAATTGAGAGCCTGTTGTGCTCATTAATAAATGAGACAACAGCTCCAGACATCTGGGCACCTTCCCTGCCAGAGGAGAGGTGGCTGCCCGGCCTGGGAAGCCGTTGCCAGAATATCTGCTGGAGACATCTTGGTTCCCGGATCCTGCCAAGACTAGTATGCACAGGTGAGAGTGTGAACTACAGAGCTAATGACTTCCGCATCAGGCAGGAGCCACAGAGCTTCTAAGGCAGGCCCTGTTTCAGGCTCAAGACATCCGGGGACCATCCCTGCCAAAGGAGAGGTGTCCACCCCGCCTGGGAGAGCTTTGCTGGAGCATCTGCGGGAGCCTTCTTAGTTCTCGGATCCTGCCAAGACCAGCCTGCATAGGTGACAGTGTAGACCACAGAGGCTAACAGCTTCTGGGACAGGCACTGTTTCAGGCCTTTGTCTTCTGCCAGGAGGCAACTCCGAACAACAGATATCTGTGCACCTTCTCTACAAGAGGAGAGCTTGCCTGCAGAAACTGTTCTAACCACTGAAACTCAGGAGAGAGCTACTCTCCCAGGTCTGCTGGTACAGGCTAACAGAATCACTAAAGGAACAGGCTCTAACCAGAGACAACTATAACAACTGACTCCAGAGATTACCAGAGGGCAAAAGGCAAATGTAAGAATCTTACTAACAGAAACCAAGACCACTCACCATCATCAGAACCCAGCACTCCCACCTCAGCCAGTCCTGGGTACCCCAACACACCCAGAAAGCTAGACCTGGATTTAAAGGCATATCTCATGATGGTAGAGGACATCAAGAAGGACTTTAATAACTCACTTAAAGAAATACAGGAGAACACTGCTAAAGAGTTACAAGTCCTTAAAGAAAAACACATCCAAACAGGTGATGGAAATGAACAAAAACATACTAGACCTAAAAAGGGAAGTGGACACAATAAAGAAAACCCAAAGTGAGGCAACGCTGCAGATAGAAACCCTAGGAAAGAAATCGGGAACCATAGATGCAAGCATCAGCAATAGAATACAAGAGATGGAAGAGAGAATCTCAGGTGCAGAAGACTCCATAGAGAACATAGGCACAACAATAAAAAAAAATGAAAATGCAAAAATATCCTAACTCAAAACATCCAGGAAATCGAGGACACAATGAGAAGACCTAACCTACAGATAATAGGAGTAGATGAGAATGAAGATTTTCAACTTAAAGGGCCAGCAAATATCTTCAACAAAATTATAGAAGAAAACTTCCCAAACCTAAAGAATGACATGCCCATGAACATACAAGAAGCCTACAGAACTCCAAATAGACTGCACCAGAAAAGAAATTCCTCCTGACACATAATTATCAGAACAACAAATAAACTAAATAAAGATAGAATATTAAAAGCAGTAAGGGAAAAAGGTCAAGTAAAATATAAAGGCAGGCCTATCAGAATTACACCAGATTTTTCACAAGAGACTATGAAAAACAGAAGATCCTGGACAGATGTTATACCGACACTAAGAGAACACAAATGCCAGACCAGGCTACTATACCCAGCCAAACTTTCAATTACCATAGATAGAGAAACCAAAGTATTCCACGACAAAATCAAATTCACACATTATCTTTCCATGAATCCCGCCCTTCAAAGGATAAGAACGGAAGAAAAAAATGCAAGGACAGAAACCATGTCCTAGAAAAAGCAAGAAAGTAAGCCTTCAAAAAACCTAAAAAAAAAAAAAAACAACCACAAGAACAGAATGCCAACTTTAACAACAAAAATAATAGGAAGCAACAATTACTTTTCCTTAATATCTCTTAATATCAATGGACTCAATTCCCCAATAAAAAGACATAGACTAACAGACTGGCTACACAAAAAGGACCAAACAGTCTGCTGCTTACAGGAATCCCATCTCAGTGAAAAAGACAGACACTACCTCAGAATGAAAGGCTGGAAAACAATTTTCCAAGCAAATGGTCTGAAGAAACAAGCTGGAGTAGCCATCCTAATATCGAATAAAATTGACTTCCAACACAAAGTCATCAAAAAAGACCAGGAGGGGCACTTCATACTCATCAAAGGTAAAATCTTCCAAGAGGAACTCTCAATTCTGAATATATATGCTCCAAATAAAAAGGCAGCCACATTCATTAAAGAAACTTAAGTAAAGCTCAAAGCACACATTGTACCTCACACAATAATAGTGGGAGACTTCAACACACCACTTTCATCAATGGACAGATCATGGAAACAGAAACTAAACAGGGGCACAGTGAAATTAACAGAAGTTATGAAACAAATGGATCTAACAGATATCAACAGAACATTTTATCCTAAAAAAAAAAAAAGAAGAATATACCTTCTTCTCAGCACCTCATGGTACCTCCTCCAAAATTGACCATATAATTGGTGACAAAACAGGCCTCAACAGATACAAAAATATTGAAATTGTACCATGCATCCTATCAGATCACCATGGACTAAGGCTGATCTTCAATAACAACATAAATAATAGAAAGCCAACATTCACTTGGAAACTGAACAACACTCTTCAAAATGATACCTTGCTCAAGGAAGGAATAAAGAAAGAAATTAAAGACGTTTTAGAGTTTAATAAAAATGAAGCCACAACATGCCCAAACTTATGGGACACAATGAAAGGATTTCTAAGAGGAAAACTCATAGCTCTGAGTGCCTCCAAAAAGAAACTAGAGAGAGCACACATTAGCAGCTTGACAACACACCTAAAAGCTCTAGAACAAAAGGAAGCAAATTCACCCAAGAGGAGTAGACAGCAGAAAATATTCAAACTCCGGGGCAAAATCAACCAAGTGGAAACAAGAAGAACTATTCAAAGAATCAACCAAATGAGGAGCTGTTCTTTGAGAAATTCAACAAGTTAGATAAACCCATAGCCAGACTCACTAAAAGGCACAGGGACAGCATCCTAATTAACAAACACAAAAAAGAAAAGGGAGAAATAACAACAGATCATGAAGAAATCCAAAACACCATCAGATCCTTCTAAAAAAGGCTATACTCAACAAAAATGGAGAACCTGGATGAAATGGACAAATTTCTAGACAGATACCAGGTACCAAAGTTAAAGCAGGTTAATGATCTAAACAGTCCTATATCCCCTAAAGAAATAGAAGCAGTCAGTAATAGTCTCCCAACCAAAAAAAAGCCCAGGACCAGATGGGTTTAGTGCAGAGTTCTATCAGACCTTCAAAGATCTAATTCCAGTTCTTCACAAACTATTCCACAAAATAGTAGCAGAATGTACTCTACCCAACTCATTCTAAGAAGCCACAATTACTCTGATACCTAAAACACAGAAAGACCCAACAAAGATAGAGAACTTCAGACCAATTTCCCATATGAATATCAATGTAAAAATACTCAATAACATTCTCACTAACTGAATCCAAGAACACATCAAAACAATCATCCATCCTGACCAAGTAGGTTGCATTCCAGGGATGCAGGGATGGTTTAATATACAGAAATCCATCAACATAATCCATTATATAAACAAATTCAAAGACAAAATCCACATGATCATCTCATTAGATACTGAGAAAGCATTTGACAAAATCCAACACCCATTCATAATAAAAGTGTTGGAAAGATCAGGAATTCAAGGCCCATACCTAATTATAATAAAAGCAATCTACAGCAAACCAGTAGCCAACATCAAACTAATCAAATGGTGAGAAGCTGGAAGCAATCCTACTAAAATCATGGACTAGACAAGGCTGCCCACTTTCTCCCTACCTACTCAACATTGTACTTGAAGTCCTAGCAGAGCAATTAGACAACAAAAGGAGATCAAGGGGATATAAATTGGAAAGGAAGAAGTCAAAATATCACTTTTTGCAGATGATAGGATAGTATATATAAGTGACCCTAAAAATTACACCAGAGAACTCCTAAACCTGATAAACAGCTTCAATGAAGTAGCTGATTAAAAATTAACTCAAACAAGTCAATGGCCTTTCTGTACACAAAGAATAAACAGGCTGAGAAAGAAATTAGGGAAACAACACCCTTCTCAATAGTCACAAATAATATAAAATACCTTGGCTTGACTCTAACTAAGGAAGTGAAAGATCTGAATGAGAAAGAACTTCAAGACTCTAAAAAAAGAAATTAAAGATCTCTGTAGATGGAAAGATCTCCCATGCTCATGGATTGGCAGGATCAGTACAGTAAAAATGGCTATCTTGTCAAAAGCAATCTACAGATTCAAAGCAATCCCCATCAAATTCCAACTCAATTCTTCAACAAATTGGAAAGGGCAATCTACAAATTCATCTGGAATAACAAAAAACCTAGGATAGCAAAAACTCTTCTCAAGGATAAAAGAACCTCTGGTGGAATCACCAAGCCTGACCTAAACCGGTACTACAGAGTAATTGTGATAAAAACTGCATGGAACTGGTATAGCGACAGACAAGTAGACCAATGGAATAGAATTGAAGACCCAGAAATGAATCCACACACCTATGGTAACCTGATCTTGGACAAGGGAGCAAAAACCATCCAGTGGAAAAAAGACAGCTTTTTCAACAAATGGTGTTGGCACAACTGGCGGTTATCATGTAGAAGAATGGAAATTGATCCATTCCTATCTCCTTGTACTGAGGTCAAATCTAAATGGATTAAGGAACTCCACATAAAACCAGAGACACTGAAACTTCTAGAGGAGAAAGTGGGGAAAAGCCTCAAAGATATGGGCATAGGGGGAAAATTAAAAATGGGGCTCAGAGCTGAACAAAGAATTCTCACCTGAGGAATACCGAATGGCTGAGAAGCACCTGAAAAAATGTTCAGCATCCTTAATCATCAGGGAAATGCAAATCAAAACAACCCTGAGATTTCATCTCACACCAGTCAGAATGGCTAAGATCAAAAATTCATGTGACAGCAGATGCTGGCGAGGATGTGGAGAAAGAGGAACACTCCTCCATTGTTGGTGGGATTGCAAGCTTGTACAACCACTCTGGAAATCAGTCTGGCAGTTCCTCAGAAAATTGGACATAGTACTACTGGAGGATCCCACAATACCTCTCCTGGGCATATATCCAGATGTTCCAACCATTAAGAAGGACACATGCTCCACTGTGTTCATAGAAGCCTTATTTATAATAGCCAGAAGCTGGAAAGAACCCAGATGCCCCTCAACAGAGGAATGGATACAGAAAATGTGGTACATTTACACAATGGAGTACTACTCAGCCATTAAAAAGAATGAATTTATGAAATTCCTAGACAAATGGATGGACCTGGAGGGCATCATCCTGAGTGAGGTAACTCAATCACAAAAGAACTCACATGATATGCACTCACTGATAGTGGGTATTAGCCCAGAAACTTAGAATACCCAATATATAAGATACAGTTTGCGAAACACATGAAGCTCAGGAAAAACAGAGACCAAGGTGTGGATACTTTGCCCCTTCTTGGAATTGGGAGCAAGGCACCCATGGAAGGAGCTACAGACACAGAGTTTGGAGCTGAGACAAAAGGATGGACCATCTAGAGACTGCCATTCCTGGGGATCTATTCCATAATCAGCCTCCAATCACTGACACCATTGCATACACCAGCAAGATTTTGCTGAAAGGACCCTGATATTGCTGTCTCTTGTGCGACTATGCAAAGGCCTAGCAAACACAGAAGTGTATGCTCACAGTCAGCTATTGGATGGATCGCAGGGCCCCCAATGTAGGAGCTGGAGGAAGTACCCAGGGAGCTGGGATGATCTGCAACCCTATAGGTGGAACAACAATATGAACTAACCAGTACCCCCCCCCACTCAGAGCTCGTGTCTCTAGGTGCATATGTATCAGAAGATGGCCTGGTCAGCCATCAGCGGAAAGAGAGGCCCATTGGTCGTGCAAACTTTATATGCCTCAGTACAGGGGAATGCCAGGGCCAAGAAGTGGGAGTGGATGGATGGGAGAGTGGGTATGGGAGGGTGTGGGGGACTTTTGGGATAGCATTGGTAATGTAAATGAAATAAATACCTTAATAAATAAATAAATAAACAAACAAACAAATAAGGCAACAACAACAAAGTTATGCTCTTGAAAATTCTAGAATTTTCTTTTCACATCCAAGTATCTTCTGAAAGCATGGGGAAAGTCCAGAAAAAAAAAATATGGATCTGCTTCAATGTATATAAACTCAAATTTGATACACATAAATTCATGTGTGTCAATATCATCTATTTTGTATAAGTCACTCCCATTTTATCAACACTTTTATGTTGAGTATATTGAGTTCCTATGCTGTTTCAGGCACCGTATGAAGGGGGTGGTAGGGAATGGAGACATGCCGAGAGAATATTGAAATAAGATTGGATTGGGTAAGGAAGAAATCAGGCTCATTGGTATTTGGTGTTTAGGCATCCAGATCAGGGAGCTTCCAAAGCCAAATTCCAGAAGCACAGGTTGATCCTGGGATGTTTTCAGATCACAAGAAACCACTGTGGGTGGAGCAGAGTTAGCTGCAAAATATGAGAAGAAATAAGAGAGGAAACTCAGAGGCAGGGTGTATTTGCTATGTTGGATCTTAAGGACAAGTTTTACTTGTTATAATCTAAAGTTGTAAGGCTTCAAGAAAGACTGGTTTGATCTTGCTGAGAACCAAGAGACTGTAATTCTGGATCTGAGATGAAATGAATACTGTGAATGCTTGGGAAACAGAGCCAAACAAGAGGCCATTGTATTTTCTGAAGTAAAAATGATAGCAAGAAATGTGTGCAAAAGAAACACCTGCCTCCCAGGAGGTCTTGCTCCAACTCAGAACACAGGTGAGACGCCCCCCATCCCACACACCCCCACACACCTGCTGGGACTCCACCAAGCCCAGCAGCCCCGGGCTCTACCCCACCCTGTTGGAACTCCATCTTCCTTCTAATCCACACCTCCTTTTGTGCATAGCGCCCCCTACCCACAGTTCCACCTACCTCCCTGGAAACCTGCTTAAACATAGGACACCCAATGCAACCAAACTAGAGACAACCAGATGGTGAAAGGCAAGCACAAGAACATAATCAACAAAAGCCAATGTAAAGTGGTACCATCAGCAACCCAAGATGGCATGTCAACTCTGAACATCTCTGCCCCAATTGCAAAACCACCCATGTTTGTAAAAGAAACTTTACTAAAACTCAAATCACACATTGAACCCCACATAATAGTAGTTGGAGACTTCAACACCCAACTCTCACCAATGGATATGTCATTGAAACATAAACTAAACAGAGAAACAATAAAACTAACAGACATTCTGAAACAAATGGATTTAACAGATATATACAGAGCATTTCATACAAAAACAAAAGAATATACCTTCTCAGCACCTCATAAAACCTTCTCCAAAATTGAACATATAATCAGGCACAAAATTACCCTCAACAGATACAAGAAGATTGAAATAACCCCTGGAATTCTATCTAATCACCAAGGATTAAGGCTGGACTTCAACAACAATAGAAACATCAATAAGCCCACATACTCATGTAAACTGATCAACTCTTTACTCAATGATCATTTGGTCAGAGAAGAAGAAAGAAAGAAAGGAAGGAAGGAAGGAAGGAAGGAAGGAAGGAAGGAAGGAAGGAAGGAAGGAAGGAAGGAAGGAAGAAAGGAAGAAAGAAGGAAAGAAAGAAAGAAAGAAAGAAAGAAAGAAAGAAAGAGAGAAAGAAGGAAAGAAAGAAGGAAAGAAAGAAAGAAAGAAAGAAAGAAAGAAAGAAAGAAAGAAAGAAAGAAAGAAAGAAAGAAAGAAAGAAAGAAAGAAGGAAGGAAGGAAGGAAGGAAGGAAGGAAAGAGAGAGAGAGGACAGAGAAAGAGAGAAAGGAAGAGAAAGAAAGTGAGAAAGAAAAAAGAAAGAGAGAAAAGAAGGAAGGAAGGGAGAGAAAGACAGACAGAACTCAAGAAAAATGAAGGCAAAACATACCCAAACTTATGAGACACAGAAAAAGCAGTCCTAAGAGAAAAATTCATAATACTAAGTTCAGTCATAAAGAAATTGAAGAAATCTCATACTAGTAGCTTAACAGCACACCTGAAAGCTCTAGAACAAAAAGAAGCAAACCCAAACTCAGGGCTGAAATCAATCAACTAGAAAAAAAAGAGAACAATACAAAGAAGCAAGTAAACCAAGAGCTGGTCCTTTGGGAAAGTCAACAAGATAGACAAACCCTTAGCAAAACTGACTAAAAGACAGAGAGACCCTATCCAAATACACAAAACCTGAAATGAAAAGAGAAACTTAACAGAAGCAGAGGACATACAAAAAAAAGTCATTGGGTATTACTTCAAAAGTTTTTACTCCACAAAACTGGAAAATCTAAATGAAATGGATGGTTTTCTAGACAGATACCACTTACCAAAGTTAAATCTAGATCAGGTAAAGTATCTAAACAGTCCCATAACCCCTAAGGAAATAAAAGCTGTAATTTAAAGCCTCCCAACCCCCCTCCCCAAAAAAAGTCCAGGGCCAGATGATTTCAGTGCAGAATTCTACCAGACTTTCAGTGAAGAGCTAATATTCCTCAAAAACTATTCCATAAAACAGAAACAAGAGGAACACTACCCAATTCATTCTATGAGGCCACAGTTACCCTGGTACCTAAAGCATACAAAGACTCAAAAAAGAAAGAGAAACTTCAGACCAATTTTGCTTATGAACATTCACACAAAAATACTCAATAAAATACTTGCTAACTGAATCCAGTACTACATCAAAAACATCATTCATCATGATCAAGCAGGCTCCATTCCAGGGGTGCAGAGGTGGCTCAATATACAGAAATCCATCAACCATCAACGTAATCTACTATATAAACAAACTCAAAGAAAAAAATCACATAATCATCTCCTTAGATGCTGAAAAAGCCTTTGACAAACTACAACACCCCTTCATGTTAAAAGTATTAGGGCAATCAGCGATACAATGCACATACCTAAACACAATTAAAGCAATATACAGCAAGCCAATAGCAAACATCAAATTAAATGGAGAACAACTTGAAGCAATCCCACTACAATTAGGGACAAGGCTGCCCACTCTCTCCCTAATCTATTCAGTATCTATTAGCTAGAGAAATTAGACAACAAAAAGAAATCAAGGGCATTCAAATTGGAAAGGAAGAAGCAAAAATATCACTATTTGCAGATAATATGATAGTATACATAAGCAACCCCTAAAATTTTACCAGAGAACTAGATGAGTCCTACAGCTGATAAACAACTTCAGCAAAGTGGCTGCATAAAATTAACTCAAAGAAAACAGAAACCTGCCCTTATACAAATTATAGATGGGTTAAGAAAGAAATTATGGCAACAACACCCTCACAATCGCCAATGATAATATAAAATATTTTGGTGTGACTCTAACCAAGCAAGTGAAAGATCTGTATCACAAGAACATCAAGTCTCTGAAGAAAGAAACAGATCTCAGAAGATGGAAAGATCCCCAATGCTCATGGATTGGTAGGATTGACATAGTGAAAATGGCCATCTTCTCAAAAATCAATCTACATGTTCAATGCAATTCCTATCAACATTCCAGTACAATTTTTTTTACAGATCTTGAAAGAATAATTCTCAACTTCATATGGAAAAACAAAAAGCCCAGGATAGCCAAACGATCCTTAACAATAAAAAAACTTCTGAAGAAATCACCACCCTTGACCTCAAACTATACTACAGAACTATATACAGTGATGAAAACAGCTTGGTATTGGTACAGAGATATACAGGTCAATCAATCACATCAAAATGAAGACCCAGAAAGGAACCCACACACCTATGGCACTTGATATTTACAAAGGAGCCAAAAGCATACAATGGAAAAAAGAAAGTATCTTCAACAAATGGTACTTGTACAACTGGATATCAACACGTATAAGAATTAAAATATATCCATACTTATCACCCTGAACAAAACTCAAGTCCAAATGGATCAGGGAACCTCAACATAAAACTGGATACACTAAATCTAATAGGAGAATATGGGAAATAACCTTGAACTCATTGGTACAGGAGACAAATTCCTAAACAGAACACCAATAGCTCAGGCTCTAAGATCAAAAATTGATAAATGGGACCTCATGAAACCAAAAGCTGCTATAAGACCAAGGACATTGTCAATAGGACAGAATGATTGCCTACAGATTGGGAAAGGATCTTCACTAACTCTACATCCAGCAGATGGCTAATATCCAAAACACATGAAGAACTCAAGAAGTTAGACTCCAGCAAACCAAATAACCTAATTTTTAAAATGGGGTACAGAGCTAAACAGAGATTTCCTAAAAGAGGAATTTCTAATGGCTGAGAAACTTAAAGAATCTTCAGCATCCTTAGTCAACTAGGAAATGCAAATAAAAACAATCCTGAGATTCTGCCTTACAACAATCAGAATGGCTAAAATCAAAAACTTGAGTGATAGGACATGCTGGTGAGAATGTGGAGAAAGAGGAACACTCTTCCATTGCTGGTGGGATTGCAAATTTGTACAATCACTCTGGAAATCAATCTGGTAGTTACTCAGAAACTGAAGGCCCATCTATACCACATGTCTTTGTTAGGGTTTTGCTTCTGAGAACAGGTACCATGGCCAAGGCAGCTCTTATGAAGGACAACACAAATTTGGGGTTGGCTTACAGGTTCTGAGGTCCAGTGCATTATTAAGGTGGGAGAACGGCAGCATCCAGGTAAGGCATGATGCTGAAGGAGTCCAGAGTTCTACGTCTTCATTGAAAGGAAGCCAGGAGCAGAACTCAAAGCCCATCCCCACAGTGACACACTTCCTCTAGTAAGCCCACAACCTCCTTCAACAAGGCCACACCTCCTAATAGCACCACTCCCTTGGAAAGCATATTCAAATTATCACACCTCTCCTGGACATATGCCCAAAAGATGCTCCACCATACCACAAGGACATGTGCTGATCTACCATACTCATAGCAGTCTTATTCACAATAGCCAGAAACTGGAAGTAACCCAAATGTCCCTCAACCAAAGAATGGATTCCGAAAATGTGGTTCATTTACACAATGGAATACTATTCAGCTATTTTAAAAAAAAATCAAGGATATCATGACTTTTGCAGGCAAATGGATGGAACAAGAAATTTTCATCCTAAGTGAGGTAACCCAGACCCAAATGACATGCCGGGTATGTACTTACTGTACATTAATTAGCCATTATCTTAGTCAGGGTTTATAGTCCTGCACAAAACATTGGGACCAAGAAGCAAGATGGGGAGGAAAGGGTTTATTCAGCTTACACTTTCCACATCTCTGTTGATCACCAGAGGAAGTCAGGACAGGAACTCACACAGGGCAGGAATTTGGAGGCAGGAGCTGATTCAGAGGCCACAAAGGGGCACCACTCACTGGATTTTTTCCCCTGGCTTGCTCAGTTTGCTTTCTTATAGAACCCAGGACTACCAGCCCATCAATGGCACCACCCACAATGGGTTGCACCCTCCCAACTTGATCACTCATTGAGAAAATGACTTACAGCTGGATCTCATGGAGGCATTTCCTCAAGGGAGGATCCTTTTTATGTGATAACCCCAGCTTGTTTTAAGTTAACACACAAAGCCAGCTAGTACAACTGACCCCTGGTCAACTTGACACACAAACACATAACTATTAAGCCTCAACCCTCACTTTTTTTTTTTTCTTTTTGGTTTTTCGAGACAGGGTTTCTCTGTATAGCCTTAGCTGTCCTGGAACTCACTTTGTAGACCAGGCTGGCCTCAAACTCAGAAATCCTCCTGCCTCTGCCTCCCAAGTGCTGGGATTAAAGGTGTGTGCCACCATGCCCGGCTACCCTCACTTTCTTATTCATCCCCAAATGTAAATAACTTTAAAAGTCCCACAGTCTTTACAAATTCTTACATATTAAAAATCCAATTCCTTTAAGATATCCAATCTATTTTGAAATGCAAAGTCTTTACAATTCAAAGTCTCTTAATTATGGGCTCCACTAAAATACTTTCTTACTTCAAACGGGAAAAGTATCAGGGCATAGTCACAATCAAAAGCAAACTCTAACCTTCCCATGTCTGGAATCCACTCACGATCTTCTGAGCTCCTCCAAGGGCTTGAGTCACTTCTCCAGCTCTGCCCTTTAAAGCACACAGCTTGTCTCCTAGGCTCCAGCTGCCTGTACTCCACTGCTGTGACTACTCTTGGTGATCATCTCATGACACTGGCATCTCCAAAACACTACTGTCTTCTACTGCAACTGGGCTGCACTTTCACAAATGTCCTCTTACAGGCTCTTTTCACAGTGCCAAGTCTCAACTTCCCTGGATGCCCCTTCAGTCTTGAGCCTTCAACTGCCACTACGGCTACACCTTCACCCATGGCCTTTCCTGGCCTCTCAGAGTACCAAGTATCAGCTGCTACCCCTTCATGTTTTCAAAACCAGCACCACCTGGTTGACTCTTATACATTACCAAGTCCAGCTGCATACATGAGGCACAACTGTGGCTGCCTCTGAAACACAGCTTCTGTGGTCTCAGGATACACTTCCCAGAAGATTACATCTTAGTGATGCTGGTCTCTTCTTCACCACAACTAATTTCTTATCTCCAGCTAACCAACATCAATTGTTCCAATTGTTTTGCTTTAGTAGTTCTGGTATCTTGGTAATCAGAGATGAATCCTCAGCCCCAGCTAACCAGAACCACAGACTCTTCACAATCAAAATAGCAATGGCCCTGATAAGAGTCTTTTTAATCTTCCCTCTGAAATTTCACAAGCCAGGCCTCATCTTCTGCATTGTTTTTAACAATACCTTCCAAGCTTCTACGGAACATTCCACAGAGCTCTTAAATTTTCCAATGGCTCTTCTAGGCCAAAGTTCCAAAGTCCTTCCACAGTCCTCCCCAAAACATGGCCAGGCTATCACAGGAATACCACACTATGCTGGTACCAGTTTATATTAGTCAGGGTTTGTATTCCTGCACAAAACATCATGACCGAGAAGCAAGTTGGGGAGGAAAGGGTTTATTCAGCTTATACTTCCACATTGCTGTTCTTCACCAAAGGAAATCGGGACAGGAACTTACACAGGGCAGGAACTTGAAGGCAGAAGCTGATGCAGAGACCACAAAGAGGCGCTGCTTCCCCTGCCTTGCTCAGCTTGCTTTCTTATAGAACCCAGAACTACCAGCCCAAGGATGACACCACCCACAATAGGCCTTCCCACCCTTGGTCACTCATTGAGAAAATGCCTTACAGCTAGATCTCATGGAGGCATTTCCTCAAGTAAGGCTCTTTTTTCCTGTGATAACTCCAGCTTGTGTCAAGTTGACATACAAAACCAGCCAGTACAGCCATAAAGTACCTGTAATACACCTCACAGACCCAAATAAGTTAAATAAGGATGGCCCAAGTGAGGATGCTTGAATCTCACTTAGATAATAGACCTTTCCCTTTCTCTCACTTAGAAAATAGACCCTTCCCTCCCTCTGCCTCCGATGACTATTTGTCACCAGAGGCAGAGGGAGGGAAGGGTCTGGATGAAAGAGTAAATGGGGAGAGGAATAGGGACAGGGTCAGTTATGGGGTGAGACAGGAGAGAAGCCCAGAGGGCCAGGAGAATGAATGGAAATCTGCAGCTACCCAGTATGTGGCAAGGGGAGGGCAGGGCAGGAGGATCTCTAGGAAGTCCCAGAGACCTGAGATTGGGGAGGGTCCCAGGAGTCAGTGCAGGTAACCTCAGCTGAAATGCCTAAAAGTAGGGACATGGAACCTGAAGAAGCCACCTCTTATAGCCAGTGGAGACCCCCGATGGAGGTATAAAAACACCAACCCACCAACAAAACTGTCAACCCAAAATTTGTCCTGTCTAAAAGAAATTCAGGGATGAAGATGGAGCAGAGACTGAAGAAATGACCAACCAATAAGCAGCCCGACTTGAGACCCATCCCATGGGCAAGCACTAGTCCCTGACTATTACTGATACTCTGTTATACTTACAGTTAGGAGCCTGGCTGGCATAACTGTCTTCTGAGATGCTCTACCCAGTAACTGACTGAAACAGATGCAGAGGCAGAAATCAGGAACACTTATGGAAAAGCTGAGGGAAAAGAAAATGTTATGGAATAATATGTAAAGATTATAGTGAGAAAATGGATGATCATCACTAAACCTTCAAGACGAACTTTCATTTACAGAAAATGTTAATTTTTAGTGTTTTATATATTTCTTTTTACATGGTTAATGAAAATCTTAAATTTTTGTCTACATTTTTATTTTAAACATTTACTGTTGTAATTTTTTTTAATTTTAAAGCAAATTATGGTCATATCCAAAGCATTTTGTCTTGCAAAGAAAAGCTTAGCCTTCATATAGCTTATATTTTGTTCCAATAAAATATAAATGGTACACAAATTATTTTTTGGAAACTAAGTATATAAAACTATAAAGTATCTGTCACTCACAGTGTAAGTCTGACTCCTTCTAAGTTACAATGCTTAAACTATCAGCAATTAATCATAGGTTAAGCAGAATGCATTCACCTACTGAAGAGGTGTATTCTCTCTGCATCAAAAGTCTGGTGTATTAGGTTCACAAAAACACTGTAAAGTTATATTGGCAGAACATGTGAGCACCCATCTCTAATCTACAAAAGAGTTTAATGGAGCTTGTGGAGACTTGGAGAAAACTGTAGAAAGTCTCTAAACATTTCCCTCCTTGATTTTCTCAACAACAAGAAAGCAGAATCACTAAGTGACTCATAAATACATTTTACCAGGGAGGAAGGAATGCCTGATTACCCTGAATTTCTTATATATCTGACCCTGTGTTCGTTCCTTCATAGTGTATGAGCCTAGTAGGTCTGCGTGAGGAGGAAAGGCTAAAAGAGGAAACAGTCTTAACATATATGCTTATCCCATTCCCTGCAAGTGCCTATCAAGGCCTTTCTCATAGTGCACATATGTTTACAAGTACACATGCAAATGGGCATGTTTGTTTCTATGGCTATGTCTTTATATTCCTTTTATGACCTTCTTACACACACACACACAAACACACACACATACATACGTGTACATGCATAAATATACATAAGTATATACAAAAAGATCACAGTGTTCATTGGTTTTATTATCAGCATTTAGAAATATACCTAATACATTAGTTATATTTAGTTTTGTAATACCAAATCACTCAGAGAATTCTCTTTGAAAACTGGACATTAAGTATCTCAACTCAGAACTAAATAGAAACTGTTTCGGTCAAACAGAAAACCTAAATTCTTTTAAGGATGGAGATCTCACTGTCATCTTAGCCCCATGAGGCTACCTGTAATGTGTAACTGACACTGCCAGGTGTCCTGATGGTGATTTGAATCAATTAGCAATCTTTATTGAAGCTGCATGAAATTAATTACATAACTCCGAGATGTTCAAGTCTAATTTGCAGAACTTCCAATAGAAGATAAACAAGCATGAATACTTACCCATCATTACACTCGTGGTGTGCAGTCATCCAGCAAAGCGAGACTCCTTTAGCTTGCCATTGTTGATGGTCAAAGTGACCTGAGGCTACATGGCCTGTGGCTATTAAACAAGAGTCCAGTATTTTAAAAAAAAATACCGGCTGCTAATATGAAAGTCTATATTAGGGATTCTCTAAGACTGTATGCACAGATAGCAAATATTTAAGCTAAATATTTAAGCTAAGTGACCATAACCCACTTCAAATCAGTGTGTGATGGATGATCTGGGGTCACTCATAGTACAGACTAAGTGTGAGAGGTGATTCTGGGCTCCAAATTGATGTGGCACATACAGAAACAGAGTGCATAAGATACTGGGGGAACTAAATTGACTCCCTTCCTCTATTCTCTAAGACGTTATTGTATAATGCATCTCAGGCAAAACACTAAAGATATCCACGTTCTATTTAAATATTCAGATGTTTATTCTCCACTCAGAATAATCCTAGAGGCCATGTAATTAGTAAAGGATTGTGGCAATAGGATTCCAAAGGACAAGGATAGAAGGAAGTGAGATAAAGGATTAAAGGAATATAGTAGTACAGGAAGGTCTAAATGGGATGAGGATGGAAGGCCTGGGTAAATGAAGGAATATGGACAAGACTAACTAACATTAAAGACCTTTTAAAACAAGTGATTTGGAAATATAGTACTGTAGAAGTTCCTAAAACATATACATGATCATGTATAAAAAGAGTTTAAATGGAGTCATCCTATTTGGGGAACAGTGCTCCTACTTGACACCAAGGGCTAACAAATAAATATCCTATTCCAGGAATGTATCTCCTTTGGCAATGTTGGCATCAGCTTCAAACACTGCTTTCTGTGTCTAGTACCATTGATTATTCTCTAGAACTTGATGGTAAAGCTCTATTGCTGAAAACACTGCATACTTTTCATAGAATGTGGAAAAATTAAGGCAGTACTCATTTGGAAGTTTATCATAGAAGGTGGAAAGCTATCACTGGATAGCTTTCATATTGCTGGAAGATGCTGTATACTACTAGTGGGAAAATAATCGTTAATCTTACCCAATGAGTTACCCTGCTAGCCACAGTGATGACTGGCTTGACAAGACATGTACTCATAGGCAATAGTGGCACAAACATCAGGGAAGTAACCAACCACCTTCCACTTGGATTTAAAGCCTGCTCCACACATTGAACTCCATACCTAGCACCATTATCAGAGGATAAAAGCATGGCTAGATAGGTCCTAGTTCCTACAATAGAACCACTGTTTACCATCACTTGGATAAATGGATATAGTGTTAAACCAAGTCCTAAATGGCACTGTTATATTCATAGTTTAGTATATCTCTCAACAAAGAACCTTCTTTTGCAGTCAATGTCTATTAGTGCAGGGACTACACCTTGTCAACATATGGAGGATAACAAACTGGGGAATGCTCAGCCTGAAGTGTGAGATCTATACTAAATTACATCCTTTGCTCTCAAGGGTTGGGGATCATTGTGGAAGAAAACGTAAAATGAAGATTTCCTCAAATTTATGTTATTTATCACCACACCAATCCTTTTTGAGAAACAACTTCAAAATCAGTGCCCAATATGATGAGTGTATAATTATTTCTATGCTTGCCAGTCCCTGGAGTAGTCAGGAATTGGTAACAGTAGACAGTGATTTGGCCCAAGGCTAAGACTATATTGTCTCTATTTCTTCCATCTATTTTGTAGCTGGTACTCAAGCAACATTAATAACATCACTGTATGCATTAAACGTCAGGACTTCTACTAGACTGGGACAATAGGAAGTCCAGGCTGGAGACTGAATTTAATCTGGGAATATTCTTACATGTTAGTTAGTCTTAAAAGACGTCCTAATCTGAGGAAGCACTAAGGCCTCAGTGTGATCTTTCTCATCCTTTCTAAAAGCATAGCACTGTGCCGGGCAGTGGTGGCACATGCCTTTAATCCCAGCACTCGGGAGGCAGAGGCAGGCGGATTTCTGAGTTCGAGGCCAGCCTGATCTACAGAGTGAGTTCCACGACAGCCAGGGCTACACAGAGAAACCCTGTCTCAGAAAAAAAAATCATAGCACTATTATCATTACCTTTTCTTTCTTTGATGATAAAACTTTATACTTTATATTGATAAAACAATTCATAGAAATGAATGTTTTCTTCACGTTCCCTCAGTTCTGCAACTCTCCTTAGGTTCTGAGGGCACAACTCCTACAAAGTGATGTCCTTGCTTCCTCTAGCCTTGTAAGTTCAGCTCCAAGGACAGTGAGTGCCTAGAGAGCAGAGTGACTGCTGATTTGACATTGTGCTTCAAGAACTTCTTATAGACAAAGTGCCTTCCTCCCCACCCCACCCCCAAGCTGGTGCTTAGGAAGTGTTTGCTCAAAGGAAGGAAGGGGAGTCATCAAAAAGGAGTGAGTAGGAAGGAGAAAAGAAGAAAGGGCAACAAATGGGAGAAAAAGGAGAAGGAAAGTGGAAGAAACGGAGGGAAATGTAGGGAAAAATGGAGGAAAGAAGAACACAGAAAGCCCTGTGGTATCCAAAGCTAGACCATGGAGGGCAAAGCACCTAGGTTTACTTTTTTTTTTTATTATTACATGCAGGCTCTGTATAAGGCCTCATAGAGATTTTACTCCTGGGCTGTCAGGCAGGAGCAGGTAGCTTGCGTGTTAAATATGCACCTGAGATTCCTGAAAAACAAACAAACAAAGGGATCTGAAGTCCCTTTGTTGAGCACTGTAATTCTAGAGCCACTGCTCAGATGTGGGATGGGGATCAGCAGACAGCTTTTGCCTCCTGCCCTTGCCTACCTTCTCGAATCCTGCTAGGAAGGTTTGAAATCATGGACTCCTACAGCAGCCCTCCTCCTCCTTCTCTATGTAGCTTCCGGTTGGAATGACCTTGAGGGAGATTGTCTTCTGCTCTTGAACTCTTTTACAATTATTTTTCGTAAAATGTGGTCCTCAGACATCCTATCCCATAGGCACTTAGAACGCTTGTGAACCTATGCTCCCTGGAGCCTCACTGCAGATCTTTTGACCTAGGATTTTCAAAGTAGGGCCTAGCTTCCCAGAATCTCAGGTGCATATTACTTTTTAATTGTGTTAAATGTATGTTAAGTTGACAAATGTTAGATATATTTATTAGAAACCATATTCTATTTTGAGACGTGTTATTATCCATTTCCATCAACTAATATTTTGTGTCTTTTGAATTAAAAAAAAAAAACAAAAACAAGAACTAGTCCCCACTTCTAGCTTCAGGTGTTTTAGAATCACTGTTCTATTCTATGCTTCTATGATTTTGGATACTTTATTTTATTTAAAACCTTTTAATTACTAGTGAGCACTCCACAGGCATACAATAAGATATGATCATATGGTGCCCCATTTCCACTTCCTCTGCCCCCCATAACTCACTAAGTTCAGTAGCTGCTTATATGTGTATGGACTTGAGGCTATTTGCTGAAGTATGGGGATTTTACCAGTTACTCAGAGAAGAATTATTGTCCCTCTCCATGATTAGGTAATCTAAGTTAGAAGAAGATATCCATAGTCTGAGAGCATCCAGAACACCACCAGTCACCCAAAAGACACCTCAGGATTTTTAGGGCAAAGTCAGTCACTTCAGGTTGACTTTATTCAGAATGGATGTGTGTCACAGGATGATGGCCAATCCTTTTGGGCCTGAGGGCAGACAGCTGCTCCCCTCTGTGTGACAGAGCTTTAGTGATAGTTGCTCAGAGTATCTGACTGAATGTTCCTGGGTCCTGAGTGGCTGTCTAGGTAAAACTCATAAGCAAAATAAATCTGATTGAAACTCACTCGACACCAACTCTCTCAGTCAGGGAACTTCATTACAGGATAACAAACATGGCCTTGGTGAAATTCCATTTACAAAGCTCTCACTAAATCACTGGACAGAAAGAATTATGGCAGCGCTGACCTGGGAAATAACAGGTCACAGATAAAATTTATTTGGTGCCTCTTCCTAACAGGAAGTAAGAAGCCATCTTCTATAATTCACTTTTTTAAAGACTAAACATAAAAAGATCTTTTCTTTAAGTCTAGTTTGAAAATGCTATGTGACCATTGGTGATTTCCCCAGTTGTGGAATTTTTCCAACAGATCTGCCAAAGATCTCTACTCAGAGCAAATCCTTGAAATAAAATAAAAAGTCTATGAATGAAGTGTTTTAGAGAATACTTTTAACAGGAATCATGAGTCTACCGAATGCTTGCAGCTGTGAGTGGGCACACCTATTTGCTATACCAAGGGAACACACCTTTTATTTGGGATGTGAATAAAAGTAAAAGTACAAAAGGAGAAGAAGAAAGAAGGGAGTTAGAAGAAAGAAGCTGTTTGTGCTCCCTAGAAACCCTGGCATCCACTTATTTTCCAGAGGTCGGGGAAAGAGGAAAAATAGCAAAGATTGAGAGAAGCCCCTGGAGTTTTGCTCATACATTAAGAGAAGAAGAATCCACAAAGAGGCAAGTGTGAAGACAGGAGACCAATTAAGATGCTTGCAGAAACAACTCAGGTACAAGGACATAGTAGCTGGACCAGAGGAGTGGCCTAGAGGAGAAAGAGCAGCCTTCGGTTGCACTTTGAAGGTAGAACATCAGTATCCCATCACTTCACACCGTAGCTAGGCAGCCATGATCTTGTGAAAACAGGCTTTCCTTAGCAGCATTTCTCAATTGTAGGTCACAACCCCTTTGGGGTCAGGTGACCCTTTCAATAGTGTTCTATACCAGATGCCACACATATCAGATATTTACATTGCAATTCATGACAATAGCAAAATTACAGCGATGAAGTAGCAACAAAATAATGTTATGTCTGGGGGTCAGCACACCTTGAGAAACTGCGTTAAAGGGTGGAAGTCTTAGGAAGGCTGAAAACCACTCACTTAGGCTCTGCGGGTCACTTATTGAGATAAGAGTTGTTTTGCTGGCAACCTCACTGGTGCCTTACACTAAGAGCTGATGTTCTTTGTGCCTGGCTTGTCTTGGTTTCTTTATATATCTCAATATGGGATTGCATTTCAAGAACTGACTTGTACCTACACCTCACATATAAATTTTCTTTCTTGGCTCTTGTATATGTTTTTCTGTCTTAATGAGGTTTCAACTACTCTCTGAGATAATAATAATAATGCCAAAATAACTCTGTAATCTGAGGACAGATGTCTTTTAAACAGTGACAGTAACCTTTATCTTCATCGGATGGGAGGGGATAACAAACCTAAGTTGAAGATGGGCACAGTCACAAATCCAGTCATGAGAACTAGGGTTCAAAGCCAACTTTTGAGGGCCAGGCCTATGTTCCTAACTAACATCCCTTCCGCTTCCCTAACTGGGATTTTGAAAGAGGGTGAATCATAAGTTGCAAAAGTATAAATAGCTTTAATTTGAACATGGTTAGGAGTGGAGCTTGACAAAACCACAAAACCACATATTTTTTTCAGTCTTTCTCTAAAACAATTTCATTTTCAAATGTCACTTCCATTCTGGGTGCTTACCGCAACTGGTTTGAAATGGGAAGGGACCACTGATGCCCAGACTTTTTGCTATCATGAAAGCTAAGATCCTGTTGCTATGGCCTTAGCCATTGAGAGTGTAATGATGGGTGGTATTTGCATTACAGGGACAGGACACTGCTACTCCCATCCTTATCACGTTTTCACTTAGAGCTTGAAAGTCACATCTGCATGCATGCGTGGGATATCAGGCTCACAGCAGAAAGTCAGGTCCCAGGTTCACAAGACAGGCAGGGTAGATGGCAGGATTTCAGTCACCAGCATGATCATTTAGGGCAATAAACGCACTTTGCACAAGGCCAGCTGCGACCCACACATGGTGCCTAGGGACTGAAATCAAAACAAACACACTTAGAAAAATCCAAGTCTTGCTACTTAGACAGTCTGTTAGTGACTGTATCTCCCTGTAAGATAACAGTAGCATTCCCTAAATGTTTGTAGAAAAGTCATTGGAAATTTCTCATCAATTCCACTCAATCTTCTTTTTTTCCAAGTCAGGTTACCATGAACCTCGGACCTCTGAGCACTTCAGTTTGTCAGTGAGAGGCACTCACAGGGGAAATGGAATGTATGAGTGAGGCAGACACTGCTTTCTGAAGGAGTCTGGAAGGTTAGACATGATATTTGTAAGCCTCTTCAATCTTCTTGCTAAATGTATGGCATATCCCCATATGCCCCTACAAGCACTGGTTTCTCTGCCTGCCTCACTGCTCTGGGATGATGTCATCCCTCACTATCCATTCTCCCATGCCCATTTACAGGTATCTAGACCCGTCTGCCTCAGCTCCTGGCACATTCACACAAGCATCAAATCTGTGCTGTCTTCTTTTGGCTTAACCCTGGGCAATTCAGATGATGACACCCACGGGAAGTAATTTACCAGAAAGAAATTGCTGTGTACACAACAGGGACACAGCTCATTGTGGGCATGAGGAGGATGCCTAGGAGAAGAGTACCATACACTGGAACCAGTGGGTTACAACAATGACTCCCTTCTGTCATTGCATATTGAGCAAGAGTCTCTACTGGTTATACCTAAAACTGACAAAGAATCAGGAGCAAATTCATAAGTTTGGAAGCCTGGATCTAGAGCCTCTTTAGCAGCGTAGCTGTTGCAGAGCATGTAAGACAGCTTTCTGGCACTGTTATAAATATCTGAGATGAATCAACTTATAAAGTAAAAAGGTTGTGTTAGCACTTAGCATTAGCAGGTAGTCAATGGTCAGTTTGCCCAATGCTTTTGGGTATGTAACAGATAGGATAGCACACAATGGTTGGAGTCGGGGAGGATCTTAGAGGAAACTGCTTCTCTCAGGGCTGGGAAGTGTAAGATAAAAAAAAAAGGAACGAGAAAGGAAAAGACATCCGTCTTATGATTCCCTTTGAGGGGATGCTTCCAGTGAACTAATGACTTCACATCTTAAAGGTTTTGTGGCCTTATATGAACACTCAGCTGAGCACCAGGCCTTTAACCCATAAATTTTCCTTTAGGGAATATTTAAGAAATAAAGAATAACAGTAAGGTATGGACCCCTTAGGGCTTTAGTTAATCTCTCTCTACACTTCCTAATGAATTCACTTACAATATTAACTCTCATTTTGAAATTTTGCTAATATATGCATAACATACCTAGTTCAAATTTGACATGCCGTGGGTACCAAACAAAGGTTAGTTAAAGGCGTATTCCAAGATCATAGAGTTATTCATAGAGGCTGCGGTAAGAAGGATGGAGGATGACATCGAAGAATGTGTTTCCCAGACACAGCGGGGTACAGTAGACATCTCGAACTCACACCAATTGTGACAGCATGCAAGAGACCTGTCTAAGCTCAGTCTAAATGGAATCCCAGTATGGAGGACAGGATACCTGCATGGGATCCCACCCCTGGCAGAGGAGATATTGGTAGCTGAGGAAAGAGGGAGACTCGATTTTCTTTAATGATGTGGCGCCTGGTAGGTTGATCACACTCCAGCGCAGGCCCTCTTTCCAAGAGCAGTAGGGCAATGTAAACTAGATATGATGGAGAAAAGAATAAGTTAATAAATATAATATCAAGTATTACAATGATACAATTAGTGAATCATTGTAAGTGGATGGAGAACATTGAAGGAAGATGCGGTACGGTGCAGAATGAGAGCAGAGTGTCCAGCTTCATCCTTCCCATGTGAGCCACATGTGTTTGAAGAAGGCTGCCAATGAAACAAAGACCATCCTCACCGAGGATTAAGGGAGGAGAGAACCTCTGGGCTGGTGCCTTTTGTAAATAGACAGCCCATGCCAAGAACAGCTGCACGAGAACAGTATGACAGCCTGGCTGTGGTGCTGCACACCTTTAAGGCCAGCACTTGGAAGGCAGAGGCAGGTGGATCGCTGTGAGTTTGAAGCTAGCCTGATCTACAGAGAATTCTAGAATAGTCAAGGCTACACAGAGAAGCCCTATCTCAAAAAAGCAAGCAAACAAACAAACAAAAAAACCAAGATGTTTTGTCTAGTGTATATTGCCAAAAGGGAATAATTAAATAAACTAACTTCATTCAATAATTCAGAATTCCATCAACCTATGCTACCTTCAGTCTTCTCCTTCAGTCTGACTAAATGTGTTCCCTCCAAAGTCTCCCTATGCAACTACCACCATAGACGCTAGGATGGATCTCATTGGAGCTAGCCTGGGAACATACCCAGAAAGGACATCTACTCCTTAACGAGAGGTGACATAGTGCCTGCCATTGTTGTGACAATGTTTTATGCTTATTACTTAATTATTTTAAAAGCTATGCAATGTGCATTTCTGTTCTCACCTTACACACCAAGAAGCTGTGGCATAGGGACACATTGCCTCTGGCATAATGTTCTAGATTTGGGTCCAATGTCTCCATCTCTCTGAATGCGGAGCTTACTATTCTGGGTAGTCAAAAGACTTAGCCACAGCTGGTGTGTCGTGGATAGCCCCAATGATAGAGACACAGAGATGTTAACACCAGGGCTCAGAGAAGTGACTCCAACTTGGTAGGGTGGTGAAGGACTTTCTGGAGGAGACGAGCTGGTGTGAAAGTGGAGACTGGCAGTGTCATAGCCTGGCATTCATGTGAGTTGTAAATCAGATTGTGCCTCTGGCCTGGCTTCCTTGCTCTTGCCATGATATGCTCTTCCTGGCCACTAGTCTGTCACCTTTTGAGTCTTCTCCATGATGGGACCTGTCAATCTCACCCCAGACCTACAGCCTCTACACACCTCTCCTCTACCTTCCCTGAATGTTCTCCCTTCATAGCTAGTGAGAATTGCTGCTTTAGCTCAATCCTCCCTGACCATGCTAATGGGCCTAACTTAAACTTGTTCTCTACCAAACTGTCCTACTTATTTTCTTCAAAATACACAATAGTGCCTCAAGTTGTCCTTCGACCTGTGCCTCTCTGTCTCTCTATTACTTTTCATTAGACTTTCAAGCCCTGTGAGGTTGTTTCTGTGCAATGTGTTCACAGTTCAAATTCTACCGTCTAACTTTTGGACCAGCTCCAGGAGAGCTTTGGATGTGTACTCTGATTATTTGTAGAAGACTTCCTGTAGCAAGGAGGACTGAGATGGGGCCCAACCGATGGAGATTTAGAGAGAAGATACTAGTCTTCTCTTCCTCTGAAAGAAATCAAACATAGGAAGGACTTCATGGCAGGTGTCCCAAGATGCTAGAAGGAAAGAATTTCAAATCAGTAACCAGTGTGCCTGTTCTGCCTCTTTATCTTGTCATACAGACTGAGACATTCCCTCTCCCCTCCCTGGATTTGGCTTCATCTGAGAAATAAGTGGGTGGGTCTCTAAACAACTCTTTAGCACTCAGCTTCTAGAAGGTAAACTTTCAGCATCCTTAAATGCCTGATAACACATACACACACACACACACACACACACACACACACACACACACACACACACACACACCACACTCACAGCCCTGTTGCCCTTCAGTCAATCCTTCAGGGACAGTGGGACATCTGCTGAACAGAGCCTCATGGCCATTACAAAGTCAGGGTTCTTACTTCATGGTCCCTGCGAATTGTAACTACTCCATTTGGCCACCAGGGGGCATCACTTACCAAGACACTGCAGTCCTCTAGAAGGTCGTTTGAATGCCCTTGAAGCTTGACGATCTGCAAAAATGTAACTCAGATATTTTGTAAAGGCGGTGGGGTGCTAGCTCCCAGGGGATGAGAAGGAATTCACACATAATCAAATATCAGAGAAAAGTAAAATGTGGGGAGGAAGCTAAGGAAAACCGGGCTCTTCACAGTGTTTGCACCACCCGGCTTGGTGGGGGTGGGGCCAAGCTCTACCTCGGTACTTATTCAGACCTAACGGTCCCCCACACCCCCACCTCTGCCTCCTTGACCCAGCACTACCCGGTGCAACCTCCTCCCACAGCTGTGAACTCCAGGCCAGGAGGATGTTGCAATCTTTGTTTTGAGGGGAAACACACACTCACAAGACAGTTGTTTCTCTGACCCATGGGGTTTGGCCTGTGAGCCCTGCAGCTGTTTCTACAGGAGCTGAAGGCAGACAGGGCTAGAGAGACAAAATCGGGAGGCCGTCTCTTCAGAACCTGGGTCTGTCTCTCACAAATTCATCAAATTGCAATGAATTCTTCATCTGGCCAGGCCTCCAGGAGACAGAGTGGTCCCATTTCCGGTTACCACCCGATTAACAGGCAGACAGAGGTGACTCATAGGTAAAGGTCAGATTATAGAGGGAGGACAAATGGCCCACCAAGAGGAGGACAGTATACTCTAATTCTGGTGGGGGCTCAGATTGGTCAGGCTGCTGTAGCTGGATGAGTGGAGGAGAAAGAAATAAAAGGAAAGAATTTGACCCCTCCTAGGAATGGTGGAGGAGAAAGGTTATTGTAGATAAAAGGGACAACATAGCCAGAGGTAGACACATCTGGGCAAGTCCACAGTGGTAATGACTCTGAGCCTTGTGAGGAGTGGGGGAGGGGAAGGAAAGGGATAGTGAGGGGGAAAAGGTTCAGCAGCCAGGAGGCCTAAGGAATGAAAGGGGCAAGAACCAAAATGGCTGGATTATTCAGAGAAGAGCCTCTGGGGGAAGGGCAGCCCAGCCCCTGGAGAGTTCAGACTGTAGGGCAGAGTATGCTCTGATACCCTGTAACAGGTAGGGACTGAGGGATGCTGGGAGAAGAATCTGGCTGTGGGGTCGCTTTGATATGTTAAATAAGCACTATTGGCCTTTTGTCCCAGTGTTTGCAGCTTAAGGGGGATGACAGAGGAGCTGAGAACAGAACAGGACAAGGGTGTAGAGAACAAAGGCATCTGGCCATTAGAAAAAGCCTGAAACTCAGGAAGGGGAGAATTTCCATATAGCTGGGACTTTGGTCTTAAGAGAAGGGACATCTAGCGCAGAGACAGGGAGGTGCTGAATGACCAGCAGAGAATCCCTGTGTGGTACTGGAAGGTGGTCCCACATTACCTGAGTGATGGACAGTTGTCATGGTGCTCACAGTAGGAGAATTGCCTGGCCAATCTTGTGGCTGTGGTACAGAGATGGATGATAAAGAGATGGGTCGTTTGAAGCTGCTTAGGGGAGGACCTAAGCCAAACTTACAGGTTGCTGTTCTACCACAGCTTGAAGATGCCTAACTGAGGGCTGTGGCCATGGAACCAGAAGAAGCCTGAGTAGCATTGCTTACCAGCAACGTCAGCCAAGGAAAAACCAATCCCCTTTCTTGGTCAAAAGCATCCTTCTGATAGTGCCATGGAAGAGTGACTCTCAGGATGTAATGCATGTGTAAATTAGCCTGTGTTCTCTCTAGCTAACAGACAAGGATATTCAAAGATCTTGTCATCTCTCCTCTTTGTTCACTGATATTTTCTGATGAAATTGTTTGAAAATCCCAAGTTTAATATGCCTCAGAACTGTCCAAACCCTAGCTGTATACAGTGTCATTTTCCACTTTTCAGGAGTCACTAACCTCAGTGAAGCATCATAAATGCACAGACGGGACGAAGCCAGAATCAAATAGCAGGAAATAAAATACGTGACGATGGAGCAGGGAGGGTCATGGGACTTACTTACTTTCACAGTTGTTTTTACTTAGTGTTTATATCACGTCTCCACGGAGTGTAGATGGCCCTCCTCCATGCTCCCACTGCCCCTCATCAGAGGTAACTCAGAAGCAAGGAGGGCAGCCAAGTGCTGAACATGTGAGAAAGGCTCCTTCCAAGTCCCAGGGCCTACATCTGCTGGATGCATCTGTTCTCTGAGTACTTTGCAAAAATCAGGGCACAAGCCCCAGCTGCTTCTCAGCAGTGAGTCGTATGGAGAGAGAACACAGAACTTACCCCAAAGAACTAGGCTGTGCTAGCTACGTCTGTTCAGATCCAATACAGGTAACTACATAGACAACTTGCAGAAGGACAAAGAGGGGCTGGCTCTGTACTTTGCAAGATGCCAAGAGTGTTTGTGGGGTACACACCACCAAGAAAATTCTTCCCAAACTGAATGACAAGAAAATGAGACTATTATTCTTGAAAACCCAGATATAGGATGCAGTTTGGAAACTAGTGTATATGTCATAGAATGGGAGGCAAGACTGTCAACTTATAGTCCTGACTTCATAGTCAAACAGCTATATAAACTTCAGCCCATTACTTGGATGGCCCTAGGTTCAGGTCTGGTTTCTCACGCATCTGTGACAAATGAGAGGGTTTAAAGAGATCAACCTCTGTGCTCCGATGTACCATTCTGGTTCCACCAAGACTGTATCACTCCCTGATTTGGTTTGGCTCTTCAGTTGAGGATATAAGATGCATCTCAGATAACCATCAATCACTTCATGCCCATAAATCAGAAGGTGGTGTTATATGCTGATGAACACCATCCTGCAGAGAGATAAAGGACAAAGGGAAGGAAACCCTGGGACTGCTCAGAGAGTCAGATGCCAGTGGAGTGATGAGGCAGGGAGAGTGCTGAAGGCTGATGAGAGACACGGAGTAGGATACTGCAGGCAGAAGAAGCAGCGGGTGCAGCAGTGGCTGAGAAAAGCACAGTGCAGGCTCCTGTCCACTTATTAAAGCAATGCACGTGGTGCTGGCAGGAGGGACATGGGGGCTCTTTGTTCTTAGAAGCAACTCCGGCTAAAATGTGGGTCATGCACTAGGATGAACCAGAGGGAAAGAGATTGGATGCTGGTTCCTACAGAAATCCAAAGGAGACACGGAAGCGTTATGTACCTCAGCCACTTAAACCTTTTAACAACTTTTGTTGCCACAGTTATTATCTCCAGTTTAAAAACAGAAACCAGGCAACTACAGTGGGAAACAGAAACCAGACCCTTCATGAAGAAATACATTGTTCAACTCAACACTGGTCACCTCACCAGGACTACTAACTCCAGGAGCTCATGCCATGATGGAGAACTACTCTGTGCTAAAGAAGGAATCAAGACAGTGGAGCTGGAAAGATGCAGATGAAAATGAGGGAGATGCATAGAGTTGACAGAAAATGCAATGCTGATGGAAGGAGGTCAGGAAAGTGCAGTCCTCTGACAGTGGGTGGGGACAGCACATACACTCTATTCACTTCCTCCAGCTTTCAAAGCAAAGTTATATTGCTAAATAAAACGGCGCATCAAAGCACCATAAACTTGTTTTCTCCCAGTTCTAGAGACAACAATGAGCAGCTGATAACCATTGGTGTTTCCTGCCTGACAGTCGAATCACCCTGATCTCTGCCTCCATTTTCTATGGCCTCCTTCCCTTCTCTCCTCACCTGAGGGAGAGCCCTTATTGCTGGACTCTAAGCCCATGGTAATTCAGGACTATCTCCTGTAGGGGCTGTCAACATAATTACAACTGTAAAGATCCTTTTACCAAATAAGGTCACATATTCAGGTTCTGATACATGAATATTAAAGGAGGCATCACTGAGCCTACAACACCAGCCAAGGTCAAGAGTTTCAGAAGAAGAAGAAAGGAAAATTATCCTTACTAAACTATCAAAAGTCCTGTTTGTTTGCAATGCCAGGATGGAGGTGATTGTGAAATTACTACAGACAAATATCTGGTAGGTAGTTGGGCCTAAAGTCATAGGTGCACTGTAATAATTGGAGTTTCAAACATCTTTAGTAAGGTTGCTGAACCAGGGGGCTGGGGGGGAGGGGTAGCAAGAGGTGGAAGAGAGTAAAGAAGAGATCATTAAAATGAACAAATTTTTAAATAGATAAATAAATATAAATAAATAAATGCACAAATGGCTTGAGACTAATGGGGCGGGGTGGGTAAAGAGGATGGTACTGAGGAAGAGAAAGTATCCAAGTTCAAGTTCAAGAGACAAGGAATGGGTTATGTTGACAAAGGCCACCAAGCAGCCTGTGGGAGACGCCTTGAAAAGCAGCTACAAGACACTTGTGGCAGATTTTTGGGGACCTTTAGAGACATCATCTCAGGTGAGAGCTGAGAATCAGACACAGGTGCCAGGACAAGTCTAATTGTGAAAGAAAAAAAAAAGAGAGAAGGGCACCATTTTCAGAGGTGCATGAAAGATAGAAGCAATGTGAACTTCAGGGGATGATCCAGGAAGAAGAGGGACTCAACGGCACCACACTGCAGGAGCAGGACTTTGTGAAAGCATGAGGGTGAGGGAATGGGATTGTCTAGGGCTGGGACACATGGCACAGGAAGATGGCTTCTGTTGTAGAGAGCAGTTCTGCCCAGATAGTGGTAGAGTAAGTGCTATGTTAGGAAGTGTGAAGGCAGCAAGCTGAGAAGAATGGAACCTGGTACCACCTGCTTTCTCTTTGAAGTAAGAGATTTTGGTTATCTTGCCTGGAGTGAGTGGGAAGTGGTGGGTGGAAACTTTGAAAATTGTCAGGAGTGTTTTAAATAGCTGCTCAGGGTGAGAGCACTGATAGGGAGACAGAAGGACTGCTTGGCAGTTTTCACAGACCATGATGTCCTCAGGTGACAGTCTTCAGAGTGGAGTGAATCTCCCTAGAGGGATGAGGTGGTTCCAGAGAGGCAGGCTGGGTAGGGACACATGACAAGAAAGACTGATAGAGACAAATGAAGACAAGAGGGTGGGACCCGAAGCCCATGTCGAGGGAAGAAAGAAAAGGACAGGGAAAGAAAGATGACAGGGCAAAGAGAAAGAACAGAGAAGGGGAGGATGCCTTGAAGGGACAAAAGGATTCTGAGCAGAAAACCATGCACAAAAAGATTAGAGAGATACAGTGAAAACCAGTCAGGGCTCCAGAAGCAAGGGAGGCTGAAGGCTGAAAATTGGGTTCAAATTTAAGAATGTCAGGGATAGCAGCCTATTGTAATATCCACTGGAACACACTGCAGCCCCAAAGATCAGGAAGGATGCTATGTTAAGTTAGGTTTTCCAGAGGCAGAACCTGAGCTCCTAGTTCCTGTGACTGTGGTTTGTTGAGGGGCATTCTTGGGGTAGGGACTAGGCAAGGGTGTGCATGTTCTTCTCTGGACATGTTTCTGCCTAGTCCAAGAGCGCTCTGGAAAACAAATTGAATCATAACATTGGCACTACCACTGGAACTGAGGGCAATATTGTGTAACCCTATGTCAGTGTTGGCACCTTGCACAAGTTGGCCAAGGATTGCCAAGGGCTATTCTTCAGAAAAAAAAAAAGAAAAGAATGAAGCAGTTGGCAGCCAATATGGATAGCCCCGAGGAACTGTTTCTCGTGGCATGAACCTCTGGAATCACAAAGACCAAGCCTCTTTACTAACTGCTTCATCACTAGCTGCTTGGAAATGCTTCTGAGTAAGGTACCAACAGGCTCTACTATGGATATCATTCAACTCCCAGTCCTTCGTGCATAGACTCAAGGAGGGTCAGAAGGTACCATACGGGAAACTGCAAGTAATATCGTCCCCTTTAGAAGACAGGCTGCTTGGTAAAGAGTCTAGGAAACCAGGGGAAATAGTTCTCCATCAAATCAGTAGGTCCAAAGGACGAAGAGAAATTTCTAACCTGGCTATGTCAAGACATCAGCTCATACCAATGAGCAGGACAATTAGTGAGGCAGGACCACTTGTCAAGATGTGTCATTTCAACTTACCTTCGAGCATGTCTTTCTAGCTGAGTACAGGCAAGACCTGTCTCTCCAGGGTCAGTTTAGACAACTGGAGATACATGTTCCCACATGGGAAATTCACAGTGACAGAACATAGTTTAAGAAGCCTACAGGACACCAAGTGACACAAGTACCACTGGATATGTCAACCTGGTGAGCCAGACCTGGGATGCATCTCTGCAGCTGTTGGGAGACAGCGCTGATATGCCTCTTTCAGTGTGAGAACTTGTGTCCAGGATTTGTGGGTGACCAAATTTCTGAATCTTTAAACAGCTCCACCATCCTAAAATAACTGTGCATAAAATAACTGTGTAGGACTGGGCACCACAACTCTACATACTGATTGGCTGTGAATCTCTGTAATGAACTCGGTTTGCTGCAAAGAAGAAGGTTCCTTGATGAGGGGTAAGGACTGCACTAATCAATGGGTATAAGAACAAATATTTATACACTATTGCTAGGGATTATTCTGGTTGTGTATAAAAAATTAGTGGTTATAGATTCTCTTCTAATAATAATGATTACAGTAGCACTGATTAATTAGCTAGGTTTCCTGTAGTAAGTATAGTATTCCTGCAATTGAGTGGGTCTCGACTCCAGTTAAAGAGCAGTTAGGTTCCACCAAGGTATGTATGGCCTCTATTGCACTGGTAGAATTACCATGCCATGCTGGTCAATTGATATGGATCATAAGTGTCACAGCTGGGTAGAACTGACGGTTGCCTTCCTCCTTTGGAAGTTTGTATGATGCCTTGGGATACCATGAAAGTTAATCCTCAGAGAGGTTATCATTCACTTCCAGTTCAGGGTCCTCTGGCTCTGGACCTTCTTTGAGAGGGCTTGGATGGAGGAAAGGAAAGGGGAAAATGTTTTAGTTAAAACACAATCTCAAAACTAAATAAGAAGACGACCTGGGTGTACTAGCTTTTCTCATGCTACTTAAAACTCTGGCTTTAGACAAATTCCTGAACTTGTCTGACTATTATTTTCCTCATTTCAATGCTGAAGGATTCCCTAATCCACTTTTTTGGGACTTTTTCTCCACACTAAGTAAGTTACTGGAGATAGAAACACTAGGAAAGAAATATGGAACCATAGATGCAAGCATCAGCAACAGAATACAAGAGATGGAAAAGAGAATCTCAGGTGCAGAATATTCCATGGAGAACATGGGCACAAAAATCAAAGAAAATGAAAAATGCAAAAAGATCCTAACTCAAAACATCCAGGAAATCCAGGACACAATGAGAAGACCAAACCTACAGATAATAAGAGTAGATGGAAATGAAGATTTTCAACATAAAGGGGCAGCAAATACCTTCAACAAAATTATAGAAAAAAAACTTCCCATACCTAAAGAAAGAGATGCCCATGAACATACAAGATCAGGAATTTGAGGCCCATACCTAAACATGATAAAAGCAATCTACAGAAAACCAGTAGCCAACATCAAAGTAAATGGTGAGAAGCTTGAAGCAATCCCACTAAAATCAGGGACTAGACAAGGCTGCCCACTTTCTCCCTACCTATTCAACATTGTACTTGAAGTCCTAGTCAGAGCAATTTGACAACAAAAGGAGATCAAGGGGATACAAATTGGAAAGGAAGAAGTCAAAATATCACTTTTTGCAGATGACATAATAGTATATATAAGTGACCCTAAAAATTCCACCAGAGAACTCCTAAACCTGATAAACAGCTTCAGTGAAGTAGCTGGATATAAAATTAACTCAAACAAGTCAATGGCCTTTCTCTACACAAAGGATAAACAGGCTAAGAAAGAAATGAGGGAAACAACACCCTTCTCAATAGTCACAAACAATATAAAATACTGTGGTGTGACTCTAACTAAGGAAGTGAAAGATCTGTATGATAAGAACTTCAAGTCTCTAAAGAAAGAAATTAAAGAAGATATCAGAAGATGGAAAGATCTCCCATGCTCATGGATTGGCAAGATCAATATAGTAAAAATGGCTATCTAATCAAAAGCAATCTACAGATTCAATGCAATCCTTATCAAAATTCCAACTCAATTCTTCAACGAATTGGAAAGGACAATCTCCAAATTCATCCAGAATAACAAAAAACCTAGGATAGCAAAAACTCTTCTCAAGGATAAAAGAACCTCTGGTGGTATCACCATGCCTGACCTAAAGCTGTACTTCAGAGCAATTGTGACAAAAAACTGCATGGTACTGGTATAGCGACAGACAAGTAGACCAATGGAATAGAATTGAAGACTCAGAAATGAACCCACACACCTAATGGTCACTTGACTTTGACAAGGGAGCTAAACCCATCCAGTGGAAAAAAGACAGCATTTTCAACAAATGGTGCTGGCACAACTGGCGGTTATCATGTGGAAGAATGCAAATTGTTCCATTCCTATCTCCTTGTACTGAGGTCAAATATAAGTGGATTAAGGAACTCCACATAAAACCAGAGACACTGAAACTTATAGAAGAGAAGGTGGGGAAAAGCCTCCAAGATATGGGCACAGGGGAAAAATTCCTGAATAGAACAGCAATGGCTTGTGCTGTAAGATCGAGAATTGACAAATGGGACCTCATAAAATTGCAAAGCTTCTATAAGGCAAAAGACACCGTCAATAAGACAAAAAGGCCACCAACAGATTGGAAAAGGATCTTATCTATCCTAAATCAGATAGGGGACTAATATCCAATATATATATATAAAGAACTCAAGAAGGTGGACTCCAGAAAAATCAAATAACCCCATTAAAAATGAGGCTCAGAGCTAAACAAAAAATTCTCACCTGAGGAATACCGAATGGCTGAGAAGCACCTGAAAAAATGTTCAGCGTCCTTAATCCTCAGGGAAATTCAAATCAAACCAACCCTGAGATTCCAACTCACACCAGTCAGAATGGCTAAGATCAAAAATTCATGTGACAGCAGATGCTGGTAAGGATGTGGAGAAAGAGGAACACTCCTTCATTGTTGGTGGGATTGCAAGCTTGTACAACCACTCTGGAAATCAGTTTGGCAGTTCCCCCAAAAATTGGACATAGTACTACCGGAGGATCCAGCAATACCTCTCCTGGGCATATATCCAGAAGATGTTCCAACCGGTAAGAAGGACACATACTCCACTATGTTCATAGCAGCCTTATTTATAATAGCCAGAAGCTGGAAAGAACCCAGATGCCCCCCAACAGAGGAATGGATACAGAAATTGTAGTACATTTACACAATGGAGTACTACTCAGCTATTAAAAAGAATGAATTAATGAAATTCCTAGGCAAATGGATGGACCTGGAGGGCATCATCCTGAGTGAGGTAACTCAATCACAAAAGAACTCAAATGATATGTACTCACTGATAAGTGGATATTAGCCCAGAAACTTAGAATATCCAAGATATAAGATACAATTTGCGAAACACATGAAGCTCGAGAAGAACGAAGATCAAGGTGTGGATACTTTGCCCCTTCTTGGAATTGGGAGCAAGGCACCCATGGAAGGAGCTACAGAGACAGAGTTTAGAGCTGAAACGAAAGGATGGACCATCTAGAGGCTGCTATACCCAGAGATCCATCCCATAATCAGCCTCCAAACGCTGACACCATTGCATACACTAGCAAGATTTTGCTGAAAGGACCCTGATATAGCTGTCTCATGTGAGACTATGCCGGTGCCTAGCAAACACAGAAGTGGATGCTCACAGATAGATATTGGCTGGATCACAGGGCCCCCATTGGAGGAGCTGGGGGAATCTACAACCCTATAGGTGGGACAATATGAACTAACCAGTACCCCTCCAGACCTTGTGTCTCTAGCTGCATATGTATCAGAAGATGGCCTGGTCGGCCATCAGTGGAAAGAGAGGTCCATTGGTCGTGCAGACTTTATATGCCTCAGTACACCAGGGCCAAGGGTGGGAGTGGGTGGGTGGGGGAGTGGGTGTGGAAGGGTGTGGGGGACTTTTGGGATAGCATTGAAAATGTAAATGAAATAAATACCCAACAATAATAATAATAAAAAGGAAAAAGAGAATTCCATTTGCACACAGTATCTTTGCAAAGATTCTTGGGAGACTCTTGGCAGAGTCCCAAAGTAATAATAACCACTATGTGAGTTTGCCAGGATTCTGGTTGCTACCGACAGAACAGATTAAATTGCAGGAAAAAAAAATCACAATTATGTGGAGCCTAGACATCCAACATAGAAATATAACCAAAGTCTGAGTCTCCTGTCCGGCCTTACCTGGTTTGGAGATAGCCACCTATTCCTGGTGTCCACCCAGGGTCTTCCCTTTATAAGTCTGTATTCTGATTTCCTTTTCTTAAGACACCAGCCATTGAATAAGGGCTGACACTTATGGCCTTATCTCTCTCTTCATCATTTCTTTAAATGCCATCTCTCCTAATGGAGGATACTTTGAGATGCCAGGGATTTTAGGTCTTCAAGAGAATTTTGAGGGGTCACAGTTCATCTCAGTACCCTGCCCATATTTTGTACATGCCGGTAATCCTCTTCATTCTGTCTTATTACCCCTCATTAAACAACATGAGGGAGAGCATTTAAAAAGCATGACCATAACTTTTCCAGTCATCCTTGGACCATATCCTGGGCTGGCCTTGTCCTTTCCAGTTTCTATCAATAGCAAAACTAAATGTAAAAGACTCTTCTAGTGTAAAATAGTATGCCTAGACCCTGTATAAATTAAACTTCTCTCCCTCTCCCTCTCCCTGTCCCTCTCCCTCTCCCTGTCCCTCTCCCTCTCCCTCTCCCTCCCCTCCCCCCCTCCTCCTCCTCCTCTTCCTCCTCCTCGTCTTCTTCTTCTTTTCTTCTTCTTCTTCTTCTTCTTCTTCTTCTTCTTCTTCTTCTTCTTCTTCTTCTTTTCTTCTTCTTCTTCTTCTTCTTCTTCTTCTTCTTCTTCTTCTTCTTCTTCTTCTTCTTCTTCTTCTTCTTCTTCTTCTTCTCTTTCTTCCTCTTTCTCCTCTTTCTCTTCCCCTCCTCCTCCTCCTCCTCCTCCTCTTCTTCTTTTCTTCTTCTTCTTCTTCTTCTTCTTCTTCTTCTTCTTCTTCTTCTTCTTCTTCTTCTTCTTCTTCTTCTTCTTCTCTTTCTTCCTCTTTCTCCTCTTTCTCTTCCCCTCCTCCTCCTCCTCCTCTTCTTCTTCTTCTTCTTCTTCTTCTTCTTCTTCTTCTTCTTCTCCTTCTTCCTCTTTCTCCTCTTTCTCCTCCCCTCCTCCTCCTCCTCCTTCTTCTTCTTCTTCCTCTTCTTCCTCCTCATCTTCTTCCTCTTCCTCTTCCCCCTCCTTCTCCTCCTCCTCCTTCCTCCTCCTCCTCCTCTTCTTCCTCTTCCTCTTCTCCTTCTCCTTCTCCTTCCTCTGCCTCCTCCTCCTCCTCCTTCCACTTCACATGTTCACCACCCATCCAGTTGCCCCTTTATATTGAAGCAGCCACTATAACCTCTATTCTGAGTCAGGCACATGCTATCATGTTTCCCTACATTCCAGTGGACTGGGGTTAAGCTGTTTTGGTGGGATCATGGATATTCTTGACCCTTGGTGATGGGTAAAATGACCTGTTATTTTCCCCCATTAGCTGAGAGTTATACTAAGAAAGACAAAGCTCTTTACAAAGAGCTCTCACATCTCCACTCCTCTGTATTCTTTCAGGTTGCCTGCCTGATCATCTACCACATCTTTTATTGGTGTGACCCTGTCAGATCTAAGCAGACACCAAACAAAATGTCTTACATTTCTCTAAGATCTTTTCCCCGACACAATTTAATTTTTTCCACATAATTTAAGAACCAACAGACATCTCAAAGAATCTTAAAATACAACAAGACCCTTGGAAAAGAGACTGACCAAAGCCTTCTGAGAAAGTAACAGGGTACTCACAGTTCCAATATCATATCCCTAGGATTTGATGGCCCCTGTATCTCACAAATACCTAAGCTGCCATAGTGTCTGACCCTTGCTGTCAAAAATGAAGGAGACACCATTACAGATACCTTAACAATGTGCTTGAGTTTGCTTTCCAAATGCTTGCAACTCCACATTTGTATCTAATGTCCCCAGAACTGAGGTTGTCAAATGGCCCCTGGCTGTAGGATAAGAGGATGGAACAAATCCTGAAGGAGGTCAAGGAGAAGAGCTTGAAATGACAGCAAAAGCATGCATGTGCCTTGGATCCTTGTCATAATCTACTTATGGGCTCAGCATTTTGGAACTTTTCCCTTTCAACTCAGGTTCCTTCTCTCTCCTTCCCTTATTCCTTGAGTATCTCCCCACAGCATGAGGGTGTTTAAATTCTAGAAGAAAAGCTCCCATCTGCTCTCATTTTCTTCTATCACCATGGTTACTGGGCCCAGAGTGGTCTCTGTGGAGACAGAGGAAGAACAGAAACCAGGGAAAATTGCAGAGCAAAAGTGATGAGTTTCTTAAAACACTGTTAAAACCGGTATGCCCATACTGATCTCTCTTTCCTTGCCTTTCTTTCCCTCCATCCTTCTTTGTTCATAATTGCATATCAAGTTTTAAAGTCTTGTGATCTAAAGCAAAAAACAAAGTATAATATGCCCCACTAATTCTCTATAACTATGGCTTTTTAATTTTCTTTTGTTTGTTTTTTGTCTAATGAATATTTATGATGGACTTCATCTGAAATCTTGGGGGCAAGTGATGTGAGCAGTATAAAGTGCGTGGTCAGATCTTAGCCTATAAGTAGAGTACGGTCAATTCAGATTCCAAGTACATGGAGATGATAGGGAGTGGAGATAGAGGCTGAGCTCTGAAGTAAACACATGAGAGAGTGGAAACCATATTGATTACAACCCCCGATCCTCAGCAACCTTGTTATAACATCCCAAAGAGTCTATTATAACTCAGCATCTGTGGCTAAAATGGACTCAATGTGCCCCTCCCCATATTAAAACTCTAAATGTTTTGACATATCAGACATGTGAGAAGTGACTAGATCATGAGAGAAGTGACTAGATCATGAGAGTAGCACCTTATGAATGCATGAATGTATGGATTGTGTTTTTGTTAGAGACAAAAGAACTAGCTCCTGCTCTCTCTACCATGTGAGTGTTCAAGAAGTCCACTGCCCACCACATGGAGAAAGATCCCACAAGAACTGCGCATCCTACCAGTCCAGGGTCAGCTTCCCAGACTTCACTGTGCATTTACATGTATTCACACCCTTCTTAAGGCTCCTTGTCTATGGTTACTTCCAGATGGCAGTCTAACGTGCCAAAACCATCCCCAACCATTTTTTGAAATGGTATTTTACATTTCTGTGGGCTTTTGATTGTGCTCTGGGGTCATGGGCCAAGGAAGAGGGGCACAGAAAGAACTTTGCCATGAGGTATATAGGGATCACTTCCCTTTTGGTATGCAGGGGTGTGAGCTTTAGAATCACCAGTATTAGACCCCCAAATTGGGCTTGACTGAATGCTTGGATCTTGGCACAGGACGCTTCTCTCTATGCAATTGAGAACAGGGGAAGGTTCCTAGACTTCAGCAAAGCACGTCCACCCCTGATTGTACTCTGGAATCACCAGGAATGTGTCAAGAATACGACAACCCTGGATCACACCCCATACCATTAAATCAGGACCCTAGTTTAACATAATTTCTAAAACTTTCCCAGGTGAGCTTAATGGGTTTTTAGGTTAAAGGCATTGGCCCTGAGCATCCTCTCCCTGTTCCTTCTTGCTCTGAGCTATGACTCCGTGCACAAATGAAAAGGAAATTGTAGCAAGTAGAAATGTCCAAAGTGGACCACACACAAGTGTGGCCAGCTGGCAGGAGGCTCTGGTACTGGGGGTGCTACTGGCTCTGCACCTCTTATACAAATGCATTCAGGACTAAGTGGAGTACAGAGGCACAGCTCTGTGTCAGCCAGTGGAGCTGGCATGGAGAGACCTGAATCATAAACCATCTGTGTGGCCTGAAGAAATGCTTTCCCACTTAGAGCTTTCTTCTCTAAAATAAGAAAGGTCTGCAAACTTGAGCCTGTAGAAATTCTAACATTGTACCAGTTTGTGATGTGTACGTCATGGAGAACAAATTAATTAATCTCTTCAGGCTTTAATTTCTCACCTGTAAACTGTAAAGAAACTAGGATGAAGTGTAACTGCATGTAAAATGCTCATCTCTCTGTCTCTTTATTAAATATTTAATAAATGGTGAAATGTACAAGCAGCGTGATAATCTCACTCATTAGACAGGGTAGACTAGATGCTGTCTGGGAGCTTGTCTCCTCTTTGTCACCGAAAATGGCCTCTATGTAACAGAACATGCCTCTGATGGAGTGAAGAGATTGGTGCTGCCAACAAGAGAATGAGAGGCAAAGGACCCTAGTGTGTTCATAAGAATAGGAAGAGTAACTGTGGAGACAAACAGTGAGAGATGCATTGGCGATTTAGGCTTCATCCTTAGACAAAGTGACAAAGAGAAGCAATGGAGGCTAATGTTAGAGTGTGGAGCTGGGCTACTTCATGTACATTAGTGATTGAAAATAAAAAGTTGTGGTTTCAACCTTAAATATGAAAATGCATCTGCTTGTATAGACATGGAAGTTAGTGAGTTTATCCCTCAATGGGATCTAGCATCCCCTATCCTGTGGTGTGCCATTTACCTTGGCAGGTCCTGCCAGAGCCCATGTGGAACCTCAGGACTCAATGAGCACAACTGCTATCCATCCCTGTAAGAAGCAAAGACTTACTGGTGCTTTGAGATTCACTGATTCCTGTCATTGCTGTTTGATTTTGTTTCTCAATTTTCGGTCCTCAGACTCTGTGCTTACCACAATATGCAGCCTAGATGGTGATGGGGAAGGTAGGAATTAAAACAATCCTTAGGATCTCTCTCTGTCTTGAATAGCAAAACCTAAAGATTACATAATCTGAGGCAGTTTTCCAGAGCCTGATATTAAAGAGGCAACTTATATTTAACCAAATAAGTAGTATCCTGCTAAATGGCTAATATACAATCCCAAATATATTATTGATCTGCTGTGACACTGCTATCATTTGTCAGGACTGACTTTAACCTTAAGCAATGACTTAGGTTTGGATTAGTCTATTGCTATTGTAGAATCAACAGTTCCCAAAACATTTATATTTTCATAATGTAGTGTGCATGTAAAAGAAGCCTGGAAGAGCCTGCCCATAGTTTCCACAGCTGCAAATCAAAGATGTCTGCCATCCTCCTAGAATTTATGAACCTATATGAGCTATTATCTTAATCGTTGTTATATTGATGTCAAGAGACACTATGACCAAGGCAACTCCTGTGAAAGAAAACATTTCATTGGAGGTTTACCTACAGTTTGGGAGATTTAGTCCAATTATCATCATGGCAGGAAACATGGTGGCTTGCAGGCAAGTGTTGGAGCAGTAGCTGAGGGTACAGGCAGAGAGTGATAGAGACGGGGCCTGGCACAGGCTTTTGACAACTCCAAACCCCCTCCCAGAGACAGGCATCCGTCAAGAAAACCATACCCTCCTTAGCATCTGCAATAGTGTCTGGGTTTAGTGGTTGTTTATGGTATGAATCCCTGGGTGGGGCAGTCTCTGGATGGTCCTTCCTTCAGTCTCAGCTCCAAACCATGTCTCTGTAACTCTTTCCATGGGTATTTTGCTCACAGATATTTATTGGATAGAACACGGGGACCCCAATGAAGGAGCTAGAGAAAGTACCCAAGGAGCTTAGGGGTCTGCAGTACTATAGGAGGAACAATAATATGAACTAACCAGTACCCCCAGAGCTCTTGTCTCTAGCTGCATATGTAGCAGAGGATAGCCTCGGCAGCCATCAGTGGGAGGAGAGGCTTGGTCTTGTAAAGATTCTATGCCCCAGTATAGGGGAAAGCCAGGGCCAGGAAGCGGGAATGGGTGGGTTGGGAAGCAGGGGATAGAAAAATTTTGCATTGTGGTTATTGATTTTTCAATCCAATTACTTGTAGTTATCTCTAAATAGCTTTTAACTGGCTGTTTCTTTACTCCGCACGTTTTCCTTATTTTTCTCACATTCTCTGTGTGACTATGGCTTATATCAGCTTCAGCCAGCTCTATTGAAGTCCTGCCTTATTGATGAAACTTCCCGGGGCATTTTATATCAATTGTATCCACTGTCATACTCAATATCCTTGTCCTTTTGTCCTTTCTTCCTTTTTACTTCTTTTATTGCATTTAAGGACACACTTATTAGATGCTTGTTTCTGGGCAGGCTAAACTCTCTATTACAGACAGCTGGACACTATCATTTAAATATAATTAATAATATCTATAGCTCTATCAGTCACAGGGATGCCTAGAAACCCTTATTCTATTTTTCTTGAATAAATGAATGGTCTATGAATGAATCACATCTACCTAGTCGCAGCACCATACCTGACACATGATGCACATTTAGCAACAGTAACCATTGCTGCCAAAGTAGCCTCTTCTGGCCTGTCCCCATTCTATGTCCAGACTATCTGACTCCGGGGATACAGCCTGCCCGACGAGAGTGCTACGTACCTGTTTGGGCACCTGCCTGCGTGCAGACAGACACATACTTAAGAATTTTCAAACCCCTTGCCGTCTTCCTCTCTCCTTCTAACAATCAGTCGAGCCTTGACCTCGAGGGAACAGAGCAGATTCCATCATCTCGTCTTTCTCTGAGGCCCTGAACACATCATCTTCCAGGCCTGCCATGTGAATCACAGGCATTCAGCTCTTCCCTAAATGCTTCTCTCTGTGCGAGGCACAAACATCAAGCCGGGAAACTAAATTCTCATTAAGCACAAGCACAGATCCACTCTATTCTACTGGGAAAGCCTTTTCTTTTCTTTTGCTTTCTTTTCTTCCTTCCTTCCTTCCTTCCTTCCTTCCTTCCTTCCTTCCTTCCTTCCTTCCTTCCTTCCTTTCTTTCTTTCTTTCTTTCTTTCTTTCTTTCTTTCTTTCTTTCTTTCTTTCTTTTTATGGTTTTTCGAGACAGAGTTTCTCTGTGTAGCCCTGGCTGTCCTGGAACTCACTCTGTAGACCAGGCTGGGGTCGAACTCAGAAATCCGCCTGCCTCTGCCTCCCAAGTGCTAGGATTAAAGGCATGCATCTATGGCAGAATATATCAGCTCAAATTGTGTGCCTGAAACTGGTTTACAGGCAAAATACTAATCACAACCTTCAGCATGTGGTGACGACTTTGACCGTTCTGTTGCAAGATTTACAGACTCTCCGAAGAAGTGAGATAACACTGGGGAAGTGAGAGCTGCAAGCACACAGAGTTGAGTGGAAAGGAACTGCAAATTAGCTCAAAGCTCAGAAGTCTTGGTCCACAGGAAGGTTAGGGTTTAGGAGCAATTTGTCTGAAAGTGAAGTTGGGCTCAAGACCAAGTGATTTATTAGTTCAAGAGAGGTCTGTCTGTGAGAGACTTGTCCACTCAAATTTATTGCTGTTTTCTTCACAGTAGTAAAGATACAGAATTACCTTAGGTGGAAATGAGGTATTTATACACAATGAAATCATATCCAACCAGAAACCAGAGTAAAATAACATTATATGCAGGAAAATGGATGTGATGTAAGATAATGATAAACCCAGACTTAGAAAAATAATTATTGGGCATTTTCTTTCTTGTAGATCTTACATTTTATATAGATTCATAAAATCTTGGGGTGGGGGGAAGAAAGAAGAAGGAAGTTTTTCTGAGTGAAGGAAGAGGACTAAGCTGCAGGATGAGAATAAAGAGTATGAAAGGGTAGGTGTGACCAAAGTGCTTGATATAGTTAAATGAAAATGACGTTATAAATTCTGTCACTATGCAGAATAAATATATATCAATTAAAAAAAAAAGAATAGTCTGCATACCAACCTTGTGCTAAGTGCTAGCTTTGATCCTGGAGATAAGTTTAAACAGAGTCCCTGTCCTCAATGACCAGCCCTTATAGATAGACCCAGCCACATTCACACTGAGTACCCCAAGAGGGAAGTACCTTGCTAGAGCTATGGCCCACAGACAGGAGTGAGTACCAAAGACTGTGATGCTCCTAGGAAGCATTTGAACTTCTTCATATGAGATGAGCATGTGCTCAACATACAGTCCAGAGCACCAAGGAGACATTACGAAGAAGAACAGCATGCAGTGTGCTTTTGTGGGGACAGAGAACACCAGAGACCATTCAGGAAGCATGTGGCATTTAGTAGGTTGGGAAAGATGGAAATTTCTATATGAGAATGCTCCTTCTGCTCTCTTTAGAACAGTACCAAACACAGCTACATATGGTACCAGAGAGGGGGGAAGCTTTAACTGTGTGCTTTTTGCATAGGAGTTTAATGACACAAACTGGCCTAGTCAGAGGCTGTGCCTTTCAGATCTGTTAGAACTTCCATGGAAGAAAGGCAAGTAGCCTTCTGAGAGGCCTCAATCAAATGGAAAAACCGTCTCTTTCCATCTGGCATAATGATATGTATCCACATTCTGGCTTCAAGCCTTGCATGGTTCAATTTACATATGTAGTTTCGTCTTTCTGATCTTGGATCAGACCATGCTATCTGTGACCATTTGGTTTGAATAACCACCAAGTGACTGACATCCTGTTGAATGCTTATGCCTGTGGTGCTCCTGGGAGTGCTCAAGTTGTTGGTATATATGGCTTTGAATAAAGAAGTTAGGTCATTTAAAGCAAGACCTTGAAAGAGATATTGGGACTTCTACCCTCATTTCTATCTCCAGTTACTGACTGTCATGAGAGTAATAGGCTTCCCTGCCACATGTTGGCACCATGATGCACGGTGCCATTAGGTAACCGTTGGTTGGAACCTCTAAAGCCATGAGCCAAAATAAAACCTCCCTCTGTATAAGTCATCCCAGGTTTTTTCTCACAATGCTAGAAAGAAAACTCCCACACTATTCCCATTTTAAGGTTTTTTTTATAGCCCCATACTATTCTTCCAGGACTATTTATGCAGGACAAAGCCATATGAGTAAACTGACCTGTGAGACACCTTGCATCTAGCTCTGTCTATTTGTCCCTGACTCTCCTCCAAAACTGAACATCCAGCAGCTTCTAGTGTCCAGTCCACACGCCTTCACTTCTTACTTCATTTCTTGTGTTGTTTTTCCCACCTTTCAGAATGTTCCCACCATTCTGTCTGCTCAGTTCCCACTGAGCCTCAACTCTTGACTCAAGTTTCAATGCGAATGCCTTGTCTGAGCAAGGCAGCACTTCTCCTGGTTGTACACTTTATAGAACGAACAGCATTAGAGCTTTCTTTCCTACTGGCTTGATGACTTCCATTCAGGTAACATACCATTCTCTCCTCTCTGAACACTCACTTTTTCCTCAAGTAGGATGCTTGACACACATGATACTCTCAAGGGAAGATGAGAATGTTGCAATCATTAAACCAAAAGACAAACTAAACATAGTTGCTATGCATGCATAATGAGGAAACCATCCCAGATTACCTTCATCTTTATGCTGATGCAGTCAGTAAAATATATTTTTTGTTTTACATATCTACTATAACAAAAAAGTAAAAGTGCTTAAACACTTCACAGTTATAAAGCTGCCTTCCATGACCCCTGACCTCCTTTCAGACCAGCCTGTGTGCTCCTTGAAAGGCTTATCTGATAACTTCTTCCGCTGCTGTGCATTCAGCACCTGCTATGTTCATCAGAAGAACACTGGCGAGAGTGGGCTATCTGGGACAGGGCAAAAGGAGAAACAGCTGTCTGTGTCCCTCTAAGACAGTGGTTGTCAACCTCCTTAATGCTGCAACCTTTAATACAGTTCTTCGAGTTCTGTTGATCCCCAATCATAAAATTATATTCATTGCTACTTCATAACTGTAATCTTGCTGCTGTTATGAGTGGGATTGTAAATATCTGTCTTCCATTGGTTTTAGACAAGCCCTGTGAAACCATCATTTGACCCCACAGATTGAGAACCAGACCTTCAAAGAAATCCTTCCATGACCCTAAAACTATTGATGTGAGCTATGAAATGAGAACTTTGAATAATTGGGAATATTGGGGAATGCATAAATGTAACAGGTGTCCAGGCCTAGCATGTTCTTGGGTTTCAGAGATAATTAAAGAGTCATATGTAATTCCATGAAAGGATTCACTCTGGCAGCCTCCCCCGAATTCCTGTGAACCTGAAGCCATGGAGCAAATGAGACAGGCATGAACAGTAAGCAATGTGTTTTCATTCAATGTGCTTTTCAATACTCGGCTCCTGGAATCAAAACTTCATTACTGCCCAAAGTTTTGACCCTTATAGTTAAACTGCTTACCAAGCAGAGTAAAAAGCCATGTATATTGTTTTAATAAATTATTTGAGATTCTGAACATTTTGCTGAAAGTATTTTACACTCTCCGAGGTGAGAGAGAAGCTGGGTCCAACAATAAAACCAAGAAGTATAAAGTTCTTGGTTACAGAATCATAGCCTTGCTAAACCAGCAAATGAGACCTCAATGTCATCAACTATGGAACCCAGCAATGACAGAGCTTAGAGTGAGTGTGTCTGTAGTCCCTGAACTCTGGTCTATTTATCACAAAGCCATGTTTCACCTTCATATAACAAGAAGAAAAAAGACATTGTCCAAATATCCATTTCCCCTTTGAAGTTTCCAGAAATTTAGTACTCTTTGCTTGAGAAACAGAGGCAGCTGTTGGAGTACTGGGAGCTGTTTCTGATTGCAATAATTGTAAAAGCAGACATAGTGGGCTTCTGGCTACACTGGGTCATTTTCTGTCCAGTGGCTCTTGAATTGGTCCTACCTGCCTGAACAGTCTAGAATATCTCTACAGCTGGCAAGCCAGTGTTCAGCTTCTTGTCACAGGATTGATAGATAAGAGGCTTGCAGAAGAAGAAGCTATACCCCTCATCCCAAGACAAAGCCCACAGTACAGGCAGAGGGCACTAAGGACTCCATTCACACTCAATGTGGTGTCACAGAGAAGTGTGGATTATTGTAGCACACCGAAAGCCCCTGCATAGGGGACTTCTCACTTCACCTTACTGCCTCTGAGGAGGTAGGGAAGGGCAGGTTCATCATCCTCATTTGCTTCCTAGAACGCTTGGGATGTGATAATTCAGGCACTGCAGTTTTTCAGTTCCTGTGAGTTCACTAGCAGACTCAGAATTTTGTAAAGGAAAGAACCATATTGCTTTACTTATCTGACTCACAGGGAATCAAGTGGGAATATCAGAGCAGCCCAGTTTAATATACTGACTGGGGTGAGCGAAGGGGGAGTCCCTAGCTATTGCATTCTTGGTTTTAAAATGCATTGTTTTACTCAGAAAAACCACGTTAGGCACTGGAATTGAAAAATGAAGGATCATGGTGGAGTTTTTAAGAAGCTTGGGGAGTAGTCAGACAGTGTGGCCATAACAATTATGGCTGATGTTAAGACTCTAAGATTTTCAGAGTGGAAATTCTATTTGAACAATGTGATATGGGTAGAATACGTGTCACAAAGGCATAGTCCAACTGTACCTTAAAAATGAAAAGCATACTTTGCCTGTGGCTGATGGAGAGGGCAGAGGAATCCCTTAGAAACCAGAATGACAAGGAAGCATCAGGAACGAGGCCACGGGCTGTACATGTCTAGAAGCCACATAACTCTGAAGGGATGGGGTGTGCTGACCTCTGGGTCTTTAGAACTTGGGTTTTGATGAACAACAAATAGATAAAATGAGATAAGCATGGGCCTTCAGCAGACTTGATTAAATCTGGGATACCCATAAAAGCCAAACTGTTTTTGTAGACATACACTTTTGGTGGAACAGCGGAGTGACAGATCCTAGCCTCCAGGGGAAAAGAAAATGGACCTGATTCTTCTACATTATAGCATGTAGGGAAGTCATACTGAATCCACTAACATGTAAATTAGTAATTAATTTAAAAACCACTTTTCTTATAATAAAATGTTAGTCTATGTACTTGTTTGTGGTCAAAGTTAAATTTTTCTATAGGCTGAAACAAACAAACACTTCTAGTTTTTTCCTTTTTTATTTATTTACTTTACATCCTGACTGCTGCTGTCCCTACTCCCAGTTGCTCCTCCCACAATCCCTCCTTCCATTTCCCCACCCTCTTCTCCTTTGAGAGATTGGACACTTATCCTCCAGTACTCCCCACCCTTGAACATCAGGTCTCTGCAGGACTAGGCATACCCTCTCCCACTAAGGCCAAACAAGGCAGCTAGAAGAACATATTCCACAAACAGGCAACAGCTTTTGGGATAGCCCCTGCTCTAGTTTGGGACCCACATGAAGACAGAGCTGCACATCTGCTACATATGAGCAGAGAGGCCTAGGTCCAGTCCATGTATGCTGTTTGGTTAGTTTGGTTAGTGGTTCAGACTTTGAGAGCTCCTGAGAGTCCAGGTTAGTTAACTCTGTTGGTTCTCCTGCAGAGTTCCTATCCCCTTCGGGCCCTCAATCCTTCCCCTAACTTTTCCATAAGAGTCCCCAAGCTCCATTCACTATTTGGCTGTGGGTCTCTGCATCAATCTGAGTTGACTGCTGGGTCCTCTCAGAGGACAGCTATGCTAGACTCCTGTCTGCAAGCATACAGAGTATCATTAATAGTTTAGGGACTGATGCTTGCCATTGGGATGCTTATTGCTTGACCATTCCCTCAGGCTCTGCTCCATTCCCTATCCCTGTATTTCTTATAGATGGGATAAATTTTGGGTCAAAATACTTCTAGTTGTTAGGTGTTAATGTTCCTAGACTAATTATTTTAGAGAAGCTAAGGTCAAATCTGCTATGGTCAAACACATACTCAACCAAAGCAGGAATGAATTCCACAGCTAAAAAAATTGAAGAACATGCATCTACAATCAAAATACACTGAACAACCAGGAGAAATGACAACATCAGGGTCCATGTAGATAATACAGAGTTAGGGCAAACAAGGGTGCATGTGTCTCATTTGCACAGATGATCAGAAACAATTATTGTTAACATTTCAAAAATGACGGAATAATTAAAATTTTAATGAATTGGTGAATTTGTAAAACTAGTGGGATAGGTACAAAACAGAGGAAAGAAAAGATAGCTTCTACAGCTGAATAAAATGAATATATGTACTTGGTAAAAATTGTATAATTGAAGAGTAAAAAAGATATTTATGAACTAGAAAAATGTGATTACAAAAAACAACAAACATTTAGGAAATACAAGAGATAAACTTACAGAGCTGTGAGTACGTGGGAGAAACAGGCAAAAGAATGGGCAATGGAGTGAGAAGGTCTCACTATGATTATCAGTGTCCCCAGGTGAAACAGACTGCCTCAGTTGTGATTTCTCTTGCTGTGAAGAGACATCGTGACCACAGCAACTCTTATAAAGAAAAACATCTAATTAGGGCTGGGTTACAGTTCAGAGGTTTAGTCCATTATCATCTTGGTGGGGATCATGGTGGCACGTTGATAGACATGGTGCTTGAGAGGTAGTGTTCTACATCTGGATCTATAGGCACCAGGAAGAGACAATGAGACTCTAAGCCTGGCTTGAGCTTCTGAAACCATAAGGCCCGCCTCCCAAAGACACACTTCCTCCAACAAGGTTACGCCTACTTCAACATGACCACACCTCCTAATAAGGCCACTCCCTAAGGGTCTATGGGGACCATTTCTAGTCAAAGCACCACAAAGACTGATGTAGAAACAGCATAGAGAGAAAGCCTTAGCTGATGATTTTTTTATAATTGATGAGAAGCAATGACTCTCACATTCAAAGATTAACCCTAAGTGTGACAAGAGCAAATCTGCACACATAATACCATTCAGGAAAATTCTCACGCAACAAATCAAAGACAGACTCCTAAAAGAAGACACAACAGAAAAGCCAGAATTCCTATAAAGGGATTTAATTGGGATGAATCTGACTTGTCAGTAGTAGTAATTAAAACACAAACTGCTATATTTTCTTTAAAAAAGAAAAAGAAAAAGAAAAGATTCTGGCCTGGAGTTCCATATTGAATCTTAGAAAGGAACACAGTAATTTCTGAAGGAAAGTTGGAGAATAAAGATGGACTAGTAAGCAAAGAAAATATTAATAGCATGAGGCAATCAAACATCCACCCAATTCAACCACTGCAATCTGTATAAATCATACAGCTAAATGAAAGTGAAAAATTAAAACCCACAATAGCATCCGTGCATTGTTTAGAATTACATGATCAAAGCTAAGGATATAGTTCAAAATAAGGACTTCGGTAAGAAGTACCAAGCCAGGATTCTATCCCTGCACCCCACACAGAAAAGAAATAAGGAATTGGGAGGTTAGAATGAATGTGAATATGTTACAAAACTCTCATATTTTGAAAGACATATATATATTAACTGTCTTATTAATTTAAACATGGTTATACCTACATATTTGCACATTTTACTTAAATTATATAACCATGTTTAAATTAATAAACACACACACACACACACCAGTGTGTTACAGTCTCAGTGTCCTTGGTGACATCAGAGGGAAAAAAGGGATAAATTAGGGAAAGACATGCGGAGTTTTCCAAAGAGCTGGAAAGTAAAGTAGAGGATGGGTATCCGGATATTTGTCTTATTCTTATTTTCTTAGAGTATTCCTATACAATATATGTACTTATTTCAAGTTTTAAAGGGTTTTTCAAAATACTGAAGTGCATAAAACAAGAGAAGATGGCCTAGTTGGCCATCAGTGGAAAGAAAGGCCCATTGGTCGTGCAAACCTTATATGCCTCAGTACAGGGGAACGCCAGGGCCAAGAAGTGGGAGTGGGTGGGTAGGGGAGTGGGGTATGGGGGACTTTTGGGATAACATTGGAAATGTAAATGAAGAAAATACCTAAAAAAAGAAATATGAGAAAATATTATTTATGTTATTTTCCATTAAATTTGATAGAGTTTGTTACATTTGTTATGTGGATTCACTTGTTTTTAAATTTTTTATATTTAAAAAAAGAGAGAGAGAAAAGGGAAAGAAAACAATGGCCATTGCATCCTCAAAGCAGCCAAGTAACTCAGAAGTCAGATACCATTTTTGGATGCTGAATAGAAGTCTTGCAGATAATGTTCTAGTGAGCACACAGCCTCAGGGACATCTCAGAGCTAAGGAGTATGGAAAAGTACTCATGTTAATTGGGTGCACCCAAGACCTGGAAGAAGCATGGCTGGAAGCGGGGCGGGTGCCAGACTTGTTTGGAACCTTGTTTGTGCTTTGGTGTTATGAGCAGGAAGGCATTTTGCAGGATTGGAATTTCCTCTTGGTGATGGGCTGAGATGTAATATTTTATGTGGGTGACAGGGATGAGATTCGTTTGAAGTGACACACACATAACTCTTTATTCTGGACAGCCTCACCAAACCCATGCTAGAGGAAGAACTGCAAACTTCAACCCAGAGATGACAAGAAACAGCTCTCAGTAGAAAGGGGACATGGACTGCCAGCATCTCGGCAATAGCAAGCCAACAAAACTTTTTTCCTGGGGTTGGAAAGCAGTACAGCTATATTAAATCTTTCTATTTAAAATGTATTTTCTACTTTCAAGTACAGGATTTTATTTGAAGTTTCAAATCAGATGGAGAAGTGTTGGCCAAGAAACACGGAAAGTGTCTGTGATCAACTCAGAGAAACCAGCGTCAGGACAGTGATTCAAACCCTGGACTCCTAGAGGCTCTGATGAGAAGGAAGACCTAAAGTACAGACACTCAGGCTGGCCCCCTCTACCCTGGGGTTGCGGATAGGAGAACAGCACATTCTTGTGATCACTGGAACTTGTGAGACATGGGAATCTATGAGCAAATGAGACAAGGTGTTTCTAGATGGAAAATGAACCCAGCTCTCTCTTTTTTTTTTAATTTATTTTTTTATTAGGTATTTTCCTCGTTTACATTTTCAATGCTATCCCAAAAGCCCCCTATATCCTCGCCCCGCCCTGCTCCCCTACCCACCCACTCCCACCTCTTGGCCCTGGCGTTCCCCTGTACTGGGGCATATAAAGTTTGCAAGTCCAATGGGCCTCTCTTTCCAGTGATGGCTGACTAGGCCATCTTTTGATACATATGCAGCTAGAGACAAGAACTCCGGTGTACTGGTTAGTTCATATTGTTGTTCCACCTATAGGGTTGCAGTTCCCTTTAGCTCCTTGGGTAATTTCTCTAGCTCCTCCATTGGGGGCCGTGTGATCCATCCAATAGCTGACTGTGATCATCCACTTCTGTGTTTGCTAGGCCCCGGCATAGTCTCACAAGAGACAGCTAAATCCTTTCAGCAAAATCTTGCTAGTGTATGCAATGGTGTCAGCGTTTGGAAGCTGATTATGGGATGGATCCCTGCACATGGCAATCACTAGATGATCCATCCTTTAGTCACAGCTCCAAATTTTGTCTCTGTAACTCCTTCCATGGGTGTTTTGTTCCCATTTCTAAGAAGGGGCAAAGTGTCCACACTTTGGCCTTCATTCTTCTTGAATTTCATGTGTTTAGCAAATTGTATCTTATATCTTGGGTATCCTAAGTTTCTGGGCTAATATCCACTTATCAGTGAGTACATATTGTGCAAGTTCCTTTGTGATTGGGTTACCTCACTCAGGATGATGCCCTCCAGGTCCATCCATTTGCCTAGGAATTTCATAAATTCATTTTTTTAATAGCTGAGTAGTATTCCATTGTGTAAATGTACCACATTTTCTTTATCCATTCCTCTGTTGAGGGGCATCGAACCCAGCTCTCTTGATGGGTCTATGGAACTACTGTCACAAAGAGCTAGAAGATTAGTGCACAGAGAATATGGAGACCAGCCTCTCTGGAAATGTTGTGAATCCCAATTCCATCAACCCACGTTCACATCTCATCTATTTCTCAGGAGTGTGTTGCTATGTGGAATGCTCCCTCATGACTGAAGCAGGTAAAGATATGGTGCACATAGATTTTCCCTTTAGCCATTCTTCCCAGGAATCACACTTAATTCTCTTCCAACTGAGAGCTGACCTACAGTTCTTCTCACATGTGGTCTCAGATGTATCAAGACTTTGATGTTTATAGTCCAATTAAGTTATGCAAAAGGTAGCATGGCACATATGAGAGAGTCCTTCTCTGAGATGCGCTAAGCCATGGGTCCTTGTATGTAACAGAGTCATCTAATGACCTTTCAGAAAGAAAATGAACTTTTAGTAAAAGCCACATGAGTCATAGAATTCCAGACAATGAACAGAGCATTAAATGCAGAAGCTCTGACTAGAGAATCCACCGAAGGAACAGTATCTTCAACGACCTCAGACATCTCAAGACTGTGGCAGAAGGAGTACCTGCTTCTCATGTGTGATAAAATGACAAACACACTTGAGCTTTGATGAAAATTTATCTTACCACTAATGGGAAGTATTGACAGATATCATCACATGTGAGACTCATGGACAACGCTTGCATTTGGCTTGTATTGTTCCTTTTTCCTGTTGCATAAAGAAAAACAATACAAGACACATGCTAAGGCTATGGATGTAGATCAGGTGGTAGAGGGCTTGCTGTGTACTCACATTTGATCTCTGAAACTACATATTACCAGGCATGGAGGCACATGCGTGTACCTAGGAGAATGGAAGAAGCAGGAAGACCTGAGATTCAAGGTCATCTCCAACTATGTAGCAAGTTTGGGGCCAGCCCAGGGAGATATCAAATACTGTCTCAAAGGGAGAAAAAAAAATATATGTGGAAAAGATTTGTTTAATTTTGTTTAAGATTTGGTTAATTTGCAGAATTGTTTAAGTTCCCCTAAATCCTTGTCTGAAGAAATAAATGTACATTTGAATATCTCATATGGCCATTGTAATAGGAAACCATTTGAAAGTTGATGAACATACATCTGATTGGTTCCAAAAATATTGTTATTGGGAGAGTCAAGAGAATATCTTAGGGTATCAGCTGTCTGAGAATCTGGGTCTTGAGCACAAAACATTATCTTCTATAAATACCATTGTTTTTATTACCTTCAAAATCAATTTAATGTTGCAATTTGTCCCTAAGAAGAATAACATCTATAAAGTTTCTCAGCATCCCTTTTGGGTGACCTGTCCCTTCTCATCTTTTTGATGGCATTTAGTGTTTTCTTGGATTCAACCAACATCTGATGAAAATCTTAGAAAGCCTTGAGAATACTTTTCACCAGAAGTCATCCTTCTGGTAGGTCAGTGTGACTCTTGGGGCAATTATGAAAACAAACTACTGAAAATGTAGAAGGGAACAATGAGAGAATAGGAAAGGACCCCTGATGTCACAAAGCTAGTGACCATGAGAAAAGGATGAGAATCCAGGTTTCCAGCAGGGAGCTAGTAGGGGAACTTTAAATATTCGTTTAAGACACAACACCTACTCTGAAGATGCCAGTGTGCTTGGTTTAGGACATTAGCAAAGTTCCAAAGGAAAATAATTGCTCATTCTGATAGATCTAAGGAGGCTTAGTACACAAACTTGGTTGCCCATATCTATGAAAGGCTTTAAAAAGATTCAATGAATAAACAGTCAAGAGTGAAGCAAAAGAGGAGGAGAGAAAGAAAAGGAGGAGGTTGAGGGAAAAGGAGAGGAAGAGGAGGAAGGAAGAGGGAAGAGGAGGAGGAGGAGAGGCAGAAGGCAGAAGGGAGGTGACAAAAAGGAAAAAAGATGAAGAAAAGGTTTAAAAACAAAACAATGAAAATATTATAAAAAGGATAGCAAGCACCACTTATCAGTGAAACTTTCTCAAAGCTTCAGTTGGAGACCAGTTGTCAGGGGTCAGAATGACTTCTAGCAGAGAGTTGGGAAACCCTACACACCACACTCCAGGCTTTGGACATCTCTAAATAACAGCACTTTTTAGGGCTTTTTTTTTCAATTAAGGAAAGTGGATTAATTTCCTTTTGGGTTTTTTTTTCAAAGTAGACAGATTTCAGAAGATACCAGAAGAGACAGAGGTTGGTTATCCATTATAGTTTACCCATCTTGGTTCTAACGGAAGAAATACTGGACAAATCCCAAAAGGCAGCAAAAGAATATAAACTGAGTGCAGAAGATAAAATGAGATGAGGTGGGAAAACCCAAATTTGAAGTCCACGACCCTGGGTTCGTGTGCTGCCTCCTCCATGCAGCGTGTGCACAACAGTCGCTGTCGCTTGTATGCAACAGGGGAATGACGGTTCATAGGTGCTTGATTCCCAGGATGCAGAGTAGAGAGGGTAAGATTATCAGCAAGACAGCAATGGTAAGATCCTCCAAACTTGGTAGAGTTAGGGACAAACTGATGAGGTGTGCAAGAACTCCAAGTTATAGAATCACCCACCACTGCAATCTTCCATTCTGTCTAGAAAGATGCCCTAACTCCTTCTGCCAAGCACTGTGTGAAGTTCAGATACTAACCTAACATGGCACCTACCCCAAAGGCACCAACATAGTAGCGGACAAAGACTTTATAATAGGTAGCCAAATAGAGACATGGAAAAGGGCAAGGGTACACAATGAAGAAATTAGCTCAGCTCTGTGATGAGGGCAGTCTCTCAGATGAGAGAAACGCCAAGTGACTCTTGAGGGAGTACAAATCATTGAAACTAGGAGATCAAAGGGGAAGAAAATACAGTTCAGCTGAAAATGAGCCCAAATTATGCTTATGCTAAGAAGACAGTCCTGTGTAGTACTGGCTCCTTAGTCCTAGCTAAAAAGTTTATCTCTCTTCCAATGATTCTGATGCAGGGACCCCAGGGCATGTGGTATTAACTTTTCTCGCTCCTATTAGAATTATAGAAATAAACACTCTTGTCATGGGTTCAAAAGAATCAAATATTGCAGGCATCTTGGTATGTTGAAACTATTCTGAGATTCTGTGTAAGTAATAATTGTGATATACCTGTGAGTGTGCTTCTGCATTTTTATGTGTTTGAATTTTTATGCTGGTGCAAAATTTAAAAATGGCACACACCAAAAAACAAACAAACAAAAAGCAATGTAGAAGCTGTGTGGTCATGCACTGGAAATATAGGCATCAAGTTCCTCATGTCCCAAGCATGAACTGTGTTTGCGATTCCAGGGATAAAGGGAAGGATGCTGGAAGCAGAGTCCATTATTCAGGAACAGGCACGGAATTTCCATGCTGCATTAGTGATGCTCTGGGAAGGCCTTTGTGCTCTCCTAGGACTGCTTCAAGTAATAAATATGCCTAAAGCCAAGCTGTGCTGAATCCTACCTCTGACTGCCCTTACAGTTTTCCTGTTTCAGTTTCCTCTTATCACAGAAAACCTCTGAACCATTCACAATGCACACCATTCTTATAACTGCAGCGACTCCTACCATTTTGGATCACCTTCATCTTCTAGTCCTCCATGTGACACCATTTTCCCAGCTAAGATCCAAACCCTGAAGTTCTCAAGACAAAGCCTCATTGCTCTTTGGCAGAGAAGGGTATGAGCGAGAGGGTATCACTATGTCATAGAGTCCTGAGACTTTAGGTCGTTTGCCCTAACATCCCACATACTAGGATGGCAGGCATGCATCAACCCCACTCAGTGTGCCCATTCCATCTTGTGGTGCAGATTGGCATTCTATGGGATGAACATGTTGCTTTTTTCCCCCCTTGAGCACAGTTGTCCTGAAAGGTTCAGTGGGGCATCTTCCTGACTCCAATCTGCTATGGCCTCCACATGAGCAATTCTCCAAACCATTCCTGTGTTAAATATTAAAGGTGTAGTCTCCACTGTGGTGCTATTGGGAAATTGAAGGAAATTTTTAGATCATGGGACCCAGCCTCTTCATGTCTCCCTTTGCTTTCTGGCTCATCAGACAAGCCATTTGCTCTGTAAAAGTGCCACCATTACACAGCGTCATCGGTGGGGTCACAAACCAAGGACTCACTCAGTCTGAGCTGAAAACTACAGAACCCTGAGCCAGGAAAAAAAACTTTTCTTAGTGGCCTTGGGTGTTTCACTACAGCAATGGGATGCTGACAGTGACCTCTGGGCCTCCTAGCCTTCTTGGACTACCTTTCAACTGTAGTCAGTCTCTCTTCTACACAGCTGGCACACTGATCTTCCTCAAGCACAAACATCTAAATAACTCAAAGGGTCCAAGTTTTACACAGAGTGGATTATAAATCTTGCTGGTAAACATAAAAGTTCTTCTGCAACCTTGGAAATATTTCCAATTCCACCCCAGCACGTGGGCTGTTTCAGAGAGATCTGTCACCTTCATCTCCCTCACCCATGTGGCTTGCTAGCTATGGACTGTGGTGATTCCATATGCTCTCTGTTTATCATTAGATAGATCACAGTCCATCCTCCAAGGCTCTTGGACCCTTAAAACGTTGTCCTAAATCATGGTGAACTTCCCCAGGGCATAAATTGCTACTGGTTTTCCAAGTGACTGGAATTATTTATTTTTAGAGGTTTTTTTTTCCCCCTGAGTTTATATGTCAACTTCTTAGCTGGATAATAAATTTCTCTAGGATGGGGATAATAAATTACAGGTGTGGTCCACTAGGCCTGACACATAGAAGATATTTAGTAAGGGCTTTGAACCAAGGACTTATTTTGGGACAATAGTCAGAAACAGATGTGTGTGTGTGTGTGTGTGTGTGTGTGTGTGTGTGTAGAGTGTATATATACATGCTCATGCATACATGTATGGAGAGTTTTTAGATGACCATTAAATTCCTCCTCTATAATATAAAATCCTAAGATGCTTGGGGACTTTCATATCATGTTGGTCCCAAAGCCTCAGAAGTGAATAGTGTGTGTGTGTGTGTGTGTGTGTGTGTGTGTGTGTGTGTTTGTGTATGTGTGTGTGTGCATATGTATGGGGTGTGTTTTTATTTGGCTTCCTATGTTTGCTACATGAATATGGAATGTTCCACTGCAAAGAAAGACAACAAAGTTCACAAAGGCCCAGTGGATTTATGCTGAAAAGACTTTTACTTGTTTCTTATTTTTAAAAAAGGTTTCCCTTACCCACAGAATGACACACATGTGACACCCTAAATCAGTGGTTTTCAGTCTTCTAATGCTACCACAACACTCTAATACAGACCCTCATCTTGTTGTGACCCTCAACCATAAAATTATTTCTGTTGCTACTTCATAACTGTAATTTTGCTACTTTTATGAATCATAGTGTAAATATGTGTATTTTCAGATAGTCTTAGACAACCCCTGTGAAAGGATCATTTGACACCCCGCCCCCGCCCCAAAGCAGTAGTCATTCACATGTTGAGAACTGCTACCTTAGATTATGTGTAGAAGCCAAAGCAAAGTTTAAAAAGACAAATTATGCAGCATCCTGGCTATTAAAGATTCACTGGATTCCTGGCATCCTTCTGGCTCACTCTGATAGGTTCTCAGAAGCTTGGTAGGACAGTTGCCGTATAGGCCAATGATGTTCTACCCTGCATCTCTACACATCTCCATCTGAGAACCTTCTTTCCACCTAGGGGAGTTCTGGGTGTATTAGGAACAGATCAAATATGGCAGGACATGAAGCCTTTACCAATGAAGAGCAAGCATGTGTGGGTAAAGGCTTCAGACCTTGCCTCTCAGTGGAAGATTCATGATCCTAATGCTCAACCATGGGGAAATGTTTTGCCAAAAGTCCAAACTGAAACAACCTTATAAGCAAACGTACTTCAGAGCTTAAATTCTGCCTCATGGAGAGAGAAAATCAATAAAATATTTTAAGCAAGGAAGTGAGATATATATTTAGTTCTGCACACCATAGCAATCTTTTGGTGGGCTATATGTATGATAGTTCTTTAACAAGGTTCTGATTATAGAGTGTGGATACAGGTGCCTCCAGCTTTGTCACTCGGATGAATGACCAGACTCAAGAAATCCAACCCCCTTCTAGCATGAGAGTATACAAGACAACATAATATGAATAGGGAAGTGTCTAGATAAGGACCCTCAATACATACTTGTGAGCAAGACTTGCAATGGCCATTCACACATCATGTATATCTTTGTGTGGTAACAGCTCCATTGAGTTCTTACTTAGCACTGACCACATTTAAAACATTTTTATGCCTAGCACCATATGAACTGTTTGAGGGGCACACCAGGTAGGTAAGGCAAGTGCTGTCATGATACCCAATTATACAAATGACCTAGAGCTGTAGCAGCTATTTTAATATATAAATATACTCTATGATATTCTCACAAGGACAAAAATCACCTGAAAACACATTTCCCAGAATGTCTCCCTGCCATGCAGCAAAGCATAGCTGTACATATGTGCACACCTACTCACATACATATTTTTAAATAAATGTCTCTGATGTAGTTTAAAGAAGGAAGAAGCTAAAGAGATGGAATAGCAGTTCAGAGCTCTTATTTATCTTCTAGTAATAATATTTTACTTTGCAAAATTATAATATGATGACATTGCTTTCCCGTTTCCTTTCTTCCCTCCTCCCCTTTTATGCAAATTTGTGACTTCTTTTTCTTTAACTGTTGAACATACATTATGTAAATATCTATACACAAATATATATATACATATATATACATATATATATACATATATATATACATATATATATATATACATATATATTACAACATGATCTGTCTGTATAATGTCACCTGTATGTATATGATGTCAGAACTAAACACTTGTCATTGGTTAACAAATTCGGACGCTCTACCTACTCTAAGAAAGACTTCTTCTCTGGTTACCCATAATTCTTGGTCTAGGGCTGAGGCCCACAAGCTCTCCTTCATCCATGTCATCATGTCCATTGCTGTCATCATTATTCAGGTCTTGTTTATGCAGCCATGTTGACGAGAATTGAAGTATGTAACCTCTCTGACATTTCTAGTAGACACAATCATACAACAAACATTCTATTCTTTTGGCCCTTACAATTTCTCTGCCCTACTTCCACACTTATCCCTAAGCCACAGGTGCAGGAAATGTGTTATAAGTGTATCCTTTGGGACTCTTTCTCTCTGCATTTTGATCAGCTGTGTGTTTTTGTAAATGCTCTCCATCTGTTGCAAAAAGAAGTTTCTTCAATGAAGGGTGAGAACTACACGTACCTGTTGATGTAAGGATAAATGTTAAGAATGTGGTTAGAATTATGTTGCTTTAGTAAAGGGGTTGTTGTAAGTTCACCACTAAAGGCTATAATGTCACTAAAGGCTATAATGTCACTAAAGGCTATAATGTCACTGGCCCTGGGTAGTTGGCTAGGTCTTCATTACCAGATATGGATTTCCTCTAGTTGAGCAGGCCTTAGGTTCAATTAGTGAGCATTTGGCCATCACCAAGGTGTGCATGCCACTCTGGCACCCTTAGAGATATTGTGCCATTTGGGGCATGCTTGCAGTTTGTAGGCATCATAGCTGGGTAGGGCTATTATTGCTTCCCTCTGTCTGAAGCTTGCATGTTGCTGTCTGGTACCATGAAAGATAGTCCTCATGGAGGAATATTTCAAGTCCATCTAGCTCAGGTTCTCTCGGCCCTGTGGCTGAAATGCATGGTGTCCTCAGCAATAGGGATTTAACTTCTTCCTCTTAGAGGTGACCAAGGAGAATAGCAAAAACTTGTTATGTTTTGGGAGTCTCTTGGAAAGCCCTGACCAGCAACTCAAAGGAGGGGCTTCTTGTGCCTGCTGTTGGAGTTTTGTTAGAAAGTCACTGAGACTATCTGTTGAGTGGAGCAAAGTCAGACCAGATGGGATATTTTTCCTTAAATGTTCTGTGTATATTTATGCACAGCCCAGTGTGTATTGTACAAAATCTTAGGTAGCTAGATAATAGTGTGATGAATTATAACCTTTAAAATATCCATACTATTACTGTACCTGTCCTCCTCTTCTCTCTGCATTTTTCTTTCTAGCCTTCCTAATTAAAACCTCTCCTCCTCCCCTCTGCCCTGTGAGTTCACTGCATCCCTCTAGTCCCCTTTCTTTAGTTCCTCCCCCAACATGATCCCTTTTTTACCTTCCCAGTTTCTGAAGTTACTCCAGTTTGTGCACTCACATCTAAAGACTTGAAGCTAGGAAATACAGATAGGAAAGAATACGCCATATGTGTCTTTCTGGACCTGGGTTAGTTCACTTAACATGATCTTTTCTAGCTCCATCCATTTACCTGCAAATTTTATGAGTTCATTTTTCTTTACTGAGGAATAATATTTCATAATGTGTGTTTGTGTATTTGTGTATGGGGGTGTGTGTTTGTGTGTGTGTTACAATTTCATTATCCATTCATCAGCTAAAGAACATTTAGGTTATTTTCACTTTCCAGCCATTGTGAATAGAGCATCAACGATGTGGGCTGAGCAAGTATCTGTGGAGTACGATTGTCATGGCCTATGGACATATTCTGAGGAATGGTGTGGCTGGGTCAAATGGTGCATTTACTTTTAGCTTTGTGAGAGCTGTTGTCCACAGTGATTTCCAGAGGGGCTGTACAAGTTTGCAGTTGCACCAACACTGAATGAGGGTTCCCTTCCCCCACATCCTCTCCAGCATTTGCTGTTAGTTGCTTTGTTCTTCTTTGCCATTCTGACTGGAGTAAGATAAAACACCAAACTTGTTTTGGTTTACATTTTCCTACGTGCTAGGGATGGAATACAGCTTTTGTGACATTTCTTAGCCATTTTTATTTCTTCCTTTGAGAAGTCGCTGCTCAAGTCCCAAACGCATTTCTTGAATGAGTCCTTTTTCCCCTTTGTTTTTTGAATTATTTAAATATTCTTGATCTTAATCTGTAAATTATTCTTTCTCATCTTTGGGACTCCACTTTATTAGATTAACTGTTTCCTTAAGAATCACCTACTACTCTTGCAGAGGACCCAGGATCAGTTCCCAGCGTCCACATGGTAGCTCACAAACGTCTGTAACTCTAGTCCTGGGGATTAAACTTCTGCAGGTGAGCTTGCATAAGGTCCATATAAACTTGTCCAGGCACACATATATTCATAAATAAAAATAAATAAATATTAATCAGAGAGAAGGGGAGGGAGAGAGAGAAGGAATCCCAGCTAGGAGTTTTGGAACAAAATCGGGGTCCGATTCTAAGTCCATTGTACAGGAGGCAGGAGACACCTGTAACACACTGAACTCTGCCCCCTGGCTTGTGGGGCTACAGCTGCTGCTTTTCCTCTTGGTAGTGATTTATATTTCCAAGTGGTGGCCCACCCACTTCTACTGGAGCCTCTAATTGCAGAATTACACCCTTTTCCCCCCCGGGAGAAAATGCTGCCTCCCTGCTGACTCATGGTCAGTTACTGAATAACATCCTACCCCACTCAGAACAAGAACTTTTTTTTTTTTTAGCTCTTTTGCTATGTCTCCCATGGAGTGTTTCTCTTGACCCTCTCACAAAGCCCACACATCCTAGTTTGGGTCTAAAAGACTTGTTTCTGATCCCAATTCTGCCTGTTACTTGTCTTCTCTGGACTTCTGTTTTTTCATGAGGAAAGGAAAAGCCTTTGAAGAGGTGTGTGTATGTGTGTGTATGTGTGTGTGTTAATTGTTCTGGATGCTTGTTGCTGGCACAGACTGTATAAAATTGTACCCTTCCTTCCCTTCCTAGCCTCAGCAAGTAGCTAGTCCAGACGGTTAAGCCTGGAAGGGGGCTGTTGAGAAATGCTATTCTCTGGGCATGACATAACAGGCGTTCGCCCTCTTAAACTCTCAGCAGCTGTAATTACCTTCGAGAGAACTGTACAAGATTGAATACACAAACATTCGCCTAAGGGAGGGGGCACGCATTCGGTCTTTCCATCTCCTCCCAGGGTGTACAGACAGCTAAACTTGTGGGAGGATAGAGCAATTTTCTTCAGGGTTGGAGTCATTCATGAGTTGCCCAGTCATCTGTGAGTAACTTGAATCAAACTATACTTGGGTGGAACTACTTCTTTGGTGTGTTATTAATCTTGTGTGGAGTGAATAGATGCAAATTTATCTCCCCGGGAAAAGTTTACGTAACATGGACTGACTTACTGATTAAGGAGGCTTCTAAGATAGATAAACACAAGACAGTGCCGCACTAGCCAGTGTCTGACCCCTTAGTGCCTGCTGTGCTTCTGAAGTGCTGTACCATATCTTTTCAGTTATGGGCAGGAGGCTTGGGTGAACAAATGAAAGATGCTAACTGTGAGCTGCAACTCTAACTTGCTTGATAACCAAGGAAGAAGAGGATGAAGGAAAGTGTACGTGTTAGAGTTAGTGTCTGTCATACATCCCAGAACTCCCAGTCATGTGAGAGGAATCCAAGACCCAACCATGGTTCTGTGGAAACTGAAAGTTTTGAGTGGAGAGAGTACAGGCTTCTCTAGTCTTCCATCTGGGACCTGTCACTGGGTGGCATAACAGGATTAAAGGAAATTAAGGCTCCTTTAGTATGAAAGCCACCCAGAGAACAAACTACAGACAGGAGAACACAGATCAAGATCTTTGTTGAGGAACACTCTCGAATACCTCTGAATTTTCTGAACTTCCATCTTCTCAATTTCCCACATCCCATATTCTAGACTTCTGTCTAGCAATTGTCATTTGGACACAATTCCTATTACTCAACTGTAGTGGTGGAACACCAATAGGCCCTGATCACAGACCATTGTTAAGATAATTTAATGCCTGGTGTCATTTGAGATGCTAAGAGAATCCACTAGACTCATAATAAAAATGCTTTCATGGTCCCCAGTTACAGATGATACACGTGGGTACCCAAGATCACATGTTATTTGAGAGAGATGATGGAATGAACTCAGTTCCTCCCTGAATCTCCTTGCAACAAGAGTCTGAAGTTGTTCAGAGCTCTAGTAGGAGCAGCAGACTGCAACAGCAGGTGACACACTGAGAAGATGCCACCATTCAGGGTCTCTGAGTAGACCATCACTCAATCAAGTGAACTGCACAAAGTGTGATCTCAGAATAAGTAGCAACACAGCTAAGGACAGCTGAGGTCAGAACCTCTGCTTCAGTGCAGCTCCTGGGACCCCGAACCTGAGATTCGAATAAGCTGCCTAACATACTCTAGGGCTTAGCAATGTCTCTCTTTGTGTTAGAGTTCTATACCCGCACCCATTACAACATACGGTAGACTATATGCCCAATATGCTGGGTGCTGCCTCTAGCTGAGGACACAGAGATGGAGTGACAAATGTCCAGGTGACCTAAGCAGGTCCTGACAAATTTTCAGGGCCCTTATACATTGCTTAACAAACTGCCATCTTTGACAGAAAGCTATCTAGAAAAAATACATACACATATGCATGTATAAGCATGCACTCACACATGCATGCATGTATGTGTATATGCATCCATGCACACACACACACTCCTCCCTCCCGGGCGTGTGCTTGTCTTGTGACAGACGAAATCTATTTCTGCTCCTAAGAACACGAGACACAGTCAGCAAGAAGGCAGAGAGCAGCAGAGCCGGCTCAGCCCAGCCTGGCCCCACATCACTGAGCAGGTTTTGGGGATGGGCTTGGAAGCTTCTACTTGCCAGTCATTTGTGATGAGCTGACACTTCACAAATGCTATTTCTCTCTGATTCTGGGAAGTCTGCATCGCTACACATGTCGTTATGGCAAGATGACAGTGTGGGAGTGTGTGGGTTTATTTTTTGTTGTTGTTAAAAATAGATCCATAGAGGGTCATAATTTAAAGATACTTTTCAGTTTCTGGTTGTACAATGGGAGACCCAGAGAAGGCGAGCAGCTTGCCCAAGGACACATAGTTGAGTTCTCAGAGCACCTAGAAAACAAACAATCCAACGGTCCCAGCCCAGCACTTCTCTCTACCCTGCAGTTTTCTTTGTGAAAGACAAGTATAAAATTCTGTCGAGGAATCAAGTGTTCTGACTCCCCTCTCCCTCCATGCTGACTCCCTCCTCCCTCCATGCTGACTCCTCCCTCCCTCCATCCTGACTCCCTCCTCCCTCCATTATGACTCCCTCCTCCCTCCATGCTGCCCCCATGAGGTTCTGATTCTGGAAAAGAAAAAATAATGAGTCCAATGAAGCAAAATAATATTTTCTTATCATCTTGGAGTTGTTCTTTATGTAAATTCTTCATCTTGTTCCTCCTCTTCTTCGAATCTTTTCTCTGCTCATGTTTTTGAACTATCCTAGGTAAGACTGATCTGCTCAGTGCCAAGGACTACAGAGTACAAAGGAATCCTCAGGAGACCAGAGCATTAGTGAGATCTGCACTCTGGGGAGAAGTCCCAGGCAATCCTGGACTAAAGACTCATTTGTAAAACTCCTATCACACATCGGGCACTCCTTCTCAGGTACGACCTGCTCTGGAAAGATTTCTTTCTTTTAAAAGGGGCATCCAAGCTGTATCTCTGAGCCACCTTCCTCTTACAGAGCCCTGGGCTGTGCCCAACTTCAAAGCATCACTGCAAGTCCAGAAGAATGTCAGGTCCACAGTGAGCCATCTAAAACATATGTCACTGTCTCCTCCATTTGTCCCCTTCTCAAGGTCCCATGCCAGCCAGACTGAGATGGAGGTGATGAACTAACCAACTCCAGGGTGCTCTCCCAGGCCTGCCTGCAGCCTCCAGTTTTGACTCACTCACTCCACAGTGTTTTCCATCTTAATTTCTTAAACCTCATTCCTCTTCAGCTCGCAAGAAGGAAGACCTCTCCAGGGTGGCAGCCCTATATACTTCAAGCACTATTCTCTGTCTGAGCCAACTGCCGTTTGATAAGATGGACTCTGATATCAACGATCAGAAGTCTCATAGCAAAAGCATGGAGTAGACCTGGAGAGATGGTTCTCTTATTGAGAGTACTAATACTCCAACAGAAGATCAGACAGGGTTCAGTTCTCAGAACCTACATGGTGGCCCACAATCACCTACAACTCCAGTGTTAAGAGTTTTAATGATTTCTTCTGAACTCACACACACACACACACACACACACACACTCCAAATATTTTTAACCTAGGAAGCAAGAATTGGTGGGAAGATAGGGAACTAGGAGCCAAACCATTTTTCTGGACACCCTGATGTTGCACAATTTATGGTCCCCTGTTTCCAGCAGAGCAGTGCAACCTTCTCCATCTTGTGGCCCATCATTATGCCTGAAAGCACGCTATGCAGGCAAGATAAACTCTTTGGGGGGAAGATCTTTCACAACAGGCCCACTGTGTGACCTCTGCAGTGTGAGAGAAGTCTGTCCAACAGAACTTCGTAGGGAGGGGTGTTGTACTCCGTAGTCTAGTTCAACAATGCCCACAGATTCTGAATACAGGGACTCGGAAGAATACTCCCAACCTTACCACAGCTTGACCCTTTGACCTTTGACCCCTCGGCAGAGAATGGTACCAGTGTTTCAGAACAGACTTTGGCTTCAGCTTCTGCCCCCGGAGCCCTGCATGTTAGACCAAACTCCCTCTGTGGGGCCATTCCTCGGCTCTTGACCCTGCTAAGGCTGGAGTCATGCTCCCAATGGGTGGGGCTGTACTTCTTCTGAGAGCTGGGCAGTCTCCCAAGGTCAAGTTTGGAGCCCATACATGCTCCGGAACATAGAAACAAAGCAGAGTTGAGACTCAGATGTTCTCAGCATCACAGCTGTGCTCAAAGGAAGCAGGGTAGCTAGGACAAATGATCTCTATGCCTGAGACATGAACATAGCACAAATCCTTGAGAGGAGTGGGACTTACACATAGACAGCAGGTCTGTGCCCCTATATGCACAAACACATGCCTATGTATGTGTAACCACATCCACACAAAGATCCTATGTTGGTATGAAGAACACAGCCACAGAATGAAGCCAGGTGTAGAGGGCAGCAGTGTCCAAAACTCTATGGCTGCTGGATCATGAGAACCAAAGGTGACAGTTGATTGTGAAAACAGGGAAGCCTGCTAGAGAGGAAAGTCAATTTCACAACCGTATCATGTAGTTCTGTTGTGTGTCACCCAGATTTCCCATGCAGAGATGAGTCACTCATAACTAAGCTGCCAAAAGAACTTGGCAGTGAAGGACTCCAAGTTCCTCTAAACCCAAATCAGGTCCTTTGACTGGGTTCTTGCTTTGTACATTCTTAAAGATAGACAATTTTAAACACAAGCCTATAAACCCAGCACTTGGGAGGATCAGGAGTTCAAGGTCAGCCAGAACATCATAAAATCCTGTTACAAAAAGAAGAGAAACTGCTTTCTCTGAGGTCACATCCTTAAAGAAGGCTCCCATCCAAAGGTTACTCGGCAACAATTGGTAAAAGTTTATGAACCTTGGTGTTAGCCAACTTCTCGAGATAATGAGATGCCTGAGACAGTAATGTACAAAACGTAAAGATTCGCTTTTGCTCACAGTTTGGGAGTCCCCAGTCCAAGACACCGTAACTCGTTGCCTTCGGCTTCTGCTGATTTGTGCTGGAGACCAACGGTGGTGAACAAGCAAGCAAGAAGAGCAAACTGCTGAACTCATGAGGGAAGACACAAAAACAGAGGACAAAGTCCCACAACCCCATCCAGTTCAGGTCCTCACAGACCTACAAAATGTCTGCTAGGCCCTGACTTCTAAATGTTCCAGTACTTCCTAAAAATTAACACTAGCCTAGGGATCAATCCTTTAGCACATGGAGTCGAGTAAGAAACTCATCCAAATCATAGAATCCTCCTTCTTCTATTTCAAAAAAATTCTGAAGCCCACAGCCCATCTTCAGAACTGCTTATACTTGCTGTGAAGGCAGGAAGATCTGAGCTTGGGACCCCCAGCACCTATATAAAGCAGATGTAGCAGTTTTGTCTTGTCACCCTGGCCCTTGAAGGAGGCGATGTTGGGTAGAACCCAGAGGATCTTGCTAGCCAGCCAGTGTAGCCAAACCAATGAGCTCTGGGTGCAGCAAGACTCTGTCACAAGACAATGAAGTTAAAAGTGCTTTAAAAAAATACCAGCAGTCTCAACAAACCTGAACCCAGGAGGTCTCTCAGACACTGAGCCACCAAACAGGCAGCATACATAGACTAACTGGTCCAAGTCCCCTCAACACATATATAGCAGAGGACTGCCTGGCCTAGCCTCAGTGAGAGGAGATGCACCTAACTAACCCTTGAGAGACTTGAGACCCCAGGGAATGAGGAAGCCTGAGGAGGTGGCTATGTCAGGGGAGGGACATCCTCTTGGAGACAGGGGAGGAGGAATGGGATGAGGAGGATAACGACTGTCAAAGGGCAGAATGAGAGGAGGATAACGACTGGACTGTAAAAAAAAGATTAAAGATAAAAAGAAGACTTCAAATGTTGACTTCTGACCTACACACACACACACACACACACACACACACTCACACACCAATGTTATATATGTAGTCGAGGTGGCAGACACAAAGGAGGGGAACAAATTGTAAGAGCATGTCCTCAAACAGATGCCCTTCTCAACTCTCTAAAAATACTAGCAGTTCATTTGCAATTTCTTTGTGACAAAAGACATATCCAAAGAGATCTCTTATTAGCTAGCTTATTTTACTCCCTCCTACCCCAGTAAATACATATCAAGACATCGTATTATAACCAATAGATATGGAACACATACAGAATTCTGACCTAAAGCCATAAAGCACTTTAAAAAGTTTTACTTAAAACAACTTCACAACAACAATATGAACTAACCAGTACCCCAGGAGCTCATGTCCCTAGCTGCATATGTAGCAGAAGATGGCCTAGTCGGCCATCATTCGGAAGAGAAGTCCCTTGGTCTTGCAAACTTTATATGCCCCAGTCAGGGGAACGCCAGGGCCAAGAAGTGAGAGTGGGTGGGTAGGGGAGTGGGGGGGGGTAATGGGGGACTTTTGGGATAGCATTGGAAATGTAAATGAAGAAAATACCTAATTAAAAAAATAAATTAAAAAAAAAACTTCCCAATCAAGAAGATGTAATGAACTTAATGTGTGCCCTGAGTTTCTAGCACACACTGGCTCAGAGACTGTAGGGAACCGCCCTTGAGTCACAGTGTAGAAGCTACATAGCCACTTTCAATTCTCTTTCACACTGTTAAAGTGTAATTCTTTACACAAGCCGTATCCAGATTTTCCCACACCCCAGGCCACTTAGAACAGAAACGATAGTCAAATGTGACTGGAAAGTAAACAGGAACAACTGATGTTTTAAAATTATTCCATTTGGGGCCATGCTGATCTGTACTAGTGACAGGAAATTGGGCTACCAGGGCTGTCTGCTGACACGTGCATTGGTCACGTTGAATTCTGTCACCAGATTCCGGGTGCATCCATGGGCTTCATTTGCATTAAATGAAAGGGTGTCCAAAAATACACGCTGTTGCTAAGGTTACATCTTGCTGTATGCAAATGAAGATGTGTTTGTTCAGACCAGTTAAAAATATCTTGGCACTAGCTAATTTCCCCATTGGCGTTACAGGAGTGTTCAGAGGCCTGTTGAACAGAGGGCTCAGGGTTACCTGACTCAGCACAAGGGGTCTGGAAACAGCATTATTTATGAGTAATATTTTTAGAACTTGTAGCAACTACTTTTCATGAATTCAAATGATGTCTGGCTTCCACAAGGTTATAAATATTTTCTAATACCAACACACACTATCACCAATACAGAGACATCTTTTTTCTATCTATTTGCAAAGAAATCATTCTAATGGATAATTCTAGAATATAGTAGAAATTGGGATTGAGCTGGATAGTGGTGGTGCACACCTTTAATCCCAGCACTTGGGAGGTAGAGGCAGACAGATTTCTGAGTTCGAGGCCAGCCTGGTCTACAGAGTGAGTTCCAGGACAGCCAGGGCTACACAGAGAAACCCTGTCTCAAAAATTCAAAAAAAAAATTGAAATTGGGATTGAGCAGAGTCAGCAGTCCAGCAGGGCAAGTCAGCAAAGCTATCATTTTTACCTTGCAGAGTCCTGAATATTGTTTAAAGTTATTCTCATATTGTCGACACAAGGCAGTTATTTTGATTTCTATATAAAATTGGGAAACTGAATGTAAGAGGTGTTCTGCCACTCTGTATAAGGACAGAACATTGTACTTAGAAACACTCGAACTCTGATCTTTTCTCTGTATCAGACTGTTTCTATAACCACAGATGAATTATTGAAGAAAAAAAATTAAATCTAAGAAGGAAAGGCAAGCCAGAAAAGCAGCTGGAGTCTTGACATTAAAGCTTTTCGCAGATAGTATTTAAGATGGAAATCACTCTGGCTTTTTAACCTCATTGTATGACTCTTCCAGAGCTTAGCTCACCATCCCAAAGCCGGGCTGGATGATCATGCTCTCCCTCCATTCTGGAAGATGCCCACTGTTAAAATGAGTGGGTCTCATTACTTTTCAAATACCAAAATGTCAGAAACAGATGGGACCCCCAAAGTCACCACCATTTTGAGACAGAAGTCCCTGGCACCACATTCCAGAAGAGAGGCCACCCAGCCATCTGCTTAGACTCCTGCATGAGACAGCAGCTCAGTTCCTGGGTGCTCGCTTACCCAGTGATGAACACATGGCCCTCTTCTCCGGGCTTCAGCCATTTTAATTTTTAATTTATGTAATCCCAAGACCCACCCTATGAGGTGGGCACCATTACCTCACTGTACAAATGAAGACACTGACACAGAGAATTGAAGTAAATTGCTCAAGCCAATATAGTTTCTAAATTGTAGAAATGGAATTAAATTCCATATAATTTAATATTCTGAGCTCTGAGCCTCTATGTTTTATATTGTCAAGGAAGGCTCCTGCTACACAAAATAACCCATGAGGTTGTATTTAAAGAAAGACGTTGCCTATGCAGTACACTCTTTTACTTTAGAATTCTTTAGACTCTGGAAAACTGGCCAGATGTTAGAAGAATGGAAGGGGCGAGAAAAAGCAAAGGATGGAAGAAAAATTCTTGCTTAGAAACTAAGAATTCCTAGTGCAGGGCGGTAGTAACTGCCAACTCGTTCACAGGAAAGAAACTAAGCCTGGGAACAACAGCTCCAAGAGCATCACCCTCTAACTTTAGAGACAAAGGGAACGAAGGCCTTGGGCACCTACCCACTTCTCCGGTCACACAGACAGCTGGTAGCCAGGCATTCACACCAAAAGGACACATGTGTTCTCTTTCCACAGAAATCCTTTTGCTGATATGTGCACCCTTTGACCTTTTGTTTATGTTTTGCACAATTAAGAATTGAGACCAGGGGCTGGAGAAATGGCTCAGCAGTTAAAAGCACTGGATGTTCTTCCAGTGCTTCCAGGACTCAGACTCAATACTTAGCACTCACAAGGCAGCTCACAACTGTCTGTAGCTCTAGTTCCAGATGATGTGACACTCAACACAAACATACAAGTGGGAAAAACACCAATGCACATAAAACAAAGGAGAGAGAGAGAGAGAGAGAGAGAGAGAGAGAGAGAGAGAGAGAGAGAACTGAAACCAAGAGGGAACTGAGACCTGTATATAGAATAATATGAAATCAAATTTGATTTTAGTTGTAAGAATTTCCAGGTACTGCAATTTACCTGAAACCAAAGGATCTCATGCTATGGCAGGACTGTTCAGTCATCCTCAGCTTTCCCGTCCCCTCTCCTCACTGTCCTTTCCTTGTTCTATGAGCATTCAGTGCACTTTTGTTCTCATGACCTATCTCTTCCCACCTCATGACTTGATGCATTTATTTTTATTTATTTTTAAAGTTTTGCTGTAGGGTATTTTTTTATGAGACTTTAGCAGATTTGCTGCATTTGAATGTTAGCTCGCATTTTTATATGAGTAGACCCCGTTAGTTCCCACTTGGCATCTTTATTTAAATTTCTAATAAACATTTAAAATACAACAACTGAGCAGACACTTTGATTCTTACCTCCTTCAAAATGCTCAGTCGTCTCACCTCAGAACTCCCCCAATGGATCTGAGCTACATTCAGCAGCAATGCTATTCCCCCAGCTAGCCAAAGCCAGAACCTACACTTGAAAGTTAGGTCCCACTTTTGTTCCAGTCTTTTCCTCCACCCACAAATCTTGCCTTTCAGTAAGCGCTGATGGCTCCATTTATGAAATTCTAGAACCTTCTATTTCTCAAATCGTGTCATATAATTAGCATGGCTAAGCCATGGCAACAAGTAGTACAGGACATGTACAGCCCATCCTTCTCTCTCTCTCTCTCTCTCTCTCTCTCTCTCTCTCTCTCTCTCTCTCTCTCTTGCTCTCCTCTTTCTCTGAAGACCAAGCAGAGTAATGTCTCTAAAACATACATGAAATGATATCAGTAATTTTTTCCAAAATCTCCAATAGCTTCCAAGTAAAATTAAAATAAAATATAATTTCTTACTCCATCTTTTGACTTTCCTCTGCCTTCTCCACATATCCTTATTTAAAGTACTTCTTGTGTCATTCACCAATATACAATATTACAGACTTTGGTTCCATCTTGTAGCACTGCAAGGTAATTTTAACATGCTATCTCTTCAGATTGAAAAAACATTCTCTCTTATTTCAATGTTGATGGCTATTTCTTATCTCTCAGGTCTCAAACTAAATGTCCTCTTTTATGATAAGCTTTTACATAGCTCTCAATCTAAAAGAATATTCCCTGTAACAGGGCAGAGGTAATGTCTTGTACTCAAGAGACAGAAGCAGGTGGATGTCTGTGAGTTCGAGGCCAGCCTGGTCTACAGATAGAGGTCTAGAACAGCGAGGACAGCCATGGCTACACACGGAGAGACCATGTCTTGAAAAAGCAAATCATCACCACCATTATCTCTGCAAAAACTCTATCATATCTCCCTATTTTTCATAATATTTATCAATATCTATCTGATAGTCTATATTTTTGTTTATCGTATGTGATAGCTAGTGAATTTGGCTAATTAAAAACCTGACAGGATCTAGAATTACATGAGACATCAGGCTCTGGATATGTCTGTAGGAGATTATATTAATTAAGTTAATTGAGATAAGAAAAACACCCAGTGTTATTGGTGCCATTTGCTAGGCTGGGGTTTTGGAGTTTATAATGAGGAAATGAGCTGAGTTTATGAGCTCCCATATTTTTGACTGTGCATGTTATGTATCAAGCTCCCCCAAGAAACTGCCTGTGTGACTCTCTTCCCCTAATAGACTATAATCTGGAACCACGAGCCAAATAAATCATTTCTCCCCTAAGTTGAGTTTGTCATAGTATTTATCACAATGGCAACAAAGAACTAAGACATTCCCATTCCCATTCATCATCTACCCAGTACCACAGTATACACCAAGTGAAACAGTAGCTACCTGCAAGGCACATAGAATTTAACCCAAACTTCTCAAAGAATTATGGATGAACGAACGATGAGGTTGCCATCTCTTCAGTTTCTCAAGCAGGCATTAAATGAAGAATTGTATAAATACACGAGGGGGGCTCCTGGAGCCAATGAATTGAATTAGTCTGTTTATATGAATTCCAATTCATAATCTGTGGATGCCATAAGACATGATCAGAACAGAGGATGTAGGTCATGTGTTTTTAATATCTGCTCCAGAAAAGGTCAAAGAAAAGAATTAGGCTGGGGGCCAGAAGGCAGGGCCTTGAGCCTGGGGATTCTTTCCAGGCCTTGAGATCTAGTGGAATTTCCCCTTGTGGATACTTAATTATTTAGAGCCAGCAACTTGCTTTTACTTTCTAGTTCCTCTTGTTTGCAATATTGATCTCTATAACTGTTGGTCCACTCCTCTTGCACCACATATTATGTAGACCTCATAGCCCTACAGAAAGAAACTGATTTGGTCCCAGGCTGGATCACACTCAAGAGTCTTCCCTGGGTCTGATTTACATGATAGACATAGGCAGATCTGGATATTTTGAACTCACACTAAGTAGGACTCTTGGGCTTTAGGGCAATGCTGCATTTGGGTTGAGTCTTTTAGAGATGTTGGAGTGAGGTTTGACCATTTTGCCTGTGGGGTAGAAGTAACTCACTGGGCACCAGTGTCAAGTATAGTTGACTCAGTCATGACCAATTAAAACATAAACCTCTAACTCATAGAAGCTGCAAATGTTGACTTACATGGTAAAAACTTTGTAGGGGTAATTGAGAAACGGAGCTTGAAAAGAGTAGGCTATAGACAGACAGACAGACAGACAGACAGACAGACAGACGGATAGATGATAGAGAGATAGATAATAGATATAATGTCTGTATATTTATTATATGAAAATATTGTGTACTACATATACATTATGAATAATCATATACAGAGGAAAATTTAGCACAAACAGAAGTCAGAAAGAAACAGGTCTTAGAGAAAGGGATTTGATTGATATAGTGATCACTGAACAAGAGACATAAGGAAGTGAGGTATGGATTCCCCGCTGGACCCTCTGAGGGAGAAGGACCCTGCCAACATCTTGCTATTGATCCAGGCATACTGATTTTACATTTCTGAATCCCTGAGCTAGGTCAAAATGCTTTTGTGTCATTTAATGACCCCAAGTTTATAGTGATTTATCAAGAAGCCTGTGGGGAAAAAATAATACCCTATATGTTTGCTAAAACAGACCACTTGTTTTTCCATAGAGTTTTTGCGCTCTATTGCAAACAATCTTTCTTTGCCCGTACCCATTACCAAACAAACTATACCCAGTGCCAACTTAGCCTGTCAAATTCACTTAAATGTTGAAAGAATTTCCTCTTTCTACCTTAATGTTGAAAGCATATGGGAATATTTCCTGGAACACATTTGTAACTATTACACAAAGAAATTGTTCTGACTTCTAGTGCAAGGTAGAGGATGGATTGTGTTTCTTTAGCTCATCTCCCAAATCCTTACCAAAATAGAGAGCAAAAGGATGCTCTAAAAGTAACACGGGAGAAGCCAGGCAGTGGTGGCGCATGCCTTTAATCTCAGCACTTGGGAGGCAGAGGCAGGTGGATTTCTGAGTTTGAGGCCAGCCTGGTTTACAGAGTGAGTTTCAGGACAGCCAGGACTACACAGAGAAACCCTGTCTTGAAAAACAAACAAACAAAAAAAAACAACACAAAAAAAACCAAACAGAAAAGTAACACAGAAGAGATCTAAAAGACTGTCCATTCAGATTGAGAAATGACGCTGGCTCTTGATAGATGGCCTCTTCCTCTTCTTGATTTCTTTGTACACTAGCACGTGGTTTAGGTAGAGTTGTTCTTGAGGAAGAACAAGAAAGAGAAAGGTCTAAGTCATACTGCCTCTATCACTGTAGCAGACTGCATGACAGAAGCAACATAGAGGAGGAGATCTTTTCCTAGGGCTAAGGTTAGCGCGCATACAGTATGTCAAGGTCATGAAGATAGAGCATGTCTCCTCTTTGTTGGCAGGAGCTGTTTGCAGGAGCAATTACATTGTAACTGCCGATAAGAATCGGGGGGGGGGGAACTCTGGTGGGGAAGTAGAGAAGTACTTTATTATAATAATCTATGCCCAATGTCCAAAAGTTTCTACAATCTCTCAGAGTAGGGCTTCCAGCTGGGAAATCCAAGAGCTGAGACTGTGAAGGTCACTTCACATTTAAATCGTTGACTTTTTTGAGATGGTGTTAAACAGTATACAACGTCACTTTGGCCATACTCTGTTCTGTAGCGGTGTTATGAAAGTCCTGGCAAGCTTCAGGAGAGGAGAAAATAGATTCCACATCTTGCCAAGGAGTGGGAAGATTCTAGAAAATGATATGGAAAATGTCTAGCGCTGGAGTTATCAGATGGTTTCAACCTCAGCTCTGAATCCTTAGGAAAACTCCTGTAAATGATCCCTTGAAGACCATGAGTCTACAACAACTTATTCACATCCTGTAGTAACTGGATCATTGATGTGGACTGAATTGTGCCCTTCTGCACTTCATAATCCTCACTCCAGTACTTCAGAACCTATACACATTTGGAGATTAGGTAGTGTCTTAGGTTCTTTTTGTATTGCTAAATTAAACTACTCTGACCAAAGCAACTTTAAGGAGAAAAGGTTTACTTTAGCTCATAATTCATGCTCTGGTCTAACAAGGTAAAGAAGCCAAGACAGCAGCAGCCTGTAGCAGCTGGTCATATCATTTCTACAGTCAAGAAACAGAAAATGATAAATGCTGGGCTACTGAGCACTTCTATTTCTTCATCGTAGGCAGTCCGGTTGTTAATGTGACGGTCCCATCCACAAGTAAAATGAGTCCTCCCACATCAACTAACAGAACCATGATAGTCTCCCACAGGCAGGCCAAGAAGTCCATCTTCTGGGTGAGTCTAGAGTCTGTCAAATTGGCACTTAAAGCTAATCATCCCAGGCCATCTTGTCAGAGACAACAAGAGAAGCCTTATAGGAAACCAAACTTAACCAGCACATTTATGGACTTTCTGGCTTTAGAAATGTGAAAAAATTAACTACTATATTTTAATCCACGCAGTCTATGATTGTTATGGAAGCTATACAAAACTAAAACTAGCAGTATTCTGAGAAGGGGTTGGGGTGCCATCATTGTACCAAAAATAACACATGTGTCACTTAAACCAGGGTTGTTTGTTTTTTTTTTTTTTTTGAAATGTGAAACATCTACAAATAGATTTAATATTAATTAAAGAGGAAAGCAATTATGATGATTGCTCTCTACCATAGAAAAAAAGTTAATATTTGGAAATATTTAGTTATGAAACCAGTGATATAGCTCATTTGGTAAAGGCATTTGCTATCCTGACCAGAGCCCCAGAACCATATTTAAAATGCCTGTTGTGGTAGCACACATCTCTAATCACAGCAGTCATACAGGGAGATGGGAAGCAAAGACAATAGAATGTCTCAGGAGCTCCCAGGACAGCTAGCCTTGTATACGCAGCTCAGCACAGTAAGAAATACTAGGTTCAATGATGTGGAGGAGAGAACCAACTCTTGCAAGGTGTTCTCTGATCTCCACATATATGCCATGATGTCCTAGTGTGGTTTCTATTGCTGTGATAAAACATTCCAACCAAAATCAAGTTGGGAAGCAACAGGTTTACTTGTCATACATTTCTAGATCATAGCCCATCACTGAGAAGAATCAGTGCTGGAAGTCAATGTAGGAACCAGAATGCAGAAATGGATGCTGAAGACAAGATTTCTGCTTATGCTTAGAGGATTGATGGCTTGCTTTCTGTGGTTTCCTGAGCCTGTTCCCTTATACACATGGGACCACCTACTCAAGAATAATACTACCCACAGTGGGCAAGGCACTCCTACATCACTTATTAATTTTAAAAAATGCCCCACAGGCATGCCCACAGGCAAATCCGATGAGCACATTTTCTCATCATTGTGGTTCCTTCTTCCAAGATGATCTTATCCTCTGTCTAACTGAGAAAAAACTAACCATTACACATGCCATTCTCTCTCTCTCTCTCTCTCTCTCTCTCTCTCTCTCTCTCTCTCTCTGTGTGTGTGTGTGTGTGTGTGTGTGTGTGTGTGTGTGTGTGTGTGTGTGTGTTGAGGGGGTTGGCAAATCCATAGGCAAACCTGTGGAGATACATCCCTGTCTTAGTTACTTTCCTGTTACTGAAATAAAACATGACCAAGGCAACCTAGGAAAGAATGCATATAATTGGGCCTATAGTTTCAGAGATCTAAGGCCATGTTGGCAGAGCTAAGGCATGGCAGCATGAGGAGCTGAGAGCTCACATCTTGATGCGGAGTGTGAACTGAAAATGACAGTAGTCTTGTGAAAGCTCAAGCCCCACATAGTGGCATACAAGGCCATACCTCCCAACCATTGGGGACTACATATTCTAACATCTGAGTCTATGGGAGCCATTCTTATTCAAACCACACAACCTTCACACAGGAGATTCTGGACACTCTGGAGAATAGAGTAAGTTGCAGGCAGTCAGGAGTGTTTCAACCACGTACTTCAGTTTTGTATTCTAGTTCGTCAAAATTTGTACAGTGGTTATACACTCTTGCACTAATAATGATTTGATAGTGTGCATATTCCTGTAAAAATAAAGGTGTTTCCTCAATTAAGTCCATCTATCTCAAATAACCCAATAAAATGCCAATTAGTGGTTTCTGTGGATCAAGATTGCTGAATGGCCCTACAATGACCTAATCCCATAGTCTCTAATGTACTCCATCATATGGGAAGCAGAGCTTAGATTTGGAAAGCTTTAGTATGAGCCAGGAGTACGTTTCATTAGTAAGTTGATTCAGCAGGACAGAGACTGCTGGTTTGAAAGTAGTGTGCGAGCATCCATGCTTCTGTGTGTCAGAACCCATACTCAAAAATGTGCACATATAGGCCATTTAATGCTCACAAAAAGTCAAAATAATTACCCTAGTTCTACAGAAGGTTAGCCGATGTTGGTAGTGTTTAATTTTTCCTGGAATGCCTCTGAAATCCTGCCTGAAGCACTGTATTTCTTAGGGAAAACAAGTGAAAGTGGACACTTCTGCACCCCATCATCCTCCCTGACACTAATTAGTGTCCTTCACTTCCTGTCTGTTGTCCTTTACCCCTCCACCTGCCCATAAGTTTAGAGTTGATGAGGAAACTGAGGAAGGCTTTGTAACTTTTCCCCTGTGTGGATTTTACTGAGTTGTTCCTTCCTCTCTCCTGAACTCAGAAGCTCATTCTGACAGCACTGGGAACACCCTGGAGGGAAAAGAGGCACTAGAGGGAAATGTGAGGTCTTCACCTCTCAGAGAACAAGTCAGCAGGAGAAAATGCCAAGAACACAGGGGCTTGCTTCAGAACAAAACAGAAATTATTGAAGAGAGTAAAGTCAAAGATGAGAAGAGCTGGTTATCTATCTTTTTTTGGGGGGGGGGGTTATTGATGTCTAGGATATTGTGCCTAAATCATTATAGAGAGATTGTCTCTCCCTCACTAGCTATTAGATAGAAGAAGAATGGCTCTGGAGAACACTTCTCATTTGCCAGGAGCCAGTGCAAAGCCCATGTTGTTAACTTTTCTACCTGACTTTCACACTCTGAGGGTGACAGGGATGCCTCTGTCCTGCTCGTTCCAGGACTGGTACCAGAGAGCAAAACAGATGAGCTCTATTCCCCAGAGCCCACTGGGATTATTCTACGTAGTCAGTACTATTCAGCTGGCTTGACAACCAGAAACTATAATGACGACTGCCCCACATCTGCCCTTGCTCATTTCACCTCAGCCCATTGAGCATTCTGATGCTTCTTTGGGTGGCTGCTTGGGATGGTCGCTATTTTTCCCTCTTTCAGGGTACTAGAAGCCAAGACTTCCTTCATGACAGCCATATATATGTCTGTATTCCATGGTATACCTGATTAAAACAAATCAAGGATCTATTTAAGAGTAGAAATTCAGGGACAAGGAAGGTAGCTCAGCTGGCAAAGAATTTGTCACTCAAGCAGGAAGGCTCAACTTTGCGTGCCCAATACCCATGTAAAAACCTGAGCATGGTAGCATGCCCTTTAATCATTACCCTGGAAGGGTAGGCACAGAGGATTTATGGGGATCAGTGGCCAACCAGCCAGTTGATAGAGAAACTTCAGGTTTAGAGAGACAGTGCCTCGTAAGACAAGGTGGACAAATGCTTGAAGAAGATACTGGCATCAACTTCTAACCTTCACACACATGTGCATGGACTCACTAGCTCACACAGGGGGAGACAGACAGAGACACATAGACGAACAGACAGACAGAAATAGAAAGACAGAAAAAAATGGAAAGAGAGTTAGACAGACATAGAAAGACAGAGAAAAATGGAGAGACAGTCAGACAGAAGAGAATCTCCAGGCCAAAACCACAACAAAACAAAACAAAACAAAACAAAACAAAACAAAACAAAACAAAACAAAACAAAACAAAACAAAACAAAACAAAACAAAACAAACAAACAAACAAACAAAAAACCCCAGAAGCTTAAGGCTTGCAAGAGGCTTAATTATTTCACTTGGCACGGTTGGCTATCGGAGCTCTAAGATTGACCAAGTTTTTCTTTATTGGGTTTTCTGTGAAGTATCATCAGCTCTCAGAGGTGAGCATTTATTCTTGGGAAGCTAGTACAGGGCATTTGAGTGAAGTAAAAAGCCCTAAGCCCCGTCCCAAGAGCACAGCTGATAGATAACAGTTTCTAGGCTTCTTGTAAGCCTGGAGTATTAACTAAGATTTGCCTTTCATTCTGTATATAAATAAGGAGGACAGAATTAACTGGGTGAGACACAAAGATGTATAATCACACATACAGAAGCCTACACACATACACACACACACACAGAGAGAGAGAGAGAGAGAGAAAGAGAGAGAGAGAGAGAGAGAGAGAGAGAGAGAGAGAGAACCTAGATGATTTATTGATTCTGGTTTCTCCACATTAAAAGGCAATCCTTCAGACTCCAGCTAGTCTTCCTGGACAGTGGCATCCAATGGTTCCCCAGACACTGATCAGATCCTTTCATTACTAGGAGGGCAAGCCACACCCTCAGTACCGCAGGAAGCACGTGAGTACTCCACAGAGAACAAAGACCTGCACTAAAGACCCTTACAGCTCAGAAGCAGACACAAGGCAGAAGCACAAGGCCCAGAAAGAGGATATATTTCCACTCCTCCAACTTCAGGCACTTTTCTTAGAGCAGTGATTTATTTTTCAACACAGATAATCAAACAGATCACTGGGAATTGTCATTCCAAAAACCTTCTCTGTGAGCTCTAAGCAAACAAATAGGGGCAACAGTGAGTTGGGAATGTAATGCAATATTTTAATGCATTAAAAATTCTGTTGCATGTAAATATTAAGACAATTTTTAAATGTAAAAAAAGCAAATTAAATTGGGTACCACCAAATAATGTTTAAATAATTCATGGGCAGAAGAGAAAATAAAAATTGAATATTTATAAGTGAATAGATTTGCAGTTAAAATTGTGAGAAGTTAGGGCAGTATGTAGACTATAAGGGCAAATGTATTCACAAGAAAACAAGAAAAAGTGAAAATAAATGAGCTGCCAATTAAGAGGAATAAAATAATAACACAGGAAAAGACCAGGTACATTTGACCCAGGAAGGGTTGTCTAGAATGTATAGATTGCTATATATTGAGGTTATGTTTAATATTATTAGGTTGTGTCCATTCAAGCTTGCTTTAATGCCTTAATAATCTTCTAACTTTTACATAGGTTATATAAATTCTGTTAAGATTTTCATTGTGTGTTTTTATTTCACGTTTGTATCAATGGAATGTCATGTTTTCACAATAAGCCCAAAGCAATAGCTACAATGTGCTGGACCTCACTAAGACTTTTGTTGGTCTTGAGTCCAGTCTAACCACATAGCAAAGTTATCTACTTCTATACAATGTTATTCTCTAAATAATTAAGTGGTCAGTGAATTCTACTTTTTAGTACTTATGCATGTTATTCTCTGATTTGATTGTTTCACTGGGTGAATCATTGTGTTGTCTATATTAGATTCACTTTATGATGGAAGCAGATTATTTCCTTATTTTTTTAATAGTGTGGCTGTGCATCTGTGTGTGATTAGGAATGTCCTTGGAAGCTATTAAGATGGCTTCATGACTTGTTATGTATTAAATAGTTAATTTAATTAGATGATTTCCTGATAGGAAATTATCATTTCACATGGTAAGATCAGACAAGCAGAAACTTGAGCTATTTTAAATTCACTATGCTTTTAGTTCACTGAAGAATTCAATCTGAACAAAGGACAATTTTCTAAATTTTGCTTATGCTTTGGATATAGACCATGATTTGTGAAGTCTGTGTGCTTGTGTCTGTGTTTATGTGCATGTGTGTATGTGCATGTGTGTGCATCTTCAGGTGCACAAGTATGCGTGTGCATGTGCATGTATGTGCAAGTGTACAGTATTTGGCACATCACTAAATCAGCATTGGAGTAGAGTGCCCATCCTCTCTGTGCTTCTGGGAAGTTCATAGAAAATAATTGTTTCATTTAAAAAGGAAAATATTGTAGCTGCCTTTCCCATTTCTTCTATATAACAGATAAAATATGCTACTTTTATCGATTTGCTTTTGCTAACTACTCCACATTTTATAGTGTTTTGTGTATCATTACTTTATGATTATGAATAATTTTTATTATCACTTTTTAATTTCTGTGTTTTTATACCTTTTTTAACTTGAGGGATTAATCTATCATAGCTTCTTTATTTTTACTTCTCCAAACCCAATCACTTTATTTTATTATTCAGGCTTTAGTTACATTTTTGAATTTGTTTGTTCACCCCTCTTGTCTGCATGAAAATACTCTTCTGCTTTTGTAGGACATTGTTCCATAGATTGTCCAAATTGTCTCTACCTTCTCATTCTTTCTTCTCAAGCATTTTTCTTTGGTATGAACTTACCAATGTAAACACTAATGCAGTATCCTGTAGCTTTTAAAAAACACACTTGATCATTGTAATGTATTGCTAAATACATTTCATTGAAAATGTGTCTTAAATCTTGATTATACTTATTGAAGTCCACAAACTTATAAAAGAGAATTAAAAGACTATATATTTATAAATCTTTATATTTAAAAATCAGTTTGGGGTAGGTTATTTTGAATATAATTTTGTTTTTGTTACATTATTGTCTGAAAATTCTATGTATATCATGTTCTCTTCTTTTGCATATCTTGAGGTTTTCTATTTATGTTATTAGGCTAGCATACACGGCAGTGCTTCATCATGACCCCTCATACATACACACCACTTTACTCTTTCTCACTCATTCCACTCCCCACCAAGACTATCTCACATATTGATGTTTCCAAAAGAAAATGTGTTCTTCCTTTTATTGGCACAGTGTTTCACAGATAGATGTATGGATGCATATAATGTAAGTATATGTATGTTACTATATTGTATGTGTATGTTCATGCATTATATCTTGTAACAAATCATTTTATTATCCTTTGTTCTTCTAAAATTGGTTCAGGTCATAACATCCCCCATGGATATTTGCCAGGACAACCCCCTCAGGAAATGAACAACCCTGTTGGAAGCCAGAAGTAATTGGCCATTGGCTGAGGCTGCCACAGGCCCCCACAGGCCAGTCCATGGCCACACGGATCAATATCTCAGCACTCCTGTGACCCATCTGTGGCCCACTGCTGTGGGAAGCACCAGCAAGCTCAGCTCAGGTCCCTCCTGATTGTGTAACCTACTGATTTTAGAGAAACAAACACTAACATGTCCTAAGGGATGCAGATTCATCTTTCTCTTATCGTCTGTCATTTTTTTTCTCCACATATTTTGCAGTCAGATTGTTAGAAGTCTAAAAAAAATCTATGATATATTTGAATTCCATATCTCTTTAAAGTTATACTTTTTCTGATATTTTCTTTCTGTGGCTCTCTCTTCAAGTTCCCTCTTATGTAAAGTAACTTTTCTATTTTGGCGTCCGTGCTACAGTAACGTACCTGATACACATAGACTTTCAATTTAAATGTAATTATGTTCTGTTCTGTTTCACTAAGTAGCATGGAGTGGTTGTACCATAGTAGGCTCTGTTTATATTCATTGCAGCTATGACTGGATTCATTTTTATAGATATATTTTCTATTTAATAAGCTGTCTCAAGTCCTTGTTTTTATTTCCCTCTCTTCTTTTCCCTTAAATAAATTTTCACATTAATATTTTTCCTCTGGTCTTACCATGTTTCTGTACCCTATTTAAATTTTGCACAGTGAATTCTCTTAAGTCATTGTCCCGTGTATCCATTCTCTAAAACCCATCAGCCTTTATTTTAATAAGATTAAAAATGTTCGTTGCCAAGCTTGGTGGTACAGATGTGAAATTATAGTTACTGGGGCGGCTGCACCAGAAGGACAAGAACATAAGGTGGCAGGAGCAAGAGATAGGAGTGGGGCAGAATCTTCATTATGACTTCTGGTGGTGAAGCCAGCTCAATGGCTCCTAAGATTAATCCCAATGAGTTCTGGGGCATAGTGAGCATCTGTCTTGCTCTCTGTTACTGACCATGGGATGAACAGGACAAAGATAGTCCTGTCACCCCCAGAGGGTGAGACTCAGGTAAAATAGTTGATAGCATGGGCTCTGTACTGGCTGGTCTGCAAATAATTGTTCTCCCATTCTTTTGCTAACTATTAGCTAGCCAGGGAGAGACAGTCTTTCTATAGTAATTTAGATCCAAGATCCCCGATGTTAAGAATTTAGAAAATGACGAAAGATAGGTAACAAGTTAACAGAACTTCTTCCCGCCCTTAAGACTGAGTAGCAGTGAGATAGAACACATTTCATTTCTGAATAGCTAAGACAAGGCAATATCCCCACCGTCCACCCTCCAACTCTTCCACATCCCATACCACCTCCCCAACCCCCCGTATCCACATGGATGTCCCCACCCCCACCCCACCTGACCTTCTACAGAGAGTCTTTAAAGCCAGCCTGAGCAGCTCAGTGAGATCCTAAGTGTAGAAAGATCTGGAATATAGTTTAGTAGTGGAACAATCGTGTGCACTTGTGAAGTTCCAGGTTCAATACTTAATAGTAAAAACAGAAAAAGAAATGCAATAAAATCTTCTTTCTTCTTCTCCCTAGATGTAGCTTCCTTTCATAGCAAGATCCAAATTGACACTGAAATAACCTTAAATGACCACTTTGATGGGTATTTCACTGTACACCGAGGCATTTTTTTCTTTACTTTTCTTTTTTTTTTAATATTTTTATTAGGTATTTTCCTCATTTACATTTCCAATGCTATCCCAAAAGTTCCTCATACCCTCCCACCCACTCCCCTACCCACCAACTCCCACTTTTTGGCCCTGGCGTTCCCCTGTACTGGGGCATATAAAGTTTGCAAGTCCAATGGGCCTCTCTTTCCAGTGATGGCCGACTAGGCCATCTTTCGATACATATGCAGCTAGAGACAAGAGCTCTGGGGTACTGGTTAGTTTATAATGTTGCAGGGCCCCCAATGGAGGAGCTAGAGAAAGTACCCAAGGAGCTAAAGGGATCTTTACTTTTCATTGATTCTCTGTGAAGCATACACCCCAATTCATCTCCCCATCCCTCCATATCTTTCCTCCATCCTTGCAGCTTCACCCCCAAAATAAAATAATAATAATAACAACAACAACAAAAACAATAATATCTCAGCTGTAGTGTGTCACACACTATATATAGCCTTTTGCCCAAATAGCTTTACTTGCAAATGGTCATTGCAATGAGCCATTGGTCTGGTTCCAGGCCTCTGACTTCTGTTACACTATCAATACTAGATACTCATTGTGAGTCCTCTCAGATATCCTGCTGTTGCTCCGGTGTCATGGAGATCCTGTAGCTTTGGTCCTGCATGACCAGCCTCTTCACATGCTCCAGCAGTTCATAGATGAGGTAGACGTTAGGGTGAGCCAACTCAAGACCCTGAATCTGGGCTTGGCTGGTAGCTGAATTGTTCAGCCTGCCAGCTCTCCTGTGCCTACACCATCAGGGACTGCTCTCCTGCTTTGCCCAGATAAGGGGTTGGGTCAGCTCTCCTGCCTACAGCAACCAGCAAAGAACACACTGGCTCTCTCTTGCTACTGCTCTTGGGGCCAGCTGACCTGTGCCCACACCACAAGGGTCAGCTGGAACATGCTGCACAGGCAAAGGTCAGTCTGCTCTCTCGTGTATTTCCCAAGTACAGCTCACATTCTCCAAGCAACAGGGTGGCCACAGGGGAAAGCCCAGACCAAGAACATCTACATGGTCTTTGGTGGTAACATAGACTCCTACTGCTGCAGGGCCACAAACCCAGTGATGTCCCTCAGGGACATCACAAGTCAGGACATAGCCATGGCCTCAGGTGGCAATGTAGGCTACTTACAACAGACTGTTCCTCACCAACCTTGCGTTTCCAGGCCTACCTCTCTCATAGTATCACATAGCCCCATCATGTTATATGATGTTTCAGGTTTTATTATTGGAAACTCTATAGGTGTATCTAGTGAGATCTCATGAGCTTTTCACAGCAGAGTGGTTTCTTTGGCTGGAGGCTGAGACAAACTCATTGTGGTAGTTTGAGTAAGAGTACTCCCCCTAGGGCTTGAAAGATGGCTCAGTGGTTAAGAGCAGAGGACCCCAGTTCAATTCCCACCACCCACATGGCAGTTTGCAACTATCTGTAACTCTAGGTTCAAAATATCTGGCACCTTCATAGACATGCATGCAAGCAAAACACCAATGTGCTTAAAATTTTAAAAGAGAGAGGGGTGGAGAATATTTGAAGCCTCTCTTTTTCTGAAGAGAAAGGGAAGAATGGATGAGGAGAGGGTAGGGCAGAAGGATTGGGAGGAGAGGAGGGTTGGGAAACTGTGGCCAGGGTGTAAAAAGAATACCATCACTGGTCCATATATTTGAATACTTAGTGGTCATGGAGTGACATAACTTGAGAAGGGATTAAGAGGTACAGCTTTGTTAGAGGAGGTGTGGTTTTGTTGGTGGAAGTGTGGCACTGGGAATTGGCTTTGAAGTCTCAAAAGCCCAAACCAGTCCAGGGTCTCTCTCTTCCTGCTGTCTGCGGATCTGAACGTAGATCTTTCAGTTACTGCCTGTGTGCTGCCATGCTCCTGGATATGATAACAATGGACTAACCCTCTGAAACTGTAAACAAGCCCCAATTCAATTCTTTTTCTCATACGAGTTGCTGTGGTCGTAGTGTCTCTTCATAGCAATAGAACAGTGACTAAGACACTCGTAGGCTATGTAGCATGGCGGCTTTTAAGATCGGGTCCCTACAAAGTGTTGTCAGAGTTTCAGGAGCCTGAACACAATGCAAGTAACTTTCAGTACAAAACTACACTTCAGACCTACAGACACAAGGAAGGACCCATATTCTGCTGACACCTGAATGAACTTGGGGGTGGGTCCTTCTCGGAGTCTCTAGATGAAAGACCAGCCAGCAACTGCCTTGGTTTTGACCTTTCCTTTTAAGACCGAGACAAAGAATCCAGACAAACATGCCCAGACTAATGAACTGGGAGATAATGAATGGGTTTTGTTGAAGGCCTTGGTGTGTAGTGATTTGTCATGCTGCAATAGAAAGCCACAGAAGGCAAGCATTTCTCACTGAGGAAAAATGACTGGGATAGGTGGTCAGCGGCGCCCACTGGATGGGGCTGCGGATGTGAGCCAGATAATCCCCTTCCTGTAGGTGCTCCCCCCCAAAAAAAAAACAAAAGCAAAAACAAAAAAACCTTATTGTAAATGTTAGACTGTAGAGAATCATGAATTTTGCACGTAGTGGGTTGTTTTTGTTTTTCTGTTTGTTTGCTTGTTTGTTTGTTTAAGCAATGAAAGTATCATTGTTGATCAGACCTCAGGAGAGCATAGACATTTACATATGTCTCTAGTTTCTCATCAAAGTTAACTTCTAAGACATTAAAAATGAGTATTTAAGCTTTGTGGTAGGGATTTGGAGATTCAGACATGCCTACACTCTCACTGCATTTTCTTAACCTGCATGGAGCATTCCCTGCATGTTCATAATGTAATAGGCAGGAAGGATTTGGAGCAGAGTTCATTACCATCATTGCTTTCAAGGACTTTGTAACTGACTCTGGAGATGACTCCGTGAAATTTGTGAAGACAGTGGTCAAGGCAAGGCCAGGAGCTGATGACACAGAGCAGGCAGTCTCACCTTAGTCAAGCGGAAGGGTGGAAGTGTATCCTGGTGGAGGACTTAGGAAAGTCCTTGTGGAGATGAATAACACTGCATCCGGATTATAGCAGACAAGGAGGAAAAACACTGCAAAGAACAACTCTGAGCTACAGGAAACACACTGTCCCTATAGTGGCCCTCCCTACTGCTGATTTGTGAAAAGACTTTCCACACTATTAATTACGCACCACTTGGTGTCATGTTGTCTCATCACCACTGAATGCAGTCCTTTAGTGATGTGTTGTCAAAGTCCTCTTTCTCACACATCATCTCACAGGAGTCTGCTGGTTTCTTTCTTCCCTATGGTTCCTATGAGGAACTGATTTCCCCCCATCTTATCCATCCCCTCTCCCTCAGCCCGGTCCAGGATGCTTTGGGTCATTCACAACCACGACTTCCCTTGGAGCGCCTCCTTTCCTCTCCTCCCCTTTCCTCCAAGTCCTTTCAAAGGCATGAATTATTAAGGCACTGTTACCCTAACCCTGTAAGGTACTCTTCCCACCTAAACTCACCAACATCATAATCCCAGTGCCAGCCTCAGGCTGAGTCCTGAAACCCTTAGAGGGACTTCAGATACGGCATTAGCTTTGCCCTGGCATACTGGCCTTTGCCCTTTTCCTCAAAGTGTGCCCACAAATTCTTCCCTTCCCTGCCTGCTTACTTCTGCTTACTTTCCAGCCTTACAGCCCAGCGAGGCACAATCTATAGTTCCCTTGCCTGGTTTAAGAATCCAATGAGACAATATCAGCAAGGTGCCAGGAGAAAATGGTGTTCTGAAGTAATCTGTTTGTTCTTTACAAGTTATTGTGATTTTAATATCATCAAGGAACTATGGTATGTGGGTGTGGTATGAGAGAGGGAACGAGCAAGCAAGCAAATGAGAGAGAGAGAGAGAGAGAGAGAGAGAGAGAGAGAGAGAGAGAGAGAGCACAAGCATTTGGGTAGGCGATTCAGATCTGACTAGAACACAGTTATGAAGCAAGATAGCAGTTCCCAATATGATTATCTTCAGAGATATTTTCAGCACATGTTCTTTTTCATTTGCAGATGGGAAAATTGCAAACCTGCATACATGGATTTTCTCCAACCTGCAGAAGAAACACTTGCTACCCATACAGTGTTTTAACATCAGAAAGAAAGAAACTATGACACAGAGGGAGGAGAGTAGGAGCCCCACCCAGGATAATGCTCCCAGGGTAATTCCTATTCTGGGCAACTGGTGGCTACAGATCCAGAAACCTTTCCTGGTAGAACAGATTAACCTCCAGAAAGATCTGACAGAGTGTCAGAGGACAGTATCTGAACAGAGGAAGGTAGAAGGCCATGGGTCAACTGCCTGTGAGGGTTGATCCTGCAAAGAGGAATGACAGCTCTCCTAAAGTCTCAGCCTGGACAGCCCATCAGTGGCAGCTACATCGTGAAGGCCATCAGAACTCCTGGAAGCCATGGAGGTAATAGTTGTGCTTCAGATAGTATAGTTTATAAGAACAAGAATAACACTAGTGGCCTCTGCCGTCCCAAAGCCTGAAGTGACTTCTACTTCTATGTACTCAAGCAGAGAACCCAGCAATACTGAGAGGGTCCACAGTGAAGTCGCTTTTACCCACCAGGAAACTAAATTATGGCTCTAAAGTTTATTACAAAGATTCCCACTAAGCTTTGTATCAGATCAACAAGTTGGTTTGGATGTTACTTTATATGGTGTCTAAGTGTGTATATTTAATGTGTCTAAGTATGATTTGTATGTCTTTGTGTGTTTGTGTCTATGGGGTGGGGGGTGCAGGGGTGGCAGTGGGAATGGTGATAGTGGTGGTGGTGGTGGTGTTCGTGGTGGTGGTGGTAGTGGCAGGTGGTGATGGTGGTGGTGGTCCTAGTGGCAGTCCAGGTAGTGCTGATGGCAGTATTGGTGTGATGTTACCATATTCTGACGGATTAGCACATATATATTTGGAAGCAATGTCAGCAAATTGCATCTAATCTCTAAAAATAATCACAAACGTTATTCCTTATGCATTCCTTTAATTAACTCAGTCCTTCCAAGGTTAATTTTCTCTAACTTTCCCCTCTGTGCAAATGTGATGAGGCTTTGTAATTACAATGCTGCCCCTTCTCCTGAAGCATCAGCTCCACCAACAACAAACAACCCCAGCCTGTCTTCAAGTCTGTCCGAAGCCACCTCCTCTTTATTGTTTATGCTCTCTGGGCACCTAAGGCTGAGCCTCAATGGACACAAAGAATGAGAATTGATAGGGAAGATGAAGAGAAACAGGAGAGCCTGCCTGGCAGAAACATGGCATCAGATAAGGATGGGAACAGAAACAACAGAAGGGGCTCTCTTTAAGGAACACAAAAATGGCTTTTGTGTGGAGTAGCCACTACTCAGAGTCCAGGAAGTAGCCTGGCTGGCCTGTTTTCAGGAATTTTAGACCATGCTATCAGGTACCCTCCAGCCTTGCTTTTTACTCAGCTTTCTTTCTACCCAGGCATCAGGCTGCAGGGTGGCACAAACTAGGGTCTCAGCAACAGGTGTCTATGAGAGAGGGCAGACATATGGCCATCAAACACGTTTCATCATTAACCCAAGCGACTTCCGCCGATTGTTGGCTGCTGTGTGCCAGATACTGCACTGCCTAAGAGTCAGGTTTCATCAGAGGCCTCTGTGTCAGTGTCATATGTACAATGAAATAGGGGAAATATTTATTAGCACTGAAGATAATCAGCTAGCAATAGTGTAGATGCCACAAAAGGTACACAAACCACTAGTTTGTAATGAGTTTCCATCAAACTTCAAACAACTCTTCGTTAAGATAATGTACCTAGGCTAATATTAGCTGGCAATGCTCAAATTCTACTCCTAACCCTTTCTTGGCTCCCTGACAGTATAGAACTCTGCATATTTTTCTATGTCTGTTTTACTTGGTTATGAGGATTATGAGACAATCCTTGAGATTTTTATGAACATGACTGTGCTTACTTTAATAACTACTTTAAAAACCATAAAAATTTAAAGTGTTTTTCGTCCAAAGTAGTGACAGAAAAAACACTTCTAAACATTCTTCACCCTCAAGTCTCCTTCCTTGAGTCCTCAGGGAAAGTTTGGATGGCCTCAAAAGTCCGTGTGTCTGTGGGACACACGAAAACTGGCTACATCAAGATATGTAGCTTTGATTTGCACTGTCATCCTGGTTTCTGGAGGCTAATGTTCTAGAGTCGAGTATATGGTCTTGCCTTGCAATTGAGTTTCCCTCTGTGTGTCAGGATGCTGAGGTTTGTCTCTGTGCTTTGCATTTATTTTTGAGGAACTTCATTGTGGAACTAGACAGTCTGCAGTACCTACAGAGCCATCTAAATCATTGCTAGCTGATTACCTACCACCTGTGTGGATAAATGCCTTGAAATTTTTAAAAGTTCTGCAAAGAATTATCTGATGGGATTCAAGACAAGAAGTTCTATCTAACCACCCAGTGGATTTATCAGAACAGCATATAATGCTTTCCATTTCCTTCTGCATATGAGTTCTCAGACAGTTGGCTATACCCTTCTGTCACAATCTCATTATCACATCCCTCCCTCTTTCCCTCATTCTTAAGCAGCCAGGTAGCCACCTTATTTGTAGCTTTGACTTCTTGAAACTTCAAGTAGCTGCCAATAGTGCATTTGCCAGACTTGCAATCACATGATGCAACTCTTTTCTCTTTTTCCAGTTCTCCTAAACCCACCTTCACACCCTCTCTCTAATTCAGAAGACCTTCAAGGTGAAAGAAAGGGTCTTACCCTAGTATAGAAAATAAGCCAACAGCAGTCCCCGGGAAGTGGCCACATAGTTTTGTTTATATAGATGGAATAACAAACATCAACTAGGACTCTCCAATGGTGCTGCTCTAAAAGAAAATTCATCAAAGACAATTTTTTAAATGCTTTCTAGAGTTTCCAGAATGCAAATGTTTATGGCACCTGCCTGACACAGGGCCAGAAAACTATAATGAACTATATAAAATCATAAAATGAGTAAGAGGAAGTTTAGCATTTAGTGCTAGGCTCGCCTCAGTCTCTGAACATTTCCTGACAAAAAACACCACTTTGGTATAGTTGATTTCTTTGTTTTGATTTGGTTTGGTTTTTGTTTTGGTTTGTTTGTTTGTTTCTGAGACAGACTTTCTCTGTATAGGCCTGGCTGTCCTGGAACTCACTTTGTAGACCAGGCTGGCCTCAAACTCAGAAATCTGCCTGCCTCTGCCTCCCAAGTGCTGGGATTAAAGGCGTGCGCCACCATTGCCCGGTGTTGATTTCTTTGTAATGTTGGTCTGTTTCCTCTGTGGTTATAGGGAATTTTGTGTAACTATTGCCCCTGATTCTCTAGAACTTTCTCTTTCTCAGTTTCAATGGCTTGTAGTGGTCTACAATTTGACGTGTTGTGAATACACCCATATCCCTCTGGCTTTCGCTGTCTGCTTTTTTTTTCTTTTTCTTTTTTCTTTTCTTCTTCTTCTTTTTTTAATATCCAGCTCCTTTTTCCAAATGTATCTTCCAATACCACTGCCTGAAGGCCACAACTGGTAATCCACTTTTACCACTCCACTTTTTCTCAGCAGCAGTTGAAGAAAGACAGCTGGTTTGTTTTGTTTTTCTCCTAATGTGGTTGTCTTGGTCATGTAACTTGAAGCTGTTTTGCAGTTTTGTTTTGCATTAACGTTCTTGTTTTACAATTTGTAGACAAATTGTGTAGCCTTTATGTATGTAAAGAAACCTTATTTGAATTTTTCCTCAATTATGGTGGCATACCTTTCTAGACATATGAAGGTTCTTAAGAAGAAACCAAAACCTGCAGGGAAATTAGGTATTTCCCAAGATCCTTAACAGAGAACATCACCATCAGACTGAAACTCCAGTCCTCTGACTCCCGCTCCATACGTGTTTCTCTCTAACACTTCCTGTTAGCCTATTTAAAAAGATCCTCAATACTCCAGGCATTAATGTAAATTATTCACTTGTTCATGTGTCTGTGTACCCATTGAGTAACATGATCACCCTCATCTACCTTTAATAACATCAACAAATGCATACATTATGACTAATTAAGCCTTTCTGGAGTTTTCCTGTTTGTTGGGGTTATGCACAACGATCACTTGATTCCTTTTGGGGAGGCAGCAGTAAGTTTAACAGCAGCTCTCAGACAGGGTCATTTTCTGCTCTTGGGAACAAGGTTACAGTTCTCACATTCGCACACTCACCATTGCAACTTCAAAGAAATTCTGCAATTGAGAGTCTCTGTTGCTACCTTGCAGCTAAGGCTCTCTCCCCTCATTTCTCTGAAGCCAAGCTGAAAATTTCAATTCCCCAAATAAGAAAAAAGAGAAAGAAAAAAGAAAAAAAGAACTAGATAGGCATTAACAAACTAATCTCTCCATTTCTTTGGAAATTGCAAACTTGCTGGATTTTTCTCTCATGACTGGTAATAGCCATGAAGAAACCAATCAGAATTCTTTCTCTTCAACCTCACAAATGCATCATTTGGAAAAGCTTTCCTTGTTGGAAAATAAAATGAAGAGAAAAATCATATTACAGACTAATGAACTCGCACAGCATTGCTTTCATTACTTAGTAACCTCCGGGAGTGGATAATTCTCTTTAAACAAATTGTTAAAATGTGTGCTAAGGGACATGCATTTCTAGAAGCCTCATGTTACCAAACCCCAGTGACAACCTTGTTTCAACCGTACCAATTTTACAACAGAAAATCAGTCTAGTCTTTCATACTTTCAGTTACCGTTAACTTCAATCTAGTTAAAGTCATTAAGCCCATGGACTGACCCAGATTGAGAAAAAGAAAGAGGCCATCATTTCTAAAGGAATGAGCATTAAGGATAATAGCTATGTCCACGGCACCCATTGGGGCATCATGGTCTCTTACAGAGATGATTTTACATGGTGACGATGCACACAGTCCAAATTACAAATGCAATTGGCACCACCCAAAGTTCACAAGAGCTAAACTGGTCCCAGAATGACAGGTGCAGCCTCTGTTAACTTCAGCAGTCCAAGGAATTGTCACAGAGCACTATGTGTGTGTAACCAGGCAAAATTGATCATTGCCAAATATGTAATATAGTTTAAAATGAAAATAAACTAAACTAACTTCAACCTGCTCTCTCTCTCTCTCTCTCTCTCTCTCCCTCTCTCTCTCTCTCTCTCTCTCTCTCTCTCTCTCTCTCTCTCTCTCTCCCTCTCTCTCTTAATGAACATACAAAGTGTATGAGCAGCCTACAAGAAAGTCTTCTTATTTGTTGCTTACCTGATGTATCTACCCTTGGGTCCTCTGGCAAGTAAGAAAAATTAAACTGGTATAGAAGACAATCTCTCTCCCCAACACTCAAAGCCCCAGAGAAATGATGGGTTTAAAAAGAAAAAGCAAATCAGCTAGCAACTGAACATTTATATCCTAATTTGAGACAGAGATAAGAATATAAAGAGGGAATCTCAGAAACAGGAAGTGACAATTATAGCTGAAAATACTGAGAGGAAATTAGAAGATGGAACAAGGCTTACCAGCTGGGGCTGAGGATTATTGCCACACAGCTGGGAAAGTTTACCCAGCAACTCCAAATGGGTAAGCAACTAGAATTGCACTGCCTAAACTGATTCTGCACTCAGAAGCAATCACACTCAAGGAAACTGCAGTAAACTTCCCATCTTTTCAGGTGGATAGGTGGGGGGTTGGGAGAGATATGCCAGTAAGGAACCAGAACACAGGACAAAGGTCCAAGTTGAAGCCACTCAAACAGTTCCATATGCTAAAGAAATAGATTAATGTAAATATTTTCACAGTGTGCTTAAACTAAAAAAAAAAAAAAAATTCTCATCAGATATACACAAAGCTGACACGTAAAGTAAGTCACATGGGCTTTTCAAGGACAAATATTCTGGCTGACAACATATGCAAAACCAAAATTATGAACATGCAAGAAAATGAGAGATCAGGGGAATACAATCAAGAGAAATAGCAAACACCCCTAACATCATCACACAGTCTGTAGAGTAAATGTTTATAATATTTTCAAAAATAGAGATGTGATGGTGTCTTAATTAGGGCTTCTACTCCTGTGAAGAGATATAATGACCATGACAACTCTTACAAAGGACAACACTGACTTGGGGCTGGCTTACAGTTTAGAAGTTTAGTCCTTTATCACCATGGCCAGATGCATGGTGACAGGAAAGTGCTGGGGAAGAGCTCAGTGCCCTACATCATGGTCTGCAGGCATCAGGAAGAGAGAGGGAAACTGGGCCTGGCTTGAGCATCTAAAATCTCCAAGCCCACCCTCAGTGACACGCTTCCTCCCCACAAAGGCCATATCTCCTAATAGTGCCACTACCTATGGACCTATCGGGATCATTTTAATTCCAACCACTAAAGATGGAATCCTAGTGTAAGAAGTTCTGCTATGAACTCAGGAAAATGAATTCTAGAAATGCTAGGATAAAATTCATAACTCTTCAAATATGGAGAGTGTGCAGCCTTTTTGTCTTACATAAAAGCAATTTATTTTTAAAAAGCACTAGTATTAGTATATAACTTAGAATTTGCTCTTTAATTAATAAAAACAAATTTTTAAACATTATAAATAGTATGCCCAGGGAATTTCAGTTTCTAGTGTAAAATCTGGTAATCTTCAATAGCCCCCACCCTGTCAACAACAAAACAAAAAAGTAGAACAAATGGAAATCAACAACACTCCATAGATCCATCAGAGAATGGGGCTCATATGCCATCAATCCTGGAGATGCAGGTGGTTTACTAAAGCAGAAATAATGGTTTATAATAGTATGAAGTCAGTCCATTTTAGAACTACAGGCAAAAAATGAATGGCATTTGGGACAAATAACTTTTCCTGTAGAAATATTAGGATCCTCTTTTTTTTGAAATTTCCTTCAACATTTCTCTCATGAACATCAAAGTGGAGCATAAACTATAACACTAATAAATGAAATGACTAGAAAATATTTTTGCTAAAATAATACTAGAAAATACTTTCCTAATGGTGACATTTAAAATGAAAAAAAAATATATAGGAGAAAATAGCTTGACATCAGTAAAATAAAAGAAACCCTTATATGAGATAAGAGTTGCCCCAAACAAGTTAAAAGACAAATTGCTGGCTGTATGAAGCAATGTGTATAGGAGATTGATTATTATTCTGAATTTAACTTCTTATAACTTACAAATAATGACAAATAATGGACAAACTCTTTAATTTTAAATTATAGATTGCAAGTTCCATAATAAATATGATCTTAAAGGAGGGATGATTTCATAAAAGAAAGCCTGAAAGGTCAATACAACTACAAAAAGATGGTCAATACCTGCTAAGCCTTAAATATACCTACTCCCATAGCTCATATATGGAGAACCTAACCCACAAGCACCAGTTGGAAAGAGGGGTATGAATGTCAGTCCAGAAGGTCATGAGGGCCTTACATTTGTGTGTGGATTAATGGCAAGAGTGCCCCTGTAAGAGAATTATTTTAGTATTGGCTCTCCCTCTCTTGACCGTTTGCTTTCCACCATAATGTGCTACAGCAGGAAGACACACACTTATGAGCCACATTTAGTTCTCTTCTTTATAAGTTACTCAGTCGCTAATAGTTTGTTAAAGCAACCAAAAGCAGACCAAGACAGTATCCCTCAAGTTCAGGAAAATGACTCTGAGAACACAAGCATGCAAGTGCATCAGAACACTTGGCAATAGAAATTTAGGAAATATGTGGAAGTTTTAACTAACTGCCAGGTTAGTGGTGTATAGAACTGTTTATAGAATTAAAATGTGTGAATATTTGATAGAATATAGCATGTATATACCCAGAAATTTACATAGTTAGCAAAATGGATAGTATTAAAGGTGCATGCTACTATATGGGGCTGGTGATGGCTCAGTTTTTAAGAGCACTGCCTGCTCTTCTAGAAGATCTGAGTTCAATTTCCAGCATCCACATGGTGACTCACAATGATCCCAGGGGATCTGATACCCCTTCTGACCTCCTTGCGCACTGCACTCTTGTGGTGCATAAATGCATATTCAGACTATATATATATATATATAAACAAGTACAGAAATGTTGGTATAGACAGAAGGATAGAGAAGACGAATCTGTTGAGGAATAGCAATAACATTCAAATTCTATTTGAATGGAAACAAATACTTTACATCCATTAATAAGTAAAGAAAGTCAGTAAAGAAACATTAAGAATAAGATTATAGAACATTATGGAACTGTTTCATCCATGCACTAGGATACTATATGGTAAAGCATCCATGTTTATTTGGGAATACTTAGACGATGCAAATGAAAGATTGCTAGCAGCTTTGTCATACCAACTGTCTCTTCCTAGTGAGAAATAGGAAAAGGCCAGGGTGGGGATGGGGGCTCAATTGCTTAGTAAAGTTGACAGTAATGACAGCTCTAAAGAGCGACAGAGGCAGAGAAATGAAGTCCTCTCGTGTTCACATATAAAGAACTGAAGATTAAGCTTTAGAAGTTTAGGAGCATCAGGGTTGCCAGTTGATCATTAATATTCCTTGATTTAATGAGAAACTGAAGCACATGCTACACAATGCTAATATTCAGGGTGATAGGAGCACGGGTGTCTCTTAGATTCATCTTTGTCTAAATACTCCTTGCAAAAGGGAAAGCACCTCTCGTTCATTACTCTTTAGCATGAGTTAGACTATCAATCTATCAGATCAAGACAAAGAGAGAAAATGGGATGTGTGCTAAAATACAAACCTCAGTAACTTGAAAACATCATATCTTCTTCAAAACATATTACGATAAGCCTATTAAAATATGCCAGATGTGGTGGCCACTATCTAAATCTCTTCTTGTTTTCATCCCTTCAAATGACAAATATTCCTAAAATCTTTTGTAAACTGACATCCTGATTTATTTGATGTTTTTCCTAACTTCCCTGCTTTTGTTCATTCTATCAGTCTTCCTTAACTTACACTTAAAAAAGTAAATAAAGCTTGTTTCAAACATTAGTGTTGTTTGTTTGTTTGTTTGTTTGTTTGTTTTTGTTGGCAAGAAATAAGGGTCAAAGAAAGTTTAACCACCTGTGGAAAATTAACACCGAATGATTATGCATACTAATTTAACAGTAAACAAAGAGAAAATATTCTGTGTTTCTAAAGCTTTTAGAGATGATTTTTCATATAGCCTTTCACAGTTTTCTTGTCTGTCATTTTGTTTGATTCTCTGAGTACTCCTGTAAGAAAAGCCGGTCAGTGTTTATCACCCATGGTGAACAAGTGAGAGCTTTGAAATGGGGGATGATCCCTGACACGCCCCAAGTCATACAAGGTCAGAGCCGAGCTGTTCCACATCTAGATTTTAAGACCTGGTTTCCTCTTCCTATGGCACCCTGCCTGTTTGGAACTGGTGGAGCATTCATCATGCATATTTATCCCATTCTGGAGACATGCCTTAATTCAGGCCCGTGTCATAGTTGGTGAGTTCTTAGGGAACTGTGGAGGAAATTTGATAGTTTGCCATAGAAAACTGGCATGCTAGATATGCCACAAGCTGTAGGCCTTCACACCAGAATGAGAGAAGATATTCCTTCAGCATTGGGAGAGTACAAACAGCATAGTTTGTGCTCCAGTTCTGTAGTTTCCTTGTCCCAAGGTCTTGAAACTACCTTCCCTCTCCAGGTCTCAGTTTCTCCAAAGTGCCAAATGAAGAGATTAAATGAGGCTGCCTCTAATTCTGCGTCTACTCTCAAAGATAGTGAAATATTTAAATACGTATATTAAAAGGCAGGGTCCCCTTTCCATCTAGGACCTCCCTCCCCTCCCCCTGCACACACATTAAATAAATGCACTGGAACCTGGGTATGAAAGAAATGCAAATCAGAAATCTGCATTTATGTATAAAAATATGAAAATCACCAGATTTTCTAAAATCTTCCCATCTCTTCTCGTATTAACAGATGGGACACAGTTTGATGGAGTCGATCAGAGGAAGCAGCTGCCATCTTCGCAGCCACACCGCATGAATGACACTAATGAGACAGGTGAAACTTGCAAGAGCCCAAGAAGTGCCTCAAGAAACCACTGCCGCTCTGCCAGGGTCACAGTGGGCCTGTTTGTGGGTTTGTCATCAGCTCCAAAAATAGAGCATGTGGGTAATATTTCATCTAATGATGATGATTGTTATTTATAGCTGCCCCAGCCTGGCAGGCAAGTGTCCCAGAAGAACAAAAGGATGCTCAATATAATTAAAACAAAGAAAACGTAGAGGTGTTGGCATACGAGAAAGGGCACTATTCACTATCAGAAGCAGAGCAGTCTCTGTTAGATTTGATGAATTATCACTAACGGGATGTTTATTTTAGGATCATACAACATTTGTGGGCGTATTGTTTGATGCATACACAAAAATGCATCCTAATATTTCTCTTCTGGTAAAAACAAAAATGTTCTGCGCTACTCTTCCAGGTTTGCATTTGTTTCATATCCCCATAAATAATTTGAAAGCAAAATCCTCCTAACATAGAGGAATACAGATTAATTGTTATGGGTGCTTATTAAGGATACATTATCTTTCTAACATTGGGAATGCAAATGTGGGGGGGGGTGTGCATGTGTGTGTGTGTGTGTGTGTTTGTATTTTGCATGTGTATGATTTCTAAATTAAAATTCTGTGATGTATGCTATGAATTGAATTGGAGTTCAGGAAAGACTTTGTTACATCTCATATGAAAAGGCAGATGTTTTACAAAGGGAGGAGGCTGCAAGGTACAAATGCAGAGAGGTGCCATGTAATAGTTTGCTTTTAAGATTATGGAGACACTAGAGGGAAGAATAATCATGTACAGACAATAAGTGAGTTCTGTCCTAATGTGATGGGTAGCCATTGAAAGGCTTCAGTAAGGGAACTTCCACACCATGCTTCCTTAAAGAGCATCTCTGGAACTGCAGGTGGACAGTGAATGGAATAAAGAAAGAATATCACTGAAAGACCATTCAGAAGCCACTAAAAGTCTTTCATAAATGGTTTGTGGAAGATAAAACAGAAGATAGCAGCTGTGGAGATGGCTCATTTGCATAAGGCTTACTGCACAAGAGTGAGGACCAAGAGCTGGAATCCCCAGAATAAGATGACTAGTCCAATTTTTGAGGTCTGGGTTCATGAGAGAGATTCTGTCTCAAAATCAAGTGGGGATTGACAGAGGAAGACAACACACATCAACCATTTTGTCTACAGACACATTGATACACACACACACACACACACACACATACCACAGAAGATAAATATAAATTGTTACTATATTGAGTTCCCTGTAAGATTCAATAATCTAAGGCATTCCCCACATGGTGAAAGAGTTAAGAGAGACAAACACTAGAACTTGAAAAATGTTCAAATGATTGCTTACATATTGATTGTCACATATAGCCATATTTGTGTACATATACATGTAGCATGACACATTTCTGTGTTAGATACATGGCCTGACAAGAAGCCCCATGAAGTCACCTTAATTGACTGTTTGTGGAATCCTAATGCTATCTTCAAACCCAGATTGTGTTTTCCAGATGCCTACATGTGGCAAATTTTTTGTAGTCAGAGAAAACATCCTGACCTATGTCTGAACTAAAGTCTATCCAGTTGTTCATTAATATGTCTCTTGGGAAATAAAATAACTTTTTGCAAGTTGGAGAAGAATAATAAAATAATATGGGAGAAGGAAGGAGGAAGAGGAGGAGAAGGAAGCAGAGGAAGATAAGAAGGATGAGGAAGACAGGGAGGAAGAATATCCAATAGATTCAAGTCCACAAACGTGCATGATGAAACCTTTGTTGGTCTTTCATGACTATGATTCAGTTTGATGACTTGAATAAGTTATACCAAGCCTTAATTTTCTGAACTATAAAATGGGTACAGTCAAAAGTGACCCCTACTTATCTGTTTGTGATGCCACACAGATGATGGGGGTATGCCTTTAAAATGCTCCAACCCTTTGCTCAAGGTTTACTTAATGTGTCATTACTTTGTTGGTAGTGATTTTGAAGATTATGTAAGCTTCAAGGGTGGTAAGGCTAGGTCTCCTAAACAGGCTGACTCATTTGTCAAAGGCACCAAAATTGATACAATCAGCAATTTTGGATTTAGTTAGCTAGCCAAGTATTGAGGTCAACTAACCTATTAAAAGTATGAGAGGATTTGTACTCAGAGGAGAGAAGTCACATGCTGAAGCCTTGATAGTAGAGATGAAAAGAATAGAAATAGATTTAGGATTGGAAATACAGTGAGAGTTCAAATTTGATAGCTTGAGTAGCATCCGGCACTGTGCTGGTACTCATTCATTTCATGGATATTTTCTCTTTTGCTCCAACGTCTGTTCATCATAAAATAGGCACTCATTAAATGTCAGTTGCATACACAACTCTTTCTGGCCAGTGCTATGATTAACACGTTCTCAGGTTTGGTACAAGGCTATGAAAAGAAAGAAGAATGCTCATGCCCCATTGCTGTAAGGAGAAAGAAGACTGCCTAGATCTGCCCACAAACTCAGTCTGTCGAGCATCTAAAGTTTTCCTGACTTCCTGGTTTACAAGTGTTCATTTTCTTTTGCTATTAATACTGGTCCATCCTTCTCCCTTTTAATTCTTGGGCTATATGATTTTCTCTGTTACTGACCATCACTTTACTATGCTTACACAACACCTAAGTTATAGACCCCACTTTTCTTTTATGGATGGATGGATGGATGGATGGATGGATGGATGGATGGATGGATGGTGCCTACATCTATATGCCTGGCTGTGTGCCAGATGAGGGGTTCACTCCAGAGTGCTCCTTATATTCAGAGTTCAGAGATCTAGTAAAACCAAACTGAGTCTTGGACAACCCTCTGAAACAATCAGACATATTTTTTACAGCTTTATTCATAGATGTATACATTTTGGCAAATATCTAAAGAAAGAAAGTAGTGAGACTGCAATGAATTGTCCACTTATTTCATTGCCACTTGCTGAATGTTACCTTTTTATGTATTGGATATTCTTTGGGGTGCTTGGAAGTTATAATACTGATAAAGCATAAGTCGTGGCCTCTCAAAGGTCATGATTTGGTTGAGAGGCATGTGTAGGTTGCTTATTATTTAACAACTCCATAGTTTTGAATGTATTCTGTTGTTGATATTTATGTTTACATAAGTGCAGGGGGCCTTGAATGGCCTTTGGTTTGGTGACTTAGTCTCTGGGAGCTCCCAGGGGTCCAAATTAGTTTATGCTGTTGGTTTGCCTTGTCAGGACTTAGTCAAAGAAGATGCATCTAATCCTGTAGAGACTTGATGCCCTAAGGAAGGGAAATGCCTGAGGGGGGGGGGATGGCACCCTCTCAGAGGCAGAAGCAAAGGGGAAGAGGAGAGAGGAAGAACTCTGTGAGGAGGTACTGGAAAGGGAACCAACATTGGGGGTGTAAATAAATAAAATAATCAACTTAAAAAAAAAACGTATTTTTAAAGCCAAATGATCATGGAGCATGCCTCTAATCCCAGAACTTGAGAGGCAGAGGCAGATGATCTCTGAGTTCTAGGCCAGCCTGGTCTACAGAGTGAGTTCCAGGACAGACAGGGCTACACAGAGAAACCTCTGACTTAAAACAAAACAAACAAACAAACAAACAAACTTATTTTTAGTGACTGAAGAAATGTCTCAGCAGTTATGAGCATCTGACACTCTTACAGAGAACCTGGGTTTGATTCTAGCTCCCACATCAGGCAGTTTATAATTGTCTGTAATACCACCTCTGTGATATTCATTGGCCTCTTCTGAACCCTGAACACATATTGTATATATTCTTTGTGTGTATCTCTCTCTGTCTCTCTGTTTCTCTGTCTCTCTCACTCTGTCTGTCTGTCTGTCTCTCTCTCTCTCTCTCTCTCTCTCTCTCTCTCTCACACACACACACACACACATGCCCACACACATTCACACATGCACGAAATAAATAAATATATATTAAAATCTGATATCTGTCTCCCAAATTAATACTTACTAGTGCTTTTGAGGTTTTTATTTACTTTGTCTGCTTGTTTGTACTGTTTTGCCTCAACCAAATACTTAAGTCACCCTAATGCACACATTCCTAGCAAGGCTGAATGAGATGATAGCCATTGCCCTCTCAGCTCTTCTGGGTTAGCCTGTGATGTACCGTTCTCATTTCTGTGCTTTTCGTTGACAGTTTCACTCTCTAAAGTGGCCATAAAGCACAGAGCCAAGTACGATACAAAGTTTCTCCAAAACAAGAGCCAGGAGGGCTATGATGCTCAACAAGGAGAAAATAGGCACATGAGATCTGACCAGGGAGAGTGCTATGGGCCAGGGTTCACTGCCAGTGAACCAACAATATATATTATGTGTGGTATCCTTAAATAGGAAACATGGCTGTTTGATGACTGTTAGGTGTTGATGAAACTGCACCTAGAGGCTTATGGCCACCAAATCCTGTGTCTCCCCTAGAAGCCATAGTCGACAGTCTGTATCCAACAGTCTCAAGTATGATGACTTGATAGAACTCAGTTACTGTGAATAAGGAGAACTGGCCATTTAATCAGCTGATTTCCTAAGCACAGTTAAGTAGGGGTATGGATGAAATGCTTTGGAAAAAGTCCTAGCAGGGGGGTTGCTTCTGAGTCCAGTCTTTAAAACTATAAACAGATGTTCCATGGATGATCTGGATGGTGGCAGGTCATTCAAGGATTGGAGGACTGAGTGTGAAGAAATTTGACTAGGAAAGACCGGACAAATGAGCTTCTAGAAAAGCAATGAGGCCAGAGAACTTTAGTCATAAACTATGCCACAGGCAGGAGCTTTCAATCACTACAAAGTTTCTCTGCATAGTTGAAGCTATAGTTTTTGTATAAAGGAAATATGCAGCATGTCGGCTGTGAAAATCGGCTCAATATTCATAATCAAATCTAGTATGCTCCTGCTGAAGCCTGGCCCATGTTTCCGTAGAAACCCCTAGTTACACAAAGGGACCCTGGCCGGCCATTGGCAAGAAAACTCAGTACCGCTGGAGGTCACTATAATGATGCCGGGGGAGGAGGGGGCGAAGTACAACATAATTCCTGGTGAGATCAGTGAGCCGAGACAGCAAAGTATTGTTCCCTTGTAGCACATAGGACGGAGAATACTACAGTGGATCAGGATACAGAGCCCCTCAGTCTCCCCACCATGCCCCTATCTATGAAAGATACCACCTGCCAGTGCATCTGAACCTAGCATGCTCTTGACATACAGTACAATTCAGAGCACACAAGAGGGTGGCATTCTACACCAGCCCTTCTTTCATAGTTCCAAAGCGGTTGGTATATGTGCTCACATCAATCTCCTAACGCAGGCTTCCTAAGTCCCATTTTGTAGACAATGGCTTCAAATGACAGAGTAATCTTTTTAAAGTTCACACAGCTTGTCCCAAGGATCCTTAAGGAATCTTCAGGTGGTTTTTGTTGTTGTTGTTACTTGAGGCTTAGTGGGGGCACACTGTACAGCTCACCCCACACCAGGTCTCCACTCCCTGCTCCAGTGTGCACAGTCTGCAGTACTGCAGTACCTCCTTCATCCCTATGTGAACTCTTCTTGTCCTGTTCACTGCCTGTTGGAGGCTGGGCCATCTCTCAGCATTTAACAAGACCCCCTGAAGCTTCTGGTCTTATGGTAAATTTCTTCTATTCCAGGTCTATAGGGGCAAAATTTTTATTCCGCCCTCCGTCCTGTTCCACCTTGTTATAGCCTGGTCTGACAGAATATCAAAGGCCTGGAACAAGCCCTTAGCCATCCCTTGGTACAGTTCCTGGAATTTAGTTGATGCAGTCTATCAAAACAACAATAAAACAAAACAAAAACCCACCACTCAAAAGGGATGTTCTTGAATTTAGTTGAATTTAGATAGTAAGCTTCGTTCATGTGAACCAGTATATACTGTGAATGAATACCACCCAAAACAGGCTCAACTCACCTGCCCCTAATTGACAGTTTAATTTCACTGTAATCTTTATTATGACAGCTTCTGAACTTGTCATTAGCATTACTGATAAAGTTGAAAGACTATTTCATCTGATTATTGTGTCTTAAGAAACACTTAATTATTAAATTCCACACTGATAATTAGAAAACCCTATTATTTCGTAATGGACTTAGCAATACTACCCAGGTATCCCTCAATTACTGAGACAGAAGCCGCCTCCCAGTGTACTAAAGTGAACTCACACACACCAAGGAATCTCTACTCACCAACATGAGCTGTATTCCTAGAGATGGAGAGTGTAAAATGAAAGGTCTGCTCAGCTTCCAAGATGATATAGTATTCCAGGTATCAATTTGTTATCTGGGGCTGATTCATTCATGACCTCCCCAATGCCTGGCCAAAGTTGAAGGCAGACAGGACAAGTAAAGGAGAAAAGGTGCAACAGAGATGTGTGTGTGTATGTGTGTGTGTGTGTGCATGCACACACATATCTGTATCTGTGTATGTGTCTACTTGTATATATCTGTGTCTGTGTGTTTCAGACAAACAAATCAAAGCTAAGGTCATGGCAAGAAAAATTCTAATAGAATCATAATAACATAAAATAAACTGTCTTCAGATGGACGAAAAATACAGACTAGTACAGGTGGGGGGCAGGGGGCTTGAGAAACTTCTGCAATTCAAGGACCATTTCCATGTAGGAGACTATATTATTCTAACTAGACTGTGCCTGTCTAGACCCTGTCTGAATTCTTGCCAAAACTGAACCAAACACTCTACTGCTAAGCAGTTCCTGGGAGCCTGTCAGAAACAAGGACTGTCAGAGCCTCAGGAGACTTAGGCGGAGTAAATTTGTCATGGGGACTCATACTGGCCTCAAGCAAGGGGATAGAGCAATGCTCTCCCTGAAGCACCTTCCACTGTTGGAGCCCCAGGCTTTTCCTCCTGTTCCCAACCCACAAACTCACTACCCAAAGAAGCCATGGCTGTCAGCACAAGGCCTGACACACTGTGAAGGTTTAATATGGTATAAATTGTATAATGATCTTCTCTGGTTGGCTGACTGGGGAAAAGAGCAGCCAACCTAGGTATCTGCAAGGCAAACACACATACAGGGGCTCTGACTCACAACCTGTTTGGCACAGCTCCGTCCTCTGGGCTTCCGGAATCTCCCTTTCTTTAACGCACAAAACCTCCTCGGCAGATGTTTTAAAACAATGATCTGTGACAATGAGAGTTGTAAGCTACTTTCTCCTTACCTCGCAGAATTTTAGATTCACTGTTTAGAAGACCGTTGCATTTCATAGGCTAGGCATTTGGGAAGACATTTTTGGGGATCACATTCAATAACTGTGGCCTTTAAAGCTGGGCTGGGCGTGTGTTACTAGGTTAGGCAAGGGAAATGTGAGAGCAAGCAGGTTCGCCATCCAAAGTAACCTGGGGACAGGGAGGGGGAGCTAAGTGTTTTGGGGTGATCTGGCATGAGCACTAGTATCAGTGTGAGTGTATGCCAGTGGCCTATGGAGATTGTGTCTTTGGGGGTGTTTTGTTTGTATTTTGTTTGTCTGAGGGGAAAAGTGGGTATGAAGGAATTTAGGCCTCCTAGTGAATAGCAAGACAAGTGGCCCAGGCAGAGAGTGTTACCATTAGCTGGGAGGTACAGTGCTAACTCCTGGGTGCAGATCCTAGTGCCTAGCCTGGCTAGAAGGGAACCGGCCCTCCGGGTGACAGCGGGGTGGGATTCCTAGGCCAGGGAGGGGCGGGCGGGCGGTGGGGCGGGCCGTGGGCGGGGCGGGGCGGGGCTGGAAGCCGACTCTCGGGCTGAGGCTGCCGCGGGAGAGGCATCCACAGCGGCGGAGCGGGCGGCCGAGCAGGAACGAGGCGGCGGCAGCGGCTGCGACTCCGGTGAGCGTGGTGCGGACTCGGCTGGGGCGCGGCAGGGATCACAGGCTGGGACTAGCAGGGAAAGGCGCTGCGGATGCACAAGGGCCTCCCGGGCGCCGGATTTGGTGGAGCGGGGCGACTGTGGCTCTCTTCGTCCGGCTCGCGACGCCCTGCAGCCCCGGGCGAGGGAGGGAGGCAGCTAGCTCACGACTCAGTCTTGAACTGTTCTTCTTGGTTCCCGAGCACAGAGGTCTGTGCGTCCATTGCTCCCTCTCTCCGGGTCTCTCTCCTGATTTAATTCTTTTCCAGAAGAGTCCCTTCACCCTTCAACCACTCCCACCCCTACCCCCCCCGCCCCTCCCCCGAACCTTCATCTCCAAAGCTATTCTTCAGGAGACCCGCGATCTTCCTCCTCCGGGTTCCCCTGCGAGGGCCATGCCTCTACTCCCCATATTTCTGTAGCCTCAAGCGTGGATGAAGCCTGTCCTGGCTCCTGCACACCTGTACCCTTCTGCTGCCACCTGCCACAGAGGTGCTTAGCCAGCAGGCAAACTGCTGTGCCTAGGACCTCCTCGCCTCCGCGGTATTCACTCCCCCTCATGCCAGAACTCCTAACTAGAGTCCAGCAGGAGGAGACTTTCCAAGCTGAGCTTCGGGAACAATTTGACCCACTTCCCGAGGCACTGGTCTCAGGCCAGCCATGCTTTTTGGTAGACACACCTGTCTCATTTGCCAGCTGAGAGACTGGCAAGAACACCTTTTGGCAAAAATGTGCCAGCCTGTCCCCTATTCCTTTTCCAAACTGTTAAACTTCTTGGCCTATGTCCCCAGAGATGAGGTCTAGGGCATTTGCCTTTTAAATCTGCTAAAGCTCTCACCCTCGCCCCCAACCTACATCTCTGTGATGATCCCTAGAATCCTGTCAGCCATTACTGGAAGAGGAAGGGTCCAGTACTGATAGAACCACCATTCTGAGTTCTGGGCATGCTTTCTCCTCCTATGCGGGTGATTCCCTGCCTACTTCGTAGAGAACCCCAGGCTCATGGGGCTCCCTTGAAGCCTAGTGGTTTTCTTATTAGAAACTTTCCCTACTCTGACCAGTCACCACCTCTTCCAGATTGTCCCAGGCTATCTGCACAGTGCTGAGTCCCCAGGGCTCAGGGAAAGCTGGGTTAGGACCATGCAGTTTGAGAACCTGTGCGTAGCAGCAAGAGGAGGGTGGCTCCTAGCCAGGCCTCAGCTTTGGGAAGACCAGCCTGTTAGGATTGTTCCCAGTCAGACTAAATTTCACACACTGGTTGTGAGGGCTTCGTGTGAAGAGAGGAGGCAGACTAGGGGCTGTTTTTCCTGCCTGTTTCTGACTGTCTTGTGTTGCTATGGTGACAGTTTTGCCTCTTCCTCCCCCTGACTCTTCTGGGAGCTGGTTTTTATTGGTCTGTTGTCCTGTCTTTTATGGCTCTAATTTCTTCTTTCTACTTGCTCTGAAATAAACAGTCATAAACATGGGCACTGGGCCCAGGCTGGGGGCTGGCAGAATTCACCTCCTGTGGGCCCCTAGCTCCTGTGAGGAGAGAATACTGAATAAGCAGGGGTGGGATAAAGCTACCATGCACCTTCTCCATCTCAGCTTTGAGGAGGGGACAGTAACATCCCAGGTGGGGTGCAGGTTTGGTAGCATCTTTTTGGGTATGTCAAACACTTGTGATAGCTCACTGGGGAGCTAGTGTTCTAGGGGAAGGGTAGCCCCCATCTCTCACTTTGCATCTGAGGTAACTAAACTCAGAGCAAGTGAGCTGTTTCCCGTGGGCTCCTGTTGATGGGAGCACACAGTCAGCTCTCAGATTTGATCAATGAAGGGAAGTCACAGAGCTGAAACATGGGTCTCTCTGCCTCCCATCCTGCTGTGCTCCCAGTTCCGTCTCCTAAAGGACTTCCCTGCACCAGGAAGTAATTAGGAAGGGTTCCAGTCCCCTAACCCTGCAACACATGCTGCCTCCCATGCCCTTTGAACATCCTGAACCCCAAGTGCTGGGGACCCAAGTTGAGAGCAGAGTGAAGCCACTTGTGACTTCCTGTTTTTACTCAGCACTGAGAGGAATTCAGTTTGCTTTTGCTTATGCTCCCAGGGCCTAGATGCAACCGGATGACTCAAGGACAGAGAGCCAGCCCTGAGTAAGGAGTTCCCAGAGAACTAACCCTATCCATAGAATCTGTCACCCACTGTCCCCTGTTCGTGACAGTCTGAAGTGAAGCTGCTCCTCCCTTCCTGGCTATTTTTCTCTTCCTTGCATTTTCTCTCTCCCCTTTGTATGGCAAAGTTCCGGCTTGTTGAAATAGAGCAACATGTACAGACAAGGGTATCAACAGCCTCTCGGTCAGCTGTTGACCCAGAGGAAGTCAGTTCACTCACATGGACCTCATTCTATCTTTCAAATAGACTTGAAGCATCTTTATCTTTCCTGTTGGGTGTTGCTTCTTCTTTTAGAGTGAAATGGATTAGCCTACCTGCTACGATTTGAATCGTTGGAAGGCTGAAAGACCTTTAGCACCTTAGGTTTTCTTGGGAGATCTTAGGTTAAAGAGATGTTTGAGCCACTGTTGGCAGGTTGAAAATTTTAGGATTTTAAGTCATAATCATTCAAGACTAGTGGCATTTTTTTCAAGTTATTTTGTGGAGTATTCATGGAATGCACACCTTTATTTATACACTTCATATTTACGTACCAGATACAGTGCAGGGATCTCAGAGACATGACACTCCCTCCTAAAAATGTGGTCTGGTGGAAAAGGAAGACCTGGAAATAGATTTTATCATGCAGTCAGAGCAGTGTCTTGACAAAGGGAAAGGTGGTGTGGAGTTCAGAGATGGCTCTTAGTCAGACCATCCCTTAGGGTTGACCAGGTAGCCTTGCTTTGTGACTGAAATACAACTAACCAACTACTGTCATCTTGGAAGGCCCTCATTTAGTTTTCACAGAATCAAGTGATTATCAAAGAGAGCCCCTCCTTAGCTTCTGGTGAGCGTATCACAAGGAGGCAGTCCTGTCTGCCTCTGGGAGTTTTGACTCATTCATAGTAGCCTCTGGTTCCTGCTTAACCTTAGTTAAAAATCCTCTCTATGGGGCCACAATAATTGCAAGACTAGGTCTTAAAGTGACTGGAAAGAGAGAAGATGATGGAATCAGGCATGAACTTAAGCTCTGCTGTTGTGTTTTCTGGCTGTGGGGTCCTGAAAGTCTACCTGAGCTCACTGAGCCTCCATTCTTGTGGCAGTAAAACTCCGATACTTACACTTGTCTTCTTCCAGATTAAATGGTCTTATGTATTTATAGGGCCTGGCATGGTGCCAATCTCACAATAGACTTGCTCTTATTTACCCGTATTGATTAGAGAAGAGTTCTCCTGTTAAGGGGCTTCTGGGTCCTCTCAGAATCCCCAAGGAGGGCTCTCTGGATGAATCCTGGCCCTTGGAGATCCATTCATTATCTAGGAAGGTTAAAAATTGCCCGCAGTCAGACTCCTCACATTACTGGTTACTCTTCTAGTTATCTCTCACCAGATAAGCCAGCTTTTCCACCACCAGAACAAGTGCCAGTCTCTAACACTTTTTGAAGTGGAAATGCACTTCCAAAGTTGCAGGAATGCAGTTTTTCCCCCTGTGAGAATCCTTTAAAATAAATGTTTGCTTATAAAGAAAATCCTGGACCTGTTTAGCTGCCCCCTGCCCATTTGTTTTTAAATTTATGTTTATACATTTGCTTGTCTCTATTCTAGATTTAAAGAAATGGGGACAGGGAGGTAAAATCGCATCAGCTAGTAAGTGGCAGGGCCAGAATTTAAAATGAGGTCCTGCGTACTCTTTGTGCCATGGCATACAATCTTGTCATTTTCTTGGCTGGTATGTCAGCGAACCAAAATAAGTGTGTTTGGAGAATACAAGTGGATTTTAGTAAGGGTGGAACTGGTCACTGCTGTAGTAACTCAGACTCATAGTAAATATTTAGAGAGCTTATTAGGGTTTCGCTCTCAGTGCAGCATTAACAAGATTTTCTGCATCTGGCTGCGGGATTTCTTTTTACAAGTGATGAATAGATGGGCACTCTGACATGTCTTAGTCAAGAAAGAATAGTTGATGAAATTCTAAGTGGTTTTTTAATTTTTTTTGCACAAAGAATGAATTGTTGGTTTGTCAATAATATAACCCAAATCACTGGGCAGGCCAGGGTTTTATCATTGAACATGTAAATGGAAAATATCACAAGTGTTTCCCTGATATGTAGACATAGTGACAAGAGATACAACAGCGTTGGAACGGTTGAGGATAGGCATTGGGCAGGGAGCTTTTCATGGAAAGGTTGAGGACAGGCATTGGGTAGGGAGCTTTTCAAAGACAATGGTGGTGTGGATTTAGTCGGCTAAATTTACAGCTTGTGTCTAGGAAGGTGAGGGTGTGAAGTGGCGTGAGCTTTCTTCCCTAGCCTTCCCTAGGTAAGGTAGAAGCCAGCATTTCCTTAAGAGTCCTGCTGCTGAGTCCTGAGTGCTGAGGACAGGGACCACATTTCCCAGCAGTGTGCTTATCAGGTCCAGCTGAGCACTGCACACAGATGTGGTGCTATTTGCAATTATCTCAGGGCCTGAGTCTGGTGTCTGCTTATTTAATGACTTCACTTTCTAATAAAAATTCTGTATGGCATAGATAATTAGATTTTTAAAATGAAACTGGGAAAGAGAGTGCCCCAAAGAGTTTAATTGCAGTTTTATGATGGATCAAGCATAAAAATGGGATCATTCATTTATATAACCAATGCTTACCATGTGGGCTCTTTCCCTTGGTCTGTGCTGGGTTAAGAGCATAGGGATCAGTGTGGTATCACTCCTGCCCTCAAGCAGTCCCCACTCCAAATGTGAAGTGAAGGAGGAAGCACCTACCTAGGTATGACCAGAGTCATATAACAGCTAGCTAGAGGAGGAGGTAACACGATACAGCAGAGTCCATTCTCCTTTGCCATCAAGGTATCATCTCAGGGCATCTCAGTTCCCTCTTAAATGCTAAAACAGAAAAAGTGTGTGCCCAGGAACAACTGTGTTCAACTCTTGATGCCCAGCCTAACTTCCAGGGGAAAGGAGGAGCAAGCCCCTGGGCTCCTGCTTCCCTGTCTATAAAACAGGAAGGACTTGATGACTTGGAAGGACTTATCCATGCCTAGTCTGATGGTATTCAAAACCCTTCGGTTTCTTTTACCCAGTGGTCAGTGAAGAAGGGTGTCCTGGAAGCTTTAGTGAGCCAGCTTGTTGAGAGATCTGAGGAGACTCAAGGGTACTTCCTGGGAATCCTCTTAGAGACCTGCTCCCTCCCAGGAAGGGAGCCATTTTCTGATTGAGCACCCACACACACATACACACACACACACTCCCAAATGGTTGAAAGTCGAAGCAGATGAGAGCAGAAGATGAAGGAAGGTCACAGGAGTGGAGCAGAGCTAATACCACATTCCCTAACTTCCATTAAGGTGAGTGGAGAAGGGGCTGGTCTCCCACACTCACCACCTACAGTCATCTTCTGCTCTGAGTTGATGTCCTTAAAACCTTTTCTGGGGGTGTGGGGGAGCTTGTGTTACTTTTTAAAAACTAAATTAAAATGCACACAAGGAGCTATGAACAATACACTCATTGCAGGGCCTTCAGTTCTTTCAAGGCCATGGGCAATGAGGTCCTAGTCCATGCAGGAGCAGTGATGCAGCTAAATACAAGTGAGCCAGAGTGAGGAGGCAGCATCCCATGCACAGGGCCATGGATGCAGAGTCAGACCACACCATGGATCTTATGCCCACAGTCGACTCGCTCATGTGCAACCTGGGCTTTGACAAGTTGTCTCTTTTTAAATTTAATTTAATATTTGAGTCTTCTGCATACTTTGGTGCTATGTGGGCAGCAGCATTGATGGAACAATAGAAGATCTTGTCAGCAAGATAATACCAAGCATTTGAAAACCATCTGGGGCAAAGTTCTGAAGGACACGTGCAGCAAATATTAGCTCTGCCTTGTGGCTGGGGAAGCTGACATCCAGAGGTATTTTTAGGAACTCCCATGATGTTGCTTCACTAGGAAGATGGCCAAGATGGTGTTTGCTCCTATGTAAAATGCCTTTGAGAGCCATTTTCTCTCCATCACCCCCCACACTGTAAATAAGAGACCGCACATATGTGAGGAATGTGGTACTCATCAGCAAGTTTCTTCATAAAATACTCATCTCAAAAAGGTAGGAGCTCTGTACTAGGCACCTCCACTCTTTAAAACTGAAATAAATCGAGTCAAATCAAGCTTGTGTTTGAAGTTTCTCCCTGCAGCTGACTGGTGTCTTTTAGGGTGTCCTTTGCTCTGACTACCTTGTTTAAGGATGCTATCCGATAGGAATGAGCTGAGCGTGATCTCAGTCCTACTGAGCGATGGGTCCCTCCCAACTGAGGCAGGTGCTGTGCAAGGTCTTTTTCCTACTCATCCCTGGGACAGCTGGCAACCCAGGAAATACAATAGAACTATGGTCTCAGCTTACAGAATGACAAAGTCAGTTGTACATGAATACCTTTAGTGTCTTTATCCTAGTTTGAGGGGGGTATGGATGGATGGGTGGTTGGATTGATGGATGGATGGAGGAGAGATAGTACAATAGGAAAGATGCAGAGGAGAAAGAAGAAATGAACGTAAAAAAAAGAGAAGAGATAGATGAGTGTGAGGAGGGGGGAGGGAAAGAGGGAGGGAATGTGATATATGTATATATCTCTATATAGATATAGATAGATATATACAGAGAGACAGAGAGAAAGATAGACAGAGACAGACAGACAGATTCACTCCATGATTCTGAAATCTAGAGTAATGACACGTACCTGGGAGTCTGAGCTTCTTTGAAGCAAACAGATGAGTTGGAATCTTTGTATTTCCCTTGGTCAATTCCCTGGAGCTTGTGAAGTTTTCCTGTTTGTACATGGTAGGTGATGATGTTTGTGTATCATGGGTAGTATGAGTGGTATGTGGATTAAATATTTATCAGGTACTCTTTTTGCTTGGGTTTTAAATAGAATCTTGGTTTGAAAAGTTTGGGCCACTCTTGTGGGTTCCTCTTTGGTATTCTGATGAGAGCTGCCACAAAAGTTCCCCCTTTCCTTTGACAACCCATCTCTGAATCCCCCCCCTGAAAAGTCCCATCCTACCGGCTCCCATCACTAGCCTGTGAGCTGTCCCTCCATAGCACACACACAAAATAACCTTCCTTTAGTATTGCTGGGTCCTAATAAGGAAAACCGAGAATCAGTCTGTGCACGTCTGTTATCAATCTCCTTGCTCATTTCCTTATTTTTCAAACATGGTTTTTTTCCCTAGTTTGTTGAGATTTCAAACCTGGGCTCTTTAATACCTCCCCAAGAAATAAATAGGGTCAAAAACAATCTTCTGACATATCCACATCTTATTGTTGAGTCCAAAATTCGAAAAAGCTCTATCGCTATTTTGGAAGTAAAAGATAGCCCAATTTTATGGGAGGCTATTTATGACTCTTATAGATCTCATTTGGGATAAATGAGATTTTCAGCAGATAGATGAATGCTTCAGACCCTCCTGGGGGAGCACATTCGAGGTAAGGATGTACTTTGTTCCTTTCTGAAGTATCGAGAACACTGACTTTAGAGGCACATCAGTTCTGAGAAAATCGTTCCAGTGAGGACAGATGGGCTTTAGTTGCAAATGTCTACAGGAGTTCACAGTATCCCTAGGGTTAGGAAGAAACAGCAACTGGCTTTATCTCTGGAGAGAGGATGGCTCACTGGTTATGCTCTTGGCATGTCATGTGGGAAGAGGATCATCAGGGAATAGGGAACCTCAGGTGAGAAAATGCCTCATTTAGATTTGCAGGTAGGCAAATCCGTAGGACATTTCCCCAGTTAATGATTGACGTGGGAAGGCCTACTTCCTGTGTGCAGTGCCACCCCAGGGCAGGTGGTTCTGAGTGGTACAAGAGAGCAGGCTGAACAGCCTAGCAAGGCATGTGCTTCTGTAGTTTCTGCTCCAGGTCCTGACTCCGTGTTCTTGCCTTGAGTCTCTGCCCCTGACTTCCCTCAATGACTGGCTATGATTGGAACCCTTTCCCCCTCATAGCAGGTAGTGCCCATAGTTGCTTTAGGTCATGGTGTTTATTGCAGCAATAGAAAGCAAACCAGAACAGATGGAATAGTCACATAGTTCACTCCATTCTAATCAGAAGTCCCAAAGGCCACTTTCCTACCTTTTCACTTTAGAATGCATTATGTGACCACATTGTTAAGAGTAGAGCAGAACCAATGATTCGTTCCAACATGGCTTCCAAAAGTTTCAAAAGGACAAGGCAGTTTTCCAAGCAGAAGTTTCTTAGAAGTAGAAAGGAGTGGGAATTTTGTTGTTGTTCTTTTTTTTTTTTTTTTTTAACCAAGTGTGGCATTAGGGGAAGACAGAAGGGACTTTTTCTGTCTGACTCATCATCATTTTAGCCTTGTGAGGAGGAACCAGGCTTGAAGAGGGAGCATGGGGAAGTGAGAAGCCCCAAGCAGAGCGTGAGAAGGTCTTGGCTCTCAGTTAGGGCTTGCTCTTGACTTACTGAGTGACCTTGGACTTTACTTCCTTTCTCTCTTCCTAGGAGCCAAGTTTAAGTAAATGCCCTTTATCTTTCTTTGAGCCTGGGTCTGGATGCCAAGGCCCCAAAGGACAGGAATAAGAGTGAGCAGGGAGACACAGTAATTGCCTTCTAGTGGACTCTTCCTATGGCTTCTGTTCAGCCCATGCAGACTTGGAGACACAAGAAGGCCTCTCAGAGCTTTACATCTTTCCTTTAGTTGCTGCTTTCCTGATGCACTTTGTCCCCAGAATCTTCACCATCGTTCCTATAGACAGTACTTGTTGGCTGATGGACTGACCAAGAAGATGGTAACCACAGCCCCAATATGGTCATTGTCAATTGTTGTATGGCTCTCTATAATAACAAGCTGAGAACACACTGGGGATTGCGGTGACAAAGAAGGCTGGAACAGTTCCCTCTTGGGGAGTAGAGGACCAGGGTTAGGTCTACTGAGGGAAATGAAAGGGTGCAGAGTCCAGTGTTAAAGTCTACATTTTGTGGATCAGGTACTTAAATAGGTACATTTAGGCAAAAAGCTTATATAACCAAAGCCCAAGTGACCCTTGACCCTTTCTGTCTCCTTCTCTTTTGAGTTGATGCTTACTGTGTGTCATCATTCTGACTTTACCCCGTTGGAAGCTGACTTATTCCAGGATCCATTAGGTATGACAAGTTGTAGTTCGACATTCTTTTGGGATCGTCTGGAGGAGGTTCTTCCTCAGCCAGAACTGTGACAGGATCAGTGCCTTTAACCTAACAGGCAGTTTCCACAGTGTGGGGTCTGGGACCTTCAAAGCCTTTGACACAGACTATTTGAGTTTGTGGAACTATAAATAAGGCCGACCTCAGAGCACCACTCTAAAATATTGGACTTTATCTGTTCCAGAAGCTTCTCTGTGTATGTGTGTTCTCATATAGAAGTTTATTATTTACTTATTTAGTTGAGTGTGTTTCTCACATAAAGTAAGTTTATTTATTATTTACTTATTTGGTATGAGGGAAAGTATGTTGCTCATATACAAGTCTATTTATTATTTACTTATTTAGTTTGTGTGTGTGTGTGTGTGTGTGTTGTGTACATGCATGTTGGCATACACATGCAGGCTCACCTGCCAGGATACATGGGTGTTGATGTTTAGGGGAACCTGTGGGAATTCATACTCTCTCTTCACCATATACGTTCCAGAGATCAACCTTAGGCCATTAGGCTGAATAGCAAGAGCCTTTACCCACTGGACACACTCACCATGCCTGTTGTGTTCATATAGTAGGGCGTATGGGGGAGGTGTGTAAGTGTGTAGAAAGTGTGTGCTTGAGAGTAGGCTAAAGGTGTAGAACGAGTATGTGTGTACTGTAATGTGCATGTACATAGTTTGTGAGTGTTTGTGTGTAATCCGAATGGTTTGTGTGAGACAGCATATTGTTTTGCTACATGCTTTGTGTTTGTGCAAACTGTGAGTGTGTATGCCCTATACTAGGTGTGTGAATATATGAGAGAGAAGAGATGGATGTGCTGCATGGATGTGCTTTGTGTGTGCTGGGTGTGAACCAGCGTGCATATTGGGTTGTGTGTGGACTGCCCATACTGGGGGCATTTGTGTGTTCTTTCAGATCTAGGGCAGTGTTGTTTCATGCAGGGTCCTCCCAGGTTTCATAGACATGGCTTTGGCTCAAGCCAATCCTTGCCTTTGTGTGGCTCATGAAAGAAACTGACTTCTCAAGAGCTCCTTTAGCTGAAGCTGAGGGACCTTCTGGGACATTTTAGGCACCAGTGACCACAGGAAAATGCAAAGCTGAAACTAAGTGGCAGAATGCAAGTCAATCATGCCTCCTAGGGACAGTGTCTAAGCCTTCTGCTTCAGAGACAGACCCTTGTCACAATTCATTCTTGTATATATAAAATACATATCTATTTAATTCAAAGCATTTGAGTATGGCTTTGAAAAAAAAGAAAGAAACTTGAATACGGGTTTCAAAAGTATAGGAGATTAAACATATATTTCATTTTGCTTAACATGATCTGTTGCTAGAAGTGGGAAAGATGGGGAAAGAGGAGAAGCTGTTGAGTCGCCTCTGCCCTATGTAGCTAGGACTTGCTCTATCTTTGCTTCCTGTGTCTTCTCACAGGTCAAATCAGCTGGGGAGTGAGAGGTGGCAGAGTCTGGGACTAGCTGTGAAAGAGAGGGAACAGAAGCAAAGATAACCCAGAGCTGCACAGTTCTGCCTCCTGAGCTGACAGCGATTAAGAAGAGGCTGTGGGCACAGGAAAGCTTGCATGGATCTTGATCCTGGTTCTGAGCCTGGTTCTGCAGCCGATCTGGTCCAGCCTGGGAGGTCCATTTTCCTTTCTGAGCCTCACCTCTTCCACCTCTAATGAGAGAGCTTAATCAGGTGTCCCTTGAAGCTGGACTGGGAGACAGACCTGACCCTGCACACCAGTCCCAGAGGCTTTTGAGGCAGGTGGGTGGGAGGCAGATCTGTTTTTAGCCCGAGGTTATTGTGGAGAGCCTCATTGTGCAAGATGGAAATTGGGGTTCCCTCTAAATGTGAATGTGGGGATGAATATGAATATAGCAATAAGGATACCAGATTATATACATAGCGCTTGCTTGCTCCCCACTTTAACCCTCTGCGTGCTGGAGCCCTTCCCTGTACACCCCTTCCCTCTTTTCTCCTCTATTCCCCTCTTCTCTTTTCCTCTTCCCTTTCTTATCCACAGTATACCTACTGGCACTTACTAATAAGGTAGTGAGTTTTGCAAATTTCTCTGTTAAACCTCAAATTCAGCAGCTAGTTTGAATAGCGTGTATAAACTAAGACACCTGCAGGGGGCTTCCTATCACATGTGATACATGTGAGGGTCTTCTTTTTTCTAACCAATAACTTTTAGGTTACCTAAACCCAGGTTGACCCCTAAGTTTTCAAAGAATTCTCAAACCTTCTATTGTATTAATTAAAATGAGTTATGTTCTTCGGCAAATGTTTAGCCATTAATAATGAGCATTGATTATCTTGCTGGCAGTCTTTTTTATATACTTCTCAGCCAACAGATTCTGGCAAGGCACATCTGTATTCCTCCTTCAAGACATGGTGACTAAGAATGCATTTTTCCCTGAAATTGCATGAAGATAGAGGACCCAAAGTGGGCAGCATAAGTGGGGTGCAGTCTGTCTGTCTCTGAACAATGTCTGCATCCCTATACCACACAGCCCATGATGGTTCTAGGTCACAGGGTTTTGTTTGTTTGTTTTATTTTCTTTCTTTTTTCTTTTTTTTTTTCAGGAGAAGACATTCTCACTTTCTGTCCATAACTAGTCTCTTAACCTTCAGAAAATACAACCCCAGATTGATTTCTTTGCCTTTTTCCCAAATGGAGTTTCATGCCCCCTCCCGACCTTAATGAATGTAAATTTCATGCAAATAGTATCTTCTGTTTGCCACGTGCTTCCAAAGTGCCAGACGCTGCTCTGGAAACTTTCACTCGGGTCAGGTGACAGGAGAGGGTGCTGAGTGCTTGCTAGGTTGGAGCAAAGCTTAGATGCAGTGTTGCCCTAGTCCCCCAAGACAGACTGCATAGGAAAGGCGTGGCTTGCTTTCTGCAGGAGCCATTCACAGAGCTTAGTTCAGAGAATATTTGGTATTCTGCCCTGTCCTGGAGTTTAGACATCCTTATTACTGCCCGGGATCAGGTCCCAATGACTCTTTAGCTCCCACCGTCACTGTAGTGGGCTCCCCCCCCCACGTTTCTTTCTGTGGTTAAAACTCAGGCCCCTGACTTGGAGAAAGACAAGCTTCCTTTTGGTCTCTCTCATGTTACATCAGCCCACACTGTGGTTGGCATGATTTTTACTGTTGGAAAATCCTTTTTTTAGTTTTATGGCTCAAATAGACTTGCATATATTTTGTATTAGCTTCATATTACAAGAGAAAGAGATGGAATATGGTTTTCCCCAAATCACACACAAGTTGCATCCCCTTTCCAAGGTGCTGTCTGTACTTCAGCAGATCCTTAGGGACTCATTTATAATAGACCCTTCCTCTTTTCCCTACCAAATTCATCCATCGATTCATCCATCCACATGTTTAATGGGTATTTACTGAGTATCTATAATCAGGTACTTTTCTCGGGGGCAGTTAACCAGTGACCCAGACAGATAAAATCCCTGGCTTCACAGATTTGATTATATTCTGATGGAGAAAGATGGGCCATGACACATAAGCAAGTAGAATAAGATAAGAAAATACCATGAAGTAAAGTGGCTCTCAGAGATGATTCTGGAGCAGTGGTCCTCAGCCTTCAACCCTTTACAGTGCCTTATGCTGTGGTGACCCCAAACCATTAAAATTACTTTTGTTACTTACTTCATAGTCACAATTTTGCTACTGTTATGAATCTTAATGTAAATATCTGATATGCAATCTCTGTAAAAAAGAATCATTTGTCCCCAAAGGGGTCACAACCCACAGGTTGAGAATCACTGGTGTAGAGGGTGAGGCTTATCTGAGAGGAAGTGTAGTCACTATTTTGAGCAAGATGGTCAGGGAAAGCCTCACCATAAGGTGGGGACTGTGTGAAGACCTGAAGGAAGTGAGAAAGTGAGTCTCCTGTTCATGGGGAACCATTGTCCCTGATAAAGCTCAGCAAACATCCACACAGGGATGCAGTGTTCCTGGCCAGATAGCAAGCACTGGTGAGGGAATGTGGTGGGTTTCAGGTGATGAGGTTGCCGCCAGCCTGGGATTTTAGTACCTTCTGCCTCCCTCTGACTGAGACTGTAGACTTCTGATTTAGTGTTAACTGGTTTGTCTGACACTAGACTGTGCACCCCAGAAGGCAAGCCTGGGCTGGTTTGTAACCACATCTCTAGCTCACTCCTGGAAGCCTGGGGCAGGAAGCAAGTTTTCTGATCTCTCTCTCTCTCTCTCTCTCTCTCTCTCTCTCTCCCTCCCTCCCTCCCTCCCTCCCTCTCTCTCTCTCTCTTTCTCTCTTCCTCCCTCTCTCCCTCCCTCTTTCTTTCTTTCTTTCTTTCTTTCTTTCTTTCTTTCTTTCTTTCTTTCTTTCAAAAACCAACAACAAAAAGTCCTAGTCGAAGATGATTCGGAACATGGGAGTTTTGTGGTGTGCTGTCTCCACACTGCACTTGGCTGGATTTTTGCTAAAAAGCCATCGGACAGAATGGCTGTACAATGAATGAGGTGCCAGGAAAATCTGGAAGTGAAAGCAGTGGAGGGAAGAGCGTTAACTGGAGTGCTGAGGATGAAGAAGAGCCCCAGGGATTAACAGTACAGGAGGTCCCTGCTGGGGACTGGTGTTTTATAAAGTGTAACTGCAGGCCTGGATCTAGAAAACTCTGCAGAAACTCTTAAGGGTGTTAGGATTTCATCCAGGATTCCCATTCACCACTGGGGATGACTCACAGGTAGCAGGGAAGACCATTCAAGGAAGAAAAACTTTTCTCAGTTGATAGGACCCTTCTTCTCTCAGACCAGAAAGATAGTGCTGGAGAGGCTTCAGTTCTTTTTCAGTGGGAAGCAACACTGAGGAAGGCAGGTGAGCTGAAGAGCAGAGAAGAGAGCTCTGAAGAGAAGCACCCTGAGGGTAAGGGGACCTCTGTGTGCCTGGTCCAACTTCCTGTGCTCTCCAATCTGACTCTTGCATTCTTAGGACAAAAAGATCCCCTAGCAACTTTTGCCAGTGTAGCCACTTAGAAGATAGTGATGAGGAGAAACTGAAGAGAGAGAGAACATCATGAAGCTCTGGGGAGGCCATTGGGGTGTTTATACAAGGGAGTGATGAGTTTGGGATTCCAACCAAACTGTGCGTGTGTGTGTGTGTGTGTGTGTGTGTGTGTGTGTGTCTGTCTGTCTGTACACGTGTATGAACATATATGTTTGTATATCAATTATTACATTACTGTGACAAGTGAGGAAAGGTTTTCCGGCTCCTATTTGAGCCGGTTACAGTGTGTCATAGTGGACGGCACAGTGCAGCAGCTTGGTTCATGGTGGCAGTGAGAGCCCATGGATGAGGCTGTTCACACACCCAAGGACTTCTCCAGTGACCCGTCTTCTCTGAATAGTCCATGACTTCCACAGTTTCTCCCTGACATCTGCAAGTGGTACCATCTGCTAGGGACCAAGCCTTTGAAACCCAAACATATATGGGGTGTACTCCAGATTCAGATTACAAGTATGCATGCCATGAGTGTAAACTAGCAGAGTAGTCACTCCCGTGTGTTAGGGAGAAAGGAATTCTTTTTTCACTGGTAGGCCACAGGTGGAAGGTTTGCTTAAATATAATATAGGGGAAACAAATATTTATCTTTATTTTATTTTATTTTTAGTTAAATAACTGTTTTTGAGGGATGAACTGACTGCGCATGAACCTTAAGAAGCATGGGTGGGAGGCTAGAGAGGCTGCTCAGTGGGAGGCTAAGAGGCTGCTCAGTGGTTAAAAGCATATACTGTTCTTGTAGAGGACCCAACGTTTGGTTCCCAGCAAGCACATTGGGTAGGAGCTCTGCCTGTTGCTGCAGATCCAGGGGATCCAATGTCTCTTTCTGTTCTCTATAGACACCTGCAGGCAGTTACACATACCCCACAGGTGTGTGCGTGTGCGCGCGCGCACACACACACACACACACACACACACACACACTAAAAATAAAAGAAATCTTGTAGAAGCCTGGGTTGGTTACATAAGGCCTGGCCTCAGGGAGACTGAATTCTGTGCCCCAACTGTTATGATAAGTTGTTTGGATTTTCTGATTCGGATACACATTGCAAGTTTGTGAAGTAAAGATGTTAAGAAGACAAAACAAAACAAAATAAAAATCAACACCATCACCAAGAAAATGTTTTGGTTACCCGATATTAAAGGATACAAAATCAATTCCCTGTCTGTCAGTGATGTTTCATGGGCTTTCCTGTCCTCATGGTCCAATGGGGTTGATCTCTGTCCTGCTCTCCTCCCTCTGGAGGGTATTTTACAGTAACAAAGAAGCTTTGACCCAGATTAAAGTTCTGCCCAAATCACATGCCTACCAGGGGCCTCTGTTCACCATGTGATGCCTGGGTTGAGGTGAAGTCTTAACATTTGTTCAGAACTCAATTTGTGTCAACTTTGCTCCTCTTGGTATGTCTCCAGCTGACTGTTTGGGCTTTCGTCCAGCCTTCAGAACTACTTTTCCTGATTTGTATTAGTATTTGGCCTCTGTAGTTGAGTGTAATGCTTTAATAACATACACATGGGGACACTTAGCTGACTACCAAGAGGTGATTTTTTTTTTTTTTTTAGTTGCTATTGTGGTAACGAGGTGGTAGGGGTCGGAGGGGGTTGGGGGTGGTGATGCCCAGAGGAGGGAGTCCTGGTACTTAATGGAAACATCATCTGTGGGCAAAAAGGGAGGGTGGTGTCAAAATTCAACCTAGCCTGGGTTAACATTGGAAACCAGTGATGTGAACTGTGGTGGGAAACCACATGTAAGTTGCCAGTGCCCCCAGAAATAGCTGTCGAGAACCAAGCTGACTATCAGAGGGCTAAGAATGCCTTCCCCATCTGCCTGCAGTATTGGGAAGCATGGGGCCAGGGTAAAGTGTGTCTAAATTGATGATCAAGCAGACTCATCCACCCCTATTGAATAGGCTTTCTCTCTTTTTTTCTTATCGAAAGTAAAAGGGAAAGGAGAAGAGAGAGAGAGAGAGAGAGAGAGAGAGAGAGAGAGAGAGAGAGAGAGAGAGAACGAACAGTAAGTTTTGAAGCAACAGTAGGAACAAGGACATTGCATTAGTCACTGGAGTTAGACTGAGCCTGTGAACTTCTGTCCTGAGTAAATAACTCCTGAGGAGGCACAGAGGTCAATGCTCTTTCTGTCCTGCTGAAATCACACACCCTCTGTTAGCATTCCCCATTCTCATTCCAGGCGTGTGGAGAGCATTCTGGGAATTTCTGTCGAGGAGACTTAAGACCACTCCCCATCCTGAGCTCAGGGAGACTTCCCAGGCCACCGAGGAGCCTCCCTGACCCACTTCCCTCCTCTTGAGTGTGATCGCATGGCACACTGAGGGGCAAGAGCTGAGGAGCTGGTCCCTCGTTTTTGGCGGGATCAGGAGCACTGTACTCTGGTTCTGGTGTCTTTCCATGCATGCTTCTTGTACACGTGCTAGATCACCTCTGATACTGGGAAATGTCCCAAAGACAAATGAAACCTTTAGGGTTTTCTAGAGTTTTAATTATCTGTAGTTTGGAGGGGCTTTACTCTCACGCAGGTAGGAAAGCCTTTCATTGCACTTGGTTATTAAAATGTGCACTGATTCGTTTATCCCCCTTTTAGATCTTTCCTGTTTGATTTACCTTCTTATGGACTCTCAGTTCATAGGGACATTACTCGCAGAGTGGACTTAGTTCTCTTATATGATCCACTATAATGGTTATAAGCACAAAACTAGTTGGAAAAAACTGTTGTATATCAGTCAGTTTTGCTGAGGTAAGGAGGTCCTCGACCCAGTAGTTAAAAGCAACAAGTATCCCCCTTATGCCCATTTCAGAGGATGTAAGTAGGCTTCTGTGGTTATTTCCACATTTCTTATTATATCTATGACCAGATTTTTTTTTTTTTTGAATGTGCCAGGTTAAAATTAGGAACACGAGGGTGAGGAAGGCAGCATAAACTTGAGGAGCCTGCAGAGGCTTCTGCTGAGATGCAATGTTCTCTATGCCGTTCACATCCCCCTTGTTAAGCAAGACAAGTGACCAAGTATTCTATCAGCTGATACCCTCCCATGGAAGAGGAGGTGGCACATGCAAGGCACATGGCAGCCAGTGAGGCTGTGTGATCTTTTGGAGTTGGGGAAATAGAATAGACTAGCCTCCACATGGTAAACCTCTTACATAAGAGGTGAACAGTGTCATCTTAGTAAGACAGGACTTGGTGGAATCCAAGGAATGAAGTATCTATCTGATGTCAATGTTTTTGAGGGAAATATCTGGACTAGGAAATCTCCATGACAGAGGAAACTGTGGTTTGTATTATTAAGTCTTAGGGGCCAGCCCTGTATTCTGCCTGCTAAATAGTAGGTGGTCAAGACATACATGTTGTTCTCAATAAATCCATGAGATCACAGCTGCTCCAATATTCTAGAAACCCAAGAAAATCAAACACAGTTGTTCCTCTATATCTAAAGATTCACAGTCTGTAGATCCCTCTTGCCATAAGTGGAAAGCATTTGAAAATAGCTTGCATTCCGGCTGATGTATCCCATATCAGTGTGACTGTTAGGCCTAAAGAGTTACAGTGCTGAATGTGTATGTGTGCTTCTCTCTTGTGCGCGTCCGACTCGACCAGCAAGAACGACGCTGCAACAGGATCCTTCTGCACGCGTTTATTGGGAGAGCTTGATTGCAGAGGCGAAAAGACCCTCAGCCCAGCCCTGGTGCTGCTTTATATAGGCCTAGGAGAGGTGTACACCCGGATTGTGTTGTGTTTGGTTGATGCTTACAACCTCATTTGCATTCTTACATCTGATTGGTTACTTTCTCTCTTATCTGATTGGTTACTTTCTCTCTCTTCTGATTGGTCAATTTCTCTCTCTTCTGATTGGTCAATTTTGGTCAATTCTCAAAACCTCATCTTGGCAAAAAACTTTCCTGCCTATGTATGCGTGGTGGCCAGCAGAAGCCTGTGCCACTTTGCAACGGCACATGTGGCTTCCCACACTTATCTTTGTCATTAGTTTCTAAGCAATGTCTTTTGCAGTGATTTATATAGCATTTAGATTGTATTACAGCAGGTGATTTAAAGTAATAGAAAGCATACGTGTAGGTTATATAAATATTAAGCCATTTTGTAGAAGGATTTGAACATCTGTGAACTTGAATGTCTGGGGGAAGCACACTCCCAGTAGATACTGAAGGATAATTACTCTCCTTGCAATCTACTTGTGATTAGAAAATTTGACAGTGCACGTATGTCAGCTGTGCGATGGAAAGGTATACACGCTTATCAACTTATCCCTTAAATTAAAGCATAATCCAATTCCTCAAGTATTTAGCCCTATGTTAGAATTCATTATCATATCAAAGAATGCCAATGCTATAAACTTAACTCAGGGTCCCAACATCTTGATGATCAATGTCTTTGACAGGGAGAGCAATCACATAGTGCTTTTGACCATGATAGCACCTTTCTTTGGGGTTGTCCTTAATGTTTATGATTCTTGCTTCCTCTTTACTGTAGCAGTTTGGGGACAACATTGCCTATTGCTATTCTGTGTTGAAGGAGGACTCAGTGAGATGATAGGTTAGTTTGGAATCTTCACATTTTGGGTGGGAACATGTATTTGTGGGTATCCTAGTTGGACCGGATTTCCCTTAATTCCAGTTTTGGCTCTCACATTCTCAGAGTGGTTTGTTGGAGTTTTCTATACTGAGGCAAATTTGAAGCACAAAAGTCATTCACAGATACCCCATCTCTCTTTGTCAAAGACCTCTGGATTGTGTCTCTTATTGGCCTGGGTCAGGCAGTGCTAGTCTACAGAGACTGTAGCACAAACTGTAACTCAGGAACCATGGTATGCTAAGAGCTATCACAGGAGAAGAAACATGATAACAGGGAGAGTTAACCTGTGTAGACAAATACTCAGCCTTCTAAGGCTATCCATACTCTAGAAACACCCTAACAAATCCTCTGAGGTGGGGCTACTCTGTCCATCTATTTGTCTCTAAGATCTTGACTAACTTACAACTGGAGAGGCCAATGTGACCTGTGCCATGACCTTGAGGACAATGAAGAGGCCAATGTAACCTGTGCCATGAGCTTGAGGACAATGAAATGTCAGTCTTCCGGATGTGCTGGCATAGACATTCTAGCACCTTTAGTTGAAATGATTTTATCCTGAGCACCTCGAGATTTCCCAACCTACCACATCATCTCATCTTTTGTTCACCAGGATTATTAGATATCCGCAAGACAAAGAAAGAAACAAAAATACAAACATAAAAAATGGTGGGCTCCCCTCCAGAAAATAAAAAAGAAAAGAAAAACTGGTGTGGGTTTGTTTTAGCATTATGGAAGAAACTACAGGCTTTATTTGCTCATCAAGTGTTTTTAACTTGTGCTGACATTAGTGAGGAAACACTCAATATCCAGCTCTGAAGTTACATGGGGAACTGAGAATTCTACCTTGTAACCCTTGATCTTCATAATTATCTTGGGAATTAGATCTCATCACCACTTGCCCCAGTTTATAGAGGACAGAAAAAGAAGTCATATATGTACATGTCTGTATATGGCCCAGATCATATAGCTAATAGCTGGAGGGGGAAAGGATTGAAACCCTTAGTGCTGAGTGTGTCCAGTCCACAGTATATGTTCTTGCTTTGTAAGAACAGTGGTCAGTGGCCTGATACCCTCTACTTGGTACTGAGGAGATTCATCACCCCTTATACCTGAGCCAGTGTGGTTGAAGAATTATGTTGACAAAAGCCTCTGTTATATAGCTTGGGAGATGGTCAGGAAGGTCTTGGTGACCAGGAGAGGCCTACTGTAGAGTCTCCTCCCATTTGTCAGCACATGTTTGTGTACAGAACAAGTACTGCTTAGACCTGGTGTCCCAGTGAGGGGCTGCTTCCTATGGAAACCTTGTTAGCAACTCCTCACAGCTACCACTTATGCTTCTGAGCATGTGTAGTTGAATCAGGCCCGTGATACTGAGCCTAGTTCAATCATTCATTTATTTTCTTATTCAGTGAAGAAATATTTATTGAATGCATGCTATGTTACTGGCATCTCAAGCAAAGTAAAACCCCTGGTTTGTCAGCCATTTGTCTGTCTATCTGCCTGTTAGACTGTCTTGTGTCTGTCTGTTTATGTCAGCATCCACATTGTGTTAGGCAGTGATAGATATCATTGAAGGATATAAGAACAAAGGAGGTAGGAGTGAAAAGCATTTCCAAATGATTCAGGGAAGACAATTTTAGGACTGGATATATAAAAGAAGTTGGTCAGGTTGAACCATGTGAATATCTCAAGGGAAAGTGTAGAACATACAAAAGAGAAGGAAAAATAAACTAGAGAGAGCCTCCTCCGCCAAGGAGAATGCGGTTTGTGAAATCAAAGATCTGCAGAAGAGGGTAGAGTATCTGAGACAGAATTGATACAATCATCAGAGGTCATGAGTGAGGTAGAAGCTGGACCCCATCTGATGGACCTCATAAGATGTATATCAAATAAAGAGAAAGAAAACCAACAGAGAATACTATGTATGTTCAGCTCTGTCCTGGGTCAAATCCTTTTAAATAATTTTGCAAGAGAATCTGCTCTAGGCAGTATATCTGAGCAAGCATGCTTGTCTGTCATTAGATAAGTCACCAATGACAAAGGCAGTTCTAGACAGTCTCAGGGATCAGAGCTAAACCTACACCTAACTTACAATCCTTATTTTTGGAAGGAAGACTATACCTAATAAAATTTCATTGCTTAAAATAATACTAGCAATTCTGTTGCCTGGTATATTGTTTTATCTAGATCTAGGTGTAGCTGTAAATATAGAGATATAGACTAAATAAATGATTGATAAATAAATAGGAGATAGATGATGATGACAGACAGGAGGGAGAAGGGGGCAGGTAGGGAGCTAACTCATGCATCTGTAGAAGCTCAGAACTCCCAAGATCTGCAGTTGGCACTCTGGAGAAGACCTGTGGTCTAGATCCAGCCTGGAGCTGCAAGACTGAACACCAGGGGAGCTCACAGTGTGAATTTCAGCTCTAGTCCAAGTCTAAATGCATTAGCTCCGTGTGCTAGTTTAAAAGCAGCTAGAGAATATTCTCTCCAGGCTCTTTCCCTCCGGCCTTCAGTAGATTAGAGAAGGCTCACCCACTTGTGGGAGGCCACACTGCTTTACTTCATCTGTGGATTCAAAGATCACACACACACACACACACACACACACACACACACACACACACACCTGTTTATCAAGGCATTTCGTAATAAATATATGGGCATCCCTGTAGCTCAGGCAAGTTGATATGTACAGTTAACCATAACGGAAAGCATTTTTAAAATTATAATAGAACTAAAGAAACAGAACTTTACCATGAGAAAACTTAATCATTTTTCAGGGACTGCTTTGGCCTTACGGGGAGGCCTGAGCTTGGTTGCCCCACAGCGCCATCAGCTCCTGATACTGGCTGGCTTCTCTAGATTCCTAAGATTCTTCATTTGGCCTATGTGAGCATGCACCATTTTCTAGGCAACTCTCGAGTTGAAGCATAGACATGTAGTTCCAAATACCGCACCTTTGAGCGCCATTGGTAGATTTATTTGCTTACCTTAACCAGGGTTTGTGGGATATGTTTTCAAATCAAGAAGAGGTGACTTTGTCCACTGAGAGGCACCCAAAGGCCAGTCCTATGTCATTTGTAATTTTTGTTCGTGGTTATGAAATTGCTGGCAACAAAAAGTGAAAGAATTCTGGTTCTCATGGATCAGTTCTGCTCGCCTGCCAGCTCCCCTGGAACGTCTGCAAGTTCGATTGAAATACAACTTTCAGATGAAAAAAAATGTGTGACTACTCGCCAAGTATTCTTTTCCCCTTGATTTCTACTACAGTGACAAATAAGAATTTATTCTTTCTTATTTTAATGTTAGTTGTGTTGCTGGATAAATCTTTAGGTGCTATTCCTAATAATAGGAATATTAATGTGTGTGTGTGTTTGTGTGTGCACATCCTGCTTTGTTTTTCTGCTCTACTTTCTGCTTATTTCCCATAGCAATAATTGACCCCCTTCCATATTAAAGACTCCCCCAAGGGTAGAAGAAGACACATGCAGTGATGCCAGAATCATCTTCCATGTGATTATCTATGTGTGGCCCCCAAGGAAGCTACTTCTGGAGCTCAGTTAATTCCTTTAATTAGAGCCTGAAAGCCCCTAATCTCGCTTCTGAACTTGTAATGGCAAGCCTTTTTACAAACATCTGGGAAGAAAGCACAGTCAGGGAAGCTTTTGACAGACAGCGGTAGTTGAGCGCAGCAGCCCTTGGACAGCTGCCTCTGGAACATGGTGTGCTTCAGCACCCGGGGAGACATAACAGGGACATTTCACAGGAGAGATGGTCATCTGAGGCCAGGACATGGGCTCTGTTTCAGAAGGTCTTAAAATCCTCTGTCAGTGAAGACAGATTCCTCCATGATCCAGATCATTCAGTGCAGGGGCAGACCTTAGATTAGGGACATTATGACTTCGTTCTAACGTCCATGCATTAGAAGTGGATACTGTAATGCCTGAGGTTGACTCCACTGCATATCAGCACTAGGGCCCAAAAATCTGCAGAGGTAGAAGAGTCCCAAGAGGCTGGTACTCAAGAATTAAGATATTTCCTTGTCTGCATTCAGGCCAGAAGGGAGATGAACTTGACTTTCAGTGATCAAATGCAGGTCAAATAAATTGCTCCTATTCAGGCACTCTGCCAGGCACTGGGGGCCACGGTAGGAGATGAGAATCATGGCTTGTATGCTTTGAAGGTCAGGCTGATTAATAACTGTCTCTTGGAGCACACAGGTCCATGTGGAACTAGTCCTGGCAGGAAGTAGGTATCAAGCATCATTCATCTCTCCATCCACAGAATCCTTTGTAAAACATTGAGTACTAAGAGTGTGACAGTGAGCAAGATCAACATAGCTGAGCCCAGAAAGCATGCTTACTGGAGCTCCAATTGTGGGAGAGCAGAGAGGATGTATTAGCATAAAGGTAAGAAAGTAATATTTGAGAAAGGAGGGTTGTAAGCATATCCTTGGGTGCAGAAACTGTGTTCTGGAAGGGAAAAGGGTTAGTGTAACTGGTATATTTGAGGAATAGCCAGGAAACAATAATAGAGCTCCCAAAACAAAGGCAAAGCAGGGGTAATGTCAGAGAGGTTTGGAGGAGGGTGTGACCCTTTTAGTGTGAACAAAGTGGAACCTACTAGAGAGCCTAGGCCATAGGAGGGCTATGATGGCGTCTTGGTATTAATATGGCTCTGTCTGTTGGATGAAAAGCACACCACCAAGGAATAAAGTTGGGATTGCAGAGGTCTGGTGAGTGGATATTCTAGCTAGACTGAGAATCGGGGTATGAAATTTCCATAATGGTTGAATGTGGGTCATGAAGTAAGCAGGCTAGATGATTCAGTGTTTGTCCTGGGATCCGGAATGCCTGGAATTGTTATTAGTTGAAATGAGCACATCCCTGGATGAAGAACCAGGAGGAAGGATGAGGAGTTCCAGCCATTAAAGCTAGAGTTACACATCTGAGGGTAGATTCCACATAGACTGTCGGTTATGACAAACAAAGGACAGATCAAAGCTGGGAGTATACATTTGGAATTAATCAAAATAGAGATGGTATTTAAAGCCCTAAAACTGAAGGAAGACCACCAAAAGAGGGTGTCCTGGTGGAACACATAAAGGCTGAAGGTTCCAGGGAATGCTAGCATTCAGAGTTTGGAAAAAGAGGAGTCAACTGACCCCAGGAGACTAAGGAGGATCAAGAAGAGATTTGGTTCTGTAGAGATCAAGGGATGTAAACCTTCTACATAGAGGTAGGATGTGAGCAAAAGCATGCAGAGAAGCGCTGCCAGAGCGCTCCATTGCTCTGGGAGAAGATGCTGAGGAGAAAAACCAGGAGTAGGGTATAAGGCCAGAGTTTAGACCAGAGACTTAGTGAGGAGAGCCTTGGAAATGGGAGTCTGGCTTTGATCATGATGGGCAGTTGCACAGAAGGTAACAGGATGGTATTTGTTCCTTCTTAAGCCATCAGAAAAAACAATAGGAAAAATTAATTTCTCATCCAACAGGTGACATTTTAGATGAGGGTGTAAGAACTTCAGGGGGTCCAAGTGACTGATTTGAGGAATCCAGAGAACAAAAGGGGAGCAGAGTGTGACATCAGAGAGCTCTTGGGGGAGAAGAAGACTATCATTTCTACGTTTGGTCCAGAGGATGGTCACAGTGGCATCTACATATTAGTATTGTGACTCTAGCTGCCTAAGAAGTAGGTCACTAGGCAACCAGGATAGAACGATGTCCTGAATGGAGACAGATGGGGGACATATCTTAGAACAATGCGGTGGAGCCTGGGTGGTGAGACCCCCCCACCAAATGCCAGAAACCCCACAAACCTTGCGAATGCCGCAACTGGGGCTCAGCCATCACATGCACTTACCTCCCCACTGCTTCCCCATCTTCCACCTACCCTATGCTTCAAGCCCAGTTTCATTAATGACATGGAAGCTTATTTATTTGGGGGAACTCTGTGATTAACACCATTTCACTATTAAAGAGACAAAAGAGCCCTGTGCCTCTCAGTCTCCCCACCTTAACCCCACCCACTTTAACAAGGCAATCCTGGAGCCTGAGAGACTGACCATCAGGTCTGAACTCTCCTGGCTTCTCTCACATGAACTGTTGAGCAAAGCACCTCTGGAGACACAGGGAGGGCAACACACAGCAAAACCCGACCAGCAAACAGTACCATCACAGCAGCCAACCAACCAGATGGGGCTCTGCACTCTCCCTCTGTAAAACTCAGCACAGGCAGCCTGCCTGATCATTGTCCCTAGAAGACCAGACCCATGAGAATGGCCACTGTGCCAGAGAATGAAAACCTACTCCATCCATGCCCTCCATACTCAGCAGAGAACACTAAGTCGTGGTAGTCACCCATAGGGGCATCCACAAGGATTTCTAGAGGTTGGAACCCCATCACTGCCAGGACTGGGGCTGGGGCACAGGAGGGGTCTGAACTGCAGCCAACCCTCACCACCCCCACTCCTGTGGCAGCTCAGGGAAAGAGCCTTTGTGGTAGGCAGGCAGGCAGGCAGGCAGGCAGGCAGGCAGGCTGTCTGGCTTCTTCCTGAATCTGCCCATAAAAGGATAAAAGTGCTGTTATCTGGTCGGCATTGGGTACGATGGCTGATGATACATTTTTTAAAAGTGTGGATCTTTTCCCCTTTTTGCAAAGATGTGTGCTCGTGTGTATGTGAGTGTGCCTGCTATCGCACAGTTTGCTTTCTGTATGTGCTAACAGATGGATCCAGCCTTGTCTTTTATCCGGTGTTACAGAAGATAAAACTGAAACCGAGTGTCTGGCTGCCTCTTCGATTCAAAGGAGGAGAAAAAAAATAAAATAAAATAAAACAGCTTTTCAAGGGAACCCTTATGCTACAAAAGAGTGATCCAAAATCTCATCTGGCGTTGCTTGAACAGCAAAAACGTAGCAGAACCATTTCAAAGTGGCTTTTTCCCTCCCCCTTCTCGACTTCTCCAAAATATATGATCTCTTGTCAGAAGTAGGCCAAGCTTGAAGGCGATCATGAATTATATATCAAGGGACATCATTACCCAGGAGCCTTGAACAAATGCCCCATGGTTTAAATTTTACAGATTTCTTTCCCCTCTCTAGTAGCAGCACTTTTTGCCTGAGATGGACTCAGAAAGTGTTTTTACAAAATGCACAATGAGACATTATGATAATAAAGGTGATTGTGCAATGGCTTGGAAGTATTTCTTTCTGAAAGAGGGCTTTTATCCCCAACACACTGCCTGCAGGCCACGTACTTAAACCAGTGCTCTCCACGTGTCCTGCCTTTATTTCTGCAGGAGTTAAAGACATCTAGAATGAGTGCTGATTGAGAGAGAGAGGCTGGAATCAGCTGGGTATGCTGGGCCCACCCTTGGTGGCAGAGGCTCTGCCATTTCATTTGAATACCAAATATGCTTCATCTACCTATTTATTCACTAAGATTCAAAAAGGCTTTGTAAGAATCCTCTTTATACCTGAAACTGGAAACACTCATTTGGGTAAATAAGAAAGGAGGGTTTGGGGATGTTGGCATTTTGCTTCCGTATTGCTAGGCATTCATCGGAGAGTTAACCTCACTGCAGTTGCAAACAGTGGTTGCAATGTGCAGTACTTCTAAACCAAAGCTTCTTAAACTGTGGGTCACCTATGGGATTGCATAACTGGGGGGGGGGGTCCTGAACAATTTAGAGACAGTAAGAATTTATGAATATGCAACACCAAGCATTAAATCAGAGTCAGATGTACCATGAATAGAAGGTGTTTCCATTGGCACTGGCCCATGTCACACTATGAGACTCTGTCGTATCCTTGGTTTTGAGCACACAACATGTGCAGCCATGAAATGCCAAGGAAAGCTGCCTAAAACATGTCTTCCCAAAATGGAATTGCAAGGCTTGTGCTGTGTATACAAAGTGTTCTCCTCTTATAGTAACAAGGGTTTAATTATGAAAAACAATGACCTTTAATATTTTTCTACCACTGTTTCTTAGCATGTATCAAATTAATGTATCTTTGGGTTGGACTGTTTTAGAAATATATATCTTACTAGTGTGTACATTTGCTTTTGTCTTTAATAAATGATAAGATTATTTTTATATATGACTTGTTTTAATGTTATTTTATGATTTATTATTGGTAAATGTTTGATTTGTTCAATTTTTGGATATACCTATATGCCTGAGGTCATGTGGTAAAAGGGGAAAGGGGCTGTAAGTGGAAAAACCTTAAGAGACCCTGGTCAAGGTAGTGAGAGCCATAGCTGCATAAGTGGCCTTCTCTGCTCTGGGAACCAGAGTCTCTTTCTCGCCCATTCTCCTGAGTTGAAAACGGAAGTGCGGAGTTGGTTTCCCTAACCGCCTTGATAAGATTTAAGAATTCCTTATGTTTGTTCTCTCTCTCTCTCTCTCTCTCTCTCTCTCTCAGTGTGTGTGTGTGTGTGTGTGTGTGTGTGTTATACATAGGGATATGTGCAGGTGTTCATATACATGAATGCATATATGGAGGCCAGAGTCTCTCACTGATCTTAAAGCTCACAATGCAGCTAGACTGTCTGGCTAACAAGTTCCCAGGATCCATCTGTCTGTGCCCCTCCTAATGCTGGGCTTACAGAGAGGGACAGCCATTCCTGGCTTTAAAAAAAAAAAACAAAACAACAGCAACAACAACAACAACAACAACAAAACCACAGGATGCTGGGAGGTTTCCTTTTGCTTTCACTCTTACCCACCCACTCTTTGCAAATCTCTTGGGCCCTTGGCTTCTCACTTTGTATTAATTCTAACATTGGGGAATATGGAGGCTGCATGATGTTTTTCCACTTTAGAGATACAGCTATTGCTAGAGAAGGAATATAGATGTTGACAATATAACATATGCACATGAAGCAAAAATGCAAATCAGGAAGCCTTGTCTCATCTAGTCTAAAGAAAGGTAAAACCCTGTCTCAGAGTATAGAGTATAGACTCCTTATGATTTTCCAGGCCCCTGTGGTCTCAGCACCCATGCCATGTTACAACCAAGACTCTTCTCGGACATACCCCCATCATTTTCTCTTACTCCTGTGAGTTCCATCGCTTGTATCCATTTCTAAAACTTTAAAATTTTAAATTATGTGTAGTAGGAGGTATGTGCATATGAGTGTAGCTGCCCTTGCAGGACCCCGTTGGGCCTAGCGTGGTTCTTACCCACTGAGCCACCTCTGTTCATCCTTATTGTTGCCTGGACCTGTTCCTTACATCCTTCATCAAAGTGGCTAAAGGCTGTGTGACTCAGTGTAGGCACTGTTCCCTCTGAGAGTCCTTTCCCAGCCAGAGATTCACTTACTCCCCACTGTGCAGGTGAAGTTCTGTGCATATCGCTGTGCCTCCTACCTACTCTGCTTCCCACCTTGATGTCTGCCACATTGTATTTAACTGTCAAGCCATGTGTTCTTTTCTGGTAGCCTATCAGCTATTAGCAACAGAAGGTGAGATTGCCAGACTTCGTTTTCAGAACCTTCCTACCAAGAATGGAAGAATTGTAAGAAGTTAGTAAGAATCTAAAGAGGGGTCTCAGTGAGATTGATTCATCCTCCTAAGCCCTGTTCTTCTCTCTCTACATAAAAGGACTCATGCACTACTGGGATTCCATGATGATCTCATGTGAGTGGACCTAGAACCTAAGATCAGCCCCTAGTCAGCACCTTGTTCATCCTCCAGGACCCTGGTTCTCACTACCACCCTTAGCGGACATCCTGAAGGAGGTGACCTCTAGCCTATCGCCAGGTTATAACCATCCCTGGTAAGGAAGGAGGTCCCACTATGGGAATGAACACCCTCTATCTGATTCAGAGACTGGCTATGTGCTCTCTGATACTTGCCTATTGGTTTTGGGTTTTTGCATCAATAAAAGCAAACCAAAACATGCTATGTGAAGCTACTTTGATAAGGAGACATTATTTTGTAAAGTGCTTGATTCATAAAAGGTATGCATAGATATTGGCCAGCATGAGAGCATAGAAATCCCAGGTTACAGTTGAGTAAATCAGGAGATTATTAGTGATGCAGCAAAGTGAGTCTCACTGGGACCCATTGTCATATGCTGGAACAGAAGGCATAGACCGTTGGCTTCAAAACAGAAATGTATTCTTCATGGTTCCAGGAGCCAGAGTCCAAGATCAAGGTGCTGCAATGCTTGGTGTCTGGTGACAGTCTGCTTCCTAATGCGCAGATAGCCACTCTAACTGTGTGCTTATATGAGCAATGGGGAGCTCAGCCTGTCTGAGGCTTTATAAGGGTTATGAATCCCACTCACCCAGTCACAGAGTTCCAGCCATGTGACCTGGTTATTCCTGAGGTCTCACCTCCATATTCCGTGGCATAGGGAACTTAGTGTGCAACACATGGATTTGAGGAGATAACGATCCTTTAGTGACTGGTACTTGTTCTCTTGTTGCTTTAATTATTACAACTTTAAATAATTTTTGAAAATGTATCTAGGCCTGAGTAGTCGAATCAAAGACATCCATTTGCTGTTTGGCCAACAGAGGAATGTATTTCTCTTTGCCTGGCTATAAGACCCACTTCACTGGAATGTGGGTTTACTTGAAAGAGGAATGAGAGAGCAAGGCATGGGAGGGGCCACATTCATTCAGCCTTCTAGACTCGATGGTTGGAAACTACTTTCTCTGAAGCTATCCCACTTCCCCTGTGGCTCCAGGTCCTATCTGGATTATAGCTGGCTTGTTTTGAGTCCCAGGGAAACTGTCAGGAGGGAGTGTATGAATATAAAAGCCACACTCTCTGGCAAGGTGTGGCACTCGGTACTGAATGCACTAAAGCCTGCATTTGTCTAAGAGTCTATGAAGAAGGCAGCCAAGGCTGCCAGGCCTGGGGCATCAGCTGCCTCCTTAACCCTACTTTGACCAAGCCATCCCCAAGGAAAAGGGAGGGAGAGGTACTTGCTCAGGTGCCTTCCAGCTCTCGCATTCATTCTGGAAGTGTAATTTATAGCTAAGCCAGTTGTCATTCTTAGATCAGGAAGGGCAAAATTATCTTCATTACTCTGCTTGCAGTTCTGGTGCCTGAGAAGCTACTGGGTCCTGTCACATCTAGAATTAGCTCTGAGCCCTTGGGCTTTTAATTAAAGGGCTGAGTGAGTCAGATGGTGTATGGTTGGCCTCACATCTTCAGGGAGACACAGAGGGAGGTCGCCTGCTCTGTCATCTTCCTCTTTAGAAGTCTACTGCCTCTCTGCTGTGAGGATGTGGATCAGGAGCCTCACAGAGACTTCCAGGAAGGGCCTGTGGCTAAAGCTTCTTCCCCCAGCTCTGTAGACACCAGGCCCTGGGAGCTCTGAGGCAGGAGGTATGGAGCCTGCTATTGGTCTGTTCCTGGTGAGGGCCAGAGGTGAGCCAGCCCCAGGGGGTTCTCTTGTGGTTCCCTGGGCTTGCTACAGTTTGTTAGTGTTTCTTAACCCAACACTGTGTTCCACTTTGGGTGGTTTGTGCTAAATGCATTTTCAATCCTCAGTGGTACAAAGAATAAAAGGGATTGTCTTTTTTAAAGTGGGTTTGGATGTATTGAAAGCAAGGCTGCCTGCTGTGTGTCTCTGACAATTGCCTCCCCAAAGGAGTGCTGGGAAACCTGATCTTTCCAGATATCTCTACCCCTGTTTGAAAGGAACTTAAATTTTAAAAAATTGCCTTTCTGACCAATGCTGACACTGTCAGCAGGGTAGCGATTATTTATCTAAGCTGAGTCTCTTAGGTTGCAACTTTATATTATCCTTCTCAACACCTTCCAGAGGAAGAGAAGTTTGATCTTTCACTGGGTGTCACTGTGGAGGTTCTATGCGCAGTGGAGGGTTGATCAGTGTGAGAGTATGACTCATGACTTGATTAGACCCATTCACCTTTCAAGTAAGCATCCCATAAGCTGCGGTGTGCCCAGCACTGTGTTAGAGTGAGAGCTGTCTCTCACCAGCACTCTCCAGGGGGCACACGTCAATGTTTTAACCCTTTGGCTAGCCTTCCAGGGCTCCTGCCAAGAATCTGGATCCTTCATTTTCCTTCTCAAGGATAATGCATGCACAGACTCGCTTTCTCTCCTTTCTCTGTCTTCCCAGCAAGACCTCTCAGTGTAGTCATTTGAATGAGAAGTAGCATCTCCCACAGGCTTACATATTTGAATACCTGGTCCTCGATGGATATTTGGAAAGCTTACAGAACTTACTGCCTTGTTGGAGGAAGCATGTCACTGAGGGGCGGGCTCTGAGAGTTTATAGCCTCACCCCGCTTACAAGTGGTTCTCTCTGCTGTCTGAGTTTGGCTGGAGATGTGATTTCTCAGTTTCCTGCTCTGGCTGCCTGCGGCTGTGCTTTTCCCACCTTTTCAGAGTCTATATCCCTCTGGAACTATAAGGCAAAATAAATTCCTTTATAAGTCACTTTTGGTCATGGTGTGCTATCGCAGCAAGAAAATATGTTATTAATATAGTCAGTCTTAGCGTTGCTGACATTCGATGCAAATTATGCCTTTGTTGTAGCATATTTAGCAGTTCCCCAGCCAGAAGCACTACACACACTTCAATTTGGATGACCAAATATGTCTGTGAACACTGACAAATGTCTGATCCACATCTATCTTTGCCAAAGTACCCTTCGAGTTGTGTCCTAAAAGAAAACTCATGACTAGGAGAAGTGTAGGCATTTCAAACAGTTAACTGGGAGCAGAGATGTAACTATAATTGAAATAGCTTACTTTGTGGCTAGAGAGATGGCAAAGTGGTTTAGTGCACTTGTGGCTCTTCCAGAGGATGCATGTTCCAGTCCCAGCACCTATGTGGTGGCCAACAACTGTTTATGACACTAGGCCCAGGGAATCTATGGCTATTTTCTTGCATCCATATGCAGGGCACACTTGCGTGTGTATGGGACACAGACATACATGCAGGCAAAACAGCCATACATACAAAATAAAAACAAATAAAATTAAAAGCAAAGACGGGATAGATGATAGCCTAGCTTCTCACAACCCCACTCTGCACTGTGGTAGTCAATATTTAATTAATTAATTCTGTGCAATAACGAAAATAAAATTGATTAGGGCGTTTCTATAGAGTGAAAATTCCTATCATGTCTGCCTTCAAGTGTTTGCATAACATCACTGAACATGAAGTTGGGAAGAGATGCAGTTGACTTTGAGCTGGTGTTATAGCTTCAGAGAGCCATGGAATCACATTTCTGTTCATATAGTGACCAGCACTGTTCTCTTTTGTTCGCTTCTGTTCCTTAACTCTTCTAACCCAAAGACAAGGTACTCAATGCCAGGATGCTCTGTGGGAAGAGGCTTTAGCCCATCGTGGATTCTTTTGGTCATTTCTTCTTATAGGTATAGAATAGTTAGGCTGGGCTGTTCCCCCTTGTCTGGGAATTGAAAGGACTCTTTCTAGTCTTCATACTTACCGTGTTTCACAAGAGCAGTATGAGCCCCACTCTTAGAGAAGCAGCCTCAGAATGTTCACCACAGGGCAGGATCTCCTAGACAGAATCACTTCTGTGTAGGGACTTGAGTGCTGTGTTGACTGTAAAGTACTTGGGAGGGATCACGTGGGATCTGTAACAAGTAAGATGGTAATCCTTTTTGCTATGGTTATAAAGTGAACTCTTATGCCTGAACCTCTGGTGCCTCCTGTCCCTTAGTTCCTTGGTGGAGTAGCTGATTGTCATAAAAATGCAACCTGAGTGACCCAGAGGGCACAGCTGGTTTTAGCTCTTTCACCTGGGCGGGTGACTCAATGTCAAGTGCTCCTAGGTACCTCTGTGTATTGCTACTAAAAGAGTGAGGAGAAGCATAGCTGGCTATGCACAAGTGGGTGTTCCCCTCCTCTCTTTGGTGTCACATCATTGTGTAACTTTGGGAGGAGCCTGTGACTGTAAATTGGATAGATTCGGGGAAATGATAGGTGCCTGGGCCAATGCTCAGGATTTTATCCTGAAGGTGATGGGAGATCCTTGAAAACCCTCTAAGTAGGAAAGACATACGATCAATTGTGTGCTTGACAGATTCCCTTCTCTGGGCAGTAAACAGGGTCAACAGCCTGAGAGGGATGAAACTGGTCATGAGCTTAGGGGGCCCCATCCAGTGGAAAACTGGTGAAGCACTCGTGAGCACTAAATGCCAAGGGGTCAAAAGGGTGGAGATGAGTGTGAGCTGCAATGGCAGTGGGAACCTGAGAAGACTTCCAGGAGGAAGAGTCTGCTGCCGGCTTCTAAGGATGACGTCAAAGGCAGAGGGAACAGCTAGGCCGAGAGAACATGAAGCCTTGCGGAGCACTTTTGAGTTAGGCTGACTTTGTATGCGTCTCGTTTATGGAGGGATGTGAGCAATTGGTTTAAGAAAATGGATTCTGTTAGGAGATGATGAATCTGGAAAAATGCCAACAATGGAAGGTGTGTTTGGCTGTTGTCACACTCTCTGAAGATCTTATTCTTGTCTCTTATCTCTCTGCTTCCTCTTTCTCTCTTCCACAAGGTGTGAGGTTCCAAGGTTCCTTCTATGAAAGGGCCTGTTCTTCAGGGACAGGATCATCCTTTGGCTTCTGAGGGTGAGTGCAGTGCTGAATGCTGATCACATGACTCCCTCCAGCTGTTCCTCACAGCAGAAATTCCAGATCCCAGAACCTTTGTCTAGAGCAAAAGCCAGTGTTATCTGGGAGGCCAGGATAGCCTTGTCTGTACCACAGATAAGCTGGCTTCCAGCTATCATATGTAGGTGAATCCTCTTTCTTTCTGTCCCTTACCATGAAGGATACAAGAGTCCTGTGTCCCTAGTGCCTCTTTTGGGGCAAGACCATACTGCCTTACCTGCTTGAACTCTAACCTAGGCTTGTGTACAGGAATACACAAAGCACCTGACACAGCATCCAAGAGGGTGGACTGAGGACAGGGCCTTAGGAGTTCCAGCATGGCTTATAGGATCCAACTGCTCTTTGCTATATGACACCCTTGTAGCTTTGAGTTCCTGAGTACTGGAAGACTCCAAGGTCTTATGGAATTTGCAGTCTGCTGCTGTAGCTTGAATATGAAGAGCAAATGCCTATCACCACAAAGCTTTCAACTTGTGCTCACACCACCAATTGATCTTTCTGACTTCTGTGCTTTACAGTGCCACTGCCTTCAAACCCCTAAAACCTTTATTTACACCAGATGGCCCAAGGTAGCTTTGCCGCAATAAATTAGGCCAATCCTGTTTGCTGATTTTCAAATGGTTACTTTAAATGCCAGATAGCTCTAATAACACTGGAATGGGGCTAGTAATACTGTTGTGGGAAAAGAGCCAACAAGGCTCAAAGAATATACATTTCCATGGAGCTGGGGTTGGGATTAACGCCTACCACTGTTCAACCTGCAGCTCTAGGCTTTTGCCACAGCTATGTCCTCCTTTAGTGTGTATAATAGCTTCTGGCTCTGCTACCCTTATGCCCTCCTTCTCAGGAGTCACTGAGCCCCCTGTCCTTAGTGAAGTAGCACTGGATGAAGTGAGACACCACAAGCCTCTTTTGTACACACTTCTTGAGTAGTCACAGTATAGGGGGTAAAACTCAGACTCTCCTATTAAGGATCGCTCATCCCATGGTGCACATAAAGAGTGAACACAGGTGACACATTCGATTGCCAGAGTTGCCCAGAGAGCCTTGCTGGTATACCATCACTGCTTTATGAACTGGGTTCAGCCAGAGTTGTCTTTTCATACCTGGCTGACCAGGTACTGCCCAACCAAGGCCAAGTTCAGGGACAGACCCGAGTTTCCAGTGTTCAGATTAAACCATCATCCTGCCTTGTATGTATGTACTGGATGGAGATGGTCATGCACAGACTTTATACTACACTGAGTCTTTCTGTCTTGCTGTGCAGTTTCCCTGTGGAGACAGGGTAGGATGTCAGGTGCTGACATCTTTGACTTCCTTAAGTTGTACTCCTTACAGCGTCCCAAAGGTTACACACCTGGAGTTGCTTCCCTAGGGAAAGCAGAGGGGGGAAAGATGTCTGATGCTTGGCATTTAATTGTCTCTTTACTCAGAGCTGTCAGAGGAGAAATCCAAACGCATGTCATATGCCTTCCTTCCCCTGGAATATCTCTAGTAAAGAACATTCTAGAAGCTGTTTCCAGAAAAAGGATTCACCTTGGCCTTTTGTTCCGTGAATGAGTTGTGGCTTCCCTGAAAGGAAGAGTGGAATTTTCTGAAGGCTCCAGCCTCGTTGTTAGGGACATTCACTATAATGGCATAATACAGGCGACAAAGGCCACAGGTCGCTATGGACCTGAAAGTAGATATATACTTCCTTTTCTTGTTCTGCTACGGTAGGCCTCTAGCATCTCCTTCGCCACCCTGAGACTTGGACCACTAACAATACCTGGATGTCTTTACAGAGCCCGGGGATGGGGGATACAGATGCACAAGTGTGCTAGTAACAGAATAACAGCCTCAGCTTCTCTCAGTTCCTCCCATCTGTGTGGTGTGGATACACTGCTTTTACCATAAAGACTGATCTGAGTCTCAGGGACAGACCCAGAGAAATAGTGACAAGGTTCCCTCCACACAGCAGTATCAACAGGTATGACTTTTGGTAAACAGGGCAGACGTCTCTGAATTAGGAAACGTGCACACAGTATGTCCTTCTGCAGACAGTGAAGAGCCACACTGTGTGCTCTCTCAGGTGAGACTGGGAGCCCTGTATGGAGACTGGGCTGCTAAGAGCTGCCAGGCTTTCCTTAGGTCTCAGTCAATCCCCAGTCTATAATATCCTCTGGCTACATGCTAGAACCTCAGTCCCTTCAAAGCATGGTCAAATGGTGGTTGCTCTCTTGTTAATATTTCATTTACCTGTATTGATATGTTGTCGTGTCCACTCTCGACCAGCAAGAACGACACGACCACCAGTCCTTCTAACAGCAGTTTATTCAGCAAACTTCAGTCTTCATCTTTCTTCTTTCCCTTCATCTATATCTCCCTCGAACCCCGGGCCTCTCCCTCTTATATACTCTCAGTTCCCATCCACTCACAGCAGGCCACGTCACCTCACCAGGTACGCAGCTTCAGCTAATCAGGGCAGCAGGGGCATATCTCCACCAAAATGGATTCGCCAGTATTCTGGTACACCTGCGCAGCTCTCATGATGGTTGTGGCTTATATTCAGGTGAGGAAGTCAGGTGCAAGTCATAAGACTTAGCTGCAGTCCCTGGCGCCTTCTTGGGACTGCTGCCACACCGGCTCCTCACAATATGTGAGTTGAATTTGTGGCTGATCTTCTGGTTTCAAAAGAAAGACAGATATTTTTCTCCTCCTGACCTTAGATTGTTAAGAAGTGGGGTTCTCAGGAAAGATGAAAAAACAAAACTGTTCCTTAACTAACAGCTCTTTCCTCCTTCTGTAGAGAAGACTATGACTTGGAGTTACATGTATACTGACCTCAAAGGAACCTGGGCTCATCCCTACAGTGGGCTCCACTCTATCTAGTAGATGTAGGCAGCATAGTCATGTCTACTATATACAGCAGCAGCCCATTAATGGCCTGTGTCTGTCTAAGGTTGTAGATCTACCAGCAAACCCGGACTTTTGGGGGACTAGTTGATCATCAAAACAGCTAGTGGTTCAATTTGTGGATGGCACAAGGAACCAAACAGCACCCCCATCCCAGGTAGCTTGCTAAACCATTACATCTCCAGTCACATAATTTGTCTTGAACGCTTGATACATGGTCTTATGAACTTATGAATTTAAACAGTCTGGGAGCAAAGGGAGGAGTAATTGTCCCAGAGGAGGGTTTGGGTGGATTGGGAAGCAGGAGAAGTGTTTAGAAGAGTTCTTGTGTAACTGGACATGAGAATGACCAGTCCCTTGGGACTGTGAGTTGCATTTGGGGACCATGTGTCCTGATATGTCTGGGTCAGTCCTGGGTTCTCTTGTTTGTCTCAACCACATCACCAACGAGGCTGCTTTGTGTTCCCAGAACATCAAGGTTTCATTGATAGAGCATAAGGACGCTGTAATTCCATGGGACCTATATATGCAGACGTGGTCAATAGCACTGAGCATAGTTGTGCAGGGTGGACCACAGATTCGGTGAGGTCCTGTGCAGGGTGCTCTAACATCTCGGAAGTTGGTTATGGGTTATCACATGGGCAAGTCCCTTGAACACTTGTTAGTAATGTGGCTGAAAAGTGAGATGCTGTGCCGCAATGTCACATGGACTGTGGCTCGGAGTCCTCATAGCCTGCTACTTTTGACCTTTATAAAAAATTATATAGATCTCTGTGAACTGTGAAGTAGGAGTATGCCTATGGACCTCCAAGAGTTTGAATAGTGATCTGGGTACAACATCTAGCTTACTTGCTGATGTAGGACATTTAGTGGCAGCTGCCTTCATTATCTTTATTACTATTAGTTGGTCCAAGGTTGGCGGTATTTGGGCTTTACTCTAGTACCTGTGTAATGCTGAGAGATGACTCCCATCCTACTTTGTCTCTTCTTTGTGAGGATGAAACCAGGCATCCAGGAATCCTTGGGAGAATGTATGCTATTAGCCTGGGGACTGTGAGCAGAGTTGCCCCCGCCCTGCCTGCCCCAGCTGCTCCATCCTCTGGGACTTAAGAACTGACTTCCTAAGGCATCACCATCCTGTCCACCCACCCTGATGCTCCATATATCTCAAGCCTCCAGGGCCCAACCACTTCTTTCTCCCATGAGTGGGGCTATGTAAACACCAAGACCAGAATGTCATTTACTGGTGCTGGCTGACCCCAGTGGGCTGCCAGCCAAGAGGGACCAGGGACTAAATTCTCCAGCTGGCTCTGAGTACTCCGTGGTATATTCCCTGCCTGGAGAGCTTCCCTTCTCAATGAAGTGTCCTCTGTTCCTGAGGGATCTGCTTTTATTTAATTCTTTCCAGTGTTTTGCCCTTTAATATAGCTGCTTTGGGAAGGCATTTTAGGAAGTGATTAAGGCAAGAATTCCAGCCAGCTTGCCCAAGTTCATAAATTGACCCTATGTCTCAAACACTGAGTCTTTTAAACAAGAGGCTAAGCCATGATGTATCTCAGTTCCTTTAATTATAAAAGGGACAAAAGCAGTGCCAAACCGACAGGATTTCTGTGGCATTGCAATTTTAGGGGTGACAAGGTGTATAATCAAAGCTTGAGACACAGCAAGGCCGTCTCTGTCCTCTCCTTCTTCGCACTGTTATGTCCCCACTCCTGATGTTGTGGGAAAGATGTCAAATGTCTCCCTTTGGACTGGCGTCCTCTTTCTGCTTCAGAGACTGGCACTTTGAAGGAGCCCACTCCCATGCTGGTCCAGGCCTGTATTTTCTCAGGCCTTTGGACTCATCATCTTTCTCCTCTTACCTCACTTTGCCCCTGCCCTGTTCTACCACCACAGATTCTCAAGAGTAGAAGACATACAGCTGTCAGAAGCTGTCCCCCAGCTCCTTCTGTGGATAGGAAGGAGGGGGTGATGTGAGAGGTCACTGCATTGGATGTCATCAGTAGATGACCTGGCAAGCCTTGGTTCTGTTCCGGGGCTCTTCACATATCTGGGTTTGGGCTTCCCCTGTTAATTAAATGGTCTTTCAAGCTGAACAAAGGCTGTGGTATTGGGAAACACATTTCTGGTCACCTTGTGCTATGGGGGGTGGGGGTGGGGCAGCCATCCTGTTCTCCAATGATGCCATAGGCTGCCATAGTATCTATAATCCCAGGGGCAGAAGCAGATGAGTATGGTAGGCTGCTAGGTCGTGTTGCTTTGGAGACAATGAGTTTCATGTTGCTTTCCTCACTTCTCCCTGTGGATATTCGGTTCTCGCCGCCCACCTTGAGTTACCACTTCAAAGAGCTTGGATTCCTCACACAGATATGCTTACTCTGTGTTATTCCATGTTTGTTTGAATATTTTAAAAAATGATCCACAGAATCCAGGACAGATTCCCAGAAGGCCATTTGTTGTTAGACCTTGAAACAGTTTTCACTGGGTCTTTGTGATCATATGTAGGGAAAAAAAAAGAGGCGATGGGACCATAATGAGAGCACTCAGTCCCCCTTGTTACCCAAATGCTAGCCAATGGATCCAAGCCAGGTTGATGGCAACAAAAGCCACAGAGACACAAGCTTCCCAGTGAAGTGCCTTCTCTAAGTCTGGACTGTACTTTTTATTAGCTTTGCTGATGCACAGCCAATTAGGAGAAACCAAGGAGTGGTAGAACATGTCGCCTTGTTTGTTAAGGATTCTGCATTCTCTGCTCAGTCACGGTGCCCGTGTGAGAATAAAGAGAAGTGCTAAAACTTATATCTATCTGTGTGTGTGTGTGTGTGTGAGAGAGAGAGAGAGACAGACAGACAGACAGACAGACAGGCAGAGAGACAGAGACAGAAAGGAACAGAAAGAGAGTCAGGCAGAGAGATTCAGAGACAGACCTGCTGGTTTGGATTAGGGTTCCTTATAAAGAGCACGAGGGGGGGTGTCATTTATTGAATCATGAACAACCTCAGTAGTGACTGGACTACAGAAGAAAATGACAGTTGTTCAGCAGTAACCATTAGCTACCAACAGTCCCTCAGGGAGCAGTGGGGCCTCTTGACCCTCTTCTATATAGTAGAGCTATTTTTGTGAGGTTGTTGAGCCATCAGCAGGTGATGTCATGTTTAATGATGTGTATTTGGACATGGGGAAGCTCTGGAGGCCTCTGTGAGTATCAGAGTCAATAAAATGGGTAGGAGACATCCTGGCAGGGTCTTAGCCATGCCGTGGAGACCCTCTGGGTTATCTGGATGAAGATAGCCCATCCACGTTGGGTGAATGAGATTCACTTAGGCCTTCTGAACAACTAATAATTTGAAAGTGGCTGAGAGAGAAAACAGATGGTGGTGACATGGGAAAGCTCTGGTGACTCAACAGCTTCTCTTTTGTTTCTAGAACCTTCCATGGCTCACCTGGTCTCTCAGGCTTTGCCAAGAGGAGATGGCCTTGTCCTCCAACCCTTTGGAAATTCACTTTCTTTAGCATTTACACCTGGTTTTGTGTTGGAAAGGCCAGGCTGTGGTGCTGGAAATAAAATTTATGGGCACCCACCCACAGGACCCTCTTCCTCATTTACACCACACCCTATTTTCCAAAAACACAGGTCCCAGCTCCACAAGTCTGCTCAGACAACACTCTCTCACAGAGGGCGTTTCAAAGTAGCTGTTTTCTCTATCATTTCCTCCCCCCACTTCACTTCCTGTTTTTTTCTTCCTCTTTCTCCGCCCCCACCCCATCTCTCCTGGCATGTCGTCAGTCCCGTCCCCGTCCCCCCCTGTCCCCCCCCCCGCCCCCCCCCTCCCGCTGTCTGAGAACAGGAACAGAGCCCAGAGCGTTGATAATCACAATTTCCTGTGGTGCCCTCTGGCTGCAGCTGCTCAGAGCTGAGGCTAGGAGTCCAGCCTCCTGGGGCAGGCAGGCAGGCAGGGAGCTGGGCAGTCACCCTTGGCTTTCAAACCTCCCTCCACCCTGCCCCAAACAGAACCTAGTAAGAATAATCCTTCCTGTCTTTAGAACACAGGCAGCTTCCAAAGCACTGTGTCCTACATTTGAGGAAGACAATGACTACATAGACAACTTTTGATTTTTTCACCCCAATAACTGTAATTCCGTTGATATGAACAGCAAGATCTGAGAGTCAGATGCGGCCCTGTTTCTCTTTCTTTTCCATATTTTAACTTTTGACCATACTCATCTTGCTTCTTTCTCTTAACCCCTCCCTCTACTGGTGACACTCCTTTTTCTCTTCTTCCCAGTTAGTCTTCCTCCTCTTTCCTTGCTTGTGTGTGTATATGTGTGTATGCATGTGCATATATATGTGTGTATGCATATGTGTATGTAAAAAAGCAGAGGCCACTTACTGCTGTGTCCCTGTTTCACAGTCATTCATAACAATATTTTTATAACAATGTATGTGTACATGTGTATGTGTTTATGTGTGTTTGCGTGTGTGTGTGTGTATGTGTGTGTGTGTGTGTGTGTCTGTGTTCAAGGAACCCCTGTGCAGGTTGGACTCATCTTTTGTTCTACAGTGCCCTTTCTTCATGCCTCAGCAGATGTAGCTGTAAAAAGTTCATGGTTTTGGTTGCTTGGACAAGTGGAGTTCATGGTACCTAGTTAGGACAGTTTTAAGCCAAGTTGGGGAAACATCTGTGTAGAATTCACATGGTGTGCCTGGCAGATAGGATTTGGTTAGTAAATGTTAGGTGCTAGATACTTGCACTGCTTCTTTCTGTCCATTTTCTGTGTAGCAGGGTGTCTGGCCAAATTCACTGGCGGGTCAGAAAATCCTTTTAAGAATTGGTGCTCAAGGAACACATCCATAACGTTCCTATTCTTCTGCAAGATAGGGAGGGAGGGAGGAGGGAGAGAGGGGGGAGGGAAGGGGGAGGGAGGGAGGGAGAGAGAAAGCAGAGGCTACCTACTGCTGTGTCCCTGTTTCACAGTCTTTCATAACAATATTTTTATAACAAGAAACATGGGCACCATCCCAGCCACAGAGCCGCAGTGGACTGTTTTACCAATTTAGTCTCTTCATGGCAAAACCATAAAAGCTACAAAAACCACAGTCTGTGGAGAGCATCACCTCTCTGTGTGAACTCTGCTTTTAAAGGGGAGCTGAGATGTGTCTCAGTGTGTGACGTGTGCGCTGTGCAAGTGTGAAGACCTATGTTCAATCTTCAGTGTTCACGTTCAGCTGCACAAGCACTGTGACCTCCTTAGTCCCAGTGCTCAGGAGGCAGACACACGGGATCCCCAGGGCAAGCTGACTACAGAGACTAGCCAACTAGGTGAGCTGTGGGGTCAGTAACAAACCCTGCCTCAGTATCTAAGTAGTGACTGAAGAAGACACCCAATGTCAACCTCTGGCCTCCACAAACATGTATACACACACACACACACACCTGTGCACACAGGTGTCCTCATGTGTATGCATACACACAGACAGTAAAAGACTTGCCGTTCAGAGCCAGCAGCCACTCTTCAGTCAGTTTGACCACGAGGCTGCGTTTTAAAGTTCCAGTTACCAGAGAGTCAGAATCCCCAATCTGGATCGGACTCCCAAGTTGATGATTCTGAAAGATGCCGTTTTCTTCTTTGAGCCTTATTTTCCCCGACTACAGAATGAATGGATTGGGCAAGTTTAATCTTGTAGGTGTCTTTTAATATCGCCCATTCCCAATTCTTGGACTTTCTGTGCTTGGCTTTAAAACTGCATTGTGATGGTAGAATGCCTAGAAATTGCCTGTGCTAGTAACACAACCTTGATTTGATTTCCACAGAGCACCACTCCCATAAGGACAGAGACCCTCAGGGACCACAGACTTGATTTGGAGAGCTCTTTCCTGTGGCCTCATACCTGCTCTTCTGCTTTGTCCCTTCAGTCTGGATTGGTGACACACACCCACTGGAGATTATTTCCAGGTAATGAGCTGCTGTGTTTGAGGATGTCTGAGAGTGGTAACCAGCATTTCAGAGGGGCGTGTGTAATGTGCATGTTTGTGCGACATTTGTCTGTACAAAATTTGGTTTGTCATCTTTGATTAGAAGCTGGGGCTCCTAACACCATGTCTCAAGAAAAACCAAATGAAAAGGGACATAAATAAGAATTGACATGTATTCTGAGGAAGCTGTGATTAGGAAGTGGTCTGAGGCCTCTGGGCTTTTTTAGCTCTATCCTCAATGGCGTCTGCTCCTCTCTGGGTGTGTGGAATATTTAGGCATGAAGCAGGGGGTTTGATGCACTGGGAAGGAGTTTGAGTTACTTCCCCTTGTATCACCCATTTAAGATGAAGCACAGTTGAAGCCCTTTATACCTTTATTGGCTTAGCAAATTGGGACACAAGGACACTTGTAATACACAGGCTGTAGTCAATGTGACTTTCTCATTGCACCTTTATTGACAACATATGTGTTTCTCTTATGACCTTGCCCCTTACTTATCCCCACCAATATTGGACAGTGTTCGTCGTCCTATGAGTAGTACATAGTCTGTTTGCATTTCTTCAATGGATTTGCACATCGTGTGGGCTGACAAGCCTCCCGATTTGACTAAAGATCTATGGGCTTAAGCTTCCTGGACTTTTAACTTATTAGCACATCTTTTCTAGGCGGCCCTGGGACACAAGCTAAGATTAGAGAGAACGAGGGCAGGGTTTCTTCCACGGAAACGCATCCCCTGTCTGTGCCCATCGCGCTGAAGCTCTCCTTCACCAAAATGATCTTCAGATGCCCTGAAAGCTAAAATTAGGAGTTCATGAGCATAAGACAGGACAGAGCCGAGTCAGGTGACCAATAAAGTGACCCATAGTGTCTTAGTCAGGGTTTCTATTCCTGCACAAACATCATGACCAAGAAGCAAGTTGGGGAGGAAAGGGTTTATTCGGCTTACACTTCCACATTGCTGTTCATCACCAAAGGAAGTCAGGAATGGAACTCAGGCAGGGCAGGAAGCAGGAGCTGATGCAGAGGCCATGGAGGGATGCTCTTTACTGGCTTGCTTCCCCGGGCTTGCTCAGCCTGCTCTCTTATAGAACCAAAACTGCCAGCCCAGAGATGGCACCACCCACAAGGGGCTTTTCCCCCTTGATCACTAATTGAGAAACTGCCTTACAGTTGGATCTCAAGGAGGCATTTCCTCACCTGAAGCTCCTTTCCCTGTGATAATTCCAGCTGTGTCAAGTTGACACAAAACCAGCCAGTGCACATGGTCAGGTCCCAGAGTCTTCAGCTCTACCCTTGTTTCTTGTTGGTTCCTGGATGAATAGCCTCAGCCTTGGGGTCCCCTGCCTTCCTTTCCTCCTCTTGCCTTTTTGCTCGACAGTGCTCCCATCCCAAAGAACGATAAGAGTGGGGTGAGCTGTGAATGAGAATGAACCTAGTGTGGACTCAGTGGCTCTGCTGACAATACTGCTAAGTTGCTGAGCCTGTGTCTCTCCCTGTAGTAAGGAGACAGTGACTGTGTCCAGAGCTGCCTGTGAGGGCTGAAGGACATAAACCATTGACATAGTTTCTTCCTTCCGGTGAATCCCAGCAAAGGTGAGATCCTTTCTCCACCCAGCCTTTGCACAGCTACTTAATCACAGCTCTGGCCCCATCATGGGATCTGCGAACTGTGTGCCTATAATCTGAGGGCAGACGCTGTCCCCAACATCAGTTGGTCCCCAGTAGTTAAAAAAGGAAAGGCTGTCATTAGGCCTTGTATTTCAAGGCTTCTCTTTGGCTTGGGCCAGGGCATCCTCACCAGCCTAGCCATTTGGAAAGCTTTCTGTCTGCGCTGCCATATGCAACTTCAACACCCACCCCTCTCCCAACCCCTTGACCATATCCTTGGTTCCCTGATCTAAACTCCCTCCCTTCCAGAAATCTCTTCCCTTCAGATATGCACATGGTTATGGCCTAGAGATAGGACCATGTGATTTGGGGCAGGTGTTCTGATTTGGGACTCAGCCAGAAAGTTCAGTTCCAACTACAGTCTCCTCCAGAGGTTCTTCCTTGGCTGTTAGCTGTTAGAGGCATTTGCCACACACCCCCAGCCATCCATTCATTCAGCAAATATTTGTAAAGCATGTGTTATGTGGCAAGCGGCAGGTGTTTCTTAGTGTTAAGGGTAAAAGTGTGGAAGGAAACAAAGTTCAGATTATTTGCAGGGACCTGGCATCTGAGTAAGGCCAGGGACCAGGAATGATTAGCATGTGCACAAGTGTTAGAGAGGGCACGTTCAGCACAATGGGAAAAATAGAGCAAACAAAAACAGCTAAGTAAATGTGAGCCAGAGGGGTCAGGCTGTCCTCGAACAGGTACTGCTACAGGGTTGGGCTGCAGACTCCTTCCTGATAGAGAGTTATCTCAGCACAATTGGAAAATGAGGGATAATGAGGTGAGAAGGAATTGCTGAGACAAAGGCTCCAGGGGATTGCGCTTGGCCTTTCTGGAGCTAAAAGTATCTAGTGGGGGTTGAAGCAGAGGCCTGCAGGCAGAGTGGAAGGAGGTGAAGGCAGGGAGGTGTGGGCAGGTAATGGGGATCCTTGAAGGCCCCTGGCTGTCAGGACTGCAGTGTTGATGTCCTGGCTAACATTGCCCTCACCATTCCTCTCCCTTCCCCAGTACGTGTCAAAGCCTCATCCCTAAATAGACACAAAGATAAGTGCTCTTACCTAACGGAGTATTAGTCACCCAGTCAACAAGCCTTTTTCTGGGCTCCGACTCCTAAGACTGGAGATGAATGCGGCTTGGCCTTAGGAGTCTTCCTGGTGCTCCTTCACACCCCTGTGGAGAAGTTCTTCAACAGATTAGATAGAGGCGAATAGTTACCCTAATGTGATCAGAGTAGAACCAATTTTCTAAAAGTGGACCTTTCTTCTTCCCAGAACTACCCAAAGATCACTTCTAGCAGCGCTTCTGGTGCTCATTTACATAACAGGCTTTTGCCAGGACTTGCCTTGAGGCCGAGGGAAGATCAGTTCATTCCATCAATGTTTGGATGTTCTTCTCAGTCAGCACCTACACTCAGTCCTCAGCAGAACTGCTGATTAGAGTCTGCGCCCACACCTGGCTTGTTTGTAGGCTTACCAGGCCCTGTATCGTGCGACACATAGTTACCAGCAGTAAGGCCAAAAAAATGCTGGGGAACCCAAGGATCCCAGTGCATCCAAAGGCCGGAGTGGAGAGGCTCCCTCAGGGTGTTTTTCCTGTCAGACCTAGTCAGGAAACCTACAGGTAAAAAGCAGGGAGGCCACATCTTCATGGTAAGATGTGATGAATCTCTAGGAGCAACAAGAGCAATGGCCTTGGCTCTGGTAGGACTCTGTTTTCCTAGTGACTGCAGCTGGAGTTAGAGAATCCTCTACAGAGGCAGAGCTATCAGAACAGGACTTTGTAGGCCAGGCCAGGTGGTTTGAACTTCTCTGAGGACTGTGCAGTGCTCTTGACAGATACTAAGCCAAAATGGATTGCCCGGGCTAGGGAGGTGTGACCAGGTTGCCAAGGTGCTAGTCATGCAAATGCAAGGACCTGAGCTTGATATCCAGAACCCACATGAAACAGGTTCCAGTGTAGTGACCCACTCTGAAAACGCCAACACTGCTGGATCCCAGACAGACGGTTCATAGGGCTTGCTGGCCAGGAAGCCTTGGTATGTTCCAAGGAAAAAAAAACAGAAAATTAGGTGGTCAGTTCTTGACTAGTAGAAACCTGTATCCTACACAAACACACATACACACACACGCACACACACACATACACACACAAATGTGTACATCCTCATACACATGAATATGCACACCCTACACACACACACACACACACACACACACACATGCATGCACATGTACCTGCACACATGCACACACAAGTATATGTGTACCCAAATACATGAACCTATACCCAGACAGTAGTGCATCCACAGAAATATATATGTAACCAAATACACATAAACGCATGCAGTCACACAAACTACATGGCCTGTGTACTGGCTAGTTTTGTGTCAGCTTGGCACAGGCTGGAGTTCACAGAGAAAGGAGCTTCAGTTGGGGAAATGCCTCCACGAGATCCAGCTGCAAGGCATTTTCTCAATTAGTGATCAAGGGGGGAGGTCCCCTTGTGGGTGGTGCCATCTCTGGGCTGGTAGTCTTGGTTCTATAAGAGAGCAGGCTGAGCAAGCCAGGGGAAGCAAGCCAGTAAGGAGCATCCCTCTATGAACTCTGCATAAGCTCCTGCTTCCTGCCCTGCCTGAGTTCCATTCCTGACTTCCTTTGGTGATGAACAGCAATGTGGAAGTGTAAGCTGAATAAACCCTTTCCTTCCCAACTTGCTTCTTGGTCAAGATGTTTGTGCAGGAATAGAAACCCTGACTAAGACAAATTGGTACCAGCATAGAGGGGTATTCCTGTGACAACTTGACCATGTTTTGTGGAGGACTATGGACGGACTTTGGAACTTTAGGCTAGAAGATCTATTTGGTGTTAAGAGCTCTGTGTGGAATGTTGTGTAGGAGCTTGGAAGATAATGTTGAGAACAGTGCAGAAGATGGAGGCCTGGCTTGTGAAATTTCAGAGGAAAAATTAAAGACTTTTCAGGGCCATTGCTATTTTTGATTGTGAAGATTCTGTGGTTCTGTTTAGCTGGGGCTGAAGAATCACCTGTGATTAACAAGATACCAGAACTACTAAAGCAAAACCTTTGCATTACTGGGACTATTGATGCTGGTTAGCTGGAGCTAAGAAATTAGCGGTGATTAAGAAGAGACCAGCATCGTTGAGGTGACATCTTCTGGGAAGTGTTTTCTGAGAGCACAGAGGCTGTGTTCTGGAGATAGCCAAGGTTGTACCTTGGGCTGTGGCTGGACTTAGTAATGTGTAAGAGTTACCCACGTGGTACTGGTTTTGAAGGCATGAAGGGGTCACGCAGAGCAGCTGAAGCTCTGCACTGTGAGAAGCCATGAAAGGCCAATGGTGAAGGTGCAGCCTCAGTTGCAATTGATGGCCCAGGACTGAAGGGGACATGCAAAGGAGTTGAGGCTGGGCATGGTGAAGAGAGCCTATGAGAGGCTATTGTTGAGGCCAAGTTACAGTGGAAGACAGCAGCATTTTGGCAATGCCAGTACCATGAGATGACTACCAAGAACAGTAGCAGCAGTGGAGTACAGGTGGGTGGAGCCTGGAAGACAACGTGTGTGCTACAAAGGGCATGGCTGGAGAAGTGACCCAAGCCCTTGGAGGAGCCCAGAAGATTGTGAGTTAGATCCCAGACATTGGATGCTTTTGATTGTGACTGTGCCCTGATAATTTTCCCTCTTGAAGGAAGTTTTTTAGTGAAGCCCACAGTTAAGAGACTCTGAATTTTAAAGTACTTTGAATTTTAAAAGATTCTAGATATTTTAAAAGGATTGAACTTTTAATATGTAAAGACTGTGGAACTTTTAAAGTTGTTTAGATCTTGGGGATGAATAAGAAACTAAGGGTTGAGGCTTACTAGTGATGTGTTTGTGTGTCAAGTTGACAAAGGGTCAATTGTACCAGCTAGTTTTGTGTCAACTTGACACAGGCTGGAGTTATCACAGAGAAAGGAGCTTCAGTTGGGGAAATACCTCCACAAGATCCAGCTGCAAGGCATTTTCTCAATTAGTGATCAAGGGGGGAGGTCCCCTTGTAGGTGGTGCCATCTCTGGGCTAGGAGAGAGCAGGTTGAGCAAGCCAGGGGAAGCAAGCCAGTAAAGAACATCCCTCTATGGACTCTGCATCAGCTCCTGCTTCCTGACCTGCTTGAGTTCCAGTCCTGACTTCCTTTGGTGATGAACAGCAATGTGGAAATGTAAGCTGAATAAACCCTTTCCTCCCCAACTGCTTCTTGGTCATGATGTTTGTGCAGGAATAGAAACCCTGACTAAGACAGCCTGATAGGACCAGGGTTTCAGAGAAAATAAAGGACTTGATATCCTTTGCCCCCTCCCTCCTTATTCCTTTGAATTCTAACTTTATTCCTCTTCTCCTTCTTGGGAGACACAGTTTTCTCAGGTCTAAAGGAGATATTCAAATTGTACAGAGGCTTCATGTTGGGCAGTGGATACAAGGGCCCTTTCTACCACCCAGTGAGTAGGGGGCACAGCGGTAGGGTTCTGTCTTGGCACACCAGTTGCTGTGAGAGACAGATGGAGCTAAGCCTTCTTTCTAATAGGTGGGCTGCCTGGTTAACATTCATACTGTTTTTGTAGAGGCAGAGATGATAGAATTCGGGTCCATTACATTTTTCTTCAGTTAGAAAATAAATGCATGATTTCCATCTTTTAACCCTCTGTCCACTGACACCAAAAGAGAAGTTTCTCTTCATAAACTTGGCATTTGTAAAAAATACACGATGTGATCTTCCTTCAGCCAGGCACTGAGGTTGGCCTGTAAATACCAATAACTGGACATACTCAAGGAGTTACAATTTTGTAAAAGAGACAAGGGAGCCAGTAGTCAGAGCTGAGGCTTGTAGGTAGGAACCCTGACATGGACAGAGTGATGTAGGCGGGATGCGAAGCATGCTGTCTGTTTCCATAGCTATCAGAGAAGGTCTTCGTGGGGTCCATATGAGCTGGGCATTGAAGAATGAGTAGGAGCTAGGAGTTGGGAGAGAAGCACGTCTGGTACAGAAACACTGTCTATAAATAGGGACCGACGCTCCAGTCTCCGAGATAGGAGTGGAGAGAACTTGTCATGCGAAGATCATGCCTCAACTTGCTTTTTAAAAATCCATTAGGAGCTGCCTCCTCATCCTCCCACCTGTTCCCAGCGATGACTAACAAGCAGCAAATTGACTAATTTGCCTTGATCTCCTCTCTGACCCCATGGAGGAATCTGTAAGCATAATGAGATAAGAGGCACCAAGAAAAGAAGTAGAAAGTGGATGAGGAGGAGGGAGGAGCAGGGGGAAGGAGGAGGAGGGAGGAGGAGAGGAAGGCAGAGGAGGAGGAAGGGGAGGAGGAAGAAGAATCAGAAGTAACAGCAGCTGCTGCAGTGGTGTCCATCTCTGTTTTCCAGGTAGGTCCCTAGTGATAAAATGCAGCATCCCAGAGAGGGACCTGCTGCTGCCTTGTGAGTATGCAAACCAACCCTTCTCTCTTTCTCTAGGAGAGAGAGACAGACAGAGAGATAGAGAGACAGAGAGAGACATGTATGTCGATATAAGTGATTGGTTTGTGCATGCACATTCTATATACATGTTGTATATGTGTGTTTATATACATCGTATTAAATTTATTTGAGAATCTAGCACAGAGCCTTGTTCCATCAACTTTCCGTGGCCTTTGCTGGCAGGAAGATGAATAGGTGGATGAGAATTAACCTTCCCACCTACATGCTGCTTTAGATGTGCCAAGGTCAATACCCTGCATGCTATTTTTACACTAAGAGAGAGCAGTGGGTTGGGTCTCAAAGACAGTGGAGCTCTGGTGACACAGCTCACCCAAGGCTCTACAGCTCTTAGAAAATCCACATCCAAGTCATGCCCTCTTCCGTGGTTTGTCAGCCTTTCTATGAACAGAGTTTCTGGTCAGATGAGGTCTTTTTGTGTCCTTGGTCATGCCTTACCAAATGCTCTCAGATGCAGAACTTCAGAGAGTGATGGCAGACGAGATGCAGATCTGCAAACTGTCAGAATGCATCACTTTGCCATGCAGGTGTCTGCCCACAGCTTCCAGGGACAGGAAACTCACTCCAGATGCCATGCAGCCTTCTGTTCTTGTGGACTCGTGCTGAACCCAGCCAGGCATTGGTTCTCATGGCCATGACGCGCTGAAGGCTGCTTGTGTTGCTGCCCTGATGGAGTCTCCTGAAGATTCGTTTCCCTCCCTGCAGCAAGGGCATACCTGGTTCTTGCTTCTTGGCATTCAAGTTGTCCTGGTGGGCTGAGGTTGCAGGTGGATACTCACTTGGCTTTGTGAATTCTCTCTTCTCAAGAGAATTCAGGCCAGATTTTCTATCACCCACTTCTTAATGGGGAGTGAGATCTTCCTTTGACTAAAGGATTTGAGAGGATGCTAGGAAGGACTGACATGGAGAAAGGAGGGGCTGGCATTCTCCTCAGATGTTTCTATGGAGACCTAGCGAGACCCCTCCCCACTCACCATGCCCTCCCCCATTACTTAGGCAGGAGCCCTCACAGGCATCTCCTGACCAGCCCTGCTATATGCCCCTTTAATCCCCCAAACCCACCCCAGATAGTGCGCCTTACATAACCCTTTCTGGGTGACCCAGCTACAAAGGGTTTGGGTTTGTTTGTTTGTTTTTTCCTCCAATGGTGCTGCCTCCTTGTGGCACTTCTCAGTATTACAGGACACAGGAAGAGAAATCCTAGACGGGGCAGAGGGAGTACTGCCACTGGGAGCCAGCAGTTCAGCTGCAGTCCCCATTCAGCCCCTGTCTTTTGGGACACACTGAGGCTCTATGTGTGTGTGTCCTCCTCTGGGTTGTGAACTAGAAGAAGCATATCAGGGGGTTTTGGTAAGCCCTGAGGCTGAGTCAGCCTGTCTTTTCAGCCACCTAAGATGCCAACCAACCCTCTGGCCCTGGGATGGAGATATTAGCTAACTTGTCATGCCAGAAAACACCCCGGGGCTGGGAGTGGGTGCATAGAATGGCTCCAGCTGTATTTCAACTAAGGACTCTTGCTTGGCCATCCTTGCCCCTCACCAGAACCCCTTGTGAGCCTTCAGGCTCAAGGAAGCAAAGGTGTGGCAGCCTACCATCTGTCTGGATTTGCCGACACATGGGATGCAGACAGCCTGGAACCTTGATGACGTTAGCAGAGTCATTTTCACCTACTTCCCAGGATTCCCATATTACAATTAGTATACACCTTAGAGGATGGTTGCGATCGGCTCAAATAGCAGCCATTACATAATTCATATATAATGTGGCATTTCCAGGAGCACTTATAGCTATGTTCTCCCAGCTCTTGAATTCCTGAGCATCTACAGAAATAAAATGAGAAAAGAGCCACACATACGCGCACATGAAGGCTCCGGTCCCTGAATGGGTTAATACATGCAAATGCGCCCAGCCAGCGGTGTCTGGATTACATAAGAACTCAGCTAGTGCTTGTTCTTTGGGTTTTGACCTAAAGCCTCTGGGATTTCCTCCTAGAAGAAGGCTTTTGGTCCGCAGAGCCATTCAGCTTTTGAATGCCTGCCCGTTCAGCAGCTCCCGTGTACAGAATATTGAAGTCCCAGGGAATGAACGCACGGAAATGAACAGCAACAGTGATGATACACAAGCCCTGTCAGGTGTCAGCAGCCTGCAGCATCAACCAAGGGAGGGTGTCAGGTCACCAGAGGCAGGAGTATTCTTGAACCAAGGGAGTTCTCAGAGGATGGGTGGAGCTTGAGGGGCAGGACAGAATGAGTAGGCTGAGGGAGTGGTGGGCAGAGGGGGTGGTCTGAGGGTGACCCAGGCCTAAGGTGCCATTGTGAGTGGGAAAGATCAGCCAGGAGGGAAAACTGTTCTGTGGAGGATTTTGTTTGGGGGATTTTGGTGGTGGTGGTGGTGGGTTTTTTGTGGGTTTTTCGGGGGGGGGGTAGTTTTATTTTTTTTTTTACAGTGGGTGGGACTTTGAAGCCTTGGCTGTAATCCCTCTTCACTGGAGGAGGAGGATGTAGCATGTGAAAGTGGGGGATCCCAGCAGGAGGGAATTAGCCGCAGCACTAGGCTCCTGAACTGGCCCAGCAGACTCCCTGTCCCTCCCTGTGCATGCAGCCTGAGCCCGGCTGGCCTAGACCCTTGAAGAGCTCAACAAAGACTTGCCTGTTCCCTTCATGACATCAGATCTTACCCTCAGGATTTCTCTGTCCTACTGGGGCAAGATCTCACACAGTGATAATAGAAGGAACGGGAAGAGATGAATCAAGTTAAGCCTGTCGCAGACATCACCATGCCAACGTGCTGGGCCTAGAAGGGGAGGAAGATGCTGCCCACTGGGGGCACTTTACTGGCCCACACCCCACACCCGGGCCAGGTTCCAGGGGCTGGGCCACTGGTCTCTGTTCAGATTGTCCCCAGCTGCCTGGTCAGTGAGTATAAAATGCTAGGACTGGATGAAATAATTACTTCATACAATGGACTGGTTCTTTCCTGCTTTCTTAACTTTTTCAAAGTATCACATTGAACAAAATGACTTTTTTCTTTTGCTTTTTTTTCTGAAGCCACAGGGCAAACTTGGTAGCCCTGACTGGCCTCAAACTTGATCTTTTTTTGTGTCTGCCTCCCAAGTGATGAGATGACAAGCATGTGTCACCAAGCCAGCCTGTGTCACCAAGCTAGCCTGAGTTTCCTTCGATAGCAAAGATTTATGAAGGGAGTTTTGCCTTGGAATCTCGTAAAAGTATACTGTGTACAGGGTATGGGAGATCACCAGTTGTGTGTGTGTGTCTGTGTGTGTGTGTGTGTGTGTGTGTGGACAGGAGAGTCAGCAGTGTTGATAATAGAAAGGGTTTTGACTATAGCCATGTATTCTCAGCTCAAGGAAGGAAATGGTGTGTGGAAAGACAGCCCAAGGCACAGCCTGTAGGCCCACTCACAGATCTTATCCCTGTGTACATTTTCATTGGGGCAAAGGAAGATCGATCAGTGAGCCTACTTCTAAGTCTAAATGCAAATAAAGCCAGCATGAGAGCCAGCTGTCAGGGGAAACAAGGTTAAAAAGGGAATTTGATGGTGGGATTTCAAGTCCTGGGTGGGGTGCAGTGGCCTCCAACCTTGAAGCACCTGGGGAACATTAATACAGAGGCAGGGCTTGCAGTTCTGTAGATGTGATGAATCTGTGAGTGGGTGCCAAGGCTGCTGCTACACTAGGCTTAGAGTAGCAAGGATCCAGAAAACTCAGAGGAAAAAAAATGTTTTGTATTTCATGACTAGAAATAAAATATAGTGAGGTTCTTAGCTAGAACAATTCTTTATGGACAAGAAAAACAGGTTGTAAGCATAAGGACCTGTGTTTGAAACCCAGAACCAACCCACGTGGAAACTCTGGGTGTGGTGGTGCAAGCTTGTATTCCAAGGGAGGCAGAGACAGGAAGGGGCTCAGGGCTCAGCAGCCAACGGTCTAGCCCATTGGTAGACTCCAATGGCACCCCGGGAGATGACACCTAATGGTGTCCTCGAGCCTACATTCACACACACGTAATTGTGCATACATGAACACATACATATATACACATGCAAGATGATTTTTTAAATCTACTTTTCAGAGGAATTAGAGAGAGCCAGAAAGGAGGTGTGCATCCTACCAGCTTTCAGGTAAAGGTGGCTAGGAAGAGAGATGTGGCCCTTGCTGCTCACAGGAAACAGCAAGGTGCCTCATGCATGCCAGACCCCCACCCCCAGGTGATGGAGAAGCTACACGGTAGAGAAGACCACCTTATGAGAACCCGATTCGCCCTGTTGTACGATGACAGTGATTATAGGTCCCCACCTTACAAGAGAAGCTGAAGTCGTGGGTGTGACGGCACCTCCTCCAGGACAGCTTGCCTATGCATATTTCTTAACACTACTCCAGTTCTTCCTCTATTTAGACCTGAAGCTCCTATCTGTCTCCCGTAGAGGAATCAGAGTCACTGGCTGAGTGTAGCTTGTGGGTCTGCTGAAGCCAGGGCTTTTGCCCCAGAACTCCAGTTTCAAGGATGCTCCTCTGAGCCAGACTCTCAGAGAGAATGCTCCCAGGGCCAGCTCCATACTAGGAGCTTGAATTGCTATCTTCCAGCAGAATTAAAGAATAGCCCCGACAGCATTCCAGCTGATCATGCAGCCTGCAGGCCCTGCAGAGAGTGAAAGCAAAACATCCAGCCTTTCAAACACGCCTGGGCGCTCAGCATGGCCTGCAGACACCACCCTGGGAAGGCTAGCGGCTGGGAAGAAGATGGAGTATAGCCAGCAAGTACTCACTAGCTGCTGGACTGGGCCTGAAGAGAAATTCGGAGATAAACTTTAAGGGTTTGTTTGTTGGGTTCTGTCATGGTCTTAGTTCATTCGTCTAAACAGGAGAGTTCCTTGGGGACTGTGTCGCTTCTCTTGTGTATCACAAAGCTTCCTGAGGCATCCGTTGTGGAAGCTGCTGGGCTTCTTTCCACCCATAAGGACAGGTCTGGGATAGACTATAAATGGAAAAATCTCTTCTTCTGATGGCATTTCAAGCAGGTTTCTCCAATATCAGTTTTGTGTGTATGTATATGTGTTGCATGCATGTGTTACATGAAGGAATGTTTACATGTGGGGGAGGGGACGGGGGAGTGTTCAGGCACCCATGCTGAGGACAAAGGAGGATAGCCCACATCAAGCCTCATTACTCTCAACCTTGCCCGAGAGACAGACAAGGTCTCTCACTGAATCTGGTGCTATTTTGCAGGTCCTCTTCGCAGCTAGCATGCCTGTGGTCTGCTCCACTCAGCCAACTGGGGTTACAGGCTTTTGTGGCCATCCTGGCTTTTCTGTGGTGCTAGGGATTCAAACTCAGGCCCTCCTGCTTGCAAAGCAAGAGCTCTTACCCATTGAGCCACCTCTCCATCATCATTAAGTTCCTGAGCTGGGGAGACATGCTGTGGTGATCCTGGGTGTCCATACAATGCCCTTTCCAACACCTACACTTCCCAACTGAAGTCGGCACAGCCATGAGGAAGATGTTTTCCTCATTGGAAATATGATTTTAAAAATTCATCAAGGAGGCAGGGTAAGGTAGTTACTGGGCCAAATGACTAAATCTATTCATTTTTCCCCTCTCCAAAATCGTGACTCTGGCAAACTAGACTTTAAGATTCCTGGTTCTGAGATTGCATACGAGCAGGAATTGAGTGTCCATGTTAAATACTGAGTGTTATAGCGTCGAGTTCAAAAACTTTACTCCAGAACTATGTGCTATTTAGAATGATATTGCAGGCGTTGAAGTGGATCCTGCTTTGTTCTCTTTGCAAATTGATTTTGTACACAAAACCGAACTGTCCCTTTTCATGTGAGACAATAATGCCCTCTAGTGGATTACGTGCTTAATTGCAAGCTCGTCTATATAAGGGCTTCATTTTAACAGAAATATCTAGTTTAAGAACTCAAGATTATACTAGACTCACAATCCTGCCTCCTGTTTTTCCAAAAGAGTCCCCAAGCTCCATCCACGGTTTGACTGTGGGTGTCTGCATCTGTCTGAGTCAGCTGCTGGGTGGAGCCTCTCAAACTACAGCCATGCTAGATCCCTGTCTGCAAACATAACATTATCATCAGTGGTGTCAGGGATTGATGCTTGCCCATGGAATGGGTCTCAAGTTGGGCTGGTTTTTGGATGGCCATCCCTTCAGTTTCTGCTCCATCTCCCACCCCTGCATTTCTTGCAGAAAGGATAAATTTGGGATCAGAAATTTTTGCGTAGGTTGGTGTCTCTATCACTCTACTGGTGTTTCTGCCTGGGTACAGAAGGTGACCTCTTCAGGTTCTGTATCCCTAATGTCATCAGTCACAGCTAAGTTCATCCCCATTGATTCCTGGGTGCCTCCCTTCTCCCAGGTCTCTGTCTTGTCCTGGAGATGCCTCCCAACTCCCCATCCCGGTCTGTTGCAGATTCCCATTCACTCTCATGACTTCTGGGCATCTTTACTGTCCCTCCCCATACTTGATCCTGAACCCCTCCATTCTCTTCTCTACCCCTTCTCCCACCCAGTTCCCTTCATCTGCTACTTATGACTATTCTATTCTCCCTCCTAAGTGAGATTCAAGCATCCTCTCTTGTACCTTCCTTCTGGTTTAGTTGTTTTGGGTCTATGAAGTGTAGCATGGAAATCCTGTATTTAGTGGTTAATATCCAGGTATAAGTGAGTACATACCATACATGTCCTTTGGGGACTGGGTAATCTCACTCAGGATGATACTCTCAAGTTCTCTCCATGTGTCAGTGAAATCCGTGTTGTTTTTGTTGTCATCTGTGAAACATTCACTTGTTCTACTCTGTGTGTAAGGCTGATGTCCATGGACTTAAACTTCTGACTTATCACTTACTAGAGAGTAGTAAAGAACAGGAGGCAGAGCTCACACAGCTCACCAGACTCGTGCAAGTGTGTGTGTGTGTGTGTGTGTGTGTGTGTGTGTGTGTGTGTGTGTGTGTGTAGGAGGAGGAGGAGGCTAGTCTATCATGGAGACAAAAGGCAAGGGTGAGGAGGGGTATTGAGTGTGAATGGAAGTGAGAGGTGGGTGGAGTTAGATATGAGCTAAAACATGAGTAGATCACAATTTCAATTACACATAATTTCCAGACATTATGGCAAAGATTACAACTTCTTCCACATAGATGCTGCCATTCCCTGGGCGATGTCAGTAGCTCCAGAAGCCTCTGGGTCACTACTAAGAGTGCTGTGAATATCACCGCGTTGATACTTATAAAGCACTCTTGACTTAGTGCCTTTCTGTTACAATTTACTATTATTATAAAACAGGGAGACATCATTTGAGTTCCTGGGGCTGGAAACGTGGCATGTCCTCAGTTACTTTGAGCATCCCAGAGGGACAGTGTTTGAGTGAAAGAAGCATTGTCGTAGCCTTTAGATTAAACTGGGCAGTCCTGGTAGTGGAGCCTGCTTTATGGAAATGCATAAAAGTGATTTGTAGTTAGCATATTGAACCTTTCATGATGTGTGATAACTTGGATGTACAGAAGGGATGGAGAGGGACTTCTCTGTGGGCCTGTCCGTTCTGTGTCGTTTCTGTATGTCTCCGTCCTAGAAATAAGCTCCCTGCCCTTGTTCATTCTTTGTACCATGTCTAGGTACATCATGGTACATGAAGGATGTGACTCGATCACCACTGTCCTTTTTGAGGGACTGAAGATGCACAGGCTGCAGGGAATAGACCTGCTGAGACTCTGCACGGCTGCACTGCTCCTCCGTTCTCTTCTTACACCTGAGTGGTGACCCCCCCTCTGACTAGCATATCTGGTGGTTTGGCCTTAGGCTGTTTCAATTATGTTGGGAATTTAGGCAAGCTCATTGGGTAAAATCTAGACCCTTGGAACAGAGAAGTGTTTCTGTGGCCCCAGACACTGGGTTATGGGTGATTAAGGGATATGGAGACTCAGTGCAAGAAAATGACCTTCTTAAACATCAACTTGGCCAATAGATAACTGAACTGAGATTTTTGACCCAGTTTAATGCTCTGACTTAGCATCAGTTTCGTCACTGATATCTTTCCGGCACCAAAGGCCTCATCCATATTTCTGCCCTGCTTGTTAGGTTGCAGGTTTTCTAAACAACCAATCCCTAGCCAGCTCTCTTGACCTCTCTCCTTTGCTACACAAGAACAGATCTTATGGTGATGTATTGCCCTCGTGTACACAACACGCCCTTCCTTTTCTCCGCCTGGGACGACTTCTCTCTCCAATTGAGCCTGCTGTTACTTTTCTGAAGCCTACATCCTAGTCTGGCCTGCAGGAAGCTTGGTATTCAATGCCACTTACATAATTTAAAAGGGATCATACTCAGTATCATACAGTTGAATGCACAAGCTGTTTTATGGCTTCCTGGGTGTGGCTTCTGCAATGTCACTCTCCTTCCCTTGCCAGAAGCCACAAGCCATGTGTTAAGCTGTTTTCTGTTCCTCCAAACATTGAGTAATGGTTCTAGAGCATCAAATGAGTGGGTTAACACAGTGGCTTAAAGTGTGAGTTTTCTGGGATACCCTGTGCTCAAATCCTGGTGCTGCCAGTTGCTGGCTATAACTATACAAGCTACTCAGCTTACACCCATCTTCTTACTTGTAAGTCATGGTTAGCCCTGTGGGTGCAATCTGACAATATCCATGAATTATTCAGCACAGTGTTGATCAGAGAATGCACACAGTGTATGGGACTGGGATTGTTAACCAGATCCCTATGTAAGAATATGTATTCAGTTTCATGTTTTCTTGGCTATAACTCAATACACATGAGCCATGTGTTCTGACTGCCAAAACTTCCCAGTACCATCCTGGTCTTGTCAGTGGAAATGTAGGGCACAGATGGAGTAAAGATAGAGGTCTGATGTTTGGACCACACTTGAGGGCCTCCAGACATAGTACCAGAAACTTGCTTTGATATGACACACACAGAGAGAGAAAGGGGGGATAGGCAAAGACAAAGACAGAGGTGTATGTGTGTGTGTGTGTGTACATACATACAGAGAAAGACAGATATACATATGAATACATACAGACAGATAGATACTCTATTGGAGGTATTTAAGGGCATATAAGTTAGAAGAGATAGATATAAAAATAAAGAGTCCTGGGGGTGGTGTGTGGCAACTATAGTGAACATGATAGTTAGACTGGGTGATGCAGAAAAGCAAACTGAACAGAGGCCTGGAGAAAAGCATTTGAAACAGAAGGACTAACGAGGATGAGAAGGAGCTAGAGGTGGGGGATAACCTTGAACGAACACAGTGACAAGGCAGCCAAGGTAGCGAGAGCAGAGCAGTGAAGCCTTGGCTGGTGAGCAAACGCCATAGGCTCTCGCTGACTCTGGCAGGCACAGTACTTTTAGTGACGTGGAGGTCCCTGGAGAGATTTAAGCTGAGGGGTGACTGGGGCTAATTTTAAGCACAAGACTATAGTAGCTAGATGGACAGGAAGCTGAGTGTTTGGGCTTGGAGACCTGTGCAGGAAGAAACACCGGATGCTCTGGTGAGGGATGGTGGATTCCAGCTTGGTCTGTGCACTGGCTGATTTTGTGTATCTACTTGTCATAAGCTGGAGTCATCAGAGAGGTAGGCACCTCAATTGAAGGAGTGCCTCCATAAGATCCAGATGTAGGGAATTTTTTCAATTAGTGAACCAGAAGGGAGGTTCCAGTCCATTGTGGGCAGTGTCATCCCTGGGCTGATGGTCCGGCATCAGTAAGAAAGCCGGCTGAGAAAGCCATGTGGAGCAAGCGAATCAGCAGCTCCCTTCCATGGCCTCAGCATCAGCTCTTGCTTCCAGGTTCCCGCCCTGCCTGAATTCCTGTCCTGGTTTCCTTCCATTGATGATGAAGTGTGAGGCAAAATGTAAGCCGAATAAACTCTTTTCCTCCACAGCTTGCTTTTGGGTCATAGTGTTTTGTCACAGCGTAGAAACCCTGACTAGGACAGCGTGAGACACTGGTAATTGAGAGAAAGAATTGAACTCATGACCTGTCTCAAAAGTAGAGTTATGGGATCTGTTGGCTTGAGTGTGGAGTATAGGATCTGTGAGATCTGTTGGCTTGGGTGTGGGGTATGAGATGCATCAAAGTCAGGTCAGCATCAGCGCCTTCTACAGAGCATCTGGAAGCTCACCCAGTTGCCATCTACTGAGCCAGGGAAGACTTCAAGGGCTGGTTCCAAGGTGAGAAATGGAGCCTTTCTTTATGGATGAGTTAAGTTTAGGTTCCCTAGGAGAAGCTAAGCATCGCCTCATTGTGTGGACTTTAGGAGACGAGGACACAGTGAGTTACAAGCTGGGGTGTCATCAGAGATCTCATTTAGAGTCCTCATAAATGCCACCTGTAAAGAGAAACCACCCCCATTAGTCGTCAGAATTCAGACTAGCCAGTCTTAAGGGAGATGCCAGTTGTGGCAACAGCCACTCAGTGCCTGGCAGCAGTTGAAGTCATCAGTTACTCAGAGTGAAGTGCAGACCAGGAAAGGTTAAGTGAATGTTAATGAAATGCATTGATTAAGACTGTCAAACTAGAAAAAAGGCTGCTCTGCTGTTTCCTGCAGGGCCTTCCTGAATCCGAATACTACTCCAAGGTGGGGCATCACCAACAGCTGGTGAAGCAGTGTGTCCAGGGACATGTACAGAGCTGTCCACACCAACACATAATACACAGTGATGCCATGTCTAAAATAGAGATGACAACAGTTAGAGAATCCAGACTCCAAGAGTTAAGTTCTCTGTTCTGATCAAAACAAGATGGCATTACCAGTAGACGTTGTATTTTCCTCTTCTGACTCCATATCAGTGATGTGGCCATTTCTGTCCTATTGAAAGCAAGCAGAGACCCTGTGTATCACCCTCACCAAGTGTCAGGCAGGTACTCGATCTTTAGTATTTGATCTCAGAGAAGCTAAATGAGTGGCATGAATTCAGATTATAAAACAATATTTGAAGGATTATATGACCTCTCAAAAGTGCTGAAGCTAGTACCGGTTGCAGTTGCAGGGTTCCTATTCCCCAAAGTTCACACCCACCCAACTTCTACAGCAAAGGGAAAAAAAGAACTTGAGGTCCTGAGCATCCTCCAGGTTCAAGTCTCAGCATCCCTGGCCTGCAGTTCCAGATATGGCCAGCAGAGGGAGCCGCGCACCGGGTTTCTGGGGCTTACTGCCCGAAGCCATATTGAATGAGCCAATGTCTGCTGTGCGGACTCTGTGAGATCTAAATGTCTCCTTGGCAGGAAATTCGCGAGGAGCAGGACGGGGTTGTGCAAACAGCCTTACAATGTCCGTTTGTGTGTGAGCACATGGCTTCTCCCACTTCGCCCACAATGCTCTGTTTTGGGGGAGGATAATGGGCCTCTGTGGACCCCTCCGCCTTGTCATGCAAAGGGAGTGACCTGTGTTTGTCATAAATGGGCTCTTGTATGATTAATAGTCCTGTGAATGAGCCCAATGCAGCCGTTCAGCGCCCGCCTTCCCCTGGCGGTGGTCTGCGTCGGCTTTCTTCCCTCCACGAAAGCAGCTGCTGCAGCTTTTACTGAAAGGAAAAGGACTTGCTCCCCCTGTGGCTGCAGTTCTACAGATGCAAAGCAGGGGGCACACACAACTAGCGTATGCTTTGGGGATGAGCAGGGGTCCAAAGACAACCTTGAATCCTTTACCAACATTCTCTTATGTGTGTCAAAACTGAAAGGGAACACTTTGCTTTTGATGGACAAGGAAAACCCAAGAATCTAGAGTAGAATGGCACCTCCCCCCCCCCATCGTGGGCTCCAAAACTCATAGTGTTTCCAGAAAGTGATTACCCTTTGTTTTAGGATGTTTGTTTGCTTGCTTGCTTGATCTGACCTCCCCTGACTCCCCTACCCTCACAGAGCTTGATTTTTGTTGTTGTTGTTGTTGTTGTTTTGTTGTTGTTTTGTTGTTGGTGGTGGTGGTGGTGTGCCTGTGCGTGTGCGCCTGCATGTGTACGTGTGTGTAACCTGGCTGTCCTGAAACTCACTCTGTAAACCAGACTAACCTCCAACTCAGAGATCCTCCTGCCTCTGTTTCCCCAGTGCTGCAATTAAAGGCCTGGCTTTTCCCACTCATTCTTAACAGTGACTCTTGGATTTGTTTGTAATGAATGCCATTTGCCTTTATTTTCAGTGGCTACTTAGCTAGTACATCTGATCCATTTCAGAGCATGCCAGTAAAGCGCTTGTCTGTCTGGACCCATGCATGATGCATGGATGCAGACAGGACAGGGTGTTACTGAAATGAACTCACTGCAAATGCATAGGAAACAGCCTCTTTAAAATGCAAAGGAAGAAAGAATGCTAATTCTGCCTGGGGCTGGGCGTGGGAGTAGGGGTCTTTGAGGGTGTTTTGGCTGCTAACTTAGGCCTTCACAGGCAGAGGGGATAGGGTACCAGTGGCAAAGAAAGCACAGAGAAAAAGAAGCAAGAAGGAGGCAGAATCGTGTGCCAGGATCATATTTCTATGAGCTCCTCTGGGTTGGAAATTTAGAAGGAAGCTTTGGACCAAGTTTATGGGCTTTTAGGGCACCACAGTATCTTGAAACATTTGTGCTGAAATAGCCATTGTTGAGCCCTGCTGATTCCTGACCCTGCTTGCATCCTGGGGTCTCACTCAGGAAATAACCCCAGGTCCCAGACACACAGCTGCCAGCTCAGCTCCCAACCCCCTTTCCTCTCCTGGGTTTGCATTGCCCAGTCTGCACAGCTTGCTTAGGGCTCATGTCAGGGTTTTTAACCTAAAAACATTAGTTTTGTTTGTGGGAAAGAGGGTTTCAAATCAATGTGATTATTCCTTTCGGGGCAAAGACGCAACCTTTTTCGATTCTAAATTCTCAAATGAGATTTCAGTACTTTGGGGATTCTACATTCTTCATACTCAATGGAGCGCTAATGTTTCTGGGACTGTAGTGTTTGCAATGGCTTTTGAAAAGGTTTTGATGCTTCTGCAATGTTTCGGGTCTCAGAGACCCTTTCCTACGGTGCTACCTTTCCCTGCACCGTTACTGCTTAGCTCATGTTTCGCCTCCTGACAGGAAGCTAGAAACTCCAAGAAAAGATTGGGGGTGAGGTGGGGGACATGGATGTAAAGCATGAAGACCTAGGTCTGATCCTCACATCCCAGTTGAAGAAGACAGATGGGGAGGTGCACGCTTGTGACCCCAGTGTGAGGCAGAGATGGGTGGATTCTGGGGCAGGCTGGCCAGCCAACCCAACCTATTGCCAAGCTCTAGGTCAGAGACCCTGTGTCATATAGCAAGGTGATAGAGCCTGAGGAATACGGTACTGGTTTCCACATTTACACACACATACACACACAGAGAGAGAGAGAGAGAGAGAGAGAGAGAGAGAGAGAGAGAGAGAGAGAGAGAGAGAGAGAGAGAGAGAGAGAGAAACACACGCAGAGACATACACACACACTACATCTGCCCTTGGATTGAAACTAGAATTGTAGGGGTTTAATGCCTTCAGTTTGCACATAGCCTGTCTCCCAAGATGTGCTCAGAAACTGGTGACTGCTCTGAGAAGCTTGCAGCAGCTCCTGGGAGAGGCTGGGGAAAGTAGTGCTGTTAGTGTGGTTCATAAGGTAACATTGTCCAGAGCAGTGGTATGGAGGGTAAGCCCAGAGACTATGCTGAGAGAACGTGGCAGATGATGGATGGTTCCTGCCTGATGTAACCAGGTGGCACAGATTGTGAGTGTATTATTGCTAAGCCAAGTTGTTATACCTGTGGAAGTTCACCCAGATTTTGGGCCGTTAGCTAAAAGCCAGAGTTGAGATGATGGTGAGATGATGGTGGCATGTGGAGGGAAACAGAAGTCAGGGAGATCTCAGCATGGAAGGTGAGGAAGCGTGAGGAAAGCTCATGTGAATGTGTGTGTGTCTGGGCCCTTCCTAGGGATGAATAAGGATGGAAGGGTGTTGCAGTATCCTTTGAGGAAAACGGTGTGGCCAGAGGAACACATGGCACACCCACCTCTGTACCTCCCCTCTCTTCTCTGAGGAGGGTCCCATCTGTGCTTTTCTGGGAAAGAACCTTGCAGAACCGTGTATTCCCCCGCAGGACTGGTGGTCTGTGTCGTTTCCTTAGCTGACTGTTGGAGCAGCCTGGATTGCATGGAACTACTAGGTGGTCCTTTCATTTTCTAGACTGAAGTTGACGCCATCAGAAGACAGTGGGAACAACCTTCCCAACCCAGCAGCGTAAGTTCAAGGCTTTTCCGAGCTCAGTGCGCCAGCCTCTGGGGCTCCTTACCCTGCCCATGGTGTCTCTTTCCACATGTGACTCAGCACGGCTGGCCTGGGTGGGCTGACACTAAGCTTCCTTAGGTGAGGAACAAACACTTCAAACTTCCCTCAGAAACTTCTTTTGGATTCTGTGGGGAGACAGAGCAGATTCACTAATCCTTTCTCAACAGCAGGTTGGCCAAGTTGATTGTTTCCTTACTCCTTAGAATTTGAAATGCAGGGAGGGGCACGTTGATTAAAATGAGTCAAATTTTGCCCTCATTTCTTGGACATTTTTTTGCTGCTGTAATATTGGTGTTTATGGGAGAATTAGCTGTGATGAGGTAAAAGTCTATTTTAAAAAGCTGAACTCAGATTGAAAAGGCTATTTTAGCACTTAATTGCTCAGTTCCATTACGGTCTCTTGGTGTGTGTGTGTGTGTGTGTGTGTGTGTGTGTGCTTCGAATTCCCGTGGGTTGGCTTACAACTGGACTTGAGCAGCTTGGATTCCTCAGAGGATACCAAACCCTTCCAAGGAACACCTCGGTTTTAATGACTATGAGAATATTCAAGACGTTTTCCCATCTGAGCACCATTACTTGTAGTGGTAAAACATTTTGAAAACACGTTTAAGCCATTAACTCATTTTTATGGCCAAATGAAAGTGCCTAATAGACTTAGTTCTAAGCTGTTCCCCCTTCGTTCTCCAATGAAATTGTCCGTAGGCAACTCATTCCGCAGCGGAACTGAAGGTCTCATGATTTCATCCCCAAGATGGCAGATTGGTGAAAACTCACCACCCAGCCCGGCTAGTTTACACTGCTAATTTGCCTGGCAAATTCAGTTTCCTAGAGTTGACAGGCTGAAATCCTTTCATTGCATTGATGTAATCCTCCCTACCTCACACACACATACGCACTCACTCACATCCAGAAGTGCATCTAGTTGTATCATTTAAGGAATATAACTTTCCTTTCATTGAGAAGTGATTTGCAAGGGGTGTGTGTGTGTGTGTGTGTGTGTGTGTGTGTGTGTGTGTATGTGTGTTACATGTAAAGACCAGAGGACAAACAACCGCAGGTGCTGTTTTTAGGAGACAGTCCCTCATTGGCCTGTATACAGCTCACCACGTAGGCTAGGCTGATTTGCCAGCACTGACATTACAAATGCATGCCACCATGCCCAGATTTTTCTGTATAGTTCTGGGTGATCATCCTTGGGTCTTCATGCTTGCTAAGTGTCTTAGTCATTCGGAAGAGACAAAATAACCACAGCAGCTCTTATGAAAGACAGCGTTTAATTGAGGCTTACAGTCTCAGAGCTTTATCATCATGGCAAGGAGCGTAGTGGCACACACGTACACACAGTGTGGAGAAGTAGCTCTGAGTTCTGTCTTGGATCCACAGGCAGCCAGCACAGAGAATAGATGGGCCTGACTTAGGCTTTTAAAACCTCCCAGGGTAGCACACTTCCTCCAACAAAGCCACACCTACTGCAACAAGGCCACACCTCCTAATCCTTCTCGGCCTCACACTGGGGTCACAAGCGTGCACCTCCCCATCTGTCTTCTTCAACTGGGATGTGAGGATCAGACCTAGGTCTTCATGCTTCACATCCATGTCCCCCACCTCACCCCCAATCTTTTCTTGGAGTTTCTAGCTTCCTGTCAGGAGGCGAAACATGAGCTAAGCAGTAACGGTGCAGGGAAAGGTAGCACTGTAGGAAAGGGTCTCTGAGACCCGAAACATTGCAGAAGCATCAAAACCTTTTCTTATTTATTTATTTATTTATTTATTAGGTATTTTCCTCATTTACATTTCCAATGCTATCCCAAAAGTCCCCCATACCCTCCCCCCACTCCCCTACCCACCCACTCCCACTTTTTGGCCCTGGCATTCCCCTGTACTGGGGCATATAAAATTTGCAAGTCCAATGGGCCTCTCTTTCCAGTGATGCCCGACTAGGCCATCTTCTGATACATATGCAGCTAGAGACAAGAGCTCCGGGGTACTGGTTAGTTCATATTGTTGTTCCACCTATAGGGTTGCAGTTCCCTTTAGTTCCTTGGGTGCTTTCTGTAGCTCCTCCATTGGGGGCCCTGTGATCCATCCACTAGCTGACTGTGAACATCCACTTCTGTGTTTGCTAGGCCCAGGCATAGCCTCACAAGAGACAGCTATATCTGGGACCTTTTAGCAAAATCTTGCTAGTGTATGCAATGGTGTCAGCGTTTGGAAGCTGATTATGGGATGGATCCCTGGATATGGCAATCACTAGATGGTCCATCCTTTTGTCACAGCTCCAAATTTTGTCTCTGTAACTCCTTCCATGGGTGTTTTGTTCCCAATTCTAAGAAGGGGCCAAGTATTCACACTTGGTCTTTGTTCTTCTTGAGTTTCATGCGTTTAGCAAACTGTATCTTATATCTTGGGTATCCTAAGTTTCTGGGCTAATATCCACTTATCAGTGAGTACATATTGTGTGCGTTCCTTTGTGATTGGGTTATCTCACTCAGGATGATATCCTCTAGATACCTCCATTTGCCCAAGAATTTCATAAATTCATTGTTTTTAATAGCTGAGTAGTACTCCATTGTGTAAATGTACCACATTTTCTGTATCCATTCCTCTGTTGAGGGGCATCTGGGTTCTTTCCAGCTTCTGGCTATTATAAATAAGGCTGCTATGAACATAGTGGACCATGTGTCCTTACTGGTTGGGACATCTTCTGGATATATGCCCAGGAGAGGTATTGCAGGATCCTCCGGTAGTACTATGTCCAATTTTCTGAGGAACTGCCAGACTGATTTCCAGAGTGGTTGTACAAGCTTGCAATCCCACCAACAATAGAGGAGTGTTCCTCTTTCTCCACATCCTCACCAGCATCTGCTGTCACCTGAGTTTTTGATCTTAGCCATTCTGACTGGTGTGAGGTGGAATCTCAGGGTTGTTTTGATTTGCATTTCCCTGATGATTAAGGATGTTGAACATTTTTTTAAGGTGCTTCTCTGCCATTCGGTATTCCTCAGGTTAGAATTCTTTGTTTAGCTCTGAGCCCCATTTTTTAATGGGGTTATTTGATTTTCTGGAGCCCACCTTCAAAACATTTTCAAAAACCATTGCAAATACTACAGTCCCAGAAACATTAGCACTGCAAAGTGCTGAAATCTCCCTTGTGAATTTAAAATTAAAAGAGTTTGTGAGGCCGAGATGGGTGGATTCTGGGGCAGACTGGCCAGCCAACCCAACCTACTTGGCAAGCTCCAGGTCAGAGACCCTGTGTCATATAACAAGGTGATAGAGCCTGAGAGACGTCATACTGAGTTCCACATTTACACACAGACATACTCACTGGTGACTAAGCATTCAAATATATGAGCCTATGGGCACCATTATTATTCAGATCAGCACACGAGGCAAACAGTAACCTAAGAAGCATATTTTGTTTGTTTGTTTTTTTGTTGTTGCATTTACAACCACCTATTATTTTGCATCCCATATGTTTTAGGTTAAAGCAAACGGAAGCTGGTAGTTTAATTAACTTGCAATTCTGAACAGCAAGGTGTTATAAATAAAATGTCCAGAATAAGGAAGGATCTACTGTTATCAATAAGAAAAGAAGCATCCCTATTGAGTATCAGACTTACTAAGATGAGACCCTTTCATTGGACAGCTCCTGGGATGCAGGCAGAGGAGCCAAGATGTCCTGGCCTTATAGCATAGTGTAGGGACGCCTCCATAACAGGGACAGCCACTGACTTCCCAGTGGTCCTACTGCCACTCTGAATCTTGTCGATCACCTTGGCAAGTACACGGTCCCTACTGCTTTCCCAAAACTGCATCTTATCCTTGGGGTATCCAGCCCGCCCGCCAAAACTTGTCCACTTTTCTCCAGCCTCCTGAGGATATTTCGGCATGGAAGGGAACTTTCTTTTCTTTAACTTCTAAAGGTCCCACAATGGAGTGGAGTAAAACAAGCTGACAATGGGCATAGTTTCAGGTGGTGAGACCCGTACCTTTCATTAATGGGAAGTGTAGCAGTCAGACCAAGTATGGCACCCCAAGGAGGGTCAGGTGGTCAAAGCTTAACTATCTTCTCTTTGGGGAAGAGGAATGTGGGAGCTGCCATGTACTTTAATAGAAAGCAAAGTGATTCTCAGGAAAGACAAATAGTCTAAAACATAGACAATAGTTCAGACAACGTGCCTGGCTGTGGAGGGCAGTGTCAATTCTGTTCTTCCTTCCTGCATGTTAATTACATGCAGAACATGTGGAGAAAAAGAAGGGAACCTCAGAAAAGTCCCTTTCTGTGCAGGGAGGTGGGGGACAGGAGGAAGTGGTGGGAAGAATGTCAGAGAGCCCTTGATCCTCCTCTGGTTCAGAGCACACAGCAGGCAGAGCGTCTCCGTTCAGATGCTTGCTTGTAGACCTCGGCAAAATCAGACACGGGTATTACCACCACAGTATTACCAGACTTAAGGCAAAGCAAGGACAGTGCACACAAAGGCACTGTCCTGAGAGTTGGGAGGTCAGATCCCACTTGTACCTTTGCCTCAGTCCTGGGCGAGTCAGTGTGTGTGTGTGTATGTGTGTGTGTGTGTGTGAGTGCACCCACGTGTACAGTTCCCAGATGTCCACATTTTATAAGCCAGTAAAACTTCAAGATAAACTCTAGGGAGGAAAGAAACGACAGTCACCTTCAATCTGTAAAATAAATCAAAACAGAAATATAGATGTGTGTGGTTAGCGTTGGCTCTCTGAATGGTTCCTGTTGTAGCCTTTGCTTTTCTCATTTACTTTGGGGAAACCGATGTTTGGGAACCCCTAGACAAAGTATTGACTGTCTGCCAGGCCTCCACTGTAGGTGCTAGGAATGCGATGAGGTGTTACAACAGCAGCGCTGCCCCCAGAATGCTCACCTCACATCCAGAAAAGGCCATGAGAAAGCATGTGATTTTGGTCCTGAGCTGTGTCCCAGGCTGCACATAGCTTCGTAAGGGACCAAAGAGGAGCAACTAGCTCGAAGGCATAGGGTTTGTTTAGGTTGCAATGAGGCCAGAAATCAGGATGATTTGGGGTTTCTTCCCAAGAAGGCAGAGACCTTCCCCTCACAGCAGTTCTTTCTCTTTTCTCTCATAACCCACTGAGTGCTGTTAGTGCTGCTCATATACATATGGGTGTAGGACCATCCACAGGAACAGGGGCAACTTCCCAGGAGCTATATTCCTAAGGAAGCTGCCTCTGCCTTTCCTGGAAGCCATCAGCCATCAGTAACTCCTAAGCTGGGGAAGCGGGGACTTTGAGTTGAGATTCAATGGTTTCTACTTCACATATTGGTTGTGAAAGTTAAGCATGACGGGGCATGAAATCGTGTCACCACCTGCAGGCGAGTGTGAGAGTGAGGCAGGAAGAGACACCGGCAAAGACCCTGGGGCAATGAGGAAAGAGTGTGGAAAGGATTGCTTGTGGCTAGACTGAAGGGAGCAGGTAGAAGGAGAAAAAGGACAGAAGAAGCAAGCAAAGGCCAGGACTTCTGTGTCCAGGGCATGCATTTGGGCGCCTGTTGCCCTACAGATAGTGAGTATACATGGGAACTTATGAAGGCTTACGTTCAGAACCGTTGTGCAGTGAGCAGAGTGGCGATGAATGCGAAGGGTAAAGACAGACTGAGCTTGCGACAATTGGACTCGATGCTCTTTGCGGGGCACAGATAAGCCCTACTGATGAGCCGCAGTCAGTAGAACAATGTGCAAAGGTTCTGAATTCCCACTCAGGACGTTCCTATCAGGGGAGAACTGGGCCTGCTCAGTCAGCAGGCATGGGAGAGACACGTCTAACAGGGAGTACACACCCTTGGGAGACAGGAACATGTCATAACTTACAATGTTATGTCTTTAAAGGGGACACCCTGTTACTTCTGTGACAGGGAACAAAGTGTGAGGTTGTGATACTTGATATCTGGTCTCCTGGCTTTAACCCATGGATGGAACTCATGTCTTTTGTCCTCTAAATTAAGATATTGAAAAAGAGGCTCCAGTGTTAATGCCCAGTGCCTTCTTGGAGAGTTTGAGATGCACTGAGACTCCAGACCAGGAAGTCCAGACTCCATCTGAAGTGCCTAAGAATGGAACACTTGTTATCTCCCAAGCATGGTATTCTACTATGTAAAATGAGCCTTGTACAAGCTTATGCTAAAGATTAATGTGCCCAGATGCATCATTGACACAGATGTGGTGTCACAGGAATATATACCATTCATATGAATGTATGTATACTGGTTTATTTATGGCTTATGAGTACACTAAAGCTATATCCTTCATAACTTTTTTTTTTTTTTTTTTTTTTGGTTTTTCGAGACAGGGTTTCTCTGTGTAGCCCTGGCTGTCCTGGAACTCACTCTGTAGACCAGGTTGGCCTTGAACTCAGAAATCCGCCTGTCTCTGCCTCCCGAGTGCTGGGATTAAAGGCGTGCACCACCACGCCTGGCCCTTCATAACTTTTAATTCCCAAAATATGCAGCTACAGATGATGTGAGTCTTTGATTCTTAAAGTCTTTGCACCAAAAGACCAAATAAATACCCTAGATTCAAGACAACTGTGGTTCGTTCAAAGTGCTAGCAGATACCACCCTTTCTGATGGAAGCACTGCCGAGTTCCTGCCTTAGATGTTTCAAAACACAAAACAAAACAAAACAGATAAAATAAAATAAAATAAACTGTTGCAAAAACAACTCTTTTAAGACCACCATTTTCTTCTCTCCCTCTGACCTTGGTTACTCTGAGCCCTTGCAGAGTGCTAGAAAGTGGTTTGGTATAGGAATTCATTGTACACATCATCATAACTTTAAGAGAAAGTCTTCAAGGGGATTTTATAAAATATTCATCTTCTGAAAAATTGAGCATGGAGATGTTGGTATACATGGTTCACGGGTCACATTTCCCATAGCCCGTTTGCAGAAAACCAGTAGCGTTTGCTTGTATTTGCTACATGTCTGTTACTGTGTTAAGATACTATGACCAGAAGCAAGTTACAGATTTATGTTTCTAGAGGAGTAAAAGTCAGTTATGATGGGGCCATGGCAGAGGCGCCGGAAGCTGGGGATGTCGCCCTCAGCTGCCAGCATGAAGGCAGGGAGACCCAATTGGAATTAAGGTGAGGCTATGAACTCTCGAAAGCCCACCCCCAATGATATAGTTCCTCCCAGCATTCCTGTGCTATCTCCCTAAACAGTGTCACCGACAGGGGACCAAACATTCAAATACATAAGCCTATGGGTGTCAGTTCTCCTTCTAACCACTGACTATATCCCTTAAACTACAGGCACAGCTTTTTAAAAACAAGCCATGATTGCTTGCATTTGGCTTTATATTCTGGGAAGACCGCTAATGCTGGCACTTAAACTTTTTTCTTCCAAACCAAAGTAGAATTGCAAAGTGTGTGTGTGTGTGTGTGTGTGTGTGTGTGTGCATGTGTGTGTGCACGCACACATGTATTAATTTTCTCCTTTTTTGAAACTGAAAATGTTAGCAGTGAATAATTTCTCTTGGAAAGTTGTGGATTTTCCACTGAGTGATAATAGAGCCAGTTCTGTAAATGTCAGTTGAACTGAGAGCCAAGAAAGTGATAATATAAAAAGAAATTGTATATCCAAAATTGCCAGCCCTTAAAGATGATGCTTCCCATGTCAAGAGCATGCAAATTATCTTTACAGATACCAGCATGACCAGAAGAATACCATGTGTTTTGAGTGTTTGGAGGCATTTAGGCCAGTAACCCACTTTGTATACCTTTTACTTCCCAATGCCTAATATCTCCTAGATAAAAACTCTTTTCAACCTATGTTTCCCAGATCCCTGTGTGGGAAGCAGCTTCCTTCTTGAGTGAAACAGACTTGTCTAGGACATGTTGCCCCATTTGGTTCATGTCTTCTTTGAATTTCTGAAGAATATAATCTTCTACATGCCACAGAGCAGAGCTGATGTAGAACAAGCACATTTAGTGTCCAATACAAGCTGGAGAGTCTCTCCATCGAAAAGTAATATATGTCTGTAATAACATCGTAATAATGTAGATTTTTTTTCTCCTGTCCCCAGGCAGGGAGCCCTGCAGAGTGTGGTGTGCTACTCTATCTCCAATAGAGAAATGAGCTTGAACTTTGCATTCTAAGATTTTCAAAGTCAAGCGTGAGACTCTCAAAGTCATTTGTCAGTTATCCATTTTTAAACCTTTCTTCTGCTGTCAACCAGTGTGAACATAAACATGGGTTCTTGCACGTTGTCATAAAAACTGAATAAATGAAGTATGGGAAAGCTTATAAACAAATAGTTGGCACTCCGTAAAGTGCTGCAGTTCTTCATAAGTACCAGGTGCATGCTATTATTCATAAGTGCCAGGTATACATTTCTCTCTCTTCATAAGAACCAGGTACAAATTATTATTTCCACATATTGATGGATAATCAATGACCACCTTTGAGCACTTTGATATGTCAGGTTGTGCTTATGGACTGAAAGCTAGATTAAACTCCTAGGTGAATGCTAGACTATAAATCGTCTGGGTATCACCTGCCTTTGAGATCATGGCTTCCCTCTCTGCATGCCCTGTGCATGAGGATGCCCAACATAGCCTTGATCAGTTCTTGAAGGGCAGTTATGAATGGTGGCCTATTTTCTGTAAAACCAAAGTGCAAGAACGAATTGTAGTCACGTCGTTCTCCATTTTAGGAAGAAGGTTCCCTCGAGGGCACTGTGGACCTTCTGCATTGCTGTGTTCTTAGTGATGTCAGCCCCTGCAGCTGGGCAGGAATGACAAACAGATGGCAAGTCATAGAAGGAGGGCAACCATTAAGTCACCGAATAGAATGTGCAAACCAGATTTCCCAGCTCTGCAGAGCATACCCCTGGACTGCCCGAGCAGGGAGCTCTGCCACCCATATGTCTACTCTGTCACAGTAACTGTGACTCAGTGTATCCTCAGATGTCCTCTTTGAAGCAGCTACCCTGAGCCAGAGGGGAATTTTCCTTGTCTTCACTTGCTCTTAGCTATAATGTCTATATTTAACCACTGTGATCCTCATAGTTTTATTTTTTGAATACTGAATCCTGAAAGGGACTATTTTTATTTCCCGCTCTTTGATTCTGCAAAAGCTCAGATGTGAAATGCCTTCTCTAGCTACTTGCCCAATAGACTCACCTTCGTGTCCTGCTTGCTTCTCTACCTTCATGTGCCTGATGAGCCCTTTGTTCACACGTGAATATGTCAGCATCTGAGTCCTTCAGTAGGTTATAGATGTTATTCTCTTATTGAATGGCATAAAGTATGTCTAACTTCAAGTATTAGTCTACCTTAAATAAACTATCTCTGTAGTATTGTGGTGTGATCATGTGATCGATCAGTGTGATCATGAAGGAGCTGTTTGAACAGATTAGAGAGGCCTTGCTATGAAGGATTTAGATGAGGGCCCTTTCTAAATGGAGATCAGGGTTCAGTTTTTAAAAGATATCATATTCAAGGTCCTGGCTTTGATTCTGGATATGTGAATAATAAATAAATAAATAAATAAATAAATAAATAAATAACAAATACGTAGATACTCTACTTCATGACCATCTACCTGATGCACCAGTTCTCTTGTTTGACTTGTGTAAATGAGAATAAAATCTCAGATATTATTGACCAAGATAAAACATTACAGGCACCCCATCTTTTTCCCATGAAGAAGATGAGATGAAATATTTCTATAGAAACGTAGGAATCTTGCATTGGGTTTGAAAGTCATGCTTCCAAGGCCCCATAGAAACAGAGTTAACCCCTAATAGTGCATCACGCTTCCAAGTCATTGTTTCTGAATTGAGACCCCACACATCTAGAATCCCAAATGTTCCAAGTAACTCACCCTGGCTGTTGTTAGAACTGTGTTCCAAAATATTTACCATAATTAACCAACCATCTCAAATAACCTTATGAAGAGTTAGACTTTTACAGTTAGCATTTGGAGATATCTCCACATTTGTTTGTTTGGGGCTTCTATAAATTTCAAAGGTTTGGCATATTTCCCATGTCTGGATTCTGGCAGGACAGTCATATATAAAACAGGAGTTCAAGCGGAAGGTGAATCTGAGATATATTCATCACAGCAAAGTAGGAAAGTTAGTAATATTTAACTTCCATTTAGTTATTAGGTACGAAAGCCAGCCTACTATTAAATGAATCATCTTCCTGTAAGAACTGGAATTGCTCATCAGAATGAGGTCTAAGAGGGCTCGAGAATACTGCCTCATACAGGATGGAGTCTACCAATCGTGAGCTTTACGTCTGGCAGAATTTGCGGTTCATGGGGTGTGCTCAGATATGTTTTCACAGGAAATGTGCATAGAGGCAGGGGATGAAAGTCAGAATGGCAGACAGGGTAAGGAAGATGTCTCTTCAGAAGAGAGAATTATAGGGCATTCCTCCATTGGAGAATTCTCTCTGGAGAACTGCATGCACCCTACCAAACCTATCTTCCAGGAGAAAGTCCTGAGTGCATCTGAAGGCTGTTAGGGTAATCATGATGCAGGTGGTAATGGCACTAAGTACCATCATCATCTATAAAGCAGAGGTAGATGAAGACCTCTAAAGAGCTCAGGCCCTGACCTGCTTTCAGCCCCATAAATATGTTGAAATGAATGGATGTGTGAGTGACTGTCCTCCCTCTGGGACAGTTAATGTCTAGGAGTGAGAGCTGTAGAAAGTTTGCTGTTTACTTCAAGAAGTAACTCATAACTGTTCTCTCCATTTTTGGTTGAGGACTGTGGACATGCAGCAGAGCTGTATTTCTCTGGTGGTCATACCTGCATTTATACATGTCTCAGACTACTATTCCTTTCCTTTAAAAACTTTTTTTTTTAGTTTTATTTATACTATTATTTTATGTGGGTGAGTGTTTTGCCTGTGTGTATGTATGTATATACCATATGCATGCCTGATAGCCATGGAAGTTGAAAGAGGGCCTCAGATTCCCTGAAACTGGAGTTGCAGGCCTTTATGAATCAACATGTGGATGCTGGAGCTCAAAACATGTCCTCTGCAAGAACAACAAGGACTCTTAATCCCTGTGCCAATTCTCCAGACCCTTGGGCTGCTGTCTCATTGAGAATGGCTTTTTTGATAATATGACTTTCATTTCTTGTAAAATTGTAATTACTGTTCTCTCTCTCTCTCTCTCTCTCTCTCTCTCTCTCTCTCTGTGTGTGTGTGTGTGTGTGTGTGTGTGTGTGCATGCTCTCATATGTAGAAGTCAGATGACAGCAAGTGGAGTTGGTTCTTTCCTTCTACTGTGTAGGATCTGAGAATTGAACTCGGGTTGTCAGGCATACCAGCAATTGTCTTTCCTTTACCAGCCCAGAGCTTTACATTTTGGTATTTTATGCAGTACTGTTTGATCATTGAAACACCAAATAATGGAAACCTGTAACTGGTCTAGGAGTTGCCATTTGAAAAATCTTGCTTCTTATATACATCAAGAGAGTCCCTGAAGTCCTAAATCTGTTTCCTGAACTCTTTCTTCCAAACTTCAGGAAATGTATGCTGGGCACAGCAACTCACACCTGGAGCCTCAACATTTGGGAGACTAAGGTGGGAAGATCGTGAGTTCAAGGACAATATGGACTAGAGAGCAAGACCCTAGAAATTTGGGCTACCTAGCATGTCAGAGCGAGATGGTAGGAGGAGGGAAGAGAAAGGAAGGAAGGCAGGAAGGCAGGAAGGCAGGAAGGAAGGAAGGGGAAAAAAAGAACACAAAAGAGAAGAAGAAAAGAAACTCGGGCCACTCGTGCAGATATATTTTAACGACACCCTCTCTGTCATACTTGCCCAATGATGTGTTCTATACCAACAGGAAACAAAGGGAGCCAGAGATATCAGGTATATGGTTACTGGGCTTGTAAAAGGGAAAGGGAATGTTTTATAGAAATAGCCAAATTCTGCTTCGAAGATGCTTAATTTCTAAAAGGATACTCACTTCATATTTTTTTAGTGAATGTGATGCAGGGTGCAAGTGTGTTCTTCAGAGGCCCATGACACACACTTCCATTGCTGCCGTGCTTTGGGGCAACCCACCTCAGAGATACTTATCACTCAGCAGCTCAGGGATGAGCTGCGAGGTGATGGTTCTAAGTAAGCTTTCACATCCCTGATGGTGTTTGCTTTTGTATTGTCTTCCCTAGGTTTGCTGGCATGGGAAACTTGCTCAAAGTCCTGACCCGGGAAATTGAGAATTATCCACACTTCTTCCTGGATTTTGAAAGTAAGTCCCAAGCTCTGTAACACAAGAATGGAAACTTTGTGTTTGCTTTGTAGCTTGTTTATAGGGAAGTTATAGAGATTTTGTATGAGACTCAAACCAAATCCAAATGGTATTATGCATTTCTTCCTGACATTGTTTCTGAACCATTTTCTTCCACCATTTCTTTATGAGCTTTAGAAACTTAAGGAAGGTTTGTTTTGATTGGTCCATGATTTTCCTTGATTTCAAAATGATTAGCTTTGGTAGGATATATACAAATCTTACCGTGACTCTTCCCTAAGATTTGGTATATAGTAGTATTTCACATTCTAAAGAAAAATGGCAAGCACATTAACTGATATGGCTTAGCATTAAATATCATTATACGTGTAAGGAAAACAGTGACCACCACCAAAAACCAGACTTATTATTTCTCATCATCACTATCTATTTTATATATTATTTTATTGTGTAAAGTTATTTTGGGATTTTTTTTCTAGATGTTTATTGGTCAGACATTTTACATGAGTGATGGAAAAATATAAATCATTACAATTAATTCCTTTAACTAATACTATCATCCAATTACAGCTTTCTACTTAATGGAGATTTGCATATGTTTGTGATATTTTCTTTTTTTTTTTTTTTTCGTTTATAACATCTTTTTTTTTAATTTATTATTTTATTAGGTATTTTCCTCGTTTACATTTTCAGTGCTATCCCAAAAGTCCCCCATACCCACCCCCCCCCAATCCCCTACCCACCCACTCCCCCTTTTTGGCCCTGGGGTTCCCCTGTACTGGGGCATATTAAGTTTGCAAGTCCAATGGGCCTCTCTTTGCAGTGATGGCCAACTAGGCCATCTTTCGATACATATGCAGCTAGAGACAAGAGCTCCGGGGTACTGGTTAGTTCATATTGTTGTTCCACCTATAGGGTTGCAGATCCCTTTAGCTCCTTGGGTAATTTCTCTAGCTCCTCCATTGGGGGCCATGTGATCCATCCAATAGCTGACTGTGATCATCCACTTCTGTGTTTGCTAGGCCTGGCACAGTCTCACAACAGACAGCTATATCTGGGTCCTTTCAGCAAAATCTTATTTTTTAATATGTTCATATGCATTTTGTCCAAAGGGTTATTGCCTGGGTTTTTATTGTCAACTTTGTACAATCTAGAATTCCCCTATTTTTTTCTTTTAATATGGATTCCAGATCATGGGGCTAGTCTTCTTGTTTTAAACTACAACCCACAATAGCCAGGACAACTGTGAATATCTCTTTTTTATTCACATCTACTGCAAGCTTTAACTTGTTTGAAATTTTAATTTGTCAAGTATGTATTTATATTAAAGAAAATGATCAGAACATCTTCACATATAGATTAAACTTTCTGGCAGTTTTGTTAATTAAATCCTAGAAGACATTTCCAAGTTGTACAGTGAACGTTCTCTCCAGGTGTTGTGTGCTGTCTTTGAAAATGTCTCCAGAATGTCTCATGAATTCTGATAACTAAACTTAGTCATGTTTACTGAAATACAGTTCACTTCTGATGTAACTCCGTTCCTTCCTGTTGTTACATTTCGACTTGGTTAGGTTTAACATGGTTTCATTTCCCCTAGGTTTGATAAAGATTTCAGCTCAAGAAGTGAATTTATCTGTGATTCTTCTGAAATCTTTGTCTATCTTTATGTATGTATGTGTACACACATGTGTGCATATATCATTGTTAAAGTGAGATTCATCAATAATAGCCTTTACTAAGTTATTTATAATCTTAACCACCTTTCTTTGTTACTTTACCCATTCTGTTCCACTTTTATAACATGCATTTTGCATTGTTAATTCAATGTATACAGTACTTAAAGATAATGTTAAAGACCCATTCACTCACAGTTTAAGAACATCGAAAACCCAGAGTAATTCCATGTCCTTTCTTGCTCTGAAGCCCTAAATGCCACACACATCTGCTCTGACTCCCACCTACCTACTAGAATTCAGTGGCCACCACTGCTTGTGTGATTGGCCTGGGTTATTCTGGCTTTCTGCACGGCCACCAATGTTGAGTTACTTGTCAGTGTTGATCTTCAGAACCTTGAAAGAGTGCAAATAGCACCTGCAAGAATTTAAAGCAGTTGTTTCCATCTGCTCCTCCTGTGGGCTCAGGTTGCCTTGGGAAGCCCCTCGCTCCTGCCTAGCAAGAGGCATGGTTTTTTCCCTATAGTAACTGTATTGTGATCTGCTCAGACACGTGCTTTGGAAACTTTTGTACTATTTAAGGAAAGGTGATGGGAGCTACATCATATATTTGGGGAGATGGAAATTTGATGTCCATGATACAAACATTCTGCTTGCAGATATTCTTTTTTTTTTTTCAAGACAAGAAAAGAAGCACTGGATCTCTGTGCCTGATGGCTTTCTTTTAGGACTATAAAAGTAATCTAGAAATAACATATAAATTTAGAAAAATGTACAAATTTCTGCTTCTTTTACCATGGAGAAAATAAATCAAAACCCCTTTTGTATTCTCTGGGAGGTTAGTTTTATTTCCCTAAACTCTAGGAGGGTACTTAACTGAGCTGAAATCACACAGGGAATGACAAGGAAGGTGACATGGGAATGTGGGTCCCTCTAGCTCTCCCTCTCTGCTTTGTTGTTCCCAAGTGCTCTTCACAGCAGCTTCTTTGATGTATCCTACCATCATTCTACTCCTCACTAGAAAAAACACATCTCATGAAAATGCAAAACAAAGAAACAAACAAACACATTCTCCTTATCCTAAATATCCCCAACCTGAGACAGGGTTTCTCTGTGTAGCCTTTGCTGTCCTGGAACTGACTCTGTAAACCAAGTTGGCCTGGAACTCAGAGATCAACCTGGCTCTGCCTCCCAAGTACTGGTAGTAAAGGAATGCACCACCATCACCCTTGGCTTAAATATTCTATTTCATATGGTGGTTTTCAAGAAAGAACAATGATTATTTGATGGAAGATATCTTCAGGAATGATTTTCCCTTGAGTCTGTGGGTTGCAGTCTAATCAAGAAAGGGTATATTGAGTATAATACGACATTCATGTCAGCCACACACCTGCAGAATGTGGAACTAGATGAGAACTGATGTGGAAAAGTAGATAGACATTTGGTTGAAGAGAAACTAGGAGACTTTAGAAAGGCATAACATGCCACCAGAGGACAGAAGGGAATGGAACTTGCCTCTTGTTCTAGAATTGGAGGGCCATAGAAGGAATAGAATGCATATTGCAACAGGTGGCATTTTAATAGGCTTTAAAGAATGACAAGTTTTTCTGCAGGCACAGATGGGGTGAAAAGTTATGCAACAGATGGAAACAGTATGATGAAAGGCACAGAGATTAGAATAGAAAGGATGGGTTTGAAGAACAGCAAGAGACCCAGTTTAGACAGAGCACCAAAAGCCTGTTGGGAAAAGGGGAGGGCGGGAGGCTTGAATGGAAGACTAGTTGGGTTAGATGTTAATGAGTACAGTTGTTAAGGCGAAGGCAGGAGGCCCATAATTGGAGCACTCATCCAAACAGAAGAGCTATAATCCCTTCGGGAAATGGGACAACAGATGAGAGCTGAATAGATGAGACGTTCAGGACCTACACTCAACGAGACTTGAGTGGGGACAGGGTCCTGGAAAGATGCTACAGTAGAAAGATAGAAGGATATTCTTTGACATTCCTGGGGTCAGATCCTGAGCCCTACTGTTTCATGAACTAGCAACTAGCCTTATGTTGAGCATGGGGGTTGAGTATCACATGAGCATCAGGCGTAGATGATGGTCTTGTTAAAGAAGAACGTAACAGGCCAAATGTAGGCACTGGGGAAAACATAGGAAGTGCAAATGGGTCTAAGTACAGACACACAGAAATCAAGGAAGAGAACCATTTAAATGGAAGATGATGGTTGAGTAGTCAGGTGTCACCAGTCACCTTGGGAAAGAGCTTTTTGAGACTTGTTTTCTCTCTAGAGGCTGGGTGGTAAAGAGTTAAGGAGTGAAGGGAGCAGAGAGGAGGCAGGCTGAGCAGCATGTAGTAACAGCTTAAATGAATCTAGCACATCTACTTCCAGTGTTGAAGATTCTTTTTGAAGTCAGTGATGGGATATAATTGAACTGGGTCAAAGAGACATAATTAAGCTGGGTCAAAACATAATACAAAATTAGATACATGTGTCCTTGAGCTCCTCGGTGGCAAAGATCTGATTTAAATTCCTGTTGACCTTTGCAGTGAGTTCTCCACTTTATGGTAATATTTTCCCACAGACCCTCCATATCTTTTTTTTTCATTGTTTATTTCATCCTTTGCTGGCTCTCTCTCTCTCTCTCTCTCTCTCTCTCTCTCTCTCTCTCTCTCTCTCTCTCTCTCTCTCTCTCTCCCCTCCCTCCCTGCCTTCTCACTATGCCTCCATTTCCTCTTTGAAAGCCAGGAGGCAGGCGTGTGGTGGGGAAGATGAATGAATGTTGTTTCAGTGAGTGATGGTTTGAAGGACATTGTGCAAGAAGTATGCCTGAAACCCTATGTCAGATGGCTCAGTTGAAGCCTCCCATTGGCCCCTAAGGTTGACAACAGGCCTCAGCCTTACACATAAGTAGTTACAGTAACTGCCAGACTGCCGTGATTAGAACCATCTGATGAGCTCTCTTTTATAGAGGTAGCTAAGCTTCTCACCAAAACTCTGACTCAGAGGTCTAGTCCATAAGGATCTGTTCTGGATGCTTCTGATAATCAGCCAGTTTGATAACCTTCTTTAACTAATGCATCCAGTTAGTCACCAAAGTGATTGATACCAGGGGAGCTACATCAAGGAAGCTTTTAAGTTTTGAGTAATATTCTCCAAGACAGTAGAAGTCCAAGTAGCTTAGCAAGGCATAATGGTTACATAACTCTGACCTTAGAACTCAGGAATTAGAAGAAAGAATATTGTGAGTTTGAGGCAAATTGAGACTTTATACAGTAAATTTAGGGACAGCCTAAGTTACATAGTAACACTCTGTCTCAAACACACACATACACACACACACACACACACACATATACATCCCCAAAACAACAACAATCAATAATAATAATAAATAATAATAATTAACTATTTTAAACTATTCAAGAGCAACTCACTTGGAAGGAAGTTTTTGTCTACCAATAAACAATTTAACAATTTGATCTATCAAGCAAAATGCTCTGAGATCTGAGCAGACATTTTTTCAGTGAAGATAAGAATCCATGGGAAAGGAATACTCAATATTCCTTAATAATAATAATATTAATATTATTAACTAGGAAAGGAATCCAAGGTAGAGAATACCCACTAGGGTGAGGAGATGATAAAAGTCCTCATGAGATTACGAAGAAATTAGAATCCTTGGGCAAGTAGGGAAACACAATGGCAGGTCTCTGCTTTGAAAGAGATTTTGAAGTACCTCAAGGTTAAGGCTCAAGTTACTGTGTGATTGGACTGTTGCTGTGTGTGCCCAATAAAATGAAAACATACATAAACTTGTATTTGAGGACTACATGTGACATTACTCATAATAGCTCAGAAATAAAATCCACATGTTCATGAACCGATGAATAGGCAAATAAAATATGGTAGCAACTCAATGAAATGTCAGTAGTAAGAGAGCCAGTTACTGAAACATGCTATAATATAGACAGACCAGCTGTTCTGGTGGTGCCTTGTAGATGGTTGCTCCCTGCCTTGCTGATTCAGCTCCATTTCTCCCATGTGGGCTCCTGTAGACATGGTGCCTTGACTGTGCTTCAGAGGCCACATGCCTTGGCTCCCATGATCCCACAGAATGCTCCCATGGGCGGTCACAGCTTTGGTCTCTCATAGGGCACAGAGTATGGGAGTATTTAAAACCTGAGCTTTCCATTGTGCCTTCAGGTAGACCCAGGGCTCCACAGCCAGGGTATCTTCTTATGTTTTATACCCTGCTCTCTCAAGTTTTCTTGTCATTGTTGTTCATTGCACCATGCTGGCAAGATGACACCAATTTCCATTCTGTCATGAACTCCTAGGATTTCTTGGTTTCCAGGTCAGTATCTGCACATGTGAATATTTTAACTTGAATATTTCCATTATTTGCTTGTTACCTACCTTTGTGGAAACTTCCTTTTCTTGCCTCCCCTCTGCTAAACCTAAAAGCACCTGTTCACACAGCCTCAGCTCTTATAATAAAAATCATAAAGGCTTGGCTTGTATACTATGTGACTTGTTCTCTTCTTTAGAAAGAAAGCAATATTCTTTATGGTTTTTTGTCTATAGCAGTATGAAAATTTGTTAGAGCGCTATGGATTTCTATACAACATAATTGACATTAATTTTTGTATCCTAGAATATAAAGTTAGCACAGTGAGATTTCCTTGATGTCCTGAAATTGAAATTTTAACAGGCTTTTGACTAATCAAGGTTGAAACTGATTCACACATAGATTTAATTACTTTGAATTTTTTTGATATTTCCTGTTCTACCATGAGTTCTATCATCTTACCAGATTTTTAGTTTTACAATTCACTGTTTTTAACTAGCCCAAGCCTTGCAGCCTACACCTAGAACAGACTCATTTTGCATAACAGATGCTGCAACTCTGCTAATTAGTAGCTATGGTGCCCACTCCCCAGTGCCCCTGATGCTACTCTATTCTCTGCATCTATCAGTTGACAGTTTTATGTACTTCTCCTGAGTGAGATCACACAGTGTGCATCTTTCTGTAACTGGCTTACTTCAAGGAATATAACATCTTCAAGTTTCATCCATACTCTTGTGTATTGCAGGATATCTTTATGAAAGCTGAATACCACACTGTACTTATATTTATGCAATGCTTTCATTCTCTGTCCATTTTAAATGGAAGCAGAATGACTGCCTTATAGTTATTTCAATCCAGTTTTTCAAGCAATCTTGAAAGGTACTCTGGGTACCAGACGCTCTTAGTTGTTGTGTGACTGACTGAAGATCTTGAATTGCAGTCTGGTTGGGAGGCAGACACAGAAGCTGCCATCTGGGATGTAGCGTCGGTTCAGGCATTGTGTGACACATTGTCAGCAACTGCACAATGTAGGTTTCTGCTGCTGCTGTATATTAACCTCATCACTAATGTTTGATTTTTTGAGATGAAGATTCATAGAAAATCAGGTCTTAGACTGTTGTCTTCTCCTGTGTCTGCCATCTTGTTGAGCATGAAATATAATTTCAGTAGTTTTGGTGCACACTAGTTGAGTGGCCATATGCAAAGAATCCTTCCATTTTTAAGGAGGCTGCGGTTATGATGGTGAGTTCTTGCTGGGGGCAAAGAGACCTGGGGAGATAAGGTGTGCCATATTATTGTGAGAGTAGAAGGACTGATCCCTTCCTGATGGCATTTTGTATTTCATTGGGAAAATAAGATATGAACAGAAGAGAGACAATAGGGCAGGAATTAGGTACCTCTCAAACAGAGATCAAATGCTGTACTAGCCAGAACGTATCCTAAATTAGGCTAAAGAAATACTCTTTAATAGAGAGGGGCTAAGTAAAATGGAAGAGCCAGAGAAGAGGTTCTGCAGTAAAGAGCGCATATTGTTCTCGCAGAAGACCCATGTTCAGTTGCCTGCACCAACACTCGGGGGCTCATAACCACATGTAATTCCTCTCTAGAGGAAACAGTGCCCCTGGCCTCCAAGAGCAACTGTACACAGGTGCACATATCCCTCGACATACACACATCTACATAATTAAAAATTAAACATAAATCTCTAAAAATGATGTTCTTATGAGACAAATTCATGTCTCATAAATTAATCCAGGAATACTAGTAGTATGTAGGGAGTGATTACTAAGGAAATGATAAAAATCACCCCATCACTGTACTTACAAAAGGCTTCAGTCTCCTCTTCTTGGGAACAATGGTTTGTATCAGGTTAGTCTGTCATCTGGGATCCCTTTGAGGGCTTGGGTTCACTTCCTGCCGCAACTGATCTCTTCTTTCATGTGTTATCTGCCAATTTTGCATCTGCTAAAGTGGCTCAGAGGAGGCTGGAGAATCTGGAAGAGGTGAATTTTTTTATTGGATGACCAAATGTCTTTTTCTAGTCCAAACGTCTTTTACTTGACAAAGGAGAAAAATTAAAATAAAAACAGGGTCAGCCTGCATAGCAGTTTATGAATCTAACACAAGTCCTCAAAAACAAAGATGCTCTAACAGGACCTGGAGAAATGGTCTGCTGGGTAAAGTGTTTGCCATACAAGTGCGAGGACCTGAATTTGGATCCTCCAAACTCATGTGAAGCTGCATGTGGTGATGCAGGTCTGTGACCCCAGTGCTCCTCATCTGGAGATAGGAAGCGCACGAAGCCTGTGCACACAATGGAAACAAGAGACCCTCTCAAAGAAGGTGAAATAAGGACTGTCACTGATGTTGTCCTCCTGCCTCTGTGCATAGGTGCCTATACTTACACATACACACACACACACACACACACACATACACACACATACACACATGCATTCTTAAATATGCAAAAACACAGAGAGATTTTTTTTAGTTCCTATACTTACACACACACACACACACATATACACGTACATACACATGTACACACACCCATACACACATGCATTCTTACATATACACAAACACAGAGATTTTTTTTTTTAATTGCATAGTATTCTAGCACTCTAACTTTCTAAGACTTTTAACCTTGTCTAAATTTCCTCTACATCCCTTCAGGTAGGAAACAGACAGGGCTATTATTAACTTCTCTTTCTAGGCCCAAGATCTAATCTGGAGCTTAGAGAGGTTAGCTGGCTTGCCCTGAGGGCGGTATTCAATGAGTGTTAAGTTGGCATAGGATTTGATCTCAAAACAGCCTTAAAGTACCACCTCCACCTAGGAATCCTAGCATGGCAGAAGAGACAACCCTTCAGCATCCTTCACCGACTGGGCCCTGTCGGTCCCTGGGGTGATTGTTCCATGGAAAGATCTTTGGGCTCTGATGTGTGATGACTAATGTCCTGTCCAAACAAATGTGTCAGCCTGGTCCCACTTACATTTTCCAATGAACTTTTGCAATTTCATGCGGCTTCCGTAAACAATATCTTGCTATAGGTTATTACCATTAAACATTCCCAAAGTTAACACCAGGTAATTATTTATGTCTCTTAGTTTATTCAGAAGGCAGGAGGAGTTATGAGAGTAAGGAAGTGGGTGGGGAGAGGGGCTGCAGATTTAATTTATGTCTTGGGCAAATCCTTTCTGCTGTTCCTCACTCGAGTGTTTACCCAGCAGTCATCGGGGCACGGAGATAGTCATACATCCTCATGATGAAATGCCAGGGATGCCTTCAAGACCAAAGACATCTCATAAATTGTGTCTTCTCCTCAGATTATTTTAGTTTAATTTGCTTCTCCATCAGATTGTCCTTACAGGCCTAAGTAGGCTGTGGGGGAAAGGGGTGCCTGTCCCTACTGCCTTTGAAGATGGGATAAGGCCTTGGCTGATTTATACAGATAAGGTCTTTTGCTTTGATAGCCTCTCTCTAGTTTGAGGCCTGCTGTTGTTCCCTGTAGCTTTACTGAAAATCTCTCTGAAAAACAAAGGCACCTACTTCCTTCCCCATTAGCACAGAGGAATGCCAAGCATTCGGCTTTGAACAGAGTATCAGAGTCCTCCAACAGAGATACCTTCCACCTAGCCTTTAGTGACACCCAAAACATTGGCAGTTAGCATGCATCATCAGCACTGGCAATTACAGCCAAAGGAGGAGAGGTTCTTATATTCCCTTCCTGCGAACAAAATTAATATCCTGCATCCTAACTGATAAAAGGGTGGTTTATCTATTGAAAATTGTAGACACATGGAATTCAGTGGGTTCTTGACAACAAACGTGGGTGTGTAAGGTCACAATGTATATGATCTGTTTCCACACTTTCCACAGCAGTGAGTCCAAGATGAGCCTTAAATCATTGCCTCAATAATGGCTAGGATACAGGTGTTCCGGGCCTCCTCGGAGTATTGGTTTCTGAAATTGCCTGTGTAAATCACAAGGACTTTTACAGCTCCATTGTCAGGCAGGATGAGCACTCACTTCATGTAGCCATTCTTCTCCGGTCACTAAGATAATTGAAGGTGATTAGACATTTAGAATGTGAGTCTTAGAAGAAACATCACCAAAACAATTCATTGGCTACAATTGGAATCAAAGGCCCAATGCCATCGTGAGTAGTGGTGTGAATGTGTATGTGAATCCGTAGGTGCATGTATATTTGTGTATTTGTGAATATATAAGCATGTGTGTATATGTGAATATATATGCATGTGTGTATATTGTGAATATATGCATGGTGTATATATGAATATATGCATGGTGTATATGTGAATATATATGCGTGCATCTATTATGTATGTGTACATGAATGTGACAAATGTGTGTGTGCGTGTGTACCTTTTCATAAAAAGTCAAGCTTCATGTTAAAATTAGAAAAGCAAAGAACATAGTTCAGAGTTGATATTCACTTAGCAAATGATGCTCTCAAGGTTGCTGGAGGATTATCACAGTAACCTTTTCCACCACTAATTTTTCAGGGTCCTTTTCTAGATGTCATTTCTTGACATATAAAAATTCAATAAACTTTCAAATTCTGGCCAAAGTTGAGTCTGAGTATGAGGCGGGCCAGAAGTGTATCCAAATCCTTTCACAACATTGCCCCCGAAAGCAAGATGTGGCAGTTACAGGACTGTAAGAGTAGACCTTTGCCAGTTTTTTATTCTCCCAGGCAGAACAGATGCCCCAGTAGCACGCCAGCTGCACTGAGGCACTGAGCAATGGGAGAGTTAAGCACAAGTGTTGAAGGGGAGACTCAGTATGGACCCAGGTGAATATGAATGTCTTAGTGGCAGACATGGAACAGTGTGCAATCCGGCATGGGGATGGAGCCTTTATCCCATTGCTTCCTAGGACCCACATTCCACCACCTGGCACATCCCCCACTGACTCACTGTTTTCCCACACATTTATTGAGTATCTCCATTAGCTATGATATCATAAGAGTATTGAAGATAAGTGTGTAAACCCTGTATCCAGAGCTCAAAACTCGAAGACAAGCAGCCGTCCATCCCCAAACTGGGCTGTGGGTGTCGCTCAGTTGGTAGAGGGCTTGCCTAACATTCCCGAAGCCCTGGGTTCCATCCCCAGAATTATCAGGGACATGGCACAGATGTGTGACCCTAGCACTTGGGAGGCAGAAGAACGATGATTCAAGACAATCATTTATATATATACACACATACATATATATATATATATATATATATATATATATATACACACACGTGTAGTGAGTTCAAAAAAATCATCTTGAAAAGTATACACGTCATTCTTTCAACTATCAGCCAGCACATATTCATGAGCATATGTTATATACTCACCAGGCATGGTAATGTGCAATCAAGTGAAATAAATATGGTCAGAGTCTTATTTTTAATGGATAAAAGTCTCATTAATTCTATCTGCTATTATTCTACCTGTGAGATAGAAGTAGTAAGAATTGTGGAATTCCATGTTGATTTGGAACAATGTTAAATGTCACTTGGCGTTACACAGCCCCTTCCCCATTTACATAATGAGATAGGCATGAAGCAAGACACATGCAGCATGCAAGCATCGTCCATACGCCTTTTTAGGTGACAACATTGCCACAATGTCAGAAGTTTGGACACACCTGAGGTTAGAGTTCTCTCAGCTGTCATTCTGCACCGGAGAAGCTGGCCCCGCTGGTGACTTGGATCCCCTGAAAAAATATTCCTCATTCCAGCCCAGAAGGCATGATGGCCTGAGGAACCTAACTGTTGGCTGCGGAAAGAGATGACTTCAATCCCATAACAGGGAAGGTAGAAGAAATCAGGTATCCCATGAGACTAACAAATTATGGCAGCAAATGTGCCAACACAGCTCCAAGCGCTGGTGAAAGGGAAAGAGAGACTGAGTTTCTGCACTCCATCCCTAACCAGGACTATGCAAACATTCCTAATGGGACTCCAGGACAACTGCCAAAGGGAACTGTTTCCCAGAGAAGGCTGGGGACTGAAGGTCCATGTTTACACATCCTCAAGCTGCCAAGAGAGCAGCTCTGTCAGGTAGAAGGGCCTCACCCAACACCCCAAGTCAACCTCCTGTGGCGTAGAAAGGCTGTCACCCACGCCACTCCACCCCCAAGCCACTCAAGCAAATACTTTTTGCTCACAAGAATGTTCATGTCAGTTTATATAAGAAAGTGTCACTTCACCTGACATGGAGACAGGAGCTGGCTGTCTCAGGCTGCAGTACCACTTGGAGGCTACTCTATAGGATGTTTATTTTGAAAGCACTTAAGAAATTCCTCTATTTTCTACAAAGTGGTGTGAAAGCTTTCTCCTTTTGTGTTGGGGTGATCAACAACAGGATGCTTTTTGGGTTTTATCTGTTCTCTATCAGAGCCCATTTAGTTATAATTCTTTTTCATATGAGACTCTTCCTAGTGACTTGTTATGATGGGCCCATGTGACGGCCCCTTTTAAGTCAACCTTCTTCCACAAACAGTTGTGTAATTCTGTTGAATTATGTGAACCTCAGAATCTTGGGCACAGACTCTATTTTGCTTTTCTCTAAATACATCATTTGGAGGGTTTTTGTTGTTGTTTGTTTGTTTGTTTGTTTGTTTGTTTGTTTTTACCTTATATATACACAGTGCGTTCCTGAATTTGGATAAGTGAGTCTTTCTTGGTTTTTGTTTTTTCTTTGTTTTGTTGTTTTTCTATTGTCCATTGTTTAAATTTCATATGTATGGGTGTTTTGACTGCGCGTATGTTTGTTTCTGTACTATATATGTGCCTGGCGCCCAAGGACACCAAAGAGGGCATCAGATCAGTTGGAACTGGAGTTACAGATAATAATTAGCCACTGTGTGAGAGCTGGGAATCAAACCTAGGTCCTCTGGAGGAACAACCAGTGCTCTAACCACTGAGCCGTCTCTCCACCCCTGAGTGGCTCATTTTTATTTGCTTTATAGGGTTTTGGGTTTGGTTTGGTTTGGTTTGGTTTGGTTTGGTTTGGCTTGATTGTTTTTTTTCTTGGGTTTCCTCCCTGCCACTATTGCAATGTGGAAACTTCCAGCCACTCCCGACATGCTCTCTGCAGTGACAGGCTTCCTAGTTCATGGATGTGTAGGCTCCCTCTTTATGAAATCCCTATTGCTTTGAGAACACCTTGGGGAAGCAATAAGGGATAACATATGAAGTGAGTCAAATTCTGGGAAACATCAGACCTGATGATATTTACCCAGTGTTTGTGAGATATACTGGCTGGGTGAGACAGGAGAAATTGGGTGTTTTCCCCGTGGTGTCCTGAGCCAGCATCTGACCATGCCGGACACCTCTTCTCCTTCTGGCCCATCTGTGTTTCTTCCTACCTCCAGGCCCTTGGTTTCCCTGTTCTCTCCCTGTAGATGTACCTCCTCTATCTCTCACCTGTGCCACCATTCTAGACACCTGCCTTCTCCAGTTCCTTCCCAACCGCATTCATCATTTCCTAACTTGCATGAACCTTGTACCTCCTCATAAGTGACGTTGTTTCGTTTCGAGAAAACATTTTTCCCAGTGTCCAGAAATCCTGTGAGAGTTTATAATTTTCTGTGTTATTTTCAGGTGTTACTGCTCTTTTTCATATGTCAGCTTCACACATGCACATAATACCCACAGTGTATTATGATCATAGCACCCCCATTATCCTTTCTTATTCCCTTCCTACTGCCATTAACCCCCTTAGTTCTTTCCAAGTAGCCCCCTCTTAGTATACGGGTTTTCTTTTCTTTTTGTTGATTTCCATGGAAACCACCAGTTACTCTGTCTTTGGCAGGACCTGTTGAATAGACTAGGCCGAGACTCAAGTCGCTGAGGGTGTCATCCCTCATGGGCTTGACTGCAGCTTTCCTGGGCTTATCTGGCATCTACTCGCCCCTTGTGCTCAGTCTGCTCACACACTTAGCCAGGGCTTGCTTTACCATCAGCTGCCTTATAAATCTATCCCTGATACTCCCGGGTCCCGCTAGTGACTACGACATCTCACATGTTTGGAGTATCTGCCCTTTGTATTGTAGGAAGATTAAATAAAATGGAGGTTTGGTCAGAGGAGTGTCGGGCTTCATACAACTCTGTCCTTGTCACTCTGTCAGTGAAATCTGCTGACAACATCCTGTGTCTCAGAATTTAAATACCAGGAAACGGTTCCATGACCTGATGTCTCTCCCTCTCTCCCTGAGCAGTGACATCATTTTACAGAAACTGGCCTGATGGCAATTCTGAGGGCAGTGAAAGGCATGTTTCTTCACTGTTGGCCTCCTGCCACAGCCTCCTTGAAATGCTTCTGGGGGTTAGAACCTGCAAGAGCTCCAGAGATGTCAGAGAGTGAGAACTGGCTGCAGAGCTTAGACAGCACTGCGTGGCTATCAGAGCGCTGCCTTTGCTTATGTGAACCTAAACACATCACACACTTCTGTGGGTAACACTGTCAAGACCAAAGATTAGCAGAACAGGCCTTTTGACAGCACACTCTTTAGGTGTCTTTGCTGAGGAACTCCTGTGCACACCTCCTGTGTACTCCTGTGGACCACTTTCTTCTTTCAGACTAGCCTCTCCCACTCTCATGGATTTTCTTTTCTGAGAGTATTCCCTTGAACTGATGAGTACCCAAGAGACTCTGCACATGTCCCAGGTCTTGTATGGGATGCATAGATTGGGATGTCTTGGTGAGTTCTGGAATGATATGCTGCTGCCATGCCATCAAGGATTAATGACCCAAGATGATGATGACGATGTGGTGATGATGATGAAATTCATTTATTTGGGAGACGGTGTGCCATGACATACGTGTGGAGGTCAAGGAGGTCAGGAGTTGGTTCTCCTCCTCCACTCTGCGGTTCCTGGCAATTAAATTCAGGTCATTAGGCTCGGCAGCAGGTGCCTTCACCTTCAGAGTCATCAGACCCTTTCCAAATTCTGTAAGCTTTAAGGTTGATTTGTATATAAAAATATGTAGATAAATATATTAATATATGTAACAAAAATGTATAGACATGTACATACAGAATATAAGTGTGTATAAATATAAGATAGATAAATATATAAAATAAAATAAATATGAATAAAAGGGGTTCCCTTTTTAAAAAAATTTATACTCAAGTCTGCAGGTTTTCAATGATGGAAATATCCTGCACTTTTTCCTGTTAAAAAGCATACACTGCAGTTTGTAAAAGTTAATTAATAAATGGACACTTATGATGAACTGGTCATACTAGGTTTAATGTGTACAAAAGGATTGTTGAGTGCTCTGAACTAAGTCCTGGGCAGAAGTTGTATTCATTTTCTAATCCTAACAGCTTGTAATGTTACAAGGGTGACTTCCAAAGCTGCAGGAAGAACTGATTGCAGAAGCAGTGATTGTGTACTGCCTTTAAGAGCTGTTTGTAAACAGCAGCCTCTGTTTCTCTTGGTTTCTCTGTCACTTAGATGCACAGCCTACAGAAGGAGAGCGAGAGATATGGAACCAGATCAGTGCTGTCCTCCAGGATTCCGAGAGCATCCTCACAGACTTACAGGCTTACAAAGGGGCAGGACCAGAGATTCGAGATGTAAGTCAAAGATAATATTTAATTGATTAAACCCTTTGAGAAGGAAAGATCTTACACACACACACACAGAGAGAGAGAGAGACAGAGACAGAGACACAGAGAGAGAGAGACAAAAAGACAGAGAGACAAAGAGACAGAGAGAGAGAGAGAGATATGCACATGTGTGATAATTAAGTAATAGCCTTAGTACTTCCTAGAGTGCAAAGTAGAATAATGTGACATCCGTGTTTAACCAACAACACCAGCAAATTGCTTCCTGTAAGGGTAATATTGACACAAAGCCCGTGAATCTCTGAGTCATGAGATTCAGGGTAACATGTACAATCAAAACTTTGTGATTCCAGTACTGTCACATATGACAACCAGAAACCACCTGCTCTAAGGCGAGTATCTTGCTCTTGTCTTCTGAGGAAAAACTAAATAAAAATAAAATTAAAATTAAAAAAATAAAATAATAGCCATACTGAGTGTGACAAATGGTCTTCTCCAAGGACAAGCATACCAGTTGTTTAGGAGTGACAGTGTATGGATTGAGCAAGTTGTGTTTATGTATTTAGAAAGATGCATATATATGAGAATTATCCTGCCTCTGCCACCATCCTCATGAGAGCATACCACTGTCAGGATGCTACTGGGAAAAGGTCTATTAAGATGTGGCTTGTCTACTTCGGGGTTACCGTAAGTGTAGACATTACTATAGACTGGCAAGAAGAGAATGTATATCATAGAACAAGCACAACAGCTGCAGCCTCTACTCCTCATAATGAACAGCCTTTAGATGAATCAAGTGCTAATGGAGAGAGCAAAGTCTCTTCCTCTTCCATTATATTTTTATCCAAGAACCCAGCAAAGATGAGACATGACCTCCCGGGGTCATGCTTTGTGCTCAACTGTTGAAACTGCCTTCAGAAATGGGCTCTTTGGGCGATTTCCCAGGTAATCACTGTCAACTGAGGTGGTTCTAATTCTCAAAGCACACCAGGGATTGCATATTTTAAACTAAAATCATTTAGTGTGCTTCAACATGGGCTTATTGCTTTTCTTAAAGAGAAAACTCACCACCACCACCCTTTTCTCCTGTAGGCAATTCAAAATCCCAATGACATTCAACTTCAGGAGAAGGCTTGGAATGCAGTATGCCCTCTGGTGGTGAGGCTGAAGAGGTTTTACGAATTTTCCATCCGTCTTGGTGAGTAGATTTCTTTGCCATTTGAGAGTGTAGAATGAACAGCTCTACGTGTCAGAATATGTCCCACATTCATGGACTGCCATTATATCTTATGAGACAATTCATGAGCAATTTCTATCATTCCCGTTGCTTTGACTCTACCACATGCTTTCTCTGGAAGTGACTGATGGGCACAGTGAGGCCTCTCCTGGCTCATGCTCTCTTGATACTTTGTCACTGTGCCCATCTGCTCTTCAAAGCTTAATCTCATTTCCTAAATATTTATTTCTGTTATATGTGTGCATGTATGCCTGTGTGCGTTTAGGGGTACTGTTTGCATAGAACTTTCAGAAGCCAGAAGAGGGTGTCAGGTTCCTTGAAAAAAGGGGGTGCAGATGGTTGTGAGCTGCCCTGAGGGTTCTGGGAACCAAACCCTGGTTGTCAGCAGGAGCAGTAAGTGCTCTTAACTGCTGAGCCCTGGTTTCAGTTTTAATAAAACCAAAATTGGAGGATAGAGTTTATTTAAAGCCACAATTTCCTCACCCCCTCCAAAAAACTTAATTAGCTTAATATAAAATGTAAGAAAATAAACCTAGCATTTTTTTAACTTGAGCTTTAAAAACAAGTAAAGCTGTAAATAGGATGGCTACAGAAGCTGGGGTGAAGGCAAATGAGGTTGACAAACTGGCTGAGTACCACGAGCAATATGGTGTGATCACTGCCATAACTTGGGGTTTTATTTGTTCATATAGAGTATCTAGAATGAAAAGGGTAGCCATCAACTTCTGCTTTAATTTACCACTAAAACTTGTGCCACATTGTAAGAGAAAACCCAAAGTTAAAATCATCACTGGGATATTGATAAGATTCAGTGTTCAGACCAGCTAAGGGGGTGACACAAACGGATTTCACAAGCAAAGAAGGTTGCCTCAGGCTCTCAGGTAGAAGAGAAATCAAATTCTGTTTCCTCAGTGTGCATCTGAAAGGAGTGAGCTGAAATTCCAGGAAACTGGATTCTACCTCAACAGACAGAGAAAGGTGCATCCGTCAAAGCAGGCTAGGTTATACCTTGTTGCCCCTGAAGATGATGTGTTTCCATGGGTGGGATGCCTAACAAAGTCTTGAGACGGTCCCTGTAAGGATGCTAAAGGCTTATGAGGACATCAAAACAGTGATGTCAACTTTTCCTGTAATAATCTAGACAGTAGATATATTTATCTGTGAGCTGTCCTGTCTTTACTAGAGTTTATATCATAGTACCAACACCAGTGTAGCTCTACTCAGTACAGGAAGGGATTAGTGCATGTACCTTTTAAATAAAACTTTATTCATTAAAAAAGAAAACAGTGATCCAGATTTAGCCTATGGATCATAGCTTATCAACTCCTGCTATAGAGAATTAGTTAAATGACTCTGCTGTTAAAAATAATATGAAAGCAAAAGGAGTGGAGAATGATCAGAAATGAGCAAATGAGAGGGATGAGATTCTTCTGAGAACAATAAAGTAAACATGGTGGTAGATTTGTAGGTAAATATCCTGGGAGTATAGGAACGGAGAAGCACGTGACAAGAGGAGAAGAATTCCCAGTGTTAAAGAGATGACATAATCCATGTGTTGAGGACTCATGTATGGAGACAGGGCCAAAACAGGCACCAGTGTCTGCTTCTGTAGCCTGCTTCTGTAGCTCACTGACTGGGTAAACTGCCTGGCCCCAAAGAGCTCTGACTCTTCTGCCTCTGTCCTCATTCCCACTTCCAAAGCTAGAGCTACGTGCCGGCACCCCAATACTTGGGGGTGCTATAGATATAAATGAGATCCACTCGTTGGCACAGCAGACACTTTGCTGATGCCACCTTCTCACCCACTCATCTGGTCTGGAATCATTAGGGGCTATCAATCATATAAACACCATACATTTATTCCTGGTTTTCTAAAAGGCTCAGGAGTTGAGACTGCTAAGTGAACCGAGCTTTGGAATAGCCACACAGGTTATGTCTGAGAATGTCAACTTGAACTCAGTACTACTTTTAAAGGATGCTTCTGGTCCACCTAAAATATATCTCCATCTCTCTCTTTCCCCTTGGCTTTCAGAAAAAGCACTTCAGAGTTTATTGGAATCTCTGACGTGTCCACCCTATACACCAACCCAGCACCTGGAACGGGAGCAAGCCCTCGCAAAGGAATTTGCAGAAATCTTACATTTTACCCTTCGATTCGATGAGCTGAAGGTCAGGACGCTCACATCCTGTGAAAGTTCCCCTGGGTACCACTGCTTTATGGCTGTGCTGCCAAGGCTGTGGAGTGGGTTTGGGAGAGTAAGATGTAAAGCCTTCCCAAGGAGGCTTATTATGTGGTGAATATTTGCAGTCTGTGTGGTCAGAGTAATCTAAGAGGGTGCCTTACATGTGGAAATTTGGAATCTGTCAAACAAGTGGAAGGAAAACCCTTACTAAGTGTCTCTTTCTCACCAGGCAAACATGTTTTCCCTAAATACAGCCCAGAGTAAGAACAGTACATATTTCAGAACACTGGCGTTATAAGCTCTTATTTTTAACTGTTACTCCGGCTTTTAGATGACAAAGAAAATTCCTGCCATGTTTTTCCGAGATCCTGATGTTGCTTTCTTCCTGTTTCTAGGAGCTAACCTTCTTTCCTCTCTCCTGAATTTCAGATGAGGAACCCAGCGATTCAGAATGACTTCAGTTACTATCGAAGAACAATAAGCCGTAACCGTATCAACAACATGCATGTGAGTCCTCCCGTGCGTCTTCCTGGCTGGGGCCACGCCCTCTCTACACATGGCTGGGCACAGAGAAAAGGCAGAGTCCTTGTCTATAGCTTGTTTTCAGAAGTGGTGATCTTTATTTTTTTAAAAAACTGTATCTTGTCTTGATTTCATCAGCTAGACATTGAGAATGAAGTTAATAATGAGATGGCCAATCGAATGTCCCTCTTCTATGCAGAAGCCACACCGATGTTGAAGACTCTTAGCAATGCCACAATGCACTTTGTCTCCGAAGTAAGTGCAGTTGAACGGCCCAGCGGGCCCTCTGTTTACCTCACGTAGATGCTGCTAGTAAGGCTAATGTGCATTTGTGTCTCTCCATTTAGAATAAAACCCTGCCAATAGAGAATACCACAGACTGCCTCAGTACGATGACAAGTGTCTGTAAAGTCATGCTGGAAACACCGTAAGTGAAAGCAGATGTGTGAGCGTGGCTAGGTGTTCACCCAGCTGAGATCTGCTCAGAGGTGATGATGGTGCCTTGCCCTCTTTCAGATGTTATAGTGAAGTTTCCATGTCCAGCATTTGCTTCAGTTTCATAAGGAACTTAGGGTGGTCGGTGTCGATGCTAGATCTGTTTTACAGCTGAAATAGCTGAGGCCCTGATGGTTTGTTGACCTCACAAACTTTTTACAGCCTGTCTGATGCTGTAGGACTTGCAAAGGAATGGAGAGATGGGCTAAATGGGTGGGTATTGTCAACATACTGTAGAGATTTAGAACCAAGAGTAACAATCATAAGACCATTGCAAATGTAATTTTCCCCAACTTCTCTTCACAGTCTATTTCTTTGTTCTTAAACTATGACCAGATACACAATGTAATACCCATGATACCATCTGCTCTCTAGAGTGTTTAGGACCCCAAAAGTGTCACAAGCACCTTATAAATACTGGCTGACTCCAAGTATAAAACAATGTTTATCCTTTTATATAAACATGTATCTATATGTGCAGTGTTTGTGTGTGTATTCATATTCACATATTGTGAATATGCACATGTGTTTGTATTTGCAGATGCAGATGCACTCTTGTGTTCAGGTGCATATACATGTGGTGTGTGTGTGTATGTGTGTGTGTGTGTGTCTAAACCAAGCCAGACTGTGGGTGTCTTCCTTGATTGCTTTCTGATAGTATGTTGAGGCAGTGTCTTTCATTTGAACCTTGATTTGGATGGTGGGACTACAGCTTGCTACAGGTATTCCCTATCTCTGCCTCCCAAGAGAGCTGGGATTGCAGGTGGGCCACTACCTTAGTTAGGGTTACTGTTGCTATGATAAAACGCCATGACCAAAAGCAACTCAGGACCAAAAAGGGTTATTTTGCTTATACTTCACACTATAGTCCATCGTTAAAGGAAGTCAAGACAGGAACTCAAGCAAGATTGAAACCTGGAGGCAGGAGCCTGTGAAGGGGTGCTGCTTACTGGCTTGCTCATCAAGACTTGCTCAGCCTGCTTCCTTATAAAACCTAGGACCGCCTGCCCAGGGGGGACCTCACCCAGGGGGGACCTCACCCACATTAAGCTGGGCCCTCCTCAATCACTAATAAAGAAAATGTCCCATAGGCTTACCTACAGCCCAATTTTATGAAGGCATTTTCTCAATTGAGGCTTTCTCTTCTCCAGTGATTCTAGTTTCTGTCATGTTGACATAAAACTAGCCATCATGTCTGCCTCATACATATATGGGCACTAGGGATCTAAACTCATTTCCTTTCCCATGGGCAGCAAGTGCTTTACCCAGTGAACCATCTCTCCTGCCCCCATAAAAGGATATTAATTTTAAATGTCTCCTTCATAGCAAAGTAAAGATTTACTTCAAGACAGAAATAGTAATTGTCTGTATTGTGGTGCTAATTCATAATGAAATTGATGCTAAAAATATCTCTAGCATTGGCCTAAATTATTGCAATCATCAGGGCCCCTATCAAGGTAAGTGAGCAAAATTTAAACTCCACAAATAACTCCCAGGTACATAATTTCTTTGAGATATCTGCCATTCCAAGTTCGTCCGCAGCCCGTTTGTTAACAAAGGAAGAGACTCCAGCTGGAGACAAGAGAGCTGCTGTGTAGAAATGAGCCTGATTTTTTTTTCCTCTGTAATGAAGCCATTATTCTCTATAATCTCGGACAGCCAGAGGGCCCGGCTATAAAATATTCAGGATTGATGGGCAGCAGTTGATGTACGTGGTAAGCTAGCTACTGAGGGGAAGCAGAGAAGGAAATTTACTGCCCTCTAATTTACCGTATTTTTGCACTAAATTGCTGGTTGGATAGATTCAAGAGAAATTATCATCTTGGGTCTTTTCAAGAGCGTATTAACCTGGTTGTTTCAGGTCCTGGATGAGTTCTCCAGGGTGGGGGGGATGAGGGTGTGGAGGAGTACCCAGTTGTGGATCTCAGAATGTGTGTGTTCTAACAAGATGTCTCGGCTGTGTCTTTTCTTTCAGGGAGTACAGGAGCAGGTTTACAAGCGAGGAGACACTGATGTTCTGCATGAGGGTGATGGTGGGCGTCATCATCCTCTATGACCACGTGCACCCCGTGGGAGCTTTCTGCAAAACATCCAAGATTGATGTAAGGATGCTCGTGCAATGCTCTCTCCACATAAAGCCCATGAAAGGCAGCAGGCAGACCTTACTTCTCGTCCTCTGGCCTCCGTCTCTCACTGGAAAGACCTCTCCAAGAGTCATACGTTGGAGATGCTTGGCACATATTTTATAGCAAGTAGTGCGCTCTTTCTCGTGGTTTGGAGGAGCTCTCTGGCCTCTGATGGGCAGAGATGGTCCACCTGTATCTTCACACTGCCCTTTGTCCATCCCGGATTCCCTGTCAGTGCACCTTCTGTACCTATAACACCTTATGGGTGTTATAGAGTTTAGAGGTTCGAGGTTACAAGGCATGATGGTCAAAGACCAAATGACCTACCAGTCTTATAATACCTCACCTGCTGTCCTGTCAATCATCCTATCTGTTCTTATTGCCAGAAGTGCCCTGGAGCACACTTCCTGTGCCCCACATAAGTAATGCCTTCTTTCTCCTCTGGTCCTCGGCTTGTTTACCAGTTTGCTCTTTGTAACATTCCTGTAGACCCAGCTTTTTAAAAAAGGATAGGGACAATGGTCAGTGTACCTAATGCCCTGAGGTATATACCTGATACCAGTAGAGGCCCCCACAGAGCCAATGAGTAAGTGCAAGTGAAAGGAGAGAAAGCTTCAATGCCTATGGAGAGACCTTTGGAAACATGTCATCACTACAGTTGCTGTTGAGTGTAGAATAAAACATTACTGCCATAAGCCAACATTTAGAATAAAATGCTACTACCGTAAGCCAGCATTTACCTGTACACTATATTAATTACTTTTTCTACTGCTGTGATTAAATACCCTGACAGAAGAGTTTATTCTGGCTCCCAGGTCAGGGCACAGTTCATCACAGGGAGTGGCAGCAGGAGATGGAGGCAGTCCAGTACAATGCATTCATGGTTAGGAAGCGGAGAGAAACCAATACTGCTCCTTGTATTTTGATGGGTGGATATGCCTAGCAAATTAGAATCCTGCCATGTGCACTATTTGAAAATATATTCTATTTACATAAGAGTATATTATGACAACCTTGCAATAAAAAGGTTGATTGTATTCATTGTGGGGGGCGTAAGGGTTTTACACTACAGCTTGAGTATAAGCAACTATGGAAAAACTCTAAATATCATGTGACTGTGAGTTGAGTTTAGTGCCTAAGGCATTTTGGGTTGGCCATTTGTTAACTTGCCACAGAGTCAATAATTAAAAACTATGCAGGGGGAAATGAGGCGGGTTTTTTTTCCTTTAACCTTTTCTTTGTGATTTAGTGCATGTGTGTTCACATATGTTTGTGGGCTGTGGGTTTGTATGCCTACGCACACACCAACAGAGGCCAGAGGAAGATGTAAGGATTCCCTGGGCCATCACTCTTCTCATTATTCCCTGGAGGCAGGCTCTCTCGTAGAACCTGAAGCTTGCGGAGTTGGCTAGGCTGGCTGGCCTGTCCTTTCCTGGCATCCCCTATCTCCACCCACAAGTTCTGGGGTCATGGGCACATGACATTTGTATGTGGTTGTTGGGGATTTGGATTCAAGTCCTCATGTTTGTAAAGCAATCCACTGAGCCATCTATCCATCCCTTGTCACCCCAATTTCTACAGAGCTTGGCTTTCTATACGATTTACTGAATCTGTTATGTTCCCAAGCAAAGCCTATGTTGGCTTTCAAGAGTATTGTTCAAGTCTGTTGATTAGTGCAGATTAAGAAAGGCTAGTGAATGTTGAACTGTGTGTGTGCCTCTAACACAGTTTTAGGCTTATTAAGCACATCCAAGGTGGGTCTGTCCTTCCAGGTACCACTCTACTTCTAAACTCTACTTCTAAACCAGCAGTTATAGCCACAGGGTTGATAAGTCCTGAGGACATTAGCACATAAGGATAAGGCCCTGGAAGTGGTACTGTGTGCATACCCCAAGGATGAGGTCTGGTTTGCAGAAGAGGCATGCAGAGAGCACTAGAAACCAGTTGAGGGAGAGAATAGTCTGCTTAGAGGCAACAACAAGGAGCTGGTATTTGAGGTAGTCCTTCAAGGATTTTATTTTTCAGACAGATAGAGGGAAGGAAGAGTCAGAGCAAAATCACTAAGAGAAGACACAGAGATGATGAGCTGTTTACAGACCAGGTGGCAGTCTTGGTAGCAGGAGTGGTGGGGATGAAGTAGTGTTCTCAAGTGATTCCCAGAGAAATACACCTTAACCTCTATCTCCAGCCAAGACGCTGCCCATAACTCCAGACCACACTAGTTATGGAAACATGAAGCCTGACTGGTTCCCAACCACAGGTTCTCTTTCCCTTGCTAACCATATTTCAGATATTGTCTTATTTATCTCATTGGGTTTCTAAGCTAGACGAAACCCAGAGCTGTCACCCTCAGATCCTCCAATTGCCAGTGACCCCCTTCCCATCCGCACCCCGTGTGTTTCAGCTCACTGTTACCCCCACCCCTCATGCCCTGAGGATTTCCCGCTCCTCCTCCTCATTCTGTCTTTGCTTCACCTTGTCATTTTCTATACTCACTATATTTATGCAGTGCTTAACACCTGCCAAGGGTATTTTCTACAATGAAAAGCCTCCAAGTTCCTACTGTGTTGCTAAACCCACACTGGCTCTGTCCCTGAATGCATTTCTCACAGTTTCTTGTTATTCAAACCCACGGCTTTAACCATCCAGAAATAGAATTAGAAACTCCTCCAGACTACCCACTTGCACTTCCGCCTTCATCTCCATCTATGCTCTCACTGCCCTTCGGTACATCATCACAAGAACACCTATCACACGGTGATAATGAGCTACCTGTCTCTCTCCTCCCACTAGACCCCCCCACCCCAGTTCTAATGGAAGAAGGACAAATTCCCTGCATCTCTGGGCTTGATGCCATCACAGACCCAACGTGGCACAGACCTGGTGTACTTGTAGCCTCTCTCCAAAATTGTATCTTTGATAGATGTATGTAGTTGAATATGGCATTCGTTGTTCTTTGACCTCCAAATGCTTCTCAGCAATTGGCTGAGTCTATCAAGCTGTCACCACAAAGCTTCTGCATATTTGAAGTATAACCACAGGGGATGTTGTGAAGTTACCTCTCTGCAAGTCGCTGTTTGTATAACCAAAGTCATCAGATACCCACAGACTGTGTGAATATCTAAGATTAAAATAAGTGATTGACTTTTTATAGAAAGATCTTTGCTTTTTCCAAAGGAGAAGTAAAATACTCTAGGATATGCATAAAATAACAGGATCTATGTAAATTTTCCTTTTCATGGCTCAATTAGATAACTTTAATTCCAAGGCCTCAGAAAACTTAGAAACTTAAGGAACTTCATGCAAATACAAAGCAGCATGGGTAAAACCCAAGCATTCGACCTCTATAAGTTCACATTCTTTACAACTGCCCTTTGCCAGACTTCTCAGAGACAGTTAAGACACAGACCTGCACTTCTAGGAGTTTCAGGTCTAGTGCAAGAGACAAATTATTCACTTGGGGGCTAGTCTATTGACAGTTACCTAACAAGTATAAAGCCGTATTGGGATCACAAATAAGTGGTTGCGACTATCTTTGGTATGGACAGTGGGATGAAAAGAGACCACCACAGAGCCACAGGGATAGCTCTGTCTATATGGCATTCACCTTGCAAGTACTGGGCATGAGTTTGCCCCCAGAAGCCATTTGTTGTTGTTGTTGTTGCTGCTGGTGGTGGTGGTGGTGGTGGTAGTCTCCACACTGTTTTATTTTCTTTCTTTTTTTAATTAGATGTTTTCTTCATTTACATTTCAAATGTTATCCCCTTTCCTAGTTTCCTCTCCGCAAATCCCCTATACCCTCCCCCCAACCCCGTCCCCTTGCTCCCCAACCCACCCACTCACACTCCCTGGCCCTGGCATTCCCCTGTACTGGGGCATATAATCTTCTCAAGACCAAGGGCCTCTCCTCACAATGATGGCCGACTAGGCCAACCTCTGCTACATATGAGCTAGAGACTCGAGCTCTGGGGGTACTGGTTAGTTCATATTGTTGTTCCACCTATAGGGTTGCAGAATCCTTCAGCTCCTTGGGTACTTTCTCTAGCTCCTTCATTGGGGACCCTGTGTTCTATCCAATAGCTGACTGTGAGCATCCACTTCTGTATTTGCCAGGCACTGGCATAGCCTCACAGAAGAGAGCTATATCAGGGTCCTGTCAGCAATATCTTGTTGGTATATACAATAGTGTCTGGGTTTGGTGGTTGTTTATTGGGATGGGTCCCCAAAATTTGTCTCTGCCATGTTTTTTAAAAAAGAAAACCATATGTTTTGAACATGCTTGCATTCCTAGCCCTAGAACAGAGATGGGGAGATGCCTTAGCTTGCTTGTCATCTATTCTAGCCTAATCTGCAAGTAAAGTAAGCAAAGAGATCCTGTCTCAAAAATTAGGTTGACAGTACCTCAGGAATGACAACTGAGCTTGTCTTCTGATCTGTTCATGCATGCAACACACATGTACCTATAAACACACACATACCAAGCATACACACAGACACATACACACATACATACATGTTTTCTGAGGCTGATGAACTTGAGACTTTATAAAATATTGAGCGTATGACAGTCAACAGCTCAAAGCGGAAAGAGCATCCTTAGCCGACAAAGCATTAAATTACTGAGTGTATAGAACACGTCGTGAATCTCAACTGAGGGCCAAGAAGAACCATTTCTATTACTGGTTTGAGCTCCATAGTACAAGGCAAGAGGTTTCTCCCCAAAGAAAATGAGATGCCCAGTTGTAGCATAGGGTGAAAATCAATTGGGATTGCAGTCATACAGAACTCTTGAGAAACCCAGAGCAGTGCTGCACCATCCTGAGAGAGGAGAGAAGCTTGTCCGTGATTTGCATGTGCTGATGCTTCAGAGAGGTGTTTGGATGGACATATGTCACTGTGGACAGGATGACACAGGGTAATAACAAAATGCTGTGCATTCTTCTTCCAGATGAAAGGCTGCATAAAGGTGTTGAAGGAACAGGCCCCAGACAGTGTGGAAGGGCTCCTGAATGCTCTCAGGTGAGCTTGTCTCTGGCAGAGGCTGATAGAGCGGGAGCCCTTGCAGGCCATTGCAGATGCGGGTGTTTGAGTCTGAGCACCAACCTATCAGTCTTAGCCCTCCACTCATTTTAACATCACTCCTCTCCCTAGCAAGGTTTGGAGGTCAGCACCATTTTTATTATTCATTTTGTACAGATGGGAGAATATGAGGCAACTTTTTTTTAAGGCTTTGGGTTTTTGAGACAGGGTGTTTCTGCTTAGCCCTGGCTGTGCTCAAACAAGCTCTGTAGTCCTGGATGACCTTGAACGCATGGATCTGCCTGTCTCTGCCTCCTGAGTGTTTGAATTAAAGGCCTGAACCACCATACGTTCAAATAACTTTTCAATGTCCTAACAGTAACGGGTCAAGTTACCAATACTTGGATCTGAGTGGCCCCACAGATCTCGGGCTTGACTTGACCAAGATACTCTGTTAGCAGAGGAGTCTTCCGAGAAGGAAATCATCCATTTCTCATGTCTGCCTTCACCCAGGGCTCCCAACCCTGGATTCATGGGAGAAAGATGAGGGGAGTTTCCAGGCACTGAGGTTGGAGGTCAAGTAAATTAAATCACTGGATCACTGGCCTGGAAGCCCAACTCAAGCACCTCTGGGGTCTCTCTCTCTCTCTCTCGCTCTCTCTCTCTCTCTCTCTCTCTGTGTGTGTGTGTGTGTGTGTGTGTGTGTGTGTGTTTTCCTGGCTCCCCAAGGAGTTCCCACATACAACTCTCAGAACTGAGAACCTGAGATCCTGTTATTCACTGCTGGATGCCTGAACTTATTTCCACTCCTTAGGCACTGTTCCCTTTTCCCAAGGATACATTTGCTTAATCCACCTCAAGGAAGAGGTGGTTATTTTTAGCTGTGCTGCATCCTAAGGAATTTGCTGAATCGCACAAATCATCCTTCTGCAGGATCTCAATCAGGAAGTCTTATGGACCCTGATGTCAGTTCCAGACGATGTAAGAAATACCTGCACTAAACTTGGGTAAATCTAAGAGAAAGGAGGAGGCACTCATTTCTGCATGCAGTGTTCCACCTCTAGTCACAGCACATGGGACCACTGCAACCCTTAGAACCATGGCTGACCTATTATCCTCCCTCAACAGACGAAGAAATCAGCAGTCTCAAGACACTGAAGTTGCTATTTTTCTGAGTTGCCAATTCATCATCTTTGAGAATGTGTGTGTCTTATGAGCCTCCTAAATCCTAGGTTTTCTCCAAAGGAGACTCGGCTGGCTTTTAATATTCATTAAGAAGTCTTTAACTTCTGAACTTCGGAAACTTTCCAGTTTCATTCTAGCTGCCAAAACATCCTGGAGATCAGGGCATTGTGTCAAGCCACTAGTCCCAGCCCAGTATGGGAATTTGTATTTCCTGAAGATCCGTGATGAACTGGGAAGAGTGTAGGCTTTTGAGGCAGCAGACGTAGACTCAAGTCAAAAGTCACAGACTATTCACAAATCAAAACCATCTGCTCTGAGATTCAGAGTGAGCCACTGACTCTGTCTGACCCTCAGCCTTCTCACCTGTGAAATCAAGTCACTTACCTCATTTAAAGAGACATTTGTGACTGGAATAGGATCTTTGAAGTATCATGTGGTAAAAGCTTTATTACAGGGTTTTTTGCCATTTTTTTTTTGACATTCCTTTGCACACGAGATTGAGTAATGAATAAGATGCTTAAATTGCACTTTTGTTTATGTACCTCACTTGTGGCCCCTAGCAGCAGTGGGGGATGTACAGCTCCTACAGTAGATAGACAGCAACATTTAAATTTCTGGATGCCATAATTTGAATTCCGTAACTCAGCTTGCTCAGCCTCAAAGAACAAGATGCTGAACTAGGCACTGTGAACTTTATCTCTGAGAAAATGAGATCAGTTTGTCCCCTTTGTTTATCATCTAATGAGATTTTTTTTTTAATGATTTTAATGATCATCACACAAGCTCATTAGAAGCTTGGCATTGTGGTGTATGCCTTTGATCTCAGCAATAGGAAGGCTGACACAGGAGGATTTCCCTGAGTTTAAGGCCGTCATGGGTTACAGAGAGTCAATCTGGAGTATAGAGTAAAACCAATCCAAGTCAAATAAAAGCTTGCAGAAAGTATATAGAATGAGCACCAAACTATGGGTCCTTGTCTAAGGAAATGAGCACGCGCTGTTGGATTTACAAATTTCAATTGGGCAAGCCCTGACATCAAACTCTCTTTCTCCATTCAGGTTCACTACAAAGCACTTGAATGATGAATCGACTTCCAAACAGATTCGAGCGATGCTTCAGTAGAGGCCTGCTCAGAGAGGAGGATCTATGCTGACCTCAGAAGATGTATATGTTTACATAATTTAATACAGATTGATGTTAATACTTGTGTATTTACATAACCATTTCCTTCTTGTCACTGAAATATATGGACCTGAATTTGTATCCTGACTGATTCAACCCAGCCGAGCATAAATTGACTTGAGCGCCTTACCTTTGATGTCTGAAGCGAAACTCCTTTCACCAAGGGCCAGATTCGGAAACTTCAACCTTGGCTGCTGGAGTCCTGTAGTGATACCTGTAACAATCAGAAATTCTTAATCGCTTGTGGTATTGTTTTAATTCTAGATGTTTTATCTCTCTGGGAGTATAGTTTATAGAAACACAAAGTACTTGATTTCCTGTGTGAGCTCAGATACAAGAAACACACACAACTGTTACCCTGACAGACAACAGAGGGAGAAGATCCAAAATAAGAAAACTGCATGTGGAGAGCGGCGCGCAAGAGTTCTGAGTTCAGCACGTCCCCCACCCTCTTCCTGCCGCTTGCAAACCTCACGTGCAGCTTTTCTATATGCACGTGTTTTATTAATCTGAATATTCTCCTGTCTCGGTTTGTGTCCCTTTCATTCCCTTTTAGTATTTGCAAGAGGAAAATTGTCTGTGTGTTAATCAGCTAATGAGGAGGCTATGGGATAGACAGAGGGCTTCTTGCAGGAGGATTGAGAAAAGTGACTATCTTAAGAATATTATTTCTTTTTTAAAAAAAGAATATTAGAGAGAGAGAGAGAGAGAGAGAGAGAGAGAGTTGGCATGAGGACAGTCTTATCTGTGTCAACCCTCTGCCTGCAGGGACAGATAAATGGAACTCCGGTTGTGATATCATAAATAAGATCAATCACCTCCCAGGAGTCTGCAGAGTTCTAGGTACACCACCCGTCTTAAGATGGAATTCTCTATCAAAATGGACTGTTCATATCAGAGCTGAGAACTAAAGCACTTTGTTAACTATCAGAAAACTGGAGGAATTTAGAGAGAGGAAATCTATGATTTCTACTTACCTGGAGTCAGCCCCCACTAGTCTGAGTACTTTGGCAAATTCACTTTTTGTTTCACCTTCCTCATATGGCTCAGTGGTTAAGAGCACCTGTTGCCGTTGCAGAGGACATGGATTGGATTCCCAGCATCCACTCAGTGGCTCACAACTATCCAATACTCCCAATGCATGGGATCCAGTGCCCTCTTCTGATCTCTATGGGCATCAGGCATGCACACAGCACACTTATATACATGCAGGAAAAATACTGAGACACATGAAATAAGATAAATCTTTTTTGAAATCTAAAATGGAAGGCTACTAGGAGCCACTACACTAACCTTTCTTCATGCATAAATCCAATGAGTACTATCCCACCCATCTTGATGAATATCAATATCTTCAGAATTGCAATCATTCTGCTTATAGGTCAGAACTGAGCTAGGATGGAATCTTGAAACATATTCTGACATCCAAGAAAAGATATGGGCATACAAGGTGAGTTGTACGTAGAACTAAATCCTTGAGTGTTTCCCACCTGACTCTACTCTACTCTTTTCCTGATCACCATGTGGCCTAAGAATATATACTATGGAGTCTATGGACCATTGTAGAGAAGTTTTTAGTCTAGCCTGTTTTATTACTTGTATATCTCTGCTAGAAGGAGAGAATTTTTCCAGACAACTGAATGAATGATAATCCTGGAAGTCAGGTCTAGGATGATTAGGGTGTGGTATTATTTGGTTTGCAACATCCCAAGGCAATACTTCCAGACTAGGGTGGCCATCCAGCATTCCTTTGAGTCCTCCAAGAAAGATGATACTTGGCTCATTTCAAAAAACCAAATGCAGACAAATGGGAGACCCAGTTCCCCAGCTTATGTTAGCAGAGTCAACAGAGAGCATAAAGACTTTGTCACTTGGAGCTTTACCAGCAGAGTAAATGCGGCCATTGACTGGCCTAAGCATTTTCTAAGAGTCGTGCTAGATGGCTTCCATGATCTTGTGAAACCTAGGAATTCCAAAATCTTGAGGAAGCCAGAAAACACCATCCTGTGGCAGTAAGACATTCTCCAGTGTTCAGCCGTAGGGATTTTCTATTTGGCAGCCATAGGCAATGCTTAGTTGGGCAACTCTCAAGCCTACAAGAGCAGAGATGCACAATAAGCATCTGTCCGTTTGCTCTTTCCTCAACAGAGGAGATTGGGATTTCAAAGAACAAAGAACTGCCCAGTTTCTATTGGGCTCTTAGACACAGACCTGAGCCATGAATCCAAGCCACGTATCTACACCATAGCTGCCTCTCAGCTGGCTACATAAGGAAACATTAGGGATTAACTGTCAGAATATACATACATAGATAGATAGATAAATAAATAAATAAATAAATAAATAAATAAATAAATAAATAAATAATAGATTAGGACATTTGTAACTCTTAGTTAGCCTTTCTATTAAATGGGACCAAATGTGTGTATGGGTGCTGTCAGTCTGCTTCAGTCTAGCCAGTCCACTATCTCCAAGATGAGAGTCAACAGGACTTGGATTTTGAGAAGCCCAGGCTCTAAATAATAGCCTCAGGTCATCAGGGGGACAGACTGAGTGTCTGTGATCACTAACAGGGAGTGGGCCTTGAGTCCACTCCAGAACTGTGGTGGGAGACCAATACTCTTAACAGACTGTCCAGTAGGCATCGGGAATCCTTGAACAATTTGGGTTTTCTTCCCCTTTTTTCTCTTTCGTGCTGCATGCACATTTATCCAACACTCACGGGTTGTTTGGGGGAAAGTACCAGCAATGATGTCAATGTTAATAATACTTCATAATTGATATCTCATAGCTTTCAAATAAAGTGTTTTCTATAACTCAGATAATTGATTTGAAGCAAGAAAGAAGATAAAAATGAGGTTTCCCAGCCATGTTGCTGCTTTTGGCATGGTAGCTTCTCTGAGGTTCACCTAGGCTTTCACAGCAAAAGTTGGGTGGAAAGAGAAATTTTTATTTGTGATGACACAATAGAGCCAGAATATTAGCTAACAACGTTGAAGGAGGTGTTGGGTGTTTTTAAATATTTAGTTAATATATTCCTCATGGACATAAAATACATTCTTAGTTATTATCATTATGCCAAACAAGAATGGCAAGCCTAAGTTTGTGAGACATCATCACAATTATGTCAAAATAATGTTATACTTTTGAAAGATAAAGCCTGCTCAATCTAGGGATCCAGTTGTGCAGTAGAGTTCAGACTTCTCATTCAGTCTTATATTGTAGGCATTTCTCAAGTGTTTTAGATATTAATAACTAACATTGGGATTTTATCTTTGCCAGCCCCAGCCTTCAGAACTCCATTGTCATAGTACACCTGTAAAAAATGGTTGCACATCAGAAGGGGCTTTGAAGCACTTGTATGTTGTTTGCCAGAGTCATTGTAATTTTTTTGTTTGTTTTTTTGGGCTTTTTGTTTGTTTGTTTTTGCCTGCATTGCCTCTTTTTGTACAGAACTTTTGAGTGTGAAATGAAAATTAAAGTTTGGTACATACACAGTTTAAAATCATGTTTGTATATGACGCATAGGGCAAAATGGATGGCTCTGCATGGAAGTCTGCTCAACTTGCTGTGAGGAAATGACGTCATGTCAACTGATCTTCCACCATAGTTTCCTCAAATATGGAATGTAATTCCCCAAGGGGCCTGCTTTTAGAATTACTGGTCTCACATTTATTTCAACAAGGACCTTAATTATATTAAAATTAAAATAAAGAAAGAGAGAGAGAAGGGAGAGAAAGAGAGAAAGAGAATCAAGACTAATACTTAGAGATGTAGGAGAGTTGCTTGTCCAGGGATGCTAAGAAACTCCAGGAATTGCTCTTTCACTCATTTTAATGCAGTAGCATTTTGTGAATTTGGCAAAATGGGTGAAAGAAGGAAACCCTCCCCTGTGTAAGTTCATTTCTTTCAGACAACAGAAGCATTAAAATGGTTCTTTTAACTCTTAAGCACTGACACTTTCCAGAGAGCCACTTTTAGTCTCTAAACTTCTGAAGCCAGAGACCTAATTGTATATGTTCTCAATGAATCAAATCTCTAAGAGCGACCTTCTATAACAGCCAGTGAAAAGGTTGACTTGGGGTATGAAAGAAATGGGGATGAGGTCTTTTCTGTAAATTGATAAATGGTTGAATTACAAGTGGGCGGCCAGGCAGTAGTGGAGCAAGCCTTTAATCCCAGCACTTGGGAGACAGAGGCAGGCAGATTTCTGAGTTCAAGGCCAACCTGGTCTATAAAGTGAGTTCCAGGACTACACAGAGAAACCCTGTCTGGAAAAAAATACACACACACACACACACACACACACACACACACACACACACACACACAGGAAAAGTCTGGTAAACAGGAAAGAAGGTTTTGGAGTATATGAGTATGTATATATGTGTCTGTCTGTCTGTACTAAAATAAGACCATGAGAACCATGGAGCAGGGAAGAAAGTATATATGTGCCTGTTAAGATCAATACAGTTAAATAATGTTGGTGAATTTATTTGAACTGTATTCATTAGGTATATTGATTTCCATGCCCAAGTTGAAGTAGAAACTAGTAAAGAACCCACTCATCTGACCCATGTGATAACTCATACAAAGTAAATAGAGGGTTGAATATTGCATCCACCACCCCCCACCCCCAGCTGACCTTCAGAATAGAGAGCTATTTTTCCTGGTCACATTCAGTCTGGCAGGATTGGGGTTTTGTTTTTTTTTTTTTGTTTGTTTGTTTGTTTGTTTGGTTTTGTTTGTTTGTTTTACTGCTGTGTCTCTTCTCTTCCCTCCATCTGATTCCAAAGATCCAGAAATGCAACAGTTCATGGAAATAGGCTCCATAAAATGCTTCTATAGACTGACCTTTGAAATTATGCTATGTAGGATTCTAGATCAATCTCAGAATTTAATAGTGATTTTCTTAAGCGGACAGTTCTTAGAAATCCCTTAAAGTATTTTCTCTGAAAACTTCCAGTTTTCTCATCAAACCTTGCGTTTCTGGAAGTCTCTCCTTCTCTACCTCCCTTTTCTGCTTAGTTCTAGGTCTTTGCCTTCCCTGCAATTGGTTTTGTTTCAAGATGAGGGACATATTTCATTGACCATTCTGTGGCTGCTAATGGTGTCAGTGGTCTGATTTGAGAAACAAAGGGCTCTTTCTTTCTTCTTCTTTTTTTTTTTTTGATTTTCTTTTTTTTTTAATTAGGTATTTTCCTCATTTACATTTCCAGTGCTATCCAAAAAGTCCCCAATACACCCCCCCTACCCACTCACTCCCACTTTTTGGCCCTGGCGTTCCCTTGTACTGGGGCATATAAAGTTTGCAAGTCCAATGGGCTTCTCTTTCCAGTGATGGCCGACTAGGCCATCTTTTGATACATATGCAGCTAGAGTCAAGAGCTCTGGGGTACTGGTTAGTTCACAATGTTGTTCCACCTATAGGGTTGCAGATCCAAAGGGCTCTTTCTTGAAGTTCACTCTAAAATCAACATGAAAACACTTGGGGAAGCCATCAAAGTACTCTCCTCCAAATAACAATATACTTGGAAGAAATGTCTTCCTTTTGTTTGAGAAAAGTCCTCTGACAAGCATGGGGAAAAGGACATGGTTGATGGTTTTATAAGTAAACATAGATGCAGAGATGCTGCACTCCCATAATGATGACATCAGGCATACCATTTTTCTTTCCATATGTTTGAAATTTGCCTGATGATCAAGGCCAAGTCTTTCTTTTATTTCCTCCATAATAACCTTCTCCAGTCCCTACAGCATGCTAAAAATTCTCTTCTGAACCATTACTGCATTTAACTTACTTTCTACTAGATCCATTCCACTACACAGTGTTGGAAATGTATCCTTTAATCACTGAGTCTTGAAATTCTGAGGACAAATAATGAGCCTCATTGGACAATAGAAGCTTTCTACTAATGTGAAACTCCAAGGCCCTGAAAACCAGGTGTGTTGAAGTTCATTTTTGAGAATTAGTTTACCCAACTCAGGATCCATTCACATACTCAAATTACCTGCTCAGTTGGGCAATCAGTTTTATTTCTGGAAGAAATATTTATTAACTGTCAGGATATTTTAACCTCTCTGGACACAGAGAGGTTGTACCTTATGGCTCATTTGCAAAGAACCCAAATGAGAAAACAGACTGCTTTTGATTAAAAGTTGGAGCAGCTGGACCTGGCACTGGAGGTAGCCAGTACACTAAGCAGGTAGTGTCTTACTCCATCTCAGACCAGTGTTTCTTTGGTGAGAATGCTGAGTTTGACCCAACCAGAACACCAAAGGGCAACAAATCAACTCAATACAAAGTAGATTTGTCAACTTGACACAATCTGGAGTCATCTGGGAAGAGTCTGAATGTTGGAGTGTATGTATGGAGTTTACCTGTGCCTATATGTGTAATGGATTATCTTGATTAAGTTAGTTTGCCTAGGAAGACCCAGCCCACTGTGGATGGCACCATTCCATAGACAGGGGATTGTGTGAGAATGAAGAAATGGAACTGAGCTCAAGCAAATAAACATGCACATATCTACTTCCCCCTGTTCTTGACTATGGGTGTGATTCGAGTGTTTTCAGCCCCTAGCACCTTGAGATCCCCATACAAAAGGACTATAACGTGTAATTGTGAACTGAAATAAACCTGTTCCCTCCTAAGCTGCTTTTTTAGGGTATTTTATCACAGCAACAAAAACAAAACGATAGCTACAGAACTTGGTTCAGCACCTTGGACAGCAGACCATGCAAGGTCTAAGAGTGTATGGAATCTGAAATCACCAAGTCTTGTTGGCTATTTCCAGGTTGCCTTGAGAAGTCTGAATATTAGAGATTTGTAACTTTCAAAACTATATCCACTGGGTTACTGCCAAGGCATTTTTCTTCCTCTTGGGACTTCTGAGCATTACATAAATTGAATAGAAAGCAGTTGGAACATGTGTAGAAATCAAGCTAGCTTTTCACATTTATGGTATGTTGAAATAAAGCAAATTTATAAAAATGGCCTTTCTCCTTCCCTCCATCTTTCCTCTTCTTCCCTCTTCTTTTCTTTAGCTTTTGGAACAAAGTCTCTCTGTGAGTCCAGTCTTGCTCACCCCAATTCTGTGCACTACAAGTATTCATTCTTAAGCCCTATACTGTTTGTTAATTATGATCACAAAGCATAACACACATGCTTTCTAAAGAGTCTCAAAACATATACTAACATCTCTGAAGTCTGTTTTATTTGCTTCAAACTTTCTTGTCTCTTTCCAAGATCACTATGCTACACTAGCCCCTCCTTTAGTCTCTTCTGCACATAGAAGATAACTTACTTTATTGTGGACCATATTTGGTAATATTTGTATCTTTAGCAAGTTTCCTGAAATATGTTGTTAGAGATATTCATTGGCATTCTCCAGGGAATTAATGGTAATATTCAAATGTTTATCATACAAAATTAAATACATTATTACTTTATTTACCTATTCATTTCACAACCAGATTTTCCCCCATATATTATGAGTTTTCACAAATGGGATGATGAAATAATTGGTAGCAATTCTCAGAAGCATTTGTCTATAAAATTATTTTGTGTTTCCTAGAATATCAGTGATTTCTTATGGTCATTATCACTCTACAAAACACTACAAAAACACTAGTGTGAGACACAAGGCCTTCCAATAGACAAACCATCTAAGTGTCTTAGTTCTTTCATTCCTTCATCTAAACTCCTAGGTCCATTTCATTCACCATATGTCAAAGATGCTGTTTTACTCTCCTATGCTACACAGCCATTCTCAGTTTTCTAGTGTATCATCAATTTTTCCTATTTTATGTGTGGACAATAATACTGCTTCTTTCTGGCTGGTGTTCTATTTCCTCTCATCTGCTATGTAGAGGCCTGGTCATCTTGAGGGTATTGTTCAGATGTCTTCTTTGAGCCTTTCCATGAGCTGCCTGAGCAAAGTTTTGTTTACTTTCCTGTTTCCCCAACCTTTCTCCTTCTCCATCCTCCCTCTCTTGTCCTCCCTCCCTCCCTCCCTCTTCTTCCCTTTCCTTCTTCCTTTCCTCCTTTTCTTCTATATATAAAGACTAAAAGCCAAACTATCCCTTTGATATGACATATATTGTCTTAGATAAGTTTTTGTTGCTGTGATGAGACATCATGACCAAAACAACTTGGGGAGGAAATGGTTTATTTGGCTTACACTTCCAGATCATAGTCCATAATTGGAGGAAGTCAGAACAAGACCTCAAACAGGGCTGAGACTTGGAGATGAGAGCTGATGCAGAGACCATGGGGGGGGGTGCTGCTTACGTGTTTTGCTTAGCCTTTTTTCTTAAAAATCTAGGATTACTGGCCCAGGGATGGCACCATCCACAATGGGCTGGGCCCTCCCCCATTAATTATTAATTAAGAAAATGCCTTACACCTAGATCTTACAGAGGCATTTCTCAATTGAGGTTACACACACACACACACACACATACATACATATGTGTATTTGGTTAATATATATGTGTGTGTGTATATATATATGTATATATATGTATATGTGTGTATACACACACACACACACACACACATATGTATATATAGTGTTTAAAAATGCCAAAATAATGAAAGTCAAAATTTAAAGGTCTGTATTATGGGAAACACTTAATTTTTGAACCTACTTTAAATATATAACTTCAATTGAATCTTTTAATTTGCTTTGCTCCCCAAGTCATGAGTGTCACATAATCTATGTCAGCCTGGGACCAGATCTACATTGTGTTCTCAGAACAGTAGTGTGAATCATAATAGTCATGTTCCAAGCTACTCAGAACACTGACCTAACTCCTATCACAGGTTTGGATCTTCTTATCTCTAATTTCTTAGGTCAATTTCCCAGGATTCATAAAATGTCAACAGCACACTCTATTAGAACACATTTCTTCAAAACATTGAAGTTAACGCCTCAAATATGGGTTACTATTCAATGACAAGTTTAGACAAAAGAAGAATGAGAATTCCAGTCACAGATGTGTATAACTGGAGTCTCCTGCATGACCTAATGCTAAATGTAGAAACAGGAAAGCAACCATCAAATGCTGATAGTTCTCTGGACCAGGCTGAGGTTCTCAGGATGCCCTAATATAGGGATACAACCCTAATATGTCACAGCATCCCAGTTTAGTTATCACACTCATATGACATGGAGACACATTTGGCAGGTGGAATAGCATTTCAACCACCTAAGAAGTGAGTGGTTTTCCACAATAAAGAAGAGAAAGTTAGGGGCTGGTGAGATGGCTCAGTGGTTAAAGAGTATGAGCTGCTCTTCCAGAGGTCCTGAGTTCAAATCTCAGCAATCATATGGTGGCTCACAACCATCTATGAAGGGGATCTGATACCCTCTTCCAGACTGTGGGTGTATGTTCAGCAGAGCACTCATCCATTAAATAAATAAATAAATTTTAAAGTATATTTTTTTTAAAAAAGAAGGGAACTATAAACACACTGATTTAAATGTCTGTCTGCTTTCACTGTGGAAAGTGTGCTTATTTAGAGAAATGTTCTCATGATTGGCTCACAAAACTCAGAAATCTTCAAAGTGCCTGTACCAGGTGGAGCTGGGACCCTAGCTCAGGGTTCAGTGCTGTGTACAAGCATGAGGACTTGAGTTTGATCCCCAGCAGCCACATTTAAAGCCAGATGTAGTGGCACTTACTTGTTATTCCAACACCTGCAGGTAGAGCTTCGGGCTGCACGGCTGAGCAGCCTACTCTAGATAATACTCCGAGGTGCCAGTGAAAATCCACGTTTCAAAAAGGCATAGTGATGGCTTCTGAGGGATAATACCCAATGTTGACCCCTGGCTTCCAAATAAGTGTGTATGCAGATGGTAAAGATGCATGCTCTTCTGCCCTCATAGGTTTATCCATGTGAATACACACAAACACACACACACATGCATATACACATGGACACCTACATAAAGCAATGTCAAGAGTATCCTAGCTACACAGAATTCTCTGTTAATCTGAGCTATAAACCCTACCTCCCCCAATTCTGCACTCCCCCCCCCCCCGATATAAAGGGCAACATTTTCTAAGTAGCCACGAGTAAGTGTTACTTGAATGAATGAAGCCAATAGAAGAGCAGACGCAGCACGGGGTGGGGAGGGGGGAGCAGCCATTACTAAAGACTCGCTTGAAGCTTCAGGTTTTGTTGAAGCAGTGTATGAAAGAATGGGCTAAAAAATAAAATTAGTTGTTTCCCATAATAAACACCTTTAAATTTTTTACTTTCAATATGTTGCCACATTTTTAAACATTATTTTCATTGGCTCCATTTAATAGGAATTTTTTATCTTGTGAAAATAAGGTCATGCTATAAATAATGTATACATTGATTTTTCCTATAAAGTAAAAATTAAGCACTGTGCAAGCCAGTATGTGTATATATACAGATATGGAGAAATGAAGCTGAGTGCACACACACAGAGACACACACACACACACAAACACAGACAGACAGACACACACACACACATGCTATAAAATTAAGAGTTATTAATTTAATCATTTTAGTTCATGTCTCAGATGTTTTGAGGTTTAGTTGATACACAATAGACTAAACATATTTAAAATGCCTATGTTCATATTGACACATACAAATTATGCTCGTACTCTGAAACCTTCAGCACACTGTATGTAATAGCGATATACATTATCCCTGAGTTTCCTCAGCTCCTCTGTAACCCTTGTCTCTCCACGCTCACCCCACCATCCCCAGCAGCATGGGTGTGTGTTGCCTCTGTAGGTTCCTTTGTAGTGTGTACAACTTTTACAAAAAAAATTAAAAAATCGGTTCTGGGACTCCGCTGAAAGTAGTCTGCACAGGTGAGAGTGTGCACTACAGAAGCTAACAGCTTCTGGGACAGGCGGGAGCCACAGAGCTTCTGAGGCAGCAACCTTTTCGGACTCCAGATATCCAGCCAGAGGACAGGTGTCCACCGGGCCCGGGAGGGCTTTCCCTCAGCATCGGCGGGAGCCATATTGGTTCCGGGACTCCACCGAAAATAGTCTGCACAGGTGAGAGTGTGGACTACAGAAGCTAACAGCTTCTGTGACAGGCCAAAGCAACACAGCTTCTGGGAAAGGTCCTGTTTTGGGCCTTCATCTTCAGCCAGGAGGGAAGTCCGAATGCCAGATATCTGTGCACCTTCCCTGTAAGAGGAAAGCTTGCCTGCAGAGAGTGCTCTGACCACTGAAACTCAGAGGAGAGAGCTAGTCTCCCAGGTCTGCTGATAGAGGGTAACAGAATCACCAGAGGAACAATCTCTAAACAGAGACAACTATAACAACTAACTCCAGAGATTACCAGATGGCGAAATGTAAATGTAAGAATCTTACTAACAGAAACCAAGACCACTCACCATCATCAAAACCCAGAACTCCCACTTCGCCCAGTCCAGGGCACCCCAACACACCTGAAAAGCTAGACCTGGATGTAAAACCATATCTCATGATGATGATAGAGGACATCAAGAAGGACTTTAATAACTCACTTAAAGAAATACAGGAGAACACTGCTAAACAGGTAGAAGACATTAGAGAGGAAGCACAAAAATCCTTAAAAAGAATTGCAGGAAAACACAACCAAACAGGTGATGGAATTGAATAAAGCCATCCAAGACCTAAAAAGGGAAGTAGACACTATAAAGAAAACCCAAAGTGAGGCAACACTGGAGATAGAAAACCTAGGAAAGAAATCTGGAACTATAGATGCCAGCATCAGCAACAGAATACAAGAGATGGAAGAGAGAATCTCAGGTGCAGAAGATTCCACAGAGAACATCGGCACAACAATCAAAGAAAATGGAAAATGCAAAAAGATCCTAACTCAAAACATCCAGGAAATCCAGGACACAATGAGCAGACCAAACCTATGGATAATAGGAGTAGATGAGAATGAAGATTTTCAACTCAAAGGACCAGCAAATATCTTCAACAAAATTATAGAAGAAAACTTCCCAAACCTAAAGAAAGAGATGCCCATGAACATACAAGAAGCCTACAGAACTCCAAACAGACTGGACCAGAAAAGAAATTCCTCCCGACACATAATAATGAGAACAACAAATGCACTAAATAAAGATAGAATATTAAAAGCAGCAAGGGAAAAAGGTCAAGCAACATATAAAGGCAAGCCTATCAGAATTACACCAGATTTTTCACCAGAGACTATGAAAGCCAGAAGAGCCTGGGCAGATGTTATACAGACACTAAGAGAACACAAATGCCAGCCCAGGCTACTATACCCAGCCAAACTCTCAATTACCATTGATGGAAAAACCAAAGTATTCCACTACAAAACGAAATTCACACATTATTTCTCCACGAATCCAGCCCTTCAAAAGATAATAACAGAAAAAAACCAATACAAGGATGGAAACCACATCCTAGAAAAAAGCAAGAAGGTAATCCCTCAACAAACCTAAAAGAAGACAGCCACAAGAACAGAATGCCAACTTTAGCACAAAAAAAATAGGAAGCAGCAATTACTTTTCCTTAATATCTCCTAATATCAATGGACTCAACTCCCCAATATAAAGACAGAGACTGACAGACTGGCCACACAAACACGACCCAACATTTTGCAGCTTACAGGAAACTCATCTAAGAGAAAAAGATAGACACTACCTCAGAATGAAAGGCTGGAAAACAATTTTCCAAGCAAATGGTCTGAAGAAAGAAGCTGGCGTAGCCATTCTAATATCTAATAAAATGGACTTCCAACCCAAAGTCATCAAAAAAGGACAGGGAGGGGCACTTCATACTCATCAAAGGTAAAAATCCTCCAAGAAGAACTATCAATTCTGAATATCTATGCTCCAAATACAAGGGCAGCCACATTCATTAAAGAAACTTTAGTGAAGCTCAAAGCACATATTGCACCTCACACAATAATAGTGGGAGACTTCAACACACCACTTTCACCAATGGACAGATCATGGAAACAGAAACTAAACAGGGACACAGTGAAAATAACAGAAGTTATGAATCAACTGGATCTAACAGATATCTACACACCATTTTATCCTAAAACAAAAGGATATACCTTCTTCTCAGCACCTCATGGCACCTTCTCCAAAATTGACCAAATAATTGGTTACAAAACAAGCCTCAACATATACAAAAATATTGAAATTGTCCAATGCATCCTATCAGATCACCATGGACTAAGGGTGATCTTCAACAACAAAATAAATAATAGAAAGCCAACATTCATGTGGAAACTGAACAACACTCTTCTCAATGATACCTTCGTAAAGGAAGGAATAAAGAAAGAAATTAAGGACTTTTTGGAGTTTAATGAAAATGGAGCCACAACATACCCAAACTTATAGGACACAATGAAAGCATTTCTAAGAGTAAAACTCATAACTCTGAGTGCCTCCAAAAAGAAACTAGACAGAGCACACATTAGCAGCTTGACAACACACCTAAAAGCTCTAGAACAAAAGGAAGAAAATTCACCCAAGAGGAGTAGACGGCAGGAAATAATCAAACTCAGGGGCGAAATCAACCAAGAGGAAACAAGAAGAACTATTCAAAGAATCAACCAAACGAGGAGCTGATTCTTTGAAAAAATCAACAAGATAGATAAACCCCTTAGCCAGACTCACTAGAAGGCACAGGGAAAGCATCCTAATTAACAAAATCAGAAATGAAAAAGGAGACATAACAACAGATCCTGAAGAAATCCAAAACACCATCAGATCCTTCTACAAAAGGCTATACTCAACAAAACTGGAGAACCTGGATGAAAAGGACAAGTTTCTAGACAGAACCAGGTACCAGTGTTAAATCAAGATCAGGTTAATGATCTAAACAGTGCTATATCCCCTAAAGAAATAGAAGCAGTCGTTAATAGTCTCCCAACTGAAAAAAGCCCAGGACCAGATGGGTTTAGTGCAGAGTTCTATCAGACCTTCAAAGAAGATCTAATCACAGTTCTTTACAAACTATTCCACAAAATAGAAACAGAAGGTACTCTACCCAACTCATTCTATGAAGCCACTATTACTCTGATACTTAAACCACAAAAAGACCCAACAAAGATAGAGGACTTCAAACCAATTTCCCTTATGAATACCTATGCAAAAATCTTCAATAAAGTTCTCACTAACCGAATCCAAGAACACATCAAAACAATCATCCATTCTGACCAAGTAGGTTTCATCCCAGGGATGCAGGGATGGTTCAATATACGGAAATCCATCAACGTAATCCAGTACGTAAACAAACTCAAAGACAAAAACCACATGATCATCTCTTTAGATGCTGAGAAAGCATTTGACAAAATCCAACACCCATTCATGATAAAAGTCTTGGAAAGATCAGGAATTCAAGGCCCATACCTAAACATGATAAAAGCAATCTACAGCAAACCAGTAGCCAACATCAAAGTAAATGGTGAGAAGCTGGAAGCAATCCCACTAAACTCAGGGACTAGACAAGGCTGTCCACTTTCTCACAACCTATTCAACATTGTACTTGAAGTCCTAGCCAGAGCAATTAGACAACAAAAGGAGATCAAGGGGATACAAATTGGAAAGGAAGAAGTCAAACTATCACTTTTTGCAGATGATATGATAGTATATATGTGACCCTAAAAATTCCACCAGAGAACTCCTAAACCTGATAAACAGCTTCAATGAAGTAGCTGGATATAAAATTAACTCAAACAAGTCAATGGCCTTTCTGTACACAAAGGATAAAGAGGCTGAGAAAGAAATTAGGGAAACAACACCCTTCTCAATAGTCACAAATAATATAAAATACCTTGGTGTGACTCTAAGGAAGTAAAAGATCTGTATGATAAGAACTTCAAGTCTCTGAAGAAAGAAATTAAAGAAGATCTCAGAAGATGGAAGATCTCCCATGCTCATGGATTGGGAGGATCAATATAGTAAAAATGGCTATCTTGCCAAAAGCAATCTACAGATTCAATGCAATCCCCATCAAAATTCCAACTCAATTCTTCAACGAATTACAAAGGGCTATCGGCAGATTCATCTGGAATAACAAAAAACCTAGGATAGCAAAAACTCTTCTCAAGGATAAAAGAACCTCTGGTGGAATCACCATGCCTGGCCTAAAGCTGTACTACAGAGCAATTGTGATAAAAAACTGCATGGTACTGGTATAGCAACAGAGAAGTAGACCAATGGAACAGAATTGAAGACCCAGAGATGAACCCACACACCTATGGTCACTTGATCTTTGACAAGGGAGCTAAAACCATCCAGTGGAAAAAGACAGAATTTTAAACAAATGGTGCTGGCCCAACTGAAGCTTATGTAGAAGAATGCGAATTGATCCATTCCTATCTCCTTGTACCAAGGTCAAATCTAAGTGGATTAAGGAACTCCACATAAAACCAGAGACACTGAAATTTATAGAGGAAATTTATAGTGGGGAAAAACCTCGAAGATATGGGCATAGGGGAAAAATTCCTGCATAGAACAGCAATGGCTTGTGCTGTAAGATCAGGAGTTGACAAATGGGACCTCATAAAGTTGCAAAGCTTCTGCAAGGCAAAAGACACCGTCAATAAGACAAAAAGACCACCAACAGAGTGGGAAAGGATCTTTACCTATCCTAAATCAGACAGGGGACTAATATCCAATATATATAAAGAACTCAAGAAGGTGGACTCCAGAAAGTCAAATAACCCCATTAAAAAATGGGGCTCAGAACTGAACAAAGAATTCTCACCTGAGGAATACCGAATGGCAGAGAAGCACCTGAAAAAATGTTCAACATCCTTAATCATCAGGGAAATGCAAATCAAAACAACCCTGAGATTCCACCTCACACCAGTCATAATGGCTAAGATCAAAAATTCAGGTGACAGCAGATGCTGGCGAGGATGTGGAGAAAGAGGAGCACTCCTCCATTGTTGGTGGGATTGCAAGTTTGTACAACCACTCTGGAATTCAGTCTGGTGATTCCTCAAAAATTGGACATAGTACTACTGGAGGATCTCGCAATACCTCTTCTGGGCATATATCCAGAAGATGTTCCAACCGGTAAGAAGGACACATGCTCCACTATGTTCATAGCTGCCTTATTTATAATAGCCAGAAGCTGGAAAGAACCCAGACGCCCCTCAACAGAGGAATGGATACAGAAAATGTGGTACAGTTACACAATGGAGTACTACTCAGCTATTAAAAAGAATGAATTTATGAAATTCCTAGGCAAATGGATGGAACTGGATGGCATCATCCTGAGTGAGGTAATCCAATCACAAAGTAACTCACACAATATGTACTCACTGATAAGTGGATATTAGCCCACAAACTTAGAATACCCAAGATATAAGATACAATTTGTTAAACGCATGAAACTCAAGAAGAACGAAGACCAAAGTGTGGACACTTTGCCCCTTCTTAGTATTGGGAACAAAACACCCATGGAAGGAGTTACAGAGACAAAGTTTGGAGCTGTGATGTAAGGATGGACCATCTAGAGACTACCATATCCGGGGATCCATCCCATAATCAGCTTCCAAATGCTGACACCATTGCATACACTAGCAAGATTTTGCTGAAAGGACCCAGATATAGCTGTCTCTTGTGAGACTATGCCGGGGCCTAGCAAACACAGAAGTAGATGCTCACAGTCAGCTATTGGATGGATCACAGGGCCCCCAATGGAGGAGCTAGAGAAAGTACCCAAGGAGCTAAAGGGATCTGCAACCCTATAGGTGGAACAACATTATGAACTAACCAGTACCCCGGAGCTCTAGACTCTAGCTGCATATGTATCAGAAGATGGCCTAGTCGGCCATCACTGGAAAGAGAGGCCCATTGGACTTGCAAACTTTATATGCCCCAGTACAGGGTAACGCCAGGGCCAAAAATTGCAAGTGGGTGGGTTGGGGAGTGGGGGGGGGGGAAGGTATGGGGGACTTTTGGGATAGCATTGGAAATGTAAATGAGGAAAATACCTAATAAAAATATATAAAAACAAAAACAAAAAGAATAAAAGTAAAAGCAGAACTCATTAAAATGAGAGAATTACGTTTAAAAAAAATCTACAGTGTGACTTTCTTTTTGTCTGGCTGTGTCTAGTTCTTCAGCTCACTAGGCTATCAGCAAATTTCTGTATGACCATATGCCTCCCTTGTCTATGGGCAGTGTGGCTGGATTATGTGTTTAGATTTTCTAAGAGACTGTCAGACAATTTTCCAAACTTACACCAGCAGTGTGCACATACCTATAATTTATTATTTCACAAGTAAAAAAAATAACTATGTTTATTTTACTGAAAACTTCTTTTTATGCTACTTATTTGTTGTGTGTCCATGTGCATTTTGGAGGTCAAAGAAAAACTTATGGAAGGCAAACCTTTCCTTCTAGCATCTCAATGGCCCTTGACTGATAATTTCTTTATATTTGACTTGAAATGAAGAGTAAATGACTCTTTGGTATTAAGTTAGGATATTAAGAATTAATTAATTAAGATCAGGCAAGATAGATTAAGTTCTGAAATAAGCATTATTAACGACTTCTTGAAAATGTAATATATTCTTTGATGTTATTAGAAATAATAACACTCATCTCCTGTAGGGTTGTGTTTGCCCTCATCTACTCTGCCACTGGGCAAAGCCACTTGGGGAGGTGGAACACAGCGAGTTTGACTGTGCTTATCCCACACCGCTGTTTGTCTTTTGGGGCAGGTGCTGGGCACCCAGACATCACTCCGGGGTTGGGAATGCCCATTCTGAGGCATGGGAAAACCAGAGCTGACTCCTGGGCTCCCAGCCCGCAACAAGGCCAGGGCAATGGGAATCTCAGACCCTTGGACACCCAGGCGCCTCTGGGAGTCCCAGAAGAGCAGAGAATGGAGTTGGGGGCCCACAAGCTGGAAACAGCATCTAGCCTGGGGCCTGGGGAAAAGGGAACTCTGTCTTGTCCCACGGGGATTGTCCTTGGCTTGACAGCAATGGGCTTGGTAGCAGCTGTGGCTGGCAGTGCAGAGAGGCCTTCAATGGGAGACTAGACTGAGTCTGTAGGCAAAGGCCATCTCCATGGTTCCCCTCCGTGGGTTTCGATGAAAAGATTCTGTGGTCCCAAACAGTTTATTGTCACGGTGGAAAGTGGATGTGTAAAACTGTACCCCACTTCTCAGGGTGGGCCTGAGATTGCATACCTTTTGCAGGGAGGAATGTCTGGGAAGGAAAGTTTATTGGTAACTCCCTCCACACCTCTAGGTACCTCATTAGCATGGAGAACTCTGTTTTGAGCCTACTTAACTGTGGTCACATCTCTTTTCCTATTGTCTTGGTCTGAGATGTTAGAGGTGCCTCATCTACATGTGGAAAAGCTTGGGGCCCTTAGTGACTGATGGCCACAAATCTATGGGTGGTTGTGGCTGCATGACAGAGGCCTGGTGCCTGGAGCAGGCGAAGTTCCTATCACTCTTTCAGGGTCTCCGGGGCTTCAAGCCTTCAGCTTAACCTTCCCAGGCTTCCTCTCACGGTCCACGGCCCAGCAATCTACTACATCAGCTTCCAGTCTTGATAGAGATTGCCACCCATATGGGAATTATAACTGCAATCTATGATAAGAAAAGGAAAATTGATTTCTTTTCTTTAATTAAAAGGCTCAACTTTTTTTGTTTTGTTTTGTTTTATTTCAGTATAAATTGTGATTACACACTATTCTGGTTCTGCAAATAAAATTCCCAAAATATTTTAGATATTCCCACAACATAATAATAAACGGCATAAAATTAACTGTGGCAAGCAGAGAGCGTATACTCATAAAAAGTAGAAAGGGGAGCTGAGTCAAGTATATAAAGAAGATCCAGAAATATCTAAGACAGATGATGGATTGACACTGCTACTGGTAATTGGGGATCTTGTGTAATATAAGATGTTACAGATGGTAGGAATTACGAATATGAACGGTCTCACTTTGACAGGCCTTGCTAGTGTTTTTAATAAATATTCCGTTCTACCCTCAGACAGAGTTAAGGGGCTTGAGAAGCAGCCATTTGTGGCATGTTGACGTAAACTACCTGCTATTAACTTCCTGCCTACCCTCAAGGTAGCCATATGCTTCTACTCCCCATAGAAATCTGTACACTCTTTCTCAGAGGGTGTCAAACTAGTGTCTCTGAATTCCTATGGCTGCAAGTGAAGATTGTTGACCCAGGGCAAAGGAAGGAAGCACTCAGGAACGCATCCTTTCTGGTTCCTCCCAAGCTCTGTCACCTGTGGCTACAGGGTGAAGTAGTAGCTGGGTCACTCACTCACTATAAACCCGTTAACAATATGCTTTAGAAAGACAGAGACTTTCCATGTTCTAGGGACCTATAAAATATGATCTATGTGCTGACTGTTCTGATAGAGATGAGTACAAAATCATGTGATAGGAAGGATGGAAAACCTGGCCTAGTTAAGGTCAGGTTGGGTCAAAGTCAAGGGATTTACCCTGCTGAGCTCAGCAGTGGAGACAAGAGGGAGATACTCAGTAGTGAAGGATGGAGGGGGGGGGGGGGACTCTTAACTGATAGAGGTATCAGCATAGACAAAGGCAGTGAGATTGGACTCCTGCAGAGACAGTCTATGGCTGACACACTTAGTTCTGGTTTTGGAGGAGTGAAGGAGAGGATAAACAATGGGAACTTGGTGAGAACTGAGGCTGGACAAGAATGTAGAAAGAGCTGATGGAAAAAGGAGGGGGTTTCTATTGATTAGTATATTCTGTGTCATTTCCCCACATGTATATAATACATTTTGGTAACACTCATCCTTCTCTCTCTTATCCTTCTCCCTCATTCTGCCAACTCCCTATCTCACTTGTGACCCTCTTTTATGGGTATGGGTATGAAGCCATATTGGAGCATAGGTAACTCTCTAATGGCTACATCACTGAAGTCAATGGCTTTCCCTTCTCCAGCATTCTTTGATTGCCAATAGTTCCCCTGGACAGGGTGGACCCCTATGAGTCCATCCTCCATCTGTGACTGATTGTTGAGTGCCTTGTTCTTGTGCAAGTCCTATGGAGATGGCTGCAGGTGTTGTGACTTCATGAGTGTCACAGCTGTGCTGTGCCCATAAGACAGCATTCCATGGCTTTCCTGCTGATTGCCTATCTTTTATATTCATTTTTTATATATTCCTGATTCTTGGAGGGGATAATATATGAGTATCTTGTTTAATACTCAGCACCATGACCAACCTTGAGTGTTTGGCTAAAAAGGCGCATGGTTAAATATTGACCTTCCCATAATTTTTCTGCCTGCTGGATTAGTAGGTGGCTTGAACCTGGAAGTAAGACTTATATTATGCCAGCAGATGTGTACAAAGGCACAGAACACATTTCTTGTGCAACATGCCATTCTCCAGTGACATTGACTGTAGAGCTAGTGAGAAGTGGTTAAGTTCAATTGTCCCTCATTTTACACCTTCAGTTTGTTGGGTTCCCTTCACTCATCCCCTGGTCTTCTCACCATGCTAGTTTAGGACAGCTGCTGTAGACCTGAGTAACCTTGAACTTATATCTTTGGGCTTCATATAACAGGCAGTAAAAAAAAAAGAGAGAGAGAGAGAGTACACCGATTCCTGAGGCTGTGAGGAGATTTGAATGGAAGGTTGGGAAATGGTGACTTCAGTCTATCACTAGTGTTGGATACTGGATGCAAGAGTGATTCATCCAGATTGTGCATACAACTATCAGATCAACTGAAACTTAGACACATCTGTTAATATCTGGGATGCATTCTGAGAGTGCATCATTAGGTGATTTGCATGTAAGAACAACAGAGAATGTGCTTAGACAAGGCTACATGCCACAGTATCCCACATACCTAGGTTCTATGGCTCACTATCATCCAATTTATAGCTACTGATACTATGGTATGCAAAACATGACTGCAGACTTCCAAGATAATGGAAGAGAAAGCAAGCTCATGGCCAAAATTACCTGGATACAGTAATTACCATTATCATGGCACACCATTGCTGCTTTTGTTTGTTTAATGTTCTCTCTCTCTCTCTCTCTCTCTCTCTCTCTCTCTCTCTCTCTCTCTGTGTGTGTGTGTGTGTGTGTGTGTGTGTGTGTGTGTGTGTGTTGGACTCCTGATTCTATCCCCTTTTTCTACAAGAGCCAGTATTGTTGCATTCACCTGCATCAATAGCTAGGCTGTTCTTTTCTCACTTGTGAAGTAAGATGTATAAACTTACCTTGAAGTGAGATATGACCACAAGGAAGACAGGCATCAAACCATCATCACTCTCACATCCCAGGCACAGCTCAACATAGAGTCATTGTTAGACACATAGGACAATCCACACAAATATCTCAAATAGTATCTATAATGCCACTGTATCTGTAGGAAGATGTGAATTTCTTACTCGGGGTGTGCCAAGACTGAGCAGTTCAGTAGGTTATTAATGTAGGCAATGATGGTGATTGAGTTCCACTATCTTGGTTCTTTATAGCTTCAATGATACATGTGTTTTGTTAAACTGTGAGAGCATTAGACAAAGGGATAAATGAGTGAGTGAGTGAGTGAGTGAGTGAGTGAGTGAGTGAGTGAGTGAGTGAGTGTGCAAATGAACAAGAATGCTATTCTATCACTCCTATTTCGAGGTTTCCATTTACAACCTGTAAGACATATGTTATGTCTATCACAGTTACGCATCATTAAACTAAGAAATTTTAATTAAGTAATGAAGACGTCATGGACCCTCTTAATCTTTTTATGTTCATAATATGATAGGTCATTTTGATGACAACTTTTATAGCTGTGATTAAATATTCTGATGGATTTAGAAAGCTCACAAATAATAAGGAATATTTCATCTTTATTTTATCATCAATGACATATCCAATTTAGCCTTGTGGCAGTCACCTAGGCTTTGTATATCTGCTCTTACTTCTTTTCACCTATCTGTACCAAAGAAAGAAACTTTTTTTTTCATTTTATTTATTTATTTATTTATTTATTTATTAATATTTTTATTACATATTTTCCTCAATTACATTTCCAATGCTATCCCAAAAGTCCCCCATAGCGCCCCCCACTTCCCTACCCACCCATTCCCATTCTTTTGGCCCTTGCATTCCCCTATATTGGGGCATATAAAGTTTGCAAGTCCAATGGGCCTCTCTTTCCAATGATGGCCGACTAGGCCATCTTTCGATACATATGCAGCTAGAGACAAGAGCTCCGGGGTTCTGGTTAGTACATCATGTTGTTCCAACAATAGGGTTGCAGATCCCTTTAGCTCCTTGGGTACTTTCTCTAGCTTCTCCATTGGGAGCCCTGTGATACATCCAATAGCTGACTGTGAACATCCACTCCTGTGTTTGCTAGGCCCCGGCATCGTCTCACAAGAGACAGCTATATTTGGGTCCTTTCAGCAAAATCTTGCTAGTGTATGCAATGGTGTCAGCGTTTAGAAGCTGATTATGGGATGGATCCCTGGATACGGCAGTCTCTAGATGGTCCATGGGAGTGGATGTTCACAGTCAGCTATTGGATGTATCACAGGGCTCCCAATGGAGAAGCTAGAGAAAGTACCCAAGGAGCTAAAGGGATGTGCAACCCTATTGTTGGAACAACATGATGTACTAACCAGAACCCCGGAGCTCTTGTCTCTAGCTGCATATGTATCGAAAGATGGCCTAGTCGGCCATCAATGGAAAGAGAGGCCCATTGGACTTGCAAACTTTATATGCCCCAATATAGGGGAATGCCAGGGCCAAAAGAATGGGAATGGGTGGGTAGGGAAGTGGGGGGCGCTATGGGGGACTTTTGGGATAGCATTGGAAATGTAATTGAGGAAAATATGTAATAAAAATATTAAAAATCAAAAAAAAAAAGTTTGCAAGTCCAATGGGCCTCTCTTTCCATTGATGGCCGACTAGGTCATCTTTCGATACATATGCAGCTAGAGACAAGAGCTCCGGGGTTCTGGTTAGTACATAATGTTGTTCCAGAAATAGGGTTGCACATCCCTTTAGCTCCTTGGGTACTTTCTCTAGCTTCTCCATTGGGAGCCCTGTGATACATCCAATAGCTGACTGTGAACATCCACTCCTGTGTTTGCTAGACCCCGGCATCGTCTCACAAGAGACAGCTATATTTGGGTCCTTTCAGCAAAATCTTGCTAGTGTATGCAATGGTGTCAGCGTTTAGAAGCTGCTTATGGGATGGATCCCTGGATACGGCAGCCTCTAAATGGTCCATCCTTTCATCACAGCTACGAACTTTGTCTCTGTAACTCCTTCCCTGGGTGTTTTGTTCCCAATTCTAAGAAGGGGCACAGTGTCCACACTTTGGACTTCATTCTTCTTGAGTTTCATGCGTTTAGCAAATTGTATCTTATATCTTGGGTATCCTAAGTTTTGGGCTAATATCCACTTATCAGTGAATACATATTGTGTGAGTTCTTTTGTGATTGTGTTACTTCACTCAAGATGATGCCCTCCAGGTCCATCCATTTGGCTAGGAATTTCATAAATTCATTCTTTTTAATAGCTGAGTAGTACTCCATTGTGTAAATGTACCATAATTTCTGTATCCATTCCTCTGTTGAGGGACATCTGGGTTCTTTCCAGCTTCTGGCTATTATAAATAGGGCTGCTATGAACATAGTGGAGCATGTGTCCTTTTTACTGGTTGGGACATCTTCTGGATATATGCCCAGGAGAGGTATTGCTGGATCCTCCGGTAGTACTATGTCCAATTTTCTGAGGAACCGCCAGACTGATTTCCAGAGTGGTTGTACAAGCTTGCAATCCCACCAACAATGGAGGAGTGTTCCACTATCTCCACATCCTCGCCAGCATCTGCTGTCACCTGAATTTTTGATCTTAGCCATTCTGACTGGTGTGAGGTAGAATCTCAGGGTTGTTTTGATTTGCATTTCCCTGATGATTAAGGATGTTGAACATTTTTTCAGGTGCTTCTCTGCCATTCGGTATTCCTCAGGTGAGAATTCTTTGTTCAGTTCTGAGCCCCATTTGTTAATGGGGTTATTTGACTTTCTGGAGTCCACCTTCTTGAGTTCTTTATATATATTGGATATTAGTCCCTTATCTGATTTAGGATAGGTGAAGATCCTTTCCCAATCTGTTGGTGGTTTTTTTGTCTTATTGATGGTGTCTTAAGCCTTGCAGAAGCTTTGCAGTTTCATGAGGTCCCACTTGTCAATTCTCGATCTTACAGCACAAGCCATTACTGTTCTATTCAGGAATTTTTCCCCTGTGCCCATATCTTCAAGGCTTTTCCCCACTTTCTCCTCTATAAGTTTCAGTGTCTCTGGTTTTATGTAAAGTTCCTTGATCCACTTAGACTTGACCTTAGTACAAGGAGATAGGAATGGATCGATTCACATTCTTCTACATGTTAACAACCAGTTGTGCCAGCACCATTTGTTGAAAATGCTGTCTTTCTTCCACTGGATGTTTTTAGCTCCCTTGTCGAAGATCAAGTGACCGTAGGTGTGTGGGTTCATTGCTGGGTCTTCAATTCTATTCCATTGGTCTATTTGTCTGTCACTATACCAGTACCATGCAGTTTTTATCACAATTGCTCTGTAGTAGAGCTTTAGGTCCGGCATGGTGATTCCACCAGAGGTTCTTTTTACCCTTGAGAAGAGTTTTTGCTATCCTAGGTTTTTTGTTATTCCAGATGAATTTGCAGATTGCACTTTCTAATTCGTTGAAGAATTGATTTGGAATTTTGATGGGGATTGCATTGAATCTGTAGATTGCTTTTGGCAAGATAGCCATTTTTACAATGTTGATCCTCCCAATCCATGAGCATGGGAGATCTTTCCATCTTCTGAGATCTTCTATAATTTCTTTCTTCAGAGACTTGAAGTTTTTTCTTTTTTTTTTTTTATTATTATTTTTATTACATATTTTCCTCAATTACATTTCCAATACTATCCCAAAAGTCCCCCATAGCGCCCCCCACTTCCCTACCCACCCATTCCCATTCTTTTGGCCCTGGCGTTCCCCTATATTGGGGCATATAAAGTTTGCAAGTCCAATGGGCCTCTCTTTCCATTGATGGCTGACTAGGCCATCTTTCGATACATATGCAGCTAGAGACAAGAGCTCCAGGGTTCTGGTTAGTACATCATGTTGTTCCAACAATAGGGTTGCAGATCCCTTTAGCTCCTTGGGTACTTTCTCTAGCTTCTCCATTGGGAGCCCTGTGATACATCCAATAGCTGACTGTGAACATCCACTCCTGTGTTTGCTAGGCCCCGGCATCGTCTCACAAGAGACAGCTATATTTGGGTCCTTTCAGCAAGATCTTACTAGTGTATGCAATGGTGTCAGCGTTTAGAAGCTGATTATGGGACGGATCCCTGGATACAGCAGTCTCTAAATGGTCCATCCTTTCATCACAGCTACGAACTTTGTCTCTGTAACTCCTTCCCTGGGTGTTTTGTTCCCAATTCTAAGAAGGTGCACAATGTCCACACTTTGGTCTTCATTCTTCTTGAGTTTCATGCATTTATCAAATTGTATCTTATATCTTGGGTATCCTAAGTTTTGGGCTAATATCCACTTATCAATGAATACATATTGTGTGAGATCTTTTGTGATTGTGTTACTTCACTCAAGATGATGCCCTCCAGGTCCATCCATTTGGCTAGGAATTTCATAAATTCATTCTTTTTAATAGCTGAGTAGTACTCCATTGTGTAAATGTACCATAATTTCTGTATCCATTCCTCTGTTGAGGGACATCTGGGTTCTTTCCAGCTTCTGGCTATTATAAATAGGGCTGCTATGAACATAGTGGAGCATGTGTCCTTTTTACCGGTTGGGACATCTTCTGGATATATGCCCAGGAGAGGTATTGCTGGATCCTCCGGTAGTACTATGTCCAATTTTCTGAGGAACCGCCAGACTGATTTCCAGAGTGGTTGTACAAGCTTGCAATCCCACCAACAATGGAGGAGTGTTCCACTATCTCCACATCCTCGCCAGCATCTGCTGTCACCTGAATTTTTGATCTTAGCCATTCTGACTGGTGTGAGGTAGAATCTCAGGGTTGTTTTGATTTGCATTTCCCTGATGATTAAGGATGTTGAACATTTTTTCAGGTGCTTCTCTGCCATTCGGTATTCCTCAGGTGAGAATTCTTTGTTCAGTTCTGAGCCCCATTTTTTAATGGGGTTATTTGACTTTCTGGAGTCCACTTTCTTGAGTTCTTTATATATATTGGATATTAGTCCCTTATCTGATTTAGGATAGGTGAAGATCCTTTCCCAATCTGTTGGTGGTTTTTTTGTCTTATTGATGGTGTCTTTAGCCTTGCAGAAGCTTTGTAGTTTCATGAGGTCCCACTTGTCAATTCTCGATCTTACAGCACAAGCCATTACTGTTCGATTCAGGAATTTTTCCCCTGTGCCCATATCTTCAAGGCTTTTCCCCACTTTCTCCTCTATAAGTTTCAGTGTCTCTGGTTTTATGTGAAGTTCCTTGATCCACTTAGACTTGACCTTAGTACAAGGAGATAGGAATGGATCGATTCGCATTCTTCTACATGTTAACAACCAGTTGTGCCAGCACCATTTGTTGAAAATGCTGTCTTTCTTCCACTGGATGTTTTTAGCTCCCTTGTCGAAGATCAAGTGACCATAGGTGTGTGGATTCATTTCTGGGTCTTCAATTCTATTCCATTGGTCTATTTGTCTGTCACTATACCAGTACCATGCAGTTTTTATCACAATTGCTCTGTAGTAGAGCTTTAGGTCCGGCATGGTGATTCCACCAGAGGTTCTTTTATCCTTGAGGAGAGTTTTTGCTATCCTAGGTTTTTTGTTATTCCAGATGAATTTGCAGATTGCACTTTCTAATTCGTTGAAGAATTGATTTGGAATTTTGATGGGGATTGCATTGAATCTGTAGATTGCTTTTGGCAAGATAGCCATTTTTACAATGTTGATCCTGCCAATCCATGAGCATGGGAGATCTTTCCATCTTCTGAGATCTTCTATAATTTCTTTCTTCAGAGACTTGAAGTTTTTATTATACAGATCTTTCACTTCCTTAGTTAGAGTCACGCCAAGATATTTTATATTATTTGTGACTATTGAGAAGGGTGTTGTTTCCCTAATTTCTTTCTCAGCCTGTTTATTCTTTGTGTAGAGAAAGGCCATTGATTTGTTTGAGTTAATTTTATATCCAGCTACTTCACCGAAGCTGTTTATCAGGCTTAGGAGTTCTCTGGTGGAATTTTTAGGGTCACTTATATATACTATCATATCATCTGCAAAAAGTGATATTTTGACTTCATCTTTTCCAATTTGTATCCCTTTGATCTCCTTTTGTTGTCGAATTGCTCTGGCTAGGACTTCAAGTACAATGTTGAATAGGTATGGAGAAAGTGGACAGCCTTGTCTAGTCCCTGATTTTAGAGGGATTGCTTCAAGCTTCTCACCATTTACTTTGATGTTGGCTACTGGTTTGCTGTAGATTGCTTTTATCATGTTTAGGTATGGGCCTTGAATTCCTGATCTTTCCAAGACTTTTATCATGAATGGGTGTTGGATCTTGTCAAATGCTTTTTCCGCATCTAAGGAGATGACCATGTGGTTTTTGTCTTTGAGTTTGTTTATATACTGGATTACGTTGATGGATTTCCGTATATTGAACCATCCCTGCATCCCTGGGATGAAACCTACTTGGTCAGGATGGATGATTGTTTTGATGTGTTCTTGGATTCGGTTAGCAAGAACTTTATTGAGGATTTTTGCATCAATATTCATAAGGGATATTGGTCTGAAGTTTTCTATCTTTGTTGGGTCTTTTTGTGGTTTAGGTATCAGAGTAATTGTGGCTTCATAGAATGAGTTGGGTAGAGTACCTTCTGTTTCTATTTTGTGGAATAGTTTGTGAAGAACTGGGATTAGATCTTCTTTGAAGGTCTGATAGAACTCTGCACTAAACCCATCTGGTCCTGGGCTTTTTTTAGTTGGGAGACTATTAATGACTGCTTCTATTTCTTTGGGGGATATAGGGCTGTTTAGATCATTAACCTGATCTTGATTCAACTTTGGTACCTGGTATCTGTCTAGGAACTTCTCCATTTCATCCAGGTTCTCCAGTTTTGTTGAGTATAGCCTTTGGTAGAAGGATCTGATGGTGTTTTGGATGTCTTCAGGATCTGTTGTTATGTCTCCTTTTTCATTTCTGATTTTGTTAATTAGGATGCTTTCCCTGTGCCCTCTAGTGAGTCTGGCTAAGGGTTTATCTATCTTGTTGATTTTCTCAAAGAACCAGCTCCTTGATTGGTTGATTCTTTGAATAGTTCTTCTTGTTTCCACTTGGTTGATTTCGCCCCTGAGTTTGATTATTTCCTGCGGTCTACTCCTCTTGGGTGAATTTGCTTCCTTTTGTTCTAGTGCTTTTAGGTATGTTGTCAAGCTGCCAATGTGTGCTCTCTCTAGTTTCCTTTTGGAGGCACTCAGAGCTATGAGTTTTCCTCTTAGAGATGCTTTCATTGCGTCCCATAAGTTTGGGTATGTTGTGGCTTCATTTTCATTGAACTCTAAAAAGTCCTTAATTTCTTTCTTTATTCCTTCCTTCACCAAGGTATCATTGAGAAGAGTGTTGTTCAGTTTCCACGTGAAGGTTGGCTTTCTATTATTTATTTTGTTATTGAAGATCAGCCTTAGTCCATGGTGATCTGATAGGATGCATGGGACAATTTCAATATTTTTGTATCTGTTGAGGCCTGTTTTGTGACCAATTATGTGGTCAATTTTGGAGAAGGTATCATGAGGTGCTGAAAAGAAGGTATATCCTTTTGTTTTAGGATAGAATGTTCTGTAGATATCTGCCAGATCCATTTGATTCATAATTTCTGTTAGTTTCACTGTGTCCCTGTTTAGTTTCTGTTTCCATGATCTGTCCATTGGTGAAAGTGGTGTGTTGAAGTCTCCGACTATTATTGTATGAGGTGCAATGTGTGCTTTCAGATTTACTAAAGTTTCTTTAATGAATGTGGCTGCCTTTGTATTTGGAGCATAGATATTCAGGATTGATAGTTCCTCTTGGAGGATTTTACCTTTGATGAGTATGAAGTGTCCCTCCCTGTCTTTTTTAATGACTTTGGGTTGGAAGTCAATCTTATCAGATAGTAGAATGGCTACTCCAGCTTGTTTCTTCATACCATTTGCTTGGAAAATTGTTTTCCAGCCTTTCATTCTGAGGTAGTGTCTATATTTTTTCTCTGAGATGAGTTTCCTGTAAGCAGCAAAATGTTGGGTCTTGTTTGTGTAGCTAGTTTGTTAGTCTATGTATTTTTATCGGGGAGTTGAGTCCATTGATATTAAGAGATATTAAGGAAAAGTAATTGTTGTTTCCTGTTATTTTTGTTGTTAAAGTTGGCATTCTGTTCTTGTGGCTGTCTTCTTTTAGGTTTGTTGAGGGATTACCTTCTTGTTGTTTCTAGGGCGTGGTTCCTGTCCTTGTATTGGTTTTTTTCTGTTATTATCCTTTGAAGGGCTGGATTCGTGGAGAGATAATGTGTGAATTTGGTTTTGTAGTGGAATACTTTGGTTTCTCCATCTATGGTAATTGAGAGTTTGGCTGGGTATAGTAGCCTGGGCTGGAATTTGTGTTCTTTTAGTGTCTGTATAACATCTGTCCAGGATCTTCTGTCTTTCATAGTCTCTGGTGAAAAATCTGGTGTAATTCTGATAGGCTTGCCTTTATATGTTACTTGGCCTTTTTCTCTTACTGCTTTTAGTATTCTATCTTTATTTAGAGCATTTGTTGTTCTGATTATTATGTGTCGGGAGGTATTTCTTTTCTGGTCCAGTCTATTTGGAGTTCTGTAGGCTTCTTGTATGTTCATGGGCATCTCTTTCTTTAGATTTGGGAAGTTTTCTTCTATAATTTTGTTGAAGATGTTTGCTGGTCCTTTTAGTTGAAAATCTTCATTCTCATCCACTCCTATTATCCGTAGGTTTGGTCTTCTCATTGTGTCCTGTATTTCTTGGATGTTTTGAGTTAGGATCTTTTTGCATTTTATATTTTCCTTGATTGTTGTGCTGATGTTCTCTATGGAATCTTCTGCACCTGAGATTCTCTCTTCCATCTCTTGTATTCTGTTGCTGATGCTGGTATCTATGGTTCCAGATTTCTTTCCTAGGGTTTCTATCTCCAGTGTTGCCTCATTTTGGGTTTTCTTTATTGTGTCTACTTCCCTTTTTAGGTCTAGTATGATTTTGTTCATTTCCATCATCTGTTTGGATGTGTTTTCCTGTTTTTCATTAAGGACTTCTACCTGTTTGATTAGGTTATCCTGTTTTTCTTTAAGGATTTGTAACTCTTTAGCAGTGTTCTCCTGCAATTCTTTAAGGGATTTTTGTGCTTCCTCTTTATTGTCTTCTACCTGTTTACCAGTGTTCCTTTGTATTTCTTTAAGTGTGTTATTAAAGTCCTTCTTGAAGTCCTCTACCATCATCAGGAGATATGCTTTTAGATCCGTGTCTAGCTTTTCTGGTGTGTTGGGGTGCCCTGGACTGGGCGAAGTGGGAGTGCTGGGTTCTGATGATGGTGAGTGGTCTTGGTTTCTGTTAGTAAGATTATTACGTTTACCTTTCGCCATCTGGTAATCTCTGGGGTTAGTTGTTGTCGTTGTCACTGTTTAAAGATTGGAGCAGAAGCTGTGTTCCACTCTCCAGAAGTCTTAAGATCCTGTGGCGGGTGTTGTGGGTAGCTGGCGAGTGTCAGCCGACCCTGCGCCCTAGCTACCCCGGTGCTTTTCTGACCGGAAGAGGCTTGTGGCCCTATGTAGGCCGAATTTCTCCCTCCCCAACCAAAGCAGTCTCAGGTCCCGCGTGATTGGACTGGAGCAGAAGCTGTGTTCCACTCACCAGCAGTCTCAAAATCCTGTGGCGGGGGTCGTGGGTAGCTGGCGGGTGTCAGCCGACCCTGCGCTCTAGCTACCCAGGTGCTGATCCAGCCGGATGAGGCCTGTGGCCCTGCTCAGGCCGGTTTCTGCTTCCCTAACTAATGCAGTCTCAGGTCCCGCGCGCCCCAAAGAAAGAAACTTAAGTTCCGTTAGATAGAGATGCCATCAATGGCAGAGGTGGGACTGTGAAATAAAGTTTCCACTTAGATCTGTGACGTAATGCTGCCCAAAGTGGCCACCGCCATCTATACCACAATTTAACCAGCATGAATCCAGATGGTGACAGTTTGACATGTACTCCAAAGAAAGAAGTGGTTTTTATTGCATTTGTAGGGGAAGATCTCACCCTGTTTATGTCTGTTCACTCTACTGGTAGCGGAGCATATTTCTGCAGAGACACTGGTTAATTAAATGACGTTGTTTTTTAGTGAGCTTGTATTCAGGCAAAGGTTGTCTTGTTTTTGCCTTACATTTGTTTGATTCTAGATCTGCCTTTCTGATCTGCCTTCTTATTCATCCATCCATCCAATGAGGCATTAATTAACTCTAACGTCTCACCCCATGCTGACGTACATATGGTCACCACTTAGGAAAACAGGGTGGTCTGAAAACACTGCTTTTACCAGGGACTATTTGGCATATCTTGATGTCTGAAGGTTATGGAAGATAGACTCCTGCATTCCTAGAATGAGATGGTACTTCACACTGCATAGTGCCAGTTCCTTTCTTCCCTTCAAGGAAGGAAGGCATGCTCTCAAAAAGGATGTGATAGCCCAAGGCTAAGCTGACTTTCTTGATTAAACCATTGTCCAAGAGGTGGCTTTATCTTGTCAAAACACTGTCATGGTGAGTTTAAGTCATTGGCATGTGTTCTGGCTGTGTCTTAAGGAGGTTGATGTTTCCATTTTAGCTGTGTTAATGGGCAGCTGAGGTGACTCCATGTCTTATGTGCCTTAATTTTTTTTTTACTCTAACTAACAATGTAAGGAAGTACATGAATATGTGGATACCTAGGAACAAAGTGCAAGGAGCACACTTAGTGCATATCAGAAGCAGAGTGTAAGCCCCACAGTCCTACGATTATGAAGTTGAACTTAACACCCTGGTAGCTGATGCCTTGTTGGGCACTGGCCTATATGGGACATGTGTCCAGCTCTTCAGATTCATAACCTATACCCTTGCTTCATCCTGAATCTGGAGCCCACTACTTCTTGTTCTTGGACTATACCCCATTGGCATCCTTCCTAAAGCTGGGCATCCTTCCAGCTCCAACCAAAGCCTTTTCTTTCCATCTAATGAGCACCTTCTCATTATCCCTGCACCTTCTCATTACTCCTGCTCCTAAGAACTCTCCTTTCAGCCCCACATCTCTGGCTGTTTCTGCAGATGATTTTTCCCCAAGCTCTAAGCCAGCTGCTTTTCTAGCCTGTTTTGGACCTGGTTGGCACAGATATCCATTTATTTTCTCCCTCAAAGAATCACACATGTCTGAGGTAGAAAGAGAAGAAATTCTTAGGATGTTCTTGCTGTGGAAAAATAGACCCTTCCTCCTAGCTCACAGTTAATAGGATGAGATAGGGCAGGAACCTGATACCACAGATACATCAACCAGGCTGGTAATGACCCCGCTATTTAACTATAGTCATATAATTTCTGTCATTTGTACATGCCTCCTCTGGCTTCTCATGGTCATCTCAATCGTCCTGGGCAGGCAGGGAACTCTTTGAAACTAGAAACCAGTTTTCTTTTCCTGTATTAATCCCATCTTCCTGTTATAAAAAGCTCCCCACAGTAGATATTCTTTTCCTCGGAATCCATGTGAGAGACAGAACTTCCTGGTCTGTGTTGAGTAACAGGAACACATAAAAGACCTTGTCCTCTGACTTTCCTGTCACCAGTTTTTCAGTGCTGTCTCAGCCAAACCATTGGCAGATAGATGTTCATGAACCCATTTCATCTTCACTTCTGACGTAGTGGACAGCCAGAGAGACTGCTCTCAGCAGGATCTCCCGGGAATATCTCCCCTGCCACTATCCATCAGGATCACTCCTGGGTAAGAGGAGTAATGCCTCAGCTCTCCACTCAAAAGGGCTTTGAGTGTGGTGTTCAGACACACCTGTACGATGGACCTGAACTCTCTCTTCTTGAAAGACGTGTTCCCAGCAGTCTGTGGCTATGGATTGAGGGAGAGAAGAGAACAAGGCAGCAGAGTCTGTTTTAGAGTGAGAGTCATCAAGCCATGTGACCCACTTATGCCTTCTAGAGCTGTGCAAACCTATTCAATTATACAATGGCCTTTTGTTGTTGTTGTTGTTGTTGTTGTTGTTAGCTTTCTGCTGGGCACCACTCTGAGGCAGTACTTAGCTGACAGTGGCAAACTCAATCTCATGCTTATCTAACATTCCATGGCTAAAAGAAACCTGGTCTCTACCAGGATCCAGTAACAAGCCAGAAGCTATGTTTCAAAAGGAAAATGACACTCAATAGAGACCAAAGCCTTGCTTCCAAATTCTGCAAGACTGCTGTGATCCTGGGATGGGTGGTTTTCAGAAGTTCCTTAGAGCTTCCTTCTCTTCTACTGGTACAGGTGGAGTGACTCATGCCTTTATTCCTGGAACTGAAGAGGCAGATGGAGATGGAGCTCCGTGAGCTCAGGGGCAGTCCGCTCTACATAGTGTTCTAGAACAGCCAGGACAATATGGAGAGGTTGATTAATTAATCAATTAATTAAATACGGTTCGATTTGTTGGATCATAAGAAAAAGGTGCTGGGAATATTTTTACTGTAATGTTAATTTGCTGGTGAGTCTGTAATTTTTTTACCTTCTGTCTTATAGTGTTACAAGTGACTCTACATCTCTTTGCTTAAAGTAGGTATTTTGACATGGTCCATAGTGGTTAAAAGGAAAACACTTTTAAAGTTCAAGGTAGTGGCCCAGGACTTTTTATAAGTTTTATTTCTACTTACCAGTTTTTACATGTCTTACTAAGTGTCCAAACATACTTACTATTTTCACACCACAAGATCTAATCAATACAGAGTTACCAATAGAATGGACTGGTATACTGTTTGGCTGAATGTCAAGTGACTTGGCAGACTGGAGAACAGATATAGCCTTGTCACAAAACTGTGACAGCCTATTTTGGGCCTTGCTAAACAAAGGATCACTAATGGTATTAGTGCTTGCAAGTTGCTATGGAGATAAAGGAATTGTCTTTGTCAATAGTCTTACATTGTGTCCTAGGAGCTTTGTTGATTCACTGCAATAACAATGCCACATGAGGGACAGTGACTGAAAATGCAATCAACATCTGCCTAAATTCACATCATGAAGCTGTTCGTGACCCATCTGACTTCTGTAGAGGAGTTCTGATGAGTTCAGTGGATGTGCACTAGCTGAGAGTTTGGCTGAATGAAATGAACATATGGTGGGTAACACCTATTCTCCTTCTTCAGGTCTTTAGTGGTGACATAGATCCCTGCAATTATGCGGCAGTATTTCTCCTTTCTATCTTGACAGGTAGGGAAAGTTGCAAAAGTGCTACTTGTCTGTCTCTATAAGATTCATCCTCATGCCTTGGGTTAGAGAGCCAGCTGTCATTTTGTTTTTAAGTGCTAGATTTATTTATTTTATGTGAGTGCTTTGCCTTCATGTATGTATGTACATGTATATATGTGTTCAGTGCCTGTAGAGGTCAGAATACAGCATCAGTCCCCTGAATATGGAGTTAGTGGTGGTTATGAACCACCATGTAGTTGCCAGGAATTGAACCTGGTCTTCTACAAGAGCAACAAATAGTCTCAACAGCTGGGCTATCTCTCTAGTCTCTAGTTGCCAAATTTTAAATTCAAGATAAGAAGGGGATAACCACTAGGCAGCTCCTGGTCAAACTGAGCCCTATGAAGGTCAGACTGGAGCTCAGCCCTCGGCTGTCCTCTGCTCACCGGAAGCACTATGGTAAATGAGAAGATTCTGCAGCTATCGGGGAGCTCGGGAATCAGCACCAAATGAGAGATAGTGTTTAACACAGCGCTTCTCAGCCTGTGAATCAGGACCCCTTTGAAAGTTGAATGACACTTCCACAGGGGTCACCTAAGACCATCAGAAACCATAGAGATTTATATTATAATCCATAACACTAGCAAAATTAAAGTTCCTAAGTAGCAACAAAAATAAGTTTATGGTTGTGGGTCACCACATCATGAAGAGCTGTATTAAATGAGCATTAGAAAGACTGAGAACCACTGGCTTAACAATTTTCAAGATGCCTGAGTATAGGCACTCTAGGCCACTGGCCCCTCGAAGATTCCTGAAGAAGGATTTACATCAGGTCTTTAAAAAAGAGAGTTTGTGTTCCAGGCCATGACTTCACTTTAATTAGTGAGTTCTAAGTCTGTGAAGTGATCGATGTCTAGAAACTGGATGAGAGCCATTGACTGTACTCTATTGCCATGGAATTGAAATAGTTTTTTGTTGTTGTTGTTACGTTTTTATTGTCAGACATAAAAACGTGCCACCCCCACCCCAACACTTTGCTCATCAAACAATACTGGATGTCGTATTATATTGTCTCTGTGCTGCTAACAGTGAGATGTGGCCATTTGACTGTTTCCTGAAGAGCTCTACTCCAAGGCAGCAGAAGCACCTGCTCTGTTCGTAGCCATCTTACAGATAACAGCTACTGCAACATTTCAAGGATGGAAGCACTGTCTTATGTGTGTGATGTGGATGTGAAAGCAGAAGGACAACCTTAGGCACTGCCCTGTGTGTGCAAGTGTGTCTGTGGTGGTGGGTGTTGTTTTTGTTTGCTTGGAACTCTCCAGGTATGAATGGCCGGTGAACCCCAGGCATCTGCCTATCTGCACCTCCCCAGTGCTGGGATTATAAATTTATGCCACCATTCCTGTCTTTTTTTTTTTTAAGGATCCGAAGGTTGAACTCAAGTCCTCATTGCTAGAAGGCAAGCACTTTGCTGACAGAGATATCCCCTCAAGGAGCTACAGCTACCTATGTACCTGTCTATGATTCTGTCCAAGCCCTGAATTCTGGATCCCTTCATTCAACACAATGGGAAATGAATATATGAATCACCCATGATAAATTCAACCCAACTTGCTCTCTGCCCAAGAATGTAGGGAAATTAGAGCACTTGTCTTGGTTTGCTTTCTGTTTCTGTAATAAAACACTATGACCAAAAGCAACTTAGAAGGAAAAGGTTTATTCATCCCATGCCTTATAGTTCATCATGAAGAGAAGTCAGGGCAGGAACTCAAGGCAGGAACCTGGGAGCAGGAACCAAAGCAAGAGCTCACAGAGAAACAAATGCTGTTTCCTCCCTGTGGTTTGCTCAAATGATGATGATGATGGTAGTGATGATGATGGTGATGATGATTGTCTTATTGTTATTTTTTTATTATATGGCCTAGGACCCCCTGTCCAGCATTAACACTACTCACAGTAGGTTGGGCCATCTCACATCTATCATTAATGAAGAACGTGCCCTAAGGACTTATTCACTGGCCAGTTTGATGAGGGCATTTTCTTAATCAAGGTTCTGTCGTTTGAGGTAACTAGCTTGTAAGAAGTTGACAAAAAGATATCAACAAGCACAGCATGTCATTCTCCTTAAATGTGACCTAGAGTTCACAAAAGTTTTATGTAAAGGATAGCATAGCAGATGTCTCTGCTTCACTACTCTCTCGGCTTGCTGTAGCATGAGACTAGCCATAGCCAGGACGGGAATGATGATGTGTGACTGTCTTCCAAAAGCACGTCGATGAAGTTGTCCAGCTTCTGAAGTCAACTGAGAAGCCACCCTAGCTGATCAACCAAGCAAGCTAGTAGAGCCATGCAGAAATGCATGGCTGACGGACTATATAGACTATCTAGCTATATCATATTACGTACGTCAGGATATTATTACATTCTACATTTCTTGCTCAAATATCCACAAAATCATGGCCACTCATGGTTCCCAAGTTTCCAAACAAGTATTAGAATACTTTTGATTCTTTTTGTTGAAACTGTTTCTTTCTGAGACTTCCCACGTACCTGCATTTCTAGGACATATGGAGACATGTCTGTGGCCATGAGTCTAGTGGTGGCAGAGAGCGGTTGCTGTGGTTATGAAGAGACTGAGTATCCTTTTAAGACATCTACTCACAACAAGGTTAGAATGAGGAGTCTATGTAGGGGCAGAGGATTCTCCTTAGATAACGTAGGGCAAGCTGATCTCAGTGGTAGAGGGACCTCTGGATTATATGTGAATTCAAGGTTGCCATTCATAGCTTTCATTCACATGTTCTTTCCATTTAGCATATTAACACTTCCTGTAGGATGCCTTAACTTTCATGTGAGAGACTGGAAAATCTCTAGACTCAGCTGTCACTGTAACTCAGCAATGCACCTCATAACTTTGTGTTGACCTTTTAGCTATATCAACAGCCTGTGGCTACAAGAAATAAATACATAATCTGGAGTCATCTTAGAATCTCGTTGATCTACAACCTGTGGCATTAGCTCATCATGAAAGGTCGATAACTTGCCAGTTTCATTTTGTAATTGTTGAAGTAAACTCAGAAAAGCATGTCCTATATGGTCCCTATCATCGTCATTGCTGACAAATTGGTCAATTACACTGTCCAGGTGCACTCCCAAGCCATCTTATCACATTCAACCACAGGCTCCTTTCATCTCGATGTCATTGTGTACTATGGATTGCTGGCAACTCACTTTCTATTGCCAAACATCCTAACACTACCCACAAGACAAAAACATTACCAGGCTAATGTAGAAATCTCAGATTTGTATAACTGTCTTCAGAGACCTCTCTGTCAGTAACATTCTATGCAAGCCAAGGACCTATCAGGAGATGGAAGCCATACAGGTAATTGAAAGGTGAAATTAAGCCCAAGCGATTATAAGCTATTCTTCCATAAGGGAATAAAGGGCATTTAACCGATGCCGTAAGGTCTGTGATAGATGTCAACAGAACAATCACATTCAGAGGCAGAGGAATCTATCCAGAGCTGAGTGGTCTCATTGGAGAATATGTGTTCTGCACTCTGCTGGAAGGTGAGCTTGTTCACTGAGTTCCCCCAAGATCATGGCTGATCCACAGTCACTACACTGAACCTTGCAGACCTGAAAGTGGAGTTGAAAATTCCAAAAACTAAGTAGCCTTTCCAGATAGAGATAGCCAGGCTAACAAGCAGCAGTTTTTCTTCTGAGGGGTCACAAGCTGAGCTTGGTCCTAAAATGTCAAAGTAACCCATGATTGACAAGCTGGAAACCTATTGTTATTTAGGCAAAGTCTGTGGACCTGGAGCCTGGGACCTGGGACCGGGGACCCTGGGAGTCTACCCCAGGGTTACTGCAGCAGAGCAGTGCGAAATTGTCTACATTGGGGCCACCAAAACTTAACTGTCTTGAGAATCAGTTGTCATCCTGCTAAATGAAGTGTTTCCTGCAAAATGGGAGCAAGAGGAAACACACTAGAACCCAGAAGAAAACTAAGCCATGGCTTGGTGTGTTCCATCACCGCCCTCTACTGGGAAAGCTAAACATTGCAATAGCTGGTAATGGGGACACACTTAAGTTTCTTGTGCTCCATTATCACAGAGTAAATAATTAAAGAAAGATTTGGAGTTAGGAAGCAGTAGAGTGATACAATAATACCAAATACTCATAGCATTTTATACAATATTTATTTCTAAGCCAGTTGTCTTATATATTCATCCAGCCTTTACCATCATTGAAAATATTGAGTTTCAAGTAAGTTTGCTCATTCAGCATCCCACAGCCTGCAAATAGAACTGAAATTCACATAGGATATTTATATGCAACATGGATTCCAACTACTGAACTTACTGTGATCATCTAAGGCACAGGAGTGTTAAAAGAAATGAAGAATTTGTTAATAGTTTCAGGTATATGATCTCTAGTCTTCTGATGGAGGATGGAAGAGTGACCTTGGGACTCTTTTTTAAAAGATTTGTTTGTTTGTTTGTTTGTTTGTTTGTTGTATATGAGTACACTGTAGCTGTCTTCAGAGACACCAGAGGAGGGCATCATATCCCATTACAGATGGTTATGAGCCACCATGTGGTTTCTGAGAATTGAACTCATGACCTTTGAAAGAGAAGCCAGTGCTCCTAACTGCTGAGCCATCTTTCCAGCCTCTGCTCCCTCCCTGCGACCTCATGACATGTAAGAAACCAACATTCTGGAGATGGCTGTTTCAGGTTCCCACCCTCCCACCCCACCTCCATCGCTAGGAGTTTTAACTAGGGCCATCCTCATAGATTCCCGGGAGTTCCCGATGTCCTAGATTTCTAGCTCAGCCCAGAGATACCCCCACCACCACTGATTCCAGTTCTCTCTCCCAGTACTCTCGCCCTCCAATCTCCCCACTCCACTATATCTCTTCTGCTCCCCATCCCAGCCCCACCCCTCCCCTCCCTGTCCCCTCCATCCACTAACCTATTATCTATTCCGTTACTCAATGAGATTTGAGTGTGTCCCCTTAGGTCCTCCTTGTTTCTTGGCTTCTTTGGATCTGTGGACTGTAACATGATTATCCTGTTCTTTGTGGCTAATATCCACTTATAGGTGAGTACATATCATGTTTGATTTTTCTGGATCTGGGTTACCTCAGAATGATATTTTCTAGTTCCATCCGTTTGCCTCCAAATTTTGTGATGCCATTGTTTTTATGGCTAAGAAATACTCCATTGTGTAAATGTTCCACATTTTCTTTATCCATTCTTCTGTTGAGGGAAATCTAGGTTGTTTTCAGTTTCTGGAAATTATGAATAAAGTTACAATGAACATATCTGAGCATGTATCCTTGTGGTGTGGTAGAGCATCTTTTGGTATATGTCCAGGAGTGGTATAGCTGGGTGTTGAGGTAGAACTATTCCCAGTTTTCTGAGAAACCACCAAATTGGTTTCCAGCACAATTCCTCAAGTTTTCACTCCCACTAGCAATGGAGGAGTGTTTTTTTTTCCTCCACATCCTCACCTTATGTTTTTGATCTTAGCCATTCTCAAGGGTATAGGATGGAATCTCGGAGTAGTTTTGATTTGATTTCCCTGATGACTAAGGATGCTGAGTATTTCTTTAAGTGCTTCTAGGCCTCCCTTGAGAATTCTTTGTTACCTCTGTACCCCATTTTTTAATTGAGCTATTTGGTTTGTTGGTGTCTAGTTTCTCAAATTCTTTATATAATGTGGGTTTCAGTCCTCTGTCAGATGTGGGGTTGGTGAAGATCTGTAGGCAGTGGTTTTGTCCTTTTAACAGTGTCCTTTGCTTTACAGAAGTGTTTCAGTTTCATGAGGTCCCATTTATCAATTGTTGATCTTAGTGCCTGAGCCATTGGTGTTCTGAAATGTCAATCTCCCGTAACCAGAAAATAATTCTAATGGAGGAACTGGGACACAAACCCAGCCACAAACCTTTAGCCCACAATTTGTCCTGCCTGCAAGGGGTGTAGGGGTAAAATTGGGGCAGAATTTGAGAGAAGGGTTAACCAATGCTGGCTCAGTTTGAGACCCATGCCATGAGAGAGAGCTCACCCATGACGCAATTAATGATAGTCTGCTCTATGTGCAGACTAGCATAACTGTCATCTGAGTGGCCTCACAGTGCCTTTCCACACTGATGGAAACAGATGTAAAGACCCATAGCCAAGCCCTAGAAAGAGCTTGGAGAATCCTGTGGAAGAGAGAGAGACAGGAAGGACTGAAGGAGTCAGAGAGGTCAAGGACATCACAAGAACACTTACAGAATTAACCAACTCGGTTCTATAGGGGCCCACGGAGGCTGAACTGCCAAACAGAGAGCAGCCATAGGACAGCCCTCTGCAACATGAAACAGTGGTGCATCTCAGCCTTCACGTGGGACACCTAACAGAAAGGGCAGGGCTGCCTCTGACTCTGCTTGCCTGTCTTTCCCCTAACTGGGTTGTCTGCTCTAGCCACAATAAGAAGATGCACCTAGCCCTATTGCATCTTGCTATGCCAAGGCAGACTGATATCCATGGAAGGACCCCCTTCTCTGAGGAGAGAGGAAGGACTGGAGGATGAGGGGAGATGAAAGGGGAGAGAGAGGAACTGGGAGGAGAAGGTGCAATCAGGATGCAAAGTAAATGAATATATTTATTAATTAATCAAAAGAAAAGAATTAATCATTCCAAACTTGGGGAAAAAAAAAAGAAACCAAAATCCTATAGGCACTCAATTTCCTCAAATAAAATCATCTAACATTTGCATATAACTTATGCACATCTTCTTATATATTTAAAACATTTCTGGACTACTTAAAATATCACTAAAATATAAGTATCATGCAAATAATGTTAGGGAAGAGTAAGAAGAAAACTATCTGGATATGTTCAGTATGCACCCAATTCTTTTCTTTTCTTTTCTTTCTATTAGGTTGGTTGAACCTATGAACATGAATGAAGTCTGTTAGCCTGAATAACAGACTTTCTAGGTATGCTGAACAAACACAGTATTACTGTGGGAGCTCACACAGAGCTTTTAGACCAGGACAAGACTGATAAACTATCTTGGAAGATAAGAATTACTATTAAGACAGATGTGGTGGCACTCACCTTCAATCCCAGCACTCGGGAGGCAGAGGCAGAGGCAGAGGCAGAGGCAGAGGCAGAGGCAGAGGCAGAGGCAGAGGCAGAGGCAGAGGCAGAGGCAGAGGCAGAGGCAGAGGCAGAGGCAGAGGCAGAGGCAGAGGCAGAGGCAGAGGCAGAGGCAGAGGCAGAGGCAGAGGCAGAAGGCAGGAGGCAGGAGGCAGGAGGCAGGAGGCAGGAGGCAGGAGGCAGGAGGCAGGAGGCAGGAGGCAGGAGGCAGGAGGCAGGAGGCAGGAGGCAGGAGGCAGGAGGCAGGAGGCAGGAGGCAGGAGGCAGAGGCAGAGGCAGAGGCAGAGGCAGAGGCAGAGGCAGAGGCAGAGGCAGAGGCAGAGGCAGAGGCAGAGGCAGAGGCAGAGGCAGAGGCAGAGGCAGAGGCAGAGGCAGAGGCAGAGGCAGAGGCAGAGGCAGAGGCAGAGGCAGAGGCAGAGGCAGAGGCAGAGGCAGAGGCAGAGGCAGAGGCAGAGGCAGAGGCAGAGGCAGAGGCAGAGGCAGAGGCAGAGGCAGAGGCAGAGGCAGAGGCAGAGGCAGAGGCAGAGGCAGAGGCAGAGGCAGAGGCAGAGGCAGAGGCAGAGGCAGAGGCAGAGGCAGAGGCAGAGGCAGAGGCAGAGGCAGAGGCAGAGGCAGAGGCAGAGGCAGAGGCAGAGGCAGAGGCAGGCGGATCTTTATCAGTTTGAAGCTAGCCTGGTCTACAGAGCAAGTTCCAGGATAGTCAGAGCTATGCAAAGAAACCCTGTCTCAAAAATAAAAAAAGAAAGAAAGAGAGAGAGAGGGAAGAAAGAAAGAAAGAAAGAAAGAAAGAAAGAAAGAAAGAAAGAAAGAAAGAAAGGAAGGAAGAGAGAGAGAAAGAAGGAAGGAAAAAAGGAAGGAAGGAAGAAAGAAAGAAAGAAAGAAAGAAAGAAAGAAAGAAGGAAGGAAGGAAGGAAGGAAGGAAGGAAGGAAGGAAGGAAGGAAGGAAGAAAGAAAGAAAGAAAGAAAGAAAGAAAGAAAGAAAGAAAGAAAGAAAGAAAGGAAGGAAGAAAGAGAGAGAGAAAGGAAAAAAAGGAAGGAAGGAAGGAAGAAAGAAAGAAAGAAAGAAAGAAGGAAGGAAGGAAGGAAGAAAGAAAGAAAGAAAGAAAGAAGGAAGAAAGAGAGAGAGGGAGAGAAAGAAAAAAAGAAAGAAATAAAGAAAGAAAGGAAGAAAGAAAGAGAGAAAGAAGAAAAAAGAAAGAGAAGAAAAGGAAAGAAAGAAATTACTATTAATAAGACTGAAGATATTATAGGTGTTATATAGGCATCTGAAGTTTATCAGCTCAATACATACAACAACTCGTGATTCTCAGCATGGGCCATATTAAATATCTTACTTCAGTAATAGTATGTATCATGGCCCCCTTCTTGTATACATTTTTATGTGCAAAGCATCAAAAGATCAAAAACCAAAAGTTGTGGTAGAGATTAATTTTGACTGAGAATTTAGGAGGTTCTTAGAGGAAGGGCATTTTCACCAAGCCCTGAAGGGTGGGGTAAGCAGAGTGCCTGATAGTGTGTTCCAGGAAGAGACAATAGTCCTTGGGGAACATTGATACGTTCATGGAGAAGTCAAATCTCATCAGCAACAACAGTACATGCATGTACACATGCGCGCACGGACACACACATACACACCGCACCATAGAGGCTGGAACTTGGAGGGTCTCAGGGAGAACCAGAGTAAAAGAGGAAGAGGAGACAGGGCTTTTCTATGATCTTGGGAGGAGGCCAGCCTAGAGGTGCCTGGGAATAATCAGAAGTCAGAGGGGAAGCAGGAGGAGAAAGCAAGGGCTGAAGCCTGAGCAGTAGCGGGAGCCTCCCCACCCCCACCTAAGCATGCGTGAAATGCTGTTGAGTGTGTCAACCTGCAGGCAAGGCGCTGCCTCTTGTGCCCGTGGTCCCTCGCCAACACATATTCCTTTCAGGTCTGTTCTTTGATGCATTCAAAGAGAATTCAAACCATCTTTCCATTTTATAATATAATAGTTGCCCCAGGCCTGACAGAAAGACCAGGAAAGCCGCCTGAAAGTCCTCAGTCTCCCACTACATCCCAACTCCAGCAGAAGCAAGGACTGTAGAAAAAGACAAGGAAGCAGCGATGGGAAGGTGGGTTTCTATCTAGATCGGTCTGGTCCTGGATCTCACCTTTCACTGCACATCTGGGTGCTGATTGTATTGGTGACAGAACATAAATAACACACAAGCTCAAAGTTTAGATCAACTTTCCCTTAGTTCACCAGCTGGATTACTCTAAATACCAGCTAAGTTAAAGGTAGGTGATGCTTATAACAGTAGGTCGCACGTAGGAAGTGTGGGACAAGTGTTTACCCTGCCATCTGTTTCTCCATTGAATCTTTCTGAATGAAATTGTGTGTTTTGGGCAGTATAATCCTTTTTTTTTTTTTCCTTCTTCGTTTTTGGTTTTTCGAAACAGGGTTTCTCTGTGTAGCCTTGGCTGTCCTGGAACTCACTCTGTAGACCAGGCTGTCCTCGAACTCAGAAATCCGCCTGCCTCTGCCTCCCAAGTGCTGGGATTAAAGGCGTGCGCCACCATTATTAGAGTCTATGCTCAAAGTAGCATAAGATAAAAATCTCTTAGAATCACGTGGTCAGGTTGTTCCCCATGCCGCCATCTTCCACGCTCCACTGTGCACCCTAGCTTACTCTATGCTATTGTACAAGTTGCCTTGAGAGACAAACCACCGGCCCTCGGTTTGCCTAACAGCAAAGCATAAGGGGTGAGAGTAGACACAATATCTACACTCTACCCAATCTTACCTTCTGCGCCATCCGGTTTTTTCGGTGCAGTGTTTCTATTCTACCATAGGGGGCGCTCGAGGCCAAGACCAGCCTCCTAGGCAGTAATATTTTCCCAGGACAATTCAGTCAGCTGCCAGCCCGTGCACAAGTTCCCTTGTCACATAAAATTCTCCCTCTGACACTGTTTCCTTTTAGAAAGCAAGTAAATCATAACTTTTCACTTAAGCATTTCTGCTTCTAGTCAGACCTGCTTTAGCCCGAAGTTGAAAAAGAGTACATTTGCTTGGATCGTATTTCAACTCAGTCTAATAGATATTTGCTTAGGGGAGAAAGGGGTTGAAGAAAAAAGGGAAATGTCAAAACGGAATAATAAAATGGTCTATAAACAGAAGCAGGTTTTCTGCGATACGTTACCCCGATAAACCCGATAATGGTTCCCAAATGCACCGCCCTGGGTTGATGCCAGGTTGGGCAGCCGGGTGGGGGTGGGGGGACGCTCTGGGTTATTTTTAATTTTACTGTAGCCAAACCATGACCTCATTCTGATGGAATTCTCTCCCACCAAAGAGCTGTATCGAGTATTTGTCGGCTGAAATTCATTTGAACGTAGATTCATCGGAAACATGTGTGGCCACAAAAGCAGCCCAGAGGAACAGAGGAGTGGGGGAGGGGAAGAGCGGGGCTGTCAAGGAAACCCTTCCTTTTGTTTTAACCGATCAGACTTGTCCTCCAAGGGGCTTTGGCTCTTTGATGAGAGCCTCTGTTCTTTGTGACCAGTCTGCACCTCTTTAGCTTCCCCAGAACAGGTTTCCCCTAAATAACCAGGACATTCAGTCCAACTCATGACCCTCAAGAGATCATGACGCTGCTACGGCTCTGTGCCTCAGAAGACGAGAGCATTGGCTAATACCCAACCAACTTGAAGATAGTCATAATAATAGATATGGTTAATTGCATCCATCCTGTACTTTATAAATGACCTACTGTGTGTATTGTATGTACTGTGTAATAGCTTTCCACATACTATCACTGATCCTCACAGCAAATGGAGGAGATGTGTCCCCCTTCATTTCACATATGAAGATGTTGGGGCTAGAGGTATGAACTTTGTAGTAGCACATGACCATTTTGTAGCTTAATCAAGTTTCAAACCTAAGCCTGACTCATGTAAGACTTCTGCTCTGTCTAGGAGATTTCCACAACAAATGTCATATGTGACATAGAGAAGAGGATCCAGACTATTGGGTCAGGAAAGTTTCCTGGAAGAGGCGTCATTTGGGTGTATATAAAGGACGGGTGATATTTGGACAAAGGGAGATACGTTACAGAGAGATTGTCAGGGAAACTGTTGCATCTGGATGCTGCCAGGTTTGATCTCCAAGGAGGAGTATGGGCAATTCTCATGGCTTATGCCACAGTGCACACCTGACTTCCAAATGCCTTGAACAGGCTTGACCTGAAGGGCCATGTAGTGTGATTGACAGGCTTGGAAAAGGAAAGGCTAACATGACCACAATGAGGCAACTGGAGTGGAGACAGGAAGGCTGGGAAGGCATGAGAAGACCGGGAAGGAGGTTAAGAGAGGGAGCTAGTTACAGGGAGAGCTCACATGATAGGCAAAAATATAATGCAGAGTATGTGGTGACTGACTAGCTGGCAAGGGGCTGGGGAGTGGGAAAGAGAATCTAGCATGGATCCAGGTCTCTGGAAAGGAGTGACAGGGTTGGCATGGCATCGTCTTCCCAAAGCGCATTTTGTGGGCAACATGAGCAAATCTACTGACTGAGCATGTTCAGCTTGTGTTCTGCTGTTCTGTCTCCCCAGATTCCCACAAGGCTGGCTGAAATCATGTTCTTTCTGTCACTGGGCTCTGAGCAAAAGCTCCAAGGGAAGGCGCAGATAGAGTGGCATAGCTTCTTATGTTCCATCGTCTAACCAAGTCGGTCACCGAAAGAACTGGGTTTGGCCAGGCTCTGCGTTCCAGTTGTCTGGGTAGCCAAAGCACAGTGTCAGCACAGTGGCATTACACATTAAATGCATACAGAGCTGGGCGGACAGCTCTCTGACACAGTCATACAGCAGCATTCTGGGTGGGAGAAGAGCTGACATCAACACAAGACCCGTTACTTTCTCCATCTACCTCAACGAGGATGAGTCTATGTTATCAACAAGCCACAACAGCCAGGCAGAAGAGCTGATGGGAGATGGAATTTCTTATTTCTGTTTTCAACCACATTCCTTTTTTCTGTGCAAAATAACATTGTAAAGGATGGGTTTTTCTACCTTCTCAAAAACGGACACTGTGTGATTGCTGAGAATAGTATCCCATAACATTGAAGAAAAGTGGTTTGTGTTTTGGGGGGGGGTGCCACAGTTCTGTCTAGTATAGTCTAAAATAATCATCATGAATAGTGATAAACCATAGAGATTTGAAAAATAGAGGAGCAAAAACCTCATGATAATCAAACTGAACAGGGCTTTCATTTCTTGTAGCTTTCATGTCTCTGATGTCAGGTCATGATGCTCCTAACAGAATATCCTCCTTTGTCTAAGGCCACGTCTACTCTTATTTATCCCAGGGCTCACAGAGACATACCTAGTTTGGATTTCTGTTTCTTGACTTCTTGTTTTCTGGGAAGAGATGTTCCATTTTGAACTTGACCCCTTATTTCTGTGGCGACACATTCATAAGTTATGTGACATGGATATGTTCGAACAGTAAGTATTACATGAAAGAAACAATTACATGAACATCCTAGAACTTATCACTTAAGCTCAGGACTGACTAATGAGTTCTTGTGTTTGCTTCCTTTATAGCTACTTGGACATTTTTTTTACTTGTAGTGTTTCTCCCCAAGCTGTGATGTATTTGTGATCAGCAATGTGCTTAAGCGGATGCCAAGTAGGTTTCAGAGGCGCAGGAGCTGCTGGATTGGGAAACTGATAAGAAATGCCATCGATGTCTTTTATGGTGCTGGACTTGTGCATGCTCTTGTATGCAGTTGGCACTTGAGAAGTGACATGACCACTCTCTACACAGATCTGACTTTGTAAACATCCTTTGGTCTCTTCAACCTCCCCTACAAAGTAGGAACAAGGAAATGTGCCCGACAGCATAGGGGTGGGCATATGTGGTACAGTGCATGGCAAACCCTTAGCAAGATGGTAATCCTCCAGTAAGTTCAAGGATGCTGCTCCCTTCCTCACCTGCCCTTACTCCATCCTTGGTTAGAGGACACCAATGCTTCATAAACAAATAGAAATGACAATTGATAAGCAGAAATGATGAATTTTTTTGAAAGCAGGGTTGAAAAGAAAAGGAGAAATAAAGACAAAGGAGGCAAGAGCAAAGAAAACAAGGAAGCAGTATAGTTAGTAGAAAGGTGGCAACAAGAGAAAATCCTGCTAAATGTCAGGATGTCAGATTGAAGCTACTTCCTTCATCAGTCATTGTGGAGCAGTGATGATTTGGGCCCTGCCATCATGGTACGGATATAGGCAGGACAATAGAATAACAGTGAAGTCTATGGTGCAGCTAATGAGGCTAATACTCCCTAGAATATGCCACATAATCAAGATTCCAGCAAAGTGCCCCTATTAGGACTCAAATGTGGCTGAACTTTTGGTGTCTTAGGACAGAGAAGATCAAGCTGATGGCTTAGAGAGGCCAAAGTAGTTTGTGTCCCTGTAATTGGCAAAGACCTATCTAGGAGAACAGTGAAGTCAAGCTATTGGTGAGTCTTGTCATTGGTGAGTAAATATTTACCCAAGAGAGGGATAGGGTCTATTTTCTGAAGTTACAATTTCTATTTGATAAGTCCATGGTTAAACCATATTTTCACACAGAAAAGTTTTTTTTTTAATTAGGTGCACATACTCTCAATAAGGATAATATTTTGCTGCCGGGCGTGGTGGCACACACCTTTAATCCCAGCACTGGGGAGGCAGAGGCAGGCAGATTTCAGAGTTCGAGGCCAGCCTGGTCTACAGAGTGAGTTCCAGGACAGCCAGGGCTATACAGAGAAACCCTGTCTCGAAAAACAAACCAGAGAGAGAGAAAGAGAGAGAGAGAGAGAGAGAGAGAGAGAGAGAGAGAGAGAGAGAGAGAGAGAGAAAATAATATTTTGCTACACAACAAGACTCCAAGTCTTTATTTCACTGCTAGTCTTAACCTTGAACAAGCCAGAAACTGATCCTTCCCATTCTAGAGGTTCAATAACTAAACCTCAGGCTGCCTGGTTGCCTTGTGCCTTGATGAGCCACAGCTCTCCCAGCTCCAGCTCCAGCTCCAGCTCCAGCTCCAGCTCCAGCTCCAGCTCCAGCTCCAGCTCCAGCTCCAGCTCCAGCTCCAGCTCCAGCTCCAGCTCCAGCTCCAGCTCCAGCTACAGCTACAGCTACAGCTACAGCTACAGCTACAGCTACAGCTACAGCTACAGCTACAGCTGCAGCCTGCTGGGTGCCATGATTAGTTGTCAGGAGCCCCTCTGTGAACAACCTCTGCTTTGCATCTGGAATTTGTGCAAAGCTCTTCTTGCCTTCACTTCCTTTGCCCATATCCTCATTGTCATTCCTCTGGCCTAAGGGTTCCTCTATAGTGGGACCTGTTAATCTGTACCTTCCCTGCAACTCACACGAGGTCCAGGAAACTGTTGGCATAAACAAATGTTTGTGGAATTGAACGTCAGTGAACCTTAACCCAAGAACAGAAAGTGAGAGCTGTGACAGTCGCCAGATGGTCAGTGTTCTCTGGCAAACACCCCCATGTGCAGAACACCCAGATATGTGGTCTGGTTTGTGCATATTCTATCCAGATGTTTGACTTCAGGTAAAGCAGACTAGGGGATTCTGTGTGAACAGACGGGTGTTTCTTAACATGCCTGACCTCTTGATGATTCGTCTACCAAGCCTACAGCTATGTTCACTCAAATGCCCTGCAAAATACAGCGCTCCGGCTGGAGTAGCAAAATATAAGTGAGGCTGAGGAGGATGGAGATAATGCCAAGCCCCTAAGGTCAGAGCATCCCCTGGAGACCACCAGCACAAGACTGAGGCTGAGTGAGTATGGGAAGTTTAGGTGGGGCAGATCCGGGTTACTTTTCAGTCCTAGTGAAGACTGGAACTTCTGCTCAGAGTTAAATGGTAAGTTTCTGTAAGTTTAGAGCCAAGAAATGACATGGTACAAGGAACCTTTCAGATGAACGTTGACTTTTTTGAGACTAGCCAGTGAGGTTGGCAGTGAAAGAGACTTTACCATTGTGTCTGTGAGCTCTTCTTTACCGTAATGGGATATTTAGTTTGCACTTTGGGAGAGCTCTTCTTTACCGTAATGGGATATTTAGTTTGCACTTTGGGAGGCTAGAAATCCAAGTGGAATGATACAGCCTCTGGTCAGATCCTCCTCAGCTAACATCCTACGCTGGCTGCTAAACCATAGCAAGCATGCTTGCCTGGGTAAGGGATAGTGGCAGCTCATAAGGGGTCACATTAGCTCTGGAATAAGCAGTGAAAAACATGTCTGGATTCTCATTGTATTTTGTTCCCACTTGCTCATTGACAGTCTTCTGATGCCAGAGCACAGCCATTCAAGAATACATATATGTGCCTGAAGCCAGTCTCAGGCAGCAATGGCTTTTGTTCTCAATAAAAGCAAAACAAACAAAAAACCAAATATGAACTTGACCTAGAAGATGCTCAAGAGTGATGCCCAGAAACACACTCCCAATATCTTACTTTGGCCTTCGTCCACTGAGTGGAGGATCGTAGAACTCGAAGGACCAGAAACCAGATCCCTCAGCAGTAGTGCCTAACAAGAACAAGACTGGGAAGAAAAAAAAAAAAATACCTGGCCACTTTTCCGATTTGTGCAGGGGACATGTCTGGAGGGGATAAAAGTAGGAACTTTGATTCCTGGAATGTAATTTTAGAGAGAGGCCGATACTTGTAAGGGATACTAGTGACAGCGGGGCAGAGAAAACTGCGGCAGGAACCACCAGGAGGCTCTGATCACATCAAGCAGTAGTGAGAAGAAATGACAGACACAGAGCTCCACAGATGGAGGATGAAGAAGGCGGCTACGGGGCTGACCTAAGAAGCACTCTGGCTCCTCCTAAGGCAGCCCTCTCAGCCTCCCCACATCGTGGTTGTGTGAAGCACCCTTTCTCCTCCCCGGCTGCCCTTCAGAAGACATGGGCAGTTTGTTCTGTACACAGCACAGGGTACTCCCTCTCACCCCTCTCAGCACTCCCAGCGAAGTAGGCGTTATTACCTTCGTTTTATAAAAAGAAAGGAAGGCTCAGGCTTTGCAAATGATGAGTGAAGAATCGTGCCGGGCGGTGGTGGCGCACACCTTTAACCCCAGCACTTGGGAGGCAGAGGCAGGGGGATTTCTGAGTTCGAGGCCAGCCTGGTCTACAGAGTGAGTTCCAGGGCAGCCAGGGCTACACAGAGAAACCCTGTCTCGAACCCCCTCCCCCCCCCCAAAAAAAAAAGGAAAAAAGAAAAAAAAAGAAAGAATCGTGGTGCCAGTTAGAGAGCAAATCAACCGGTCATGCCTGAGCTTCCTATTGCCACAAATAACCAGCAGCAGACCTGGGAGGCTCAACTCCATGTGGCATAGTGAGTAGTTGTGGATGGCTGGTGTGTGTATGCGCGAGTGCGTGCGTGCGTGTGTGCGTGTGTGTGTGTGTGTGTTGTTGTTGTTACAGGATGGCCCAGGTGCTGAGCCCCAGGATGGCTGTCACCTGACCAGTCACCTTGACATCACTGCCCTGAAGAAAGCAGCTGACATATGACTTCCTTCCCTTCTGAATAATAAGAGCTAGGTATACTTTTGGTGACTATGAATCTCTTCCTAAAACTATAGTTGCTAGCCTTGGCTATTCATGAGGGTTACTCAAACAGCTTTAAAACATGTCCATGCCAAGCTTTCTTCCCAGGGCTTTCCATTATTTGGTCTAGGTCATGTTACTGGAGAGAGAACTCTCCTTTTATGTTTACATACATGTTGCCTGAGCATACATGTCTGAGTTAAGCCAACAGACACTCTTAATGATGCATATTTTCATTTACATGTAAGATATTATAAATCAGGGACTAAACCACCAACCAAAGAGAACTTGTGGCTCCAGCTGCATATGTAGCAGAGAAAGGCCTTATCTGGCATCAATAAGAGGGGAGGCCCTTCCTTGGTTTTGTGAAGACTTGATGCCCCAGAGTAGGGAAATGCTATGGCAGTGAGGTGGGAGTAGGTGGGTCAAGGAGCACCCTCATAGAAGCAGGAAGAGGGGGAATGCAATAGGGGGTTTGCAGAGGGGAAACGGGGAAAGTGGATAACATTTGAAATGTAAATAAATAAAATGTGCAATAAAAAATTAAAAGAAAAATGAAAATTAAAAACAAGGATATTATAAATCTTTTTGCAATGTTAAAAAGAGAATATCCCCCCCCCAGCCCCCGTGCCAACACTGTTCTTTGGTAGTTATAAATTTCCAAGAATGAGATTAGCGGAACAAAAACTAAGAAGAGTTTAAAAGCTCTTGCTCTATATTGAGACATTGAACTCCAGAAGGTAGATGCCAATTTTTGTTCCCTAAATGTTTAAATATAAATGTCTATTGCCCACCTCCAAGTCAGCAGGGTTTTGCAGTCATATGATGGAGTTCCCTGGAAGCTGATGAGCCTCCTATGACTGGAGGTGTTCAAGTGCTTCTCAGGGGCACTGGCTGAATGCAAACTGACAGCTCTTTCCCAGTTTGTAAAGAAAGCACAGGACTCACAAGGAACAATATTCAGCTCCGGTCTCACTCATCTCCTGCTGCTAGGAGATGCCATGGCCACAAGGTTCTTTTCTGGCCATCAGTATTGCCAACATAGCAAAGCAGGCTCGGAAGTGGCTGGCACTGGCATGCATTGCTCCAGAAGCACTGTGGTTCAATCTGGGTAAAGTTACAGGGGGACAATGAAGTGACAAAAATGGGGAAAGAATCCTTGAGTCTTCTTTAGGCTTACCTGTCTCTCAGCAAGAAGGCTCATCTGAAGTTTCAGATGGCTTTGCCAGTGGGTATATATGAAGTGCGTTTGGCAGGGACAGGGGAAATAACTCGAAATAATTCTAAAATATGTTGTCAATCTCTCCAAAGCAGACAGCTCAGGATAATGGGAAGAGCAGTGTGTGTAGAGTCAGACAGACTTGGCATTGAACCAAGACTTCCCCATATGTCTGCATGGAGTGTTTACAAGATGCCTGCTTTCTCTGCACAGTAGTAAAGGGGCGTTAATAATATTCTCTGAGAAAGTGAGACAGCTACCATGATAGTTTGAACCCAAAGCAAGGCAACTACCATGTCGATTTGCATGCAAAGCACCTGGCAGATATTTTGGCACATAGTTTAACAATCAATAAGACAGAATGAGCATTACATTATTAATATGACATAATTGCACATCCTACCACTGTAGTAATTAAACAGTGAAAATGTCAGCAATTATAGGATTAGAGAAATTGTGAAAGCAACTGCCTATTGGGGACCTACTATACTTTGAAAAATATAACTTCATATATTTACTTGTTGTCTTATAATTTTCTAAACAGTATGTCTTCATAAGAAGCTAGATGAGCTAAACAAATTTTATAAAGTAGATAATGTGCTGTAAGAACGTGTGTGTGTGTGTGTGTGTGTGTGTGTGTGTGTGTGTGTGTGTGTGAAGAGTATAAAGAGAGAAACGTTTGCCTTTGTTTCTTTATGGAATGGTTTAAGTATTGCCATGGTTGTTGCCTTTATATTATAACTCAAAATCTTGAATATTTTAAAATAAGACTCCCCTAGTCCTGTTTAAGTCCCTTTTTCCAGTTTTTTGTAATACGATCTGATGTTGAAGATCCCATTGGAGATCTCAGTGCCTCTGATCTCAGGGTCTTCCCCGACGTCCTGAGAAGTACCTTATTGGCTCCAGATCTCAGCAAATCCCTAAGGCCCACGTGGCTCGGTCTGTGGTAGGGAGAAACAACTCGCCTGTTTCCCAGGCCAGGTTCTGTTTACACTTCCTTGATCATGGATAATGATTTGTTTACCAGAGACATTCTGTCTTCATTAAACTCACTTCTGGACAATCAATAAAGGGCCTAAGACAACAGGGTGCATGTGTGTTTGAAGTGTACCAATCCTCCCTTGGTGAGACAGATCAAGACGCAGCCAAGGTTGTCTTGCACTGGCCTCTAGGTCCTCTAGGATGTCAAATGTGCTACTTGGATTAAGAAAGGGGGATCTTCACCTAGAGGAACATAAACAAAGTCTCAACAAATGACTGCCAGAAGCTTTGTCCACTGTACTTTATAGTCTAGTTGCCACCCACCCTCATTAAAAAGTCACGTTTTAATTTTTTCCATGTTAAGTCAGTATACAAAGTAATGGGTTTCATTATGACATTTTTATACATGTGCAATATATGTGTAAAATATGCTTTATTTTTCACTCATTTCTCCCACTGACCCCCCCCCACCTCTGCCCACTTTTGCTGGTCCCCCACTACTCCCTAGATAGTCCCATTTTCTGCCTTCATATCACATATACTCTGTTATTGTCTTTTTGTCTCCACGTTCTCTCCTTAAGACCCACCTCTTCCTTCTCGTGATCTTCTCTCAGTACACACATACACACACCTCACATGCACATACGGGTGTGCACTAGCTAATTTTGTGTCAACCTGACACACGATAGAGTTATCTGAAAGGAAGGGATCCTCCGTGGAGAAAATGACTCTATAAAATCGAGCTGGTATGTCGGTCGGTCTGATAGACAGTTGAGGAACATTCTTCAGTTCTTCAAAAATGTCTTAAATTTGCTGAACCTCACTGGTCTGTCCACTTGTTTTATGATCTGCAGAGCTTAGTGGTGTCTCACCTCTACTGACATCTTGACTTGTTTTATGGATGTTTGCTTTTAGCAGTCAAAGCCACATTAGAGTGTTTTTCAGTCTTCGTTCTGTGCAAGGTAATAGAAATCTGGTATATTCTTGTTTACGTATTCACTTCTCTATAAGTGAATACCCAGTTTCCCCAGTAGCATTTATTTTGTTGTTGTTGTTGCTGTTGCTGTTGTTGTTTAAAAGGCCTGCTTTTGGTGACTTGGCCAGAAAATTAAATGGCTGTAACTGTGTGGTTTTATTTCTGGGTCTTCTAACCCATTGGCTCCCACATCTGGTTCTGTGCTAACACCAGAGTGTTTTGCTACGATGGCTCTATTGTGTAGTTTGAGACCAGGTACGATGATGCTCTTTCAGCATTCCTCTTTCCATTTAGGGTTGCTAAACTGCTGGTCCTCTTTTTGTTGGTTTGTTTGCTTGCTTGTTTAGTGTTTCCATGACTTTAAATGTTTTTTTTTCTGTTTCTGTGAAGAATCTGGTTGAAATTAACATGAGGATTATGTTGAATCTATAAACAGCTTTCAATAATATGACTTTTTTCCAGTAGTTACTTCGCTGACCCATGACCATATCTCCTTGTTAGGTTTATCCATGGGTAATCTTTTGAAGATATTGAAAGTAAGATATTTTCCCCATGCCATTAACTTATGGCTTGCATTTTATTTTTTTATTGCTGCCTTCTACTTTTCCTTTGTCTTGGTCTTGTTTTCCTAGATCTTTGAGTTGTATCATTAGATTATTTATTTAATATAATTTTTGATTTTTATTATAAGAATTCATAAATACATGCATTCTTCTTAAAATTTGTCCTAGTTGTAGCCGAAATATTCAGAAAAGTTGTGTTTGCATTTTTATTTGATTCCAGGAATTGTTTCATTTCCTCCCTGATTTTTTTCTATGATACCTTTGTCATTCAAGAGTGTACTGTGTAGTCTCCAAGGGTTTGTGTAGCTTCTCTTGCTATTGATTTATAACTCCACTCTGGCATCTGACCTGTTACATCCGTTCATTTCTTTTGCATTTGTTCAGGCTTACATTGTGATCCAGAATGGCATCTATTTTAAAGAAGTTTCCAGAGACAGCTCAAAAGGAATGCATTTCTGCTTTATAGAATCTGCCTCTTAGTCTCTTTGGTTTATGGTGTAATGGAACTGTAAACTTTCTTCACAGCTTTTTCATTTGGAGGGTGTCTTAGTCAGAGTTTCTATTCCTGGACAAAATATCATGACCAAGAAGCAAGTTGAGGAGGAAAGGGTTTATTCAGCTTACACTTCCACACTACTGTTCATCACCAAGGAAGTCAGGACTGGAACTCAAGCAGGTCAGGAAGCAGGAGCTGATGCAGAGGTCATGGAGAGATGTTTTTTACTGGCTTGCTTCCCTTGACTTGTTCAGCCTGCTCTCTTATAGACCAGCCCAGAGATGGTCCCACCCACAAGGGGACCTCCCCCTTTGATCACTAATTTAGAAAATGCCCCACAGCTGGATCTCATGGAGGCATTTCCCCAACTGAAGCTCCTTTCTCGGTGATAACTCCAACTTGTCAAGTTGACACCCAAACCCAGCCAGTACAGAGGGCCTATCTAAAGATGAACAATGAAGTCACTCACTGTTATTGTTTCAGGATCTACCAAACAACAGGATATGAATGTATGAAGGATAAATAAGGAAAACCATATTTTCAAAATATCAAGAAGTCAAAATAGTATCAAGAGTGTAATAAAACGGGAATTGGGTTGGCAAGAACAGAGTAGGGAATGAAGTGTTGGAGCAGTTACTTTCTGGATCATCAAAAACTGCACATTCTCTGAGTCTGTTGGACTTGTAGGATCTCGTCTTCCTTATTGTTACTGCTTGACTCCATATTGGACAAGTGTCCAATGTGGGCCAGGGCTGTAGTCACTTAGACATTGCTTTTTGCATGCCACTGCCCTCTGCTGGCCACGCTTGGTATTGCTGTTTATGGGCTAAGCCGTTTCTTCCTCCTGCAATTAGCGTTGATATGCTTGCTGTTCTTAGAGGTATCAACCACAGGCCTTAGACGTGTGGAAAGCAGCCACAGCACTGAAACATGGGCAGGCAACCACGCTGCTGGGAGGGCACAATTTTGAGTATTGAGCAGACTGTGCTCACTTAGAGTTTGGGGCTATCTCCCAGTGAATAGAAGATCGTTAGCCTGGGAGATGGAGCCACCAGCTGCCCTCTGGCTCAACACTATCATATGCCACTGAGGGCAGAATTACCTTCTCCTGTGAACTTCACTGCCTGAGGGGATCCTGCTGTCAGCTTCACTTCACAGCTGGTCAGCATCTGGTCCTCTGACTCTCCACAGCTGCCTCCCAGGTATGGCCTGGAGCTGGGCAGACTAAACCCACGCTCCCTGACTGATGGTTGCTTTCCATTCTTAGGCTCCCAAGGTAACTCAGTTTCAAACGCTAGGTTCTCTCTTAAGATGAAGGCTCCTGCCTTCTGAATCATTGAGTGACCAAAACGGATCCTGTCCACTGTGACTTGTTTTATAAAGAAATTATTGTCTCACCAAAACTAACAAGGCAAGCTGAATGTCAGGTACAAGAAAGCTTCCAAGCCCCAGAGGCCAAAACAATTCATATTGTTGTCATTGCTCTCTGCTGCCATCAGAACCAGATGGTAAAACCTGATTGCAAAAAAAAAAACAAAAACAAAAACAAAAACAAAAAACAAAAAAACAAACAACAACAACAACAACAAAACGTTATACACCTTGGATCCAGGGCAGAGAGAAACCTAGCTGGAAGTGAACTCGAAGCACCTCCCTGACAGCTAGATCCCAGTGCTCCAGGAGTTGCTATGGAGGCAGCTAGAGGAGCAGTAGGACTTACGCTCTCTACTTCCAAATCTTAAAAAGCTGCAGTAGTCAGGATGGTCTCCAAGCATTGGACTAGTTTGAAGGGAGACAGATCGGAGGAGTAGAATTCAGATATGGAATTAAAAAGGCACTACATTTTCTGGTGATTTTTAAATTAATTTATTCTTTGACCATTTCACATGTGTGTGAGCACACACGCACACAGACAGTATAGTACAGTACAGTACAGTACAATACAGTACATTCTGGTCGCACTCACCTTCTATCTTATCTGTCTCCTCCACACCACCTCTCTTATCTGCCCCCTAATACATTCTCCTCCCAACAAGACCCTTTCTCACTATTGAGTCTTTTTGTTTTGTTTATAGGATCCACCTAGTTTAACCAGGGCTGCTAGCACATCATGAGCTTGGGTGTGGAGCTACCCACTGGAGCATGAATAGGTCATCAGCTACTACACAAGTAAAGACAATGGCTTCTTCCTCCTCCAGCAGCTGTCTACTGCCAATAGCTCCATGGGAGAGCTATCTGGCCCTCCTCCATCCAGGATGGGATATTTAATAGTTCCAGTGCTGTGCGGAGTCTGTGCACGCTTGTGAGTAGCTGTTGTGAGCTCATGAGTGGTGTGCCTATAATCTTAACACTTGGAGGCTGAGACATGATGATGCTGAGTGCAAGGGAAGTGTGGTCTACACAGTGGGTTCACAGCCAAACAGTGAAAGAGCAATGGGCATAAGAAAGGAAGGAACAAGTGTGGTGGTGGCATTCTCTGTTCCCATCTCTTAGACGTTCCCCCCATAGGCAGAAGCAGACAGATGTATGTGACTCCTGGAACCTATTGCAAATACGACTCCGCATCTTTTCTCTTGCTTTCTATCCTATAAGGCTCTCTTACTCTCAGGGTACCAGTAACTCAGTGTCAGAGAGCAATTGTTACAACCTAAATCCCTGACTGTTCCTCTCTTCCTAAGCAGAGATCAGATCTTCACAGCATACAGTGACTGTCTCCATCTCCTTACTAATGGGCCAAGACATCTCTCTTTTATCCTGTTCAGTGTGTCTTCTTATAGGAATGCCTGTGATGGTCTTCCTCCTAGTATGCTTAACAGAGGAAAGAGGAGTCAAGAATTGGGACACCCACTAGAAGTCTTGACTAAGCACCCTCGGGCCTGCCATTGTCCCTCTTGAGACTTTCACTTCTGCAGAATGAGAAGGTCTTATTAGTTTCACTCGAAAAGGGTTCTTAGGCCCTTTACCCTCAGAACCCCACACACAGTAAATGAGCAGAGGGACTCGTGAAGAACGGAAAAGGTCTCATTAGTAGAACTAGAGGCAGCATGAAACATGTATTTGCTTGGGTCATAATAAACGGGGGGGGGGGGGGGCAGAGAATCCCTTGACTCTGAAGGCAGACAGAAAGCATTCCAGAGATAGCTCTCTGGCCTCATTCACCTTCATTGCTGACTCAACCCTTCAATTAATGTAGGACTGAATAAAAAATAAACTCCATTACTTTAACAAAGAGTAGGATGGATGACAGATACCTTAGTACTGAAATAGGATCTGGTAGGTATCCTCAACCAGGCCTAGGCAATGGAGGTAGCACACAGGCTAGAAGTCCTCAGGGACCAGTCATGGTCAACATGGTAGCCTTTACAGCTGAGCAACCAGACTCTCCTACTAGAAGCAATCAATGTGCTAATTTAAATAGGGTTAACCAAAGAAGGCCTAATTCATTTGTTAGAATCCATTTCTTAGAAGCCTTGGAGCCCAGGGCCAATGCCAGCCTCAGCTCTGTGTCACACCTAGAAGAAAGTGTGTGGGGTTTCAAATTAAAACAAAGGCTTAGACACAGACACTCAGTCCCATAACATGAACCTGGACACTGCAATGAACACAATGCTCCAATGGCTCGGGAACAAAGATGTTATAACCACTGTTAGCAACTGGAAGCACCATCTGGGTTCAAGAAGCTATGGCTAAAACCATGGAAGTGCCCAGAAATGGGAGTCAGGATATTATCTCAATGCCATTACGATGGCAGACCAGAGTCCTTTTGCCCTTTGCCTTAATACAGGATCTAATGAGAGTGGGGGTGGGGAAGGGCAGATGGGGTCATGCTCAGCCAGTTCCTGGAAGTCTTAAGCTCCTTTGAGGGGGATGCCAAAATAGCCCTCTTTCCTCCCCTGAAATAGAGTCTGGTAGCAGTCACAAGAAAAGGCTGAAATTCTCACACTTTACTTATGTCCAGGGAAAGAGACCTAGTTTCTAGCCATGGCTCCACTAATAGCCAAGCCATCCTAAATAAGATATTTCTACTCCCTAGACTTCAGTCTCCTTAATAAATTGGGGATACTAACTTGTGCCCTACATATTTCTCAGTGATAATATATTTAAAGGATAAAACCTAGAAGAGGGCACTGACTAACCAGAGTGCCTGTGATACATAACACTTCAGAATTTCTGTTTCTATCTCCATCTGCAGGCCTGCTTGGTAATTAGACAATCACCCCCTTCACCTTGGCTCATTTCTCTCACCTGGTTTCTCAGAAATACCCAGTGTGATTTGTTCATTCACGCCCATGAGGTGTCCACACCCTCCAAAGATGGAACACAATGAGTTCTCACACTTGATCTGTCAATGCAGAGAGGGAGAGATCTGGGGCTAACCCTTGCTTCATTAGGTAGCCAATGCTACTGTCTCAGGCTTCATTTAGGTCAGTATTTTGAAATCTCTAATCTTCGAGAATGATGTAATGTTCCCTGGATACCATAGACTTTGCTTGGGGATCAGACATCAAAACGAGGGTCATTGAATCTAACATGCTTTTAGTTGGAGTGAGATGGGGCAGGGAGTTGTGCTTTAAATAGTATTGGAAGTAAAAATAGAAGGTCTCCAGCAGGCTGCAAATTTAGGTCGTGCTTGAGACAGTGAAATCCCCCCACAGAAAGAAGACCTATGGAAAAGCCGATAACGGGAATGCTAGAGCTCTGAACTGGAGGGCTAGACCCAGCTGTCCAAATGAGCTTGGTGACCTTGTGCAAGGCTCATAGACTGCCTAGCTGCAGCTTTTCCATATGCCGTGACCCATTGTGGTTCCCTGAGCACCTTGTGTACTCTTTTAGTGAGAGGAATACCACGTTCTCTCTTTCTATGTGTCCCACCAGATTATTGCCACCAAGTCAACTGCAATGATGACTTAAAGGGCAAAGTACTTGCTGATTAGTTAGTCAAGCATGAGAACGTGTGTTTGCATCCTCAGAACTCAGATAAAAGCTGGGTGTGATTTTTCATGCCCTTAATCCTAGCATTGGGGGAAACAAAGACAAAAATGATAAGCCCAGGTTCAGTAAGAAACCCTGTCTCAAAAATACAGGGATGTTTACAGTGACAGAGGAAGACACCAGATGTCAAACTCCAACTTCTGTACATGCAGGAACAAGAGTGTAAATCCAAAAATGCATAACACGTGTAATCCCTCCCCTCAACACTTACGAGGTCAATTGTCAATTTCTATGAAGAAAGTGAGTCTAGGGTGGTGTTTCGCACCTGTGGGTCACGACCCCTTTAGGGGTTACATATCAGCTATTTACATTATGATTCATAACAGTAGCAAAATTACAGTTATAAAATTTACAGCAGTGAAAATAATTTTATGGTTGGGGGAAGTCACCACCACATGAAGAACTATACTAAAGGGTTGAAACATTAGAATTCTTTCGAATCAATGCAGTAGATGAAGAACTTTCTGATAAGTTGTGAAAACAGAGCATAGATTATTTTTTAAGTCTTATAAGGACAACATTTAATTGGAGATGGCTTAAAGGTTCAGAGGTTCAGTCCAGTATCATCAAGGCAGGAGCATGACAGCATTCAGGAAGAGAGTTCTACATCTTCATCTGAAGGCTGCTAACAGAATACTGACTTCCAGGCAGCTAGGATGAGGGTCTTAAGCCCACGCCTACAGTGACACACCTACCCCAATAGGCCACACGTATTCCAACAGGGACACATTCTCTAATAGTGCCACTCCTTGGACCAAGCATATTCAAACCAGAACATTCCACTTCCTGACCCCCATAGGCTTATTTAAACACATGAGTGTATGGGGGTCATATCTAGCCATAGCACAATAAAAATGTACATTTAGTCCAACTTCCAAAGTCCCCACAGTCTATAGTGGTCTCAACAATGTTAAAAGTCCAAAGTTCAAAGTCTTTTCTGAGATTCATCCAGTCACTTAACTGAAATCCCCAAAGCAAGGCAGAAAACCAGCTGGGCAAACTCCATTCTCTGCATCTCCATAGCTGATGTCAAAGCAGTCTTCAGCTCTCCAACTCCTTTTTCATCTGTATTGACTGCAACAAACTGCTGTCTCCTGGGCTGGTTCCACTCCATGATAGCAGCTTTCCTCAGCAAGTATCCCATGGCTCTGGCATCTTTAACATCTTGGGGTCCCCACGTCAACTTTCAACTTCACAGCTTCTTGTTTGAGAAGATCCACATATGAACTTCTGGGCTCCTCCAAAGGGCTGGCATCACTTCTCCGGGTCTTCCCTCTGTAGCACTCTAAGCTCAGGTTGATTCACTCTACTGCTACTGCTGTTCTTGGTGATCAGCCTATGGTACTGGCATCTCCAATACACTGGAGTCTTCTGCTGCAACTAGACTTTACCAATAGCCTCTCATGGCTCTCTTCATGGTGGCAAGCCTCAAATCCTTTGCATGACCCCTTCAGCCCTGTGCCATTGGCTGCAACTGAGGCTGCACCTTCACCAATGTCCTTCCATGTCCTCTCACAGTGCCAAGCCTCGGCTGCTCTTCATGACCCCAAAAGGAGCTGCTCTTTGTGCCTTCAAAAGGAGCATAGATTTTTAACAACAGAAATTAGATGAGTTTTTATACATTCCCAATCTGGTGGCATAGTTTCTCTGAGGGATGAATGTAATGAGACTTATGTACTCTGCCTGTACAGATATTTGGGAATAATTTGACCTTGGGTCTAGCGCCCAGCACACTGAATTAGTCTAAGGGGATCATTACTTCAACAAGATTTCTGGAAAGCCATCACATAGGCTCTCCTGGATTGGCAGTAGGATATATAGGGCACAGACTAAACACAGCCCAGGGTCTCAAGAGCATACAATGTATGAGCCACAGGGCATGAATCTGGTAAAGGACAGATTGATACAGGCTGAATCACAGAGGATACTAGGGATAAGAAATAAACCATCTTTGTTTGCTGAAATGGAGGGCACATTCAGAGATTAGGACAATCGTCGAAGTCTATACAAATGACTGGCCCAGCATGTCCCAAAGTGGCCTGGCTACAAGGTACAGCAGGGTAAGACACAGCTGTGTTAGATAGAAGAGGGGAAGTCCACATGTGCAACCCTAGTTCTTGGCAGACACAGGGATATTGTCAGTATACTATAGAAAAGAGGCTTCAGGGAAGCCCAAGATGCAGAGAACTAGTGGGGCACTGTCTATTGGGAGAGGGGAGGGACAGAGAGTGGCTGTGGGGGGGGGGTTCTGGGGGGAGAGACCACCACAAAAGCCACATGGCCACAGGGTTTCTGAAGCTCTTTGTGCTAAGACCACCTGACCATGTTTCATTATCCTCTAGTGTGCATATCACCTCTCTCAAAAGAACTAGTTTAATTTATTTATTATTACTGCGGGTGTGTGCTCATGTGCATGGGTGTGCATGATGTGGGAGCAAGAGTGGGTATCATACTGGGCCCCTCACACACCTGTGGAGGTTGTCCGACAACTTTGTGGCTTCAGTTCTCTCTTTCCACCATTATGTAGGTTCTGGGAATTGAACAGAAGTAGTGGGGCTTGCAGGGCAAGAGCCTTTACCTGCTGAGCCATCTCTGTTCTCCCATGAGTATCTCATCAGGACTGAGTCATCTGTCTCCAGCATCTTGGACCCCCAGGGAGTTCCCACTGTACTCTGTATTTTTTTTCTGATGGCAGAGGGCTCTCAAGGAAGCACCCTTCCCTGCATCCTGGTTTGCAACTGATGTCATGTGGGAAAAAAATCTGTTTTATTAAATTTGTGTAAACTGTCTGTACATGAACCTACTCAGCTATTTTTCAAATTTGTGGTCTTGGTAAATGTCATAGAAGGCAATGTTAACACAATTCCAGGCATACCCATTTATAGTTGGTAAGACCAAAGTGGCTGCTCTCCCACCCCCAGCACACACATACACACAGAGAGAAAGACACACACACACACACACACACACACACACACACACACACACACACACACACACACACACCACGTTTCCAGACCATTCCAGCATCTCCCTAAGGAGTTTCCCACCCAGACTCAGAGGGGCTCAGCCCGAGCAAATGATGACGTCACTCTTGGCTACCCTGGGACTCAACTCTGAGAAAATATCTATGGCTCTTTCTGCCTCGATTTTCTCAGCTGTAAAATGGAGATAATAACCCTGGCCATGAGCCTCAAAGCCAGAGTCTAAAGGGAGCTGCCTTTGCCTGGAGGGTGATGGAGCCCTGCCTTTGTGGGCAGGATAATTTGGCAAGTTTATGGAGCAGGCTCTTTTCTCAGACATCCTTTCTTCTTGATCTTGACCAATGACTCATATCTTCTCATTCACATGCTCAGGCAGGGTTTTACTGTACTGTTCTTTCTCTTGGTTGGTTTGCCCTCCCCTGCAAGCAGGACCAAGGAAGGCCTTGTGGATGGTTCCTAACGTTAAGTGACACAGTTAGGTCTCTTGGGGTCACTTGATCTGGCCAAGGTCACACAGGAAGTAGAGGCCAAATGCACAGATTGGACACTTGGTTCTGCCCTTTGTCCTGTCATAATTTGTATTAAAATTTTTAAGCCAACCCTCCAAAGCCTCAGTTTCTCTCCTTGTTTGTTAGCGACCATTAAAAGATGGAATTTGTTTGGAGATAGAACGCCATCTCAATAGAGAGGGAGAGAGAGCCAAGAGGGTGGGCTTGTTGCCACTTCCTCTCTAACCACAAAACCCAAAGGGGGGTCTGGGGAAGGCTGAGGTGTCAGCTTGCCCGCTGCTTTCTGGGCTGCACCCAGTTACCCCTAGATGGTGCTAGTGCACTGAGCAGCGCCCCGGCACGCCCTGCGTAGCTGCTCCGGCTTCTGAGCTGCTGCAGACGCAAAGGCGGCGGCAGGGCAGGGACAAAGGAAGCTGCAGGGCGCGGTGACCCCACGGCTCACGGGGACCCTTGTAATGCAGAGCTGTGGATCACAGCAGAGGGGACCCCTGAGCCATCGGGAGGGGAGGAGATGGAGCTGAGCTCTTTAGCAAGTGGGTCCAATAGGCTGCAGCAAGGACCGTCTCCTTCCTACCGGGCCCCTGGAGGGGACGGTGCTTTAGAAAGCCCAGATCGGCTTTCACTCTGGTGATTTGCAGATCCATAGACATGGGCTATAGGAATTATAAGATCAGTGGCTATTGTGAGAGTCTGTGGGCAGCAGCAGAGTTCATTCACTGTCATCAGTCTTCCCGCCTGTGAAATGGGAATGGAGCCTCCCACTCGCCCTCTCCACTCTTCCACTGAGTGAGCGCTTTGCACCCCCCTTTGAAGGCAAGCTGCTGCCCACCCACGAGTGCTGAGCTCAGAGATCTCCTTGAGGAACTAAATTCAGGCTTTCTCTGGAGGAAGTTCAGGGCAGACACCAAAGGTAAGCAGGCATGTGCTTCAAAGCAGATGAATAAAGGAAACTCCTCTGGGAAGCTGTTTTTCATGGTACCTTGGTAAAGGCGCGGCCACCTCACATGTGGTAATGACTTCCAAATGAGCAATGAACACCAGTAGCTAAGCATGGGAGGCTTTTCCTACAGTCCGTTCTTCACTTCAAGCTTGTCCATGGGCATCTTCAGCTCCTCGCCCTCACGTGAGGCAAAGTCATAGATGATGGTTATAGGAACAGTTCGGAGTTTGATAGATTTGAACTTTGTTCTATCCCCTCGAAACAGGTTGGCCTTTGGTGGGCTATCTATCCTCTAGTCTCTATTCTCCCATCTGTAAATGTGGAGATTAAAGTTTGCATTTACATTCCAGAGTCTGGCTAAATGCTGGAGCCAGCGAGCGATTAGGGGTTCAGCAAAAGGGTCCTTGACAGCCTGTTGGATCATCTTGTTACAGAGTCTTAGAGTTGCCTCCTTAGCTCTGGGGTAGAGCCTGGCAGGCAACAAGGGGCACTAGACTACGTAGTCCCTGGTGTCACCTCTACCTCTCTCACAGTCTTTCCTTTCTGGTAACTTCCTTCCAGTCCATAAGAGTGTGTGTAATAAACTAAGGGTCCAGACTACTTAAAATCGTCCAGACTGTATTCCATTTGTACTAGATGTGTGATCAGGATGAGTTGTCTGCGTTTCGGTGACTTTATCTGTAAACTTTGGTCAAAGCACCACTATGTGGTGTCACAGATAAAACCAAGCATGTTAACATGAAAGAAGTTATTTTTTCTGTCACAAAATCCTCCAGTGTACTTTTAGAGGAGCAAGGGACTCTCTTCTAACCATTCCAAAGGACCAAGGCTGAGAGTCATTCTAGCAACTCCAAGAGTTGATTGTTGAAGACCCCTGAGATAAATTATAGAGGGGCAAGAGATGAGAGTCTTCAACCCCTATTCAATTGGCCACTCAAGTCACATGACACACAGAATTCAGGAGGAGGCTGGGAAATAGTCTTAGCTATGTACCCAGAGAGAAGAGATGGATGACAGGATTCAGTCACCCCTCTCACAACACCAACGGCAGGAGGTTGTTTGGAGAATGAAGATAGTCTAATGGTTCATGAGACACTTAAGAACAACCCACGCCACAATAGCTACTCTTTGTTAATATCTGCTGTTATTTTTATTGTTATTATTCTCTCTCATAAGTGTTCTAAAGACGTAAGCTGGGAATCTCACTTGGGATTTCCAGCCAGTGCTAAAATGGATAATTTAGGAAGCACTGAGACATACAGTTCCTTACCCAAGTTCAGCAAATTTAGGCTGATCCCAGGCAGGGGCGTATCTCTCTAGGGCCATTGTTTATGTACTTTTAGGGAAGTAAGTTCTTCCAGAGGCTCGTTGCATCATTCAGATGCTTGAAATGGGCCTCCACCCATCATCACCATCATATGAACATACAGACCACAGGGTTTAGGTAGACACACAGCACCTTCCCTTCGGTGTGCTAGCTCCCACGTGCTTCCTCTCCATGGTGGGCTAGGAGCTGGAAAAGTCTATAAAGGAGGTCAGCTAAAAATTGCTTAGATGTGATGACTGAATTAGCAAAATATTGCTTATTGTCTAGGTTACTTTCCTATTGCTGTGTTGAAACACCAAAAATGAGGCATTTTATAGAGAAAGTGTTTAGCTGGCTTACAACTTCAGAGGGATACAATCTCTGGCCATTATGATGTGGAGAATGGCACCAGGCAGGCATGATGTTAAAGTAGTAGCTGAGAGCTTTTGTTCTGATCCACAAACCTGAGGCAGAGAGAACTCACTGGGAATGGCAGGAGCTTTTGAAACCTCAAAGCCGCTCTTCCTGTAAGTGGCCAGAGGTCACCTGCCAAGATGGTTCGCTACTCTCTTGACCCAGAAAATCCCACAAAATCATGCAAATCAAGAGGTTCAAACCTTCGTGTTCACTTTAAGAACACCCGGGAAACTGCCCAGGCTATCAAGGGTATGCATATCCGCAAAGTCACCAAGTATCTGAAGGATGTCACTTTAAAGAAGCAATGTGTGCCATTCCGTCCGTATAATGGTGGAGTCAGTAGGTGCGCCCAGGCCAAACAGTGGGGCTGTACACAGGGTCAGTGGCCAAAAAAGAGTGCTGAATTTTTGCTGCACATGCTTAAAAATGCAGAGTAACGCTGAACTTAAGGGTTTAGACTTAGATTCTCTAGTCATTGAACACATCCAGGTGAACAAGGCACCTAAGATGCGCCGACGAACCTACAGAGCTCATGGCCAGATTAACCCATACATGAGCTCCCCCTGCCACATTGAGATGATCCTCACTGAGAAGGAACAGATCGTTCCAAAGCCAGAAGAGGAGGTTGCACAGAAGAAAAAGATATCCCAGAAGAAACTGAAGAAACAAAAACCGGGAATAAATCCAGCATAAAATAAATGCAGATAAAGTTAAAAAAAAAAACCAACAACCTCAAAGCCCACTCCCAGTGACATACTTCCTGCAACAAGATATATAACACATCTCCTAATCTTTCTCAGACAGTTCCACCAAGCAGGGACCAAGCCTTCAAACCTATGAGCCTATGAGACCATTTTCATTCAAAATAAAATACTTATTAAAGGGGCAATTATCTATTTAAAAAGAGGTGAATAACAAACAAAGTCCATGGAGACATTAAGCAGAAGCTAATGTATGACATACACAGAGTACTACATATGATGTAGGTTGCTCGAAGTAACACGTAGAGACTTCTGATAAGTCAGACTCTGTCAGGATGTCCCTCGCTGCGTTTACAGAGTACTTGGCGTGTATCTCACAGAAGTGCAATGCTTGGTACAGATGGGCTTCCAGGAGGGTAACTGTTTAAAATATCCACCTGCTTGTTCTTCCTGGACTTTCACTCCTAGAACACTGACTCCTTCAAATGAGAAGTGAGAGGTTGACCCAGGAAGCATTTTTCCCAGCCTGCTCCTTCCTTCCTGACCTCTACCCTGGCCTCTACCATGTGCCATTATTTCTGTTCTGCTCGGTGTCTTTAGTGGCACAGATTTTTATCTGGGGAACAGGAACGTTAGGACACGAGTAAAAGCACTTTTCCACAGAAGGGTAAAGGATAGAGCACTTATTTTAATTTGATCACATTATGGAACCTTGATCAAATCTCCATTATCTATCATGTTTATTCCATGCCCAAAGTCATGAACAGAAATATTATACATGTTATATATCTATTATATATCAACTATATACAGCATATATAACATATCCATTATATATCATACAAAAATTACATATCCATATGCATGTACATATACATTTTATTAGAGCCAGTAGTACTAGGAAAAAAGATATGTATGTGTGTATTGCATAGGTTAGTATATTAGTTGAATATGGATTTACTTATGTAAAGTATGCACAGTACACAACGTATATATGATAAATATACGGCTTTGTGATAAATTTCTTATAGTCATTTGATTCTTTTTAAATTTTTTTATTAAATTTATTTATTTATTCACTTTACATCTCAATATCAGCCCCTAGCCATTTGATTCTTACAAGATATGATGCTTCCATTGATTTTTGCCAAACTCTTGTATCTGCTGCCAATCGATGATAGCTATTGATAAACAATGCATGTAGCGTAGACATGAATGTTAGCTGATATTCTCACTTTGGTTAACAAGTGAAATGGAAGTGAAATATTGAAGATGTGTGTTAGGATCCATTCATTCCCCAGTCACACACACGACTCCGTAACTGATTCAGAGTATTGTTTTGGAACACTGAAGTATCATCTCTCCAAACTGTGTATGTGTTATTCACAATGTAATTTGCATTTAGCACCTTATCCATCGCTTCCTTCTGCCTAGAGAAATCACAAATCAATAAATCTTGCCTTGATCTGTAGCAATTGAATATGTGCATGGCACAAATACTTCCACCTTTGACAAATTTAAATCAACGTTAGAGAGGTATGCCTACATCATTATATAGTGCAAATAAACTTAAGACTATAGAAAATAAATTATAAACTCTAGAGAAATAATGAGCAACTGATGACTTTACAGTTATTGCTGTTTTCACTCCAGTTTAATTCTAAGATATATAATTAAAATTTTTAACAACAACTTTAACAAATGAATCGCAAAATTTCTGAAAATTTCACTATCAGGGTATGAGCTGTTTATTTTCACTTGAAACTAGATATTTTTTAAAAATGTTTTTTATTGGTATTGTTCAGTAAACTATATGGAGAAAGACAGAAAAGGCAGGGGGAAGAAAGGCAGTGTATGGAGAGATTTGGTTTCAGCAGAACAGAGTTCATTTGTGCCAACAGAAACTATCAGCGTGGGCACCAAACGCTTTGAAAATCTTGCCTCAACAGAAGTCCATTCTATGCCCCAATTTTGCTTTCGCCCAGACGTGTATAATAGCTCAGCCTCTGGCTATGGCTGGCATTCAGCTTCTCCATTCACCAACGTGGAGTGCACCCTGAAAGACACTGTCAGCTGGGAGAAGTGGGCACTTCTCCACAACTGATTCCTCCCACCCATCTCCTGGCCCATTCTGCCCTCATCTGAGAGCAGAACAACAGGCAGCCACTCTTTGTTCATGCCTCTATGACTCCAAGGTTGTGTCCTGTCCTAATTTTATACTGAAACTTCATCCCTAATAAAATCATATTAAAAGATGGATCCTTTGGAAGCTAGAGGGCTCTGCTCTCATAAACAAGATTAATGCCATGCAGAAGGGCTGGACATTATGTGCCCCTTTGCTATTCCTGTCATGTGAGGACCCATCGATGGCACATCTGTGTATCACAAGCCTTCTTCAAAGACTGAGTGTCGCTCTTGACCTTTACGACCTAAAGTACTGAGAGAAATACATGTCCATAGTCTGTTATTTATGTTGTTGATTAATCCAGTATTTTGTTATAATAGTGGGTGGGTGGGGGAGGAACTAACTCATTCAGTCATCTTCAGTTGGATCTCTCTCTGTCTAGAGAATGAAACATTGTGACCCTAAACACCAACGAAACATGAATGACGTCATAATGATCTAGAGAAGAAGGCCAGCCCAAGTTTTCCCCATCCTTGCTTGAGACTCTTCACAGACACATTTTGCTTCAGTGTCCCACACGTTATAGATGCTTGAGAAAGGAGGAGAACATATGTCTATGAGAGAAAAAGAATAAAGGGGCTCAGCAGGCCACCTGCATTTGCCTCTAAATAATTATTTTACTGAGCCAGCCCAGGAGTCAGTGTCCCAAGGGTGTTGCCACCAAGTAAATGATGGAAACGGCTTTCTAAAGAAGACAACCTGGACTTGGTGAGGGAAAAATCAGTAACCTGAGACCACACAGCATGACAATCACAGAATCAACAGTAGACCCCTCCTCAGTCTCTAGGGGCACAAGCACAACACTATCCCAGTGCCTGCTATGCTTTCTCATAGAATTCGTAGTAAGAGCAATCTTGACTCTATTGTTTAAATGCCCATGTTTCCCGTTTCATCTTCCCTTGAGTCTCTGAGAGACTTCTATTGCAACTATCCATCATGTGTTCCCCCCACCTTAAGTTCATGAGACTTTGAGCTCTTGAGTGATATAAACAACAGCAGAGTCATATCTGATGAGGTGAGAACACAAACTCGGAACCTGGAGACTTGAATGCTTAACCCGTCTTAGCCTGGCTGTGTCTGGAGGAAGATGTTAACCCTGCCTATGGACTCCATCTTCTGTAACTGCAGAACGAGAATGACTTTTGCTCATTCAAGGAGGCTATAGTAACACATACACACTTCCTAAGACTAGTTCTGGTACCTGGGAGTCACAGAAACAAGTGTAACTGATCATAATGGTGATATTATCAGTAGACATGGCAGAGCCCAGCAGAGAGAGTGCAGAAAGAGAAACTGAATATATGAAGTTACAAAGTAATAAGCACACACCACCAAAGTCCTGTCCCATTTTCCTCTGAAGATTTTCCCCACCTCGCCTGGAACCATCTTCTTAGCCCATGCAGTTATTGTAGTCAACATATATTTGATATGTGCCTTCAGCCTCACCCTCATTTAGTATTTCTTAGGGATACACCCTAGTTATGCTTCCTAAAACATAGCTCAGGGTAATAGATTTGGGTCTTACACATCCAAAAGTATTCAGTAAATTCCTGATTATTTAAATACATAAAATACAGATGGCTTAGTAGATGAAACAAAAAATCTTATTTTAAAATTTTTCTTCTTTTCCCCTGTATCTTTTCACCTTCCACCTACTTTCTATATCCACTATAGCCAGACCTCTGGTAAAAATTTAGCAAGTTTACATCAGCAACAATAATTTTATTCCTGGTTTTGTTAAATCTTGTGCAAATTTTATTCCATTCAATTATTTCATTTGAAGTTAAAAATGAATAACATTGTAAGGTATGGCTAGAATATATGGTGCTGTGTGTGTTGCAGGCATGTGCATACTCTGATAAGGATGCCCACATTCGATCTTATTAGCATCTCACATTTGAAGTAACTTATCACTGTGCCCTCTATGATGAGTCATGGGACTGACTCATCAAACATCATTTGGGTTGTTTTGAGACAGGAGAATGGATGTTTACATTCTGAGCACAGTACTAGGTACAGGGGAGGCCTTGACAGGTTTAGCTTTTCTAAATGTAATGAAAATGAAACAGGTATTGCATGTCCATCTTGTAAATTAAAGAAACTGGATCACAATTCAGTGAAATTCCCCATCCAAGAATAAGCCTCAGGATTCTTGGTGTCTATTTATGTCCTGTGGTGCTTGTTCAAATTACTGGTCAAGGCCTTTCAATAACATCTGATGTGGTTTTAGAAAACTAGGACACAAATTTAAATATGGTTCATGGATTTATTAATACCATTCATACATTCAGTAACTATTAAACTCAGGGCCTTCTGCATGCTTAGTTGTATGTTCTACCATTAAGCTACATTCTCTCCTCCACTAAACGTTTTGATATATGTACTATGTCAAGCACAGAGAACATGATATAAAGCAGAACCTCATCACTTTAAGAACTATCACTGATGTTGGATGTGGGGACTAACAGTAAGGGGACAGATGCACACTATCATCTGGTGATAATGTCTAAGAATGAAAAATGAATCATTCAAAGAGGGGTCTAGGGACCTATGGGGCTACTATTTATATAAGGTTGTAAGAAGATATCTCTCTCTCTGTCTCTCTCTCTCTCTCTCCCCTCCCTCTCTCCCCCCTCCTCTGCAGTGCAATATTTAAACAAGATCATATGGAAACAAATGAAAATAGAATTCCAGACAGGAATAAAAGCAAGAATATAAGCCTCGAAGAGACAGGATGCCATATTGAGCTAGTATGGCCCCAGTCTAGGCAGGAAGGTGCATGGTAAGATAGCATCCAGGTCATCAAGGTCCCAAGACTTTGTAAATAAATGGTACCTTAACCAGTATAAAGTAGTACACTCCAGAAAGGACAGGACTTCTCTGTAGTTTTGAAAGAATCACCCTGTCTGGCTTGAGCCAGAATAGGCGTGAAAACTAAGATCTGCATCCCTAGTCATCTATAGATTTTCCCTCTAAGTCTTTGTTTCTCTACTGTGCAATGAAATGAGCATTGCTGATATGCGGCATTCAAGGAAGGAGGAAAATGAGAGGCCACCAGTTCATACTAAGCTGTGTGTACTCTTTGCTGTCTGTTTGGGGAAAGAGGTTGGAAGAAGGTATAAAGAAAAGTAATGGGGCTCGAGACACCAGCATACCAGTGCAATCAAGCTACTTCTGACTTAATGATATAGCTGAAAATAATTGTGCTACTCACTTGTCAAGTCATTTGTGCCTTTGCCTTGTCCACAACACCTACATCATGGCATTTTTGCCCCACTCCAAATGGTGTCTACTGTCTGACATATTATGCTGTCTATTATCCCACTTGTTACTTGAGTGGACTAGACTGAGCTACTTTTACTTGGTCTTTCTATCCTTGCCACAGGACCTTTGCTTGTGTAGCCATATTCAGCCAGAAAACCTCCTTCCTTTTGCTAGTCCCACCCTTCTCCAGTGTGTAAGAGCTGACACAAGTCTCGAGAGACAGTTCCCTCCCTATCTCTTCTGGCCTAGCCAGGCCCTTCCTCTATCTACCAAGGCTTGCACTTGCCTGATCCATGCCTGTCAGTGCTAACTTGCTCTTGATCTAGCTTTGTCAGCTGTCTCCCTTCACTCCCTAGACAGCCCAGCCTTAGGCTTCTCATGACACATTTGGACAGCACCGGCCAAACAGTAGCCTTTCATTAGATCCTGTCAGTTTGTGATTCGAAGTCACGTCTTGGTCATCTGTTAGTGTGGCTTTTTCCAGATAACTGAAGTTGAGTCTGTCAAATGCCAAATGAACATAGTAAGCTCTTTTTAATAAGCATCTTTTTGAACTGTATTTGACATTTCCAGAAATTCTCAATTCCCATCTGCCATCCCAAACTACGTAATTTCAAAATCAGGCAGAGATGTCATACTATAAGCCCGTTAGCATCTTCAGCAAGCATTGCTGTTCCATAGCAGGTTTCAGTTCTCTCTCTCTCCTCTCATTTTCTTGTGATGTCACCTATGCTAATGTTCAAAACTCCTGCATTCGACTCTCCTAAATGCTATTTTACCAACCATTGTCTTTCAGGAACTGTAATTCTTTCCCAGGAAGCCAGATCACTACGCGTCTCCAGAAAATACTTCATGCATACCATGTAGAAGGTAGGCTCCATCTTAGGCAATGGATTCAGTAAAGCATGGCAGTGCCCTGAATAAGCCTCACATTTTCACAGGCATGCCTGCCTCTCACATGGAGTGGCTGCAACAAAGGCAGGCATATGCTACAATAACAATCAACAAGGTGGAGCATTACTGTATGAGGAGTAAGGCTATGCAGGAAACTTCAGGTAAGGTCGAAGAATGTACAAGAATTCACTAGGAATAAGAGGCAGCCTAAGAAGGGGCTAACTGATGTAAACCAGGAATCTGGACTCACTGTTTAGATAAAACTCATGAGAGATAGTACATATGATCTTTAAGTCTGGGCATTGCTGCCAGCTAATGTGGATGCTCAGGAGGGCTCTTCCAGTGAGTTCAAGATCAAAAGGTCCTGAGTGAGTCAGATCGCTGGGAAATGGGCCTGTAGATAAATAGGTTCTGACTGTGGTCTGACCTATTCTCTATTTGAAAGGCTCTGAGGAACAGCTTTCCTAAGGGATGCAAATACAACGTGCTTCCGAAAGCAAGGGTACTAGCCAACAGAGAGGGGGACTGCAGGGGAGAATGTTTTATGATGTTCTGAGATTCCAGAACTGGAAGGTCTCTTGGGCCTGCTCAAGACTGGGTGGGAGATTAAAGATATGCATAAGCTTCAGGCTTTGTCTAAACCAATATCCAGTGCCACAGTGGAGGCCAATATTCCAACTGTCCTAGATCCTCACGTTTTGTGCTCATTCTGCTACTAAAATGTGCCCGTGAAATCACTATACCTATGCTTATTACTTAGCAAAAGAAATATCTGCTGAGTGTGTGGGGCAGTTAGCCAGTTTGAGCAGACCCAATCCCAGTGGCTTTTTGCAAGTTGCTATCAACAGAGAAAGAATCAAATATGCTTAGCCACAGCACTAGGACAGCATGGTGTCTCCTGGAGATCTGAGCATCAGAAACTATCTGCACTGATGCTCTGTCCTTCCTCATCACCTTTTGAGTTGTTTCTGCTTCTACATCCACTTTCTTAAATGCTTCCAGCAATGTCAAATGTTATTACCTCCTTCTCAGGGTGATCTCTCCCAGCTTACATTCTCTCCCCATTGCCGGGGGAGGTGTGAAAGGCTACTCTCCACCATGTTTCCCCAACTGGAAAGGTCTTGTTAATTTTTCCTCTCCGAAGCCACAAAGCCATCTGTAGTATTCTCTTCTCTTCTCTTCTGTGTGGCTTCACTGAAGCACCTCGCCTGCACCAGGCTTCTAGAAACTGATTTCTCAGTGAATAACACAGGAGACCAGATGCTAGGCAACCATTTGGGTTCTGTTGGGAACTGCAAAAGCAGACCAGAGATTCAAAAATCCCAAACCATTATGTCTGTAGACTCTGAACTGCACTCCCAGAGGGGCACTCTACCCTCTGAAGACTCTCCTCATCCTTCAATAAATAGCACAAGTGTTATTAAACTATGCTTTTGGAAATATTTGTACCTCCTAGTTAGTGAGGCTAAAGTAGTATACAAACTCGCTGAAGTCCCGTAACTCTATGAACCTTCCATTTATTGGGGAGTCAAGGGACATCTGTGAGTTTGTATAGTACAATACTTATGTATGCTCATGTGTACATTTGTAACATGCATACACATTGTTACCTTGGTTAGAATGTGAGAGCTTTGGTAAATTCCCTGAAGATCAAGAAATACAGAAGTAAAATCAAAACAAGGAGAAAGAAGGGGGCAGTGAATTGTAATTTATGCGAAGCAGTGGAGAAAAGTATGCAAGAGGAGATCACACCTGGAGAGACAGAGAGTCCTAGTCATAGTGAGGGAATGGTTCTTGCAGGGAGCGGGGGGGGGGGGAAGAGCAGCCATAGCAAGATACAAAGAGCAGTAGGTGGGGGGAGGGGGGTTACTGAAGTCTTTCAAGAACAATGAGGATGCCTGAGTCGTTGGAGCAGAATGGATGGGTGGGTGGATGGATGCATGGATAGATAAATGAATGGATGGATGAGGAGAAACAAGCAGGAGAGTGTGGGGTAGTGAAGTGGACCATATCAGGATGAAGCACAAGCTATAATGGGAGAGGAGAAAGATCTCTGTGTATCAAGGAGCAAAGCTTCCATATACTGCATAGTGCAGTATAGCATGGTTTAATATATTCTAGATATTAATATATTCTACTACTGACTGGACAATGACTGTGGACATCTAAGTTGTAGAGATGATAAAGTGAAGGCCAGATGGCCATGTCTTTGCAGCTCTCCTGGCTCAGTCCCATGTAGACATGGCCAATGTTGCTTAGACACATCCCAAGGACAGAGAGAATGTGCACTCAGATGCACCCACACCATCCTTTAGTGAGCATCTGCGACAGGGGCTTAGCCATCTTCCTGGAGTCTCCAGGTATTTTGACAGGCTGCAGAAGCAGCTGCTGTCCCAGGCATTCTAAAAACACCCAGCTTGTTGCTTCTGTGGATGTTGTTCACCTTCAGACTGGGCGTATCTCATCTGTGCCATGAGGCTGACTTGACCTGTGCTCACCTGCACTGAGTTCTTTGTCTCCAGTCTCATGAGGCAAAACTGCAGAGATGATGTGAGCCAGCAATAAACAGCCCCCTTGGTGGGATGCTGCCATGCATCTTGCTTTATGATGGATGAAATCTCATCTTTCTCCAAGTTCTGAAGACATTCTTCTCCTAATGATCAGCTGTCACTCTGTCTTTGTGAAGTAGGTAATGGAATTATTTTTAAAGCTTTCACTTAACAGTTTTGCTTTTTGTAAAAAGACCCGCCTGAGAAATGTAAGCGACTTTAGATAGGGAAATGACAACCGTCACTGACATTAAGAGTCTTTCCTACCTGTCCTGTTAAGCATATAAAATATAAATTCCTCTTGCTTGTGACAGCCATTTCAATTCTCCCTGTATGTTACAGAGAACACAGCTAGTAATCACAACTGGGAAGTATGTAGAGCTAGGTTGAGGCTATGTTTAAAGCTTTTTAGCTGTGCTGTTTAAGAAAAACTGCTGCCTCTGGAGGCTAAAGGATCCTTGTTACTGGAGATGATCAAGAGGAGACCATTAGGCAGAATGTAATAGACAGAGTATGTCAGTCAGGGAACTGTACAAGCTGTCTTCAAAAAGCACTTCCTGCTCTAAGATTGTCTCCCATTAGCATAATCTTCCCTTAATCTGAATTTTCTGTTACACGAGACAGATCAGAAGATTGTCAATGCCATTTTAATTGCTATGTGCCTTTGCCAATAAGATAAGGCCCATCAGAGTCTGACTGAAGCCAAGCAAATGGATTTGAAGTGGCACATAGGGATTTACTGGGACCTACCACCCACAAGGAGAAGGGAAGGAGAGCCAGTCCCCTCCATGGATGCTTTGTATACCTGTATACCTGTGCGTGTGTGTGACATCTGACTTCACCTATGCTCAACTGCATTGAGTTCTTTGTCTTTGTTTTATCTCAATGATTTATATTTAGAAACGATTTTTGGAACCACACACTAGTTTTTTAGTCAAATGTGCTATTATTTTGTACTTAAATAACATAACCCATGCTTACATGTAAGTTTCTTCATGATAAACTGATTAGAGACCAGAACGGAATGAGTTAGGTCTTATCCAAAACTCTCACGTTGAAGGCCTAGCCTCCGTGGCATTGTGTTTTGAGATTCGGTCTTTAAGAGAAAAGTGGGTAAAATATGTTTATATGAGCCCAACTCTAACCCTGTAGGCTGTTGCTTTAGAAGAAAAAAATAAGTCTTTTTTTTTTCTTTCCCCCTTCTCCCACTCCTGTCAATGAAATCACACTGACAAGGTATCTTTAACCTAGGAAATGGACCTTCTCCAGGAACCAAATCTGTTGATCCTTTGATCTTGAACTTTTCAGCCTGGAGACTGAGAGATATATTTCTGTTAGATACTCAGTCTCTGGTATTTGGCTATGGCAACCAGATGACACAGCCAGAAAAACCTGAGAAAACACCAAACACTCTAGATAATCCTTTCAAAAATGTACAGCATTTTAAAACATGACTGAGGGCTTTCAGGGGCTATGATGTAGACCTGAACATAAATAGATCTCCCTTCTCTTTCCTCACTTCTATTAGCATAATGGAAACATAAATGTAATTTTAAAAATAATATAGAAAACCCAAGTAGGTGCAACAGAACACTGGAGATTTCTGCAGAGAAGCGGATGGATTCTAGACAACGGGTAACTGGAGTGGAGTCAATGTCCGACCAAAACAGAGGAAAAAGCAGTGCAGGAGAGGGTGCTGTTGGAATCATCAGAGGGCTCTAAACAGACTTCAGACTTGAAGTCTAGGTAGAAAGCCAAAGATGGAGGAATGATTGATATCAGTTACTTACGGAGAAGCCTCTTAATGAACCATCTGACTTACCCAACTACCCTTCCCTAGAGACAGCACTTGGGATTATTTGCCTCTATCCAAAGAATATCTCATAATATAACTCAAGGAAATTTGAGGTTTGCAAGGATAAGTTAGATAGCTTAATTATGAAATTCAAAAATTGCTAGGATAACACAGTTTCTGAGTGTTAGAACTGGCTGTCAAGTGAAAACAGTCCTTTCACAGGCTTCAGGAGAAAGGAAGGTGAGGTGAAGAAGACTCACCCCATTCAGTTAAAAAGATGAATGCAAAGTAGGTAAGACACAAGTGGGAACCTCATCCAGGAAGCAAAACAAAGAAAGAAACAATAAATGAAAAGAAACAGTTAAAGATAAGGGAGAAAAAAATGTTATTTGTGCAAGAACTAAAAAAAAAAAAAAAGTTTTACCAACTGTTTTTGATAGACCAAATACCTGATAATACCATGCAGCAAATCCACACAGCTATGATTTAGACATGAAATGTTCCCTGATAGACCTCATGTGTGCAAAACTCAGTCTCTAGCTGATGAGCTTATAGAGGAATATCTGGCTCATGAGTTCATTAACTTAATGAATGGATTAATCCATTAACAAGGTCATAACTAATGCCTCGTTAGGAGGTGCTGCCCAGCTGGAGGAACTGGATGACTTTGAAGCCTACACCTCTTACTTAGGCCATTCCTCTCTCCTGCCTCTGTCTTCTGTATGAAGTGAGACAATTTACTTTATATATCCCTCTATCACCTCTTGCCTCACTGTGAACACTGGCTTGCCCTCCCCGCACCCTCCGAACACCAGTGACCATTGACTGAAACCTTGGAAGCTGGGAGCCAAAATGGACCTTCACTTTGAGCTGATTTGTTTGCCTATTTTATAAGTAATAAGAACCCAACCCTCACATGCACAGGCTATGACCAGAGGCGTGGTTTCCAGAGCACGACTCCAGAAGTGAGTGTAAATATAAGCAAAATTAAAACTCAAGCTGCTGTGTGGCTGGGTGGGAAAGCTATCACTCAAAGAGAACCACTAGATGATTGCTTCAGCCTATTTCAAATACAGATGTTATTACACACATTGCATGTGTGGGTATGTGTTTTTGCATAGACATACCAGACACACATGAAATGATACCACAAGTTTTTAAGAATTTAACCTAAATCAAATTAAAATGTGGGTAATTTCAGGTATTTAACGAATCAAAATACATTATTTGGATCTCTTCCTTACAATGTTACTGTCAGTGACAGATACCAATTTCCCTCCTTTTTGATCCCAATATAATAGCTGATGTTATAGAGAATATTGGTATAGTCAAATATTTACATTTTCTTATTGGTTCTCTTATGTAAAACCAATTTATGGATAACAATTATAAAACATTAAATTATAGTAACAGAATGTAATTGCATTTTAATTCTTTGGGCTGTTGTTGTTGTTGTTGTTGAGTCTCCCTCTGCAGCTCAGGCTACCCTGGACTTCACCGTGTAATAGTGGATAGCCTTAGACTCACAGCAATCCTCTTGTCTCCATCTCCTGTGGTCTGCAGTACAGGTGTTAGCCACCACAGCCTACTGAGTGGCAGATCTTGAAAAGGAAAAGTAATTTTACAATTGCTTAAATTGATTTTAGAGAGCTATAAATGGATGAGAAATGGGGAGTGGTAAGTTTTGTCTCCCTATTGTGTAACAAAACAGATTGGCACACGTTGATGAGATTAAGAAAAAAATATATGAGCTAAAGTGTAATAGCTAAACTAACTGATCAGACGAATAAATGAAGAAATCTAAACTTGAAATACTTAGGAGTCAGCATAAGAACAATCAGAAAAGATTTTAAATAATTACTGGTAGGGAACAAGCTTAGGGAGAGAAATCATATAATTTTTCCATTAATTCGCTGCATTGTTTAAATTTTTATCAAGTAATGAGTACATTTTGTAATTATGATAATAGTATTAAAGTTAAATAGCTCTGTTCAAAGAAGAACAGGACATTTATTGAATCCCTGATACTCAGCATTATATACACACCATCTTGATTGAGTAATCATAAAATAAGTAAGATGCAGTTATCGCCCTCTCTGAGCCTATACCTCACTGGCAACCCAAATGAACTAGACAGATCAGTTGATAAGTGCACATGTCAGGGTTTAGCTCCAGTAGTAGCACTGACTCTCTCCCTGCTGTGCCAGACTTCATCTCCAAAGTAGAGAACATCACAAAGTCTGGTGTGCTGAGGCTAAGGGGATTCAGGTCCCAATTTGTGCCTGTGATCTAAAACTCTGAGAGCTGCTTATCTCATCTTAGTTCTCTTGCTCGAAAATAATGGACTTGAAAGCATGCGGGCGCGTGCACACACACACACACACACACACAAACACACACACACAAGTATTTTAGAATGCAATCTGTCTCAGGCTCACATGCACCATGTCACATGGAAAAGAATATTCATTTGAGTTATGGTTCCTTGTTTTGCAGCATTTAGTTGCCTTCTAAATGTCTATGAGCTATTTCTTCACCAAGGATAAGATACCAGTAAATAAACTCTAATTTTGCCATTATTTTCATCTTGCTTCTTTTGTGTGGCCAGTTGGGGGCATTGCTTCCCTTGGCATTGGTCATCCAACAGCTGGTAATTGCACAATGCCTGGCATCAGAAAGAAGGATGAGTGGGGTTGTTCCATGGGTTCTAACTCAACAGGAAAGCATCCTGTCTTGGTTAATAGGACTGTAATATGAACTATACATTTAACTTCCTTCTTGATTGAACGCAAAGATCATGCTTCCCAGAAATGGATGATTTCACAGTTCCGTGAAGCTAAAATAAAATAATGCAATAACTGGTCTCCATAATGGCAATCTTTTCTGATAAATGGAAAACCTCCAGTGATAATACTCTAATGGTGCCCAAGGTCCCAGGACTTAAGGGGGTCTGGGCTGCTTGCCCTGGGTATGAGAGCATATGTCCCTGTGAGCCTAACCTTCCATCCAATTGCATTTTCTCATAAATTCCAAGTTTGGTCTTGTGTGCTAATGCTTCAATGTACATTTCTTAGGAAAAACTCAACTTTGCTTTTCTGGTCTCTTCAGCTCAGGATAGAAGCAGGGAGAAGGGGACATTTCCGTTAGATATTATGGGCAGATGCTTCTTAGAACAACTCAAACAAAGGCAGCAAGATAGCATCTGGTCCCTTGCTATACTAATCAATGAGAATGGAAAGGAGAAGTGTAGTAGGTCTTCCTCACACTGTCATATGAGCCAAGTTAATGTTGGGCTCAGATTTGTAAGTTGGTATCAAAACTTCCAAAGCTGTGATAGATGAGACAGGAAGGCTAAAAGGCTGCTTGGGTAATGTGGCTGTGTTCTTACTGTACAGTAGACTCTCGCCCATAGCCAGAGTATTTCATTAGCATTTGGAGACAGTAGTCTCTAGAAGTGAGATGAACAGGAGTTTTCTGAGAACTTTGGTGTCAAGGTCATTATTTAACATTTAGCACTATAATAAAAGTCTCGACTGTCTAAAGGTTTCATAGGCAAACTCAGAGTCAGCATATAGAAAATGTTTACTGACTCATATACGCACAAGATACCAGAAATTGAAGGATCTCTGACATCATCTAACCATACTGCCTCATTTTAAATGACGACTCAATAAGTAGAAAGGAGTGATATGATTTGTCCTAGTCATTAGATAGCATATACACTAAGGAAGATCATGATATAGTCACTGTTTAGTTTTTCACTTACATAATAAATGCTCATTGAGCACCTACTTACCCCTCATCATAACATTAGGCTGTGACAAAATGGATATGAGTATGAAGCAACTTCTGCCTTCTAAGGACATTCACTCTGGAGGGCACATCAATATATGTCAGTCCCAGGGAATCATGTAAACTTATGACAGGAATCTTGGGCAAGGAGAGGAGACTAGAGAACTGTCACTCTACTGAGAGACTGGAGACACCTAAGAATGGACATCCTATTTCAGTAGAGTCTTTGAGAAAAAGACTGGAGCAATGAAGCATTCCCTGTGGAAGACTCCATTAAGCACCTTCTGGGTCAAATCAATTTAAAGCTCAAGAGGGGTTCTATTGTTGCTAGATTCTAAAATCTCCAGAATAAAAAGTACCTCAACATAGAAAACTTAGAAGAGAGCCAGACTGACTTTTCAATGACATCTCATGGCCAAGAAACAAAAGAGATCTTCAAAAGAATGAGAAGAAGTTATTTTGGGGGGCCCCCAGCAAGAATCTTACCAATAAATTCCAACTCTCCCTACAGATATTTGAAACCACAACCACTTGAGGATATAAAAGAGATAAGTACCCTGCAGGGAGCCGGGCGTGGTGGCGCACGCCTTTAATCCCAGCACAGGCAGAGGCAGAGGCAGGTGGATTTCTGAGTTCGAGGCCAGCCTGGTCTACAAAGTGAGTTCCAGGACCGCCAGGGCTACACAGAGAAACCCTGTCTCGAAAAACCAAAAAAAAAAAAAAAAAAAAAAGTACCCTGCAGGGGTAGGACCCCAGTGATAGAGACTTTGTCAGTAAGTACCCAGCAGAACAGTTCAGTACTCAATAAGTCAATCAGGAAACCTTTCCTCCTGACTCTCAGTGAAAGGCATTTTGACTTATAAAGAAACGATCTCTGTAGTAACAGGTAAAGTCCACTATCGACCCTTTCTCTAGAGCATTGGAAGGAGTTTTTATTGTGACTTGTTTGTTGTGGTCAAGGGTGGTGATGGTGTAGACAGACTGGCTTAGGCCACTTGTTAGTTGTGTAAATAATTAGACAAATTATAGAACTCCTTCCATGTGTCAGGCATAATAATACCTACCTTATACAGGTTTTGAAATCCCTTAGCTATATGCTCATTCATATAATGTTCATTCATACCATTTGCTTAATGTTTTTTTCTAATACTGTCACTATTTTTTAAGTTATTATACCATTACTGCCAAAGTCCTGCAGGGAGAACTGGTCTTTCTCTTCAGCTCTCAGCTGTTGTTAAGTAGATTGGCTGGCCACTGTTGGGTAGCATCTCTTCTCTCATCCACTATCTACTATAATGTTATAAGCCATGTGAAAGAATCAGACACAGTTTCCACACCAAGGAATCTATAATTAGATCATGTGTAATTATTACTAGTTTTTTTCACCCTTGAAAATAATATAAATGTGTCAGTTTTCCATTACTGTAAGATCATAGCCAAATAAACTGCTTTTGCAGAAGAGGGGTTTGCTTTTGCTCATGGTTTCAGAAGGTTCTGCGTGTGGTTGATTGGTTCTGTTGCCTTTGGGCCCAGGCTTAGATTGTGCAATCAAAGAAACTGCAAGAAGCAAACTAAGAAAGAACAAGGGTCCAGGGTCCTAATGTTTCCCAAACAACCTACCGTTTCTCACCAGCCTTCAACTCCTGAATGTCTACAACTTCCCAGCAATGCCACCAGCTGGTGACTGAGCCTTTAACAATAGCCTTTCAAGGGTGTATTTAAGATCCAAACATAATGAATATGGAAAATGTGGATCTAAGTGCTTTAATTCTGTCTTTAATACATCTTTCCCCTTCATGTTTGTCTTGATTAAGTTCTGTCCACCCAGTACAGCTGCTGGATGTTTTGAGTCTGGATTCAATCAGTACAACAAAACCACACAGCAATTTGAAAAAGGAAAGCAGTCTAATATGAGGAGTCAGTAACCAGGAGAGTTTGGAGAGATTAGCTAATACATAAAAAGAACAATAGGGACAATATAAAAATGTATGCTGAGGGCTGGAGAGATGATTTGGTAGTTTTCTACACTAACTTCAGTCCCAAAGGATGTGATACCCTCTTCTGGCCTTCTCAGGCACTGCATGCATGTGCACAGACATACATGTAGGTCAAACACAATTACACATAGCAAAGTAAATAAATCTTTAAAAAGTTACTGAGTGATGTATCGACTAAGGTATCAGAATTTAGAGAAACTTTTGACATAATCATATATTGTTGACATAGCTAACACAAGGAGCTCTCACACCTAGGACTAAGATAGCATATTCAAGCCAAAGTTTCCCTGGGGCTGGGATGAAGCTTTGTTGAAGAGTCAATAAGAGTCACCTGTGATACTCTGGAAAATTATCCTATACAGTGACAGGGAGAGCTGTGCATGGAGATGACATCATCTCATAGCCCTTCCTATGGGGCCATCTGTGGCTGGGGGTGCCACAGGACACCAAATCTTGATACATCGGGCCCTCTTGCCCTCCAGGAACCATGCACACTTAATAGACTACAGAGAACTTGTCTTAGTGTATACAACCCTTCTCTGGCCCTAATTTGGGCTTAGGTGGCTATTTCTAGTTGATGGCTTTTATTAAGCTTATGTTCAGTTAAATTGCTTTGAGTGATGTTGCTATTCATCCTTGCTGCCATATTTTCTGGTATTTAGTCTGCATGTCCATTTGTTCAATCAGCTAATGTCCACTGGCTGCCTATTCTGAGCCAGGTATGAACGTTCCCTCCCAACCCTCTGAGTTACTGAGCCAGGTATGAACGTTCCCTCCCAAGTCGCTGAGTTTCTGTGCTGGTTTTGTTTCTTTGGTCCTTGGTAATCCCCTTGGGCCTTTTCTAGACCTCAGATGTTCAACTTCCACCTTTTCTTTAAAAACTACTTCCATGTTACTATGGGAAATGAAGATTTTCCCTCTCTATCTCCTACTTAATCCACAAAACTGCTCTAAAGCATTGTTAGATACTGAAGTTTTACATTTGATTGTGTTTAAATCCATCTAGACTTCTCTTCCTATGGGAAAGGTGTATAGAAGTTCGAGAAAATCATATGTGCGTCTACCAATGTACACTTTTCTATTGCTAACACAAACTGGGAACTATAGAGATTTCTGGACATGAGACAGAGAATTTTCATCCCAAATTAAAAAAAAAAAAAAGAACGAAGGACTATAGCTGGATTCCTAGTGCTGGAGCACATTGTTTCTATATAGTTCTCAAGTTAAAGTGCATGCCAGGAGCTAGAAATGGTCCAGCATTCACGGAGAGGACAGCGGCTCTAAGTTCTAAGGCTGGTGAACAAGGGGTAGAGAAGATAGGGAACCACGGCCAAAATGGACAGATGTTGGCTACTGGAGAGAATAAATCTGCCTGCCCAGGAAAAAGAAACAGAAAAATCTAACATTCAGAAAATACCTTAAAGTAATCTTATCCCTGTGCATTTTCTAACACTGCATGCATTGTGAACTGTGTGAATGTGTGTAGGTGTTTGCTGAACGGCAAAATTACAGCACTCCATTCTCTCTCTTTTTTTCCGATTCTAACTGTTTATCTTGGGGAGACAGGTGTCTCTCCTTTTATTCATGGCTGCAGCAGCACAAATTTCCAAGTCACATCTGGTTGACATTCACGGGCAGCACGTTTGCCTTCTGTTCTTGCAGTGTCAGAGGGTTGCAGAGCCCTGGCTACACTGGAGCCAGGCTGCATCCCAAGCCAGTGGGCATAGCAGCCTGGATAAATATTTGGGTGTTCCCAATTCTCTGCACATCTCTGAGACAGGCATGAACGTTTGTGGTAATTAAAACGGCGTGAAATGTGCGGTGTCAGGAAACACAGCTATTTTTCCCCTTCTTTCAAACATAATGCTATTTATAGCACCATGCTTCACCACTTATTTGCTGGGCAATGACACCAAGAAACTGATATTAAGTAAAGAAGCCAATTTACTCCACAAAAAACACCTATTATCTTTATCACCAACAGAGACTGAAAAATAATCAATTAGAATGCAACGCTGGGGAGTGACTAATTAATTGCTAAACATACAATATTGGAGAAGTCACTCTGGGGCCCTAAATATCAATCTATGGAACGGGCAAGAACTGGTCCATGCAAGCTGAACATTGGTATCACTGAGCACATCAGAATCCCATTCATCAATAGGCTTAACCTACAGATCAAGTCTTCATTGTGAAGCTCCTGCATTTCAATGTGATCTTAATGCATGGGAAGAGTTGCCCATTCACAAAGTGTGCACTCGTTATGGCACATTCATTCCAAAATAGACTAATATCTGACTATTACCCTTATAATGTCTATAATGACCTCAACCTAGAACACACATCTTTTTAGTACATTTAAATCCAACAAGTTAGATCTTTGTAATGGAAGGAACTTGAGACCTAGGCTATATAGTTTATTGAGAGAACCAGCAGAGAGCACAGAACTCTCTACCCCTTCTTTTCTGTTTGTCTGTTTCTCCCCCTCTCTCCTTCTACCCTCCTCTCGGTGTATGTGTGTGGTATATGCATGCGTGTGTATGTGCGTATGGTTACCTGTACATGTGCAGAGGCCAGAAGAGAACATTAGATGTCCTGCTCCACTGCTCTCTGCTTTCTTCCTTTGAGATAGACTCTTTCATAGAACCTGTAGCTAGGTTAATAGCCAGCAAGACAGTTATCCTCTTGCCTCTGCTCTCCACAGGTGCAAAGCTATACTCAGCTTCTTTCCACCCCCAAGCACAGTATCCTTCCCACCACTTCTCTTGTACATCGTTTCATTCTGCTTGCTAAGTAAGTGGTCTGTCTTGGGACTACTTGAGCCTCTTAAGAAGTACAGGGGTGTAAGAGATCAGGCCTGCCCCTAAGGATCCCACACTGCATTGAAAAGGATGAGCTTAGAGTTGGGTCATTTCAGCACAAGTGAATGGCTCTGTCAAGGATAGATGTTAAGGCTGCTACAGGACAAACACTCCACTGACATTTGGGGGGGGGCAGTCTGGTTTAGACTTAATTAAGTGAAGAATCACGGGAGAAGAACATTGTAAACAAGGATGAAGGGTTGAAACAGGCTTGCACATTAGGGAGATCTATGATGTGCTGTGTGAAGAATCAGAGGAGAGATGCAGACAACTTGAGAAACAGGCCGAGTTTTGTTAGCTGTGTTCCAAGACTTGACCTTCCGTCTGGGAACATTAGGAAGCCCTTGAAATATTTAATCAGAGGAGCATTCTGGTAAGGTTGTTATAGGAATCCCTAATGGGATTCGCAGAGGAAGAGGTGAAAAATATTTTAAGGAGGTGAGAAGAGACCACAAGGACACAAAGAGCATAAATGTAGGAAGTTGTCTGGAAGTGGAATAGAAGATACAAAGGTGGGCACAGAAGTGAGAACAGTATGGCTGATCGGGTGGATGATACTCTCTGCTTTTAGGTTGAATCAAAAGCTGCTTGTGTTGTAAAGCCATCAACTATGATTAAAGACTAAAAGAGTGAGCCTAGAAGGAGGGTTCAACTTGGAACAGATCACAGGCATGTAACTGTGGCAATAGCCACAGGAAACATGGAGGAGATAAGGATGCATCAGAGCCTTGGGCTTCCGACAGATGGGACACAGATGTGGCTTTCCTGTAGGCCTCAGAATGAATACAAGTACCATCCCGGCTTCCAGGCCCTCACGTCCTATATAAACCCTGTGCTGGGCTGGTGAGATGGCTCAGTGGGTAAGAGCACCCGACTGCTCTTCCGAAGGTCCGAAGTTCAAATCCCAGCAACCACATGGTGGCTCACAACCACCCATAATGAGATCTGATGCCCTCTTCTGGTGTGTCTGAAGACAGCTATAGTGTACTTACAAATAAATAAATAAATCTTTAAAAAAAAAAAAAAAAAAAACCCTGTGCTGTGAGTGGAGACGAGGACTCATTCCTACACTGGCTCTAAGCTGCTTAGATTGTAGACACAGACCTACCCATGGGACCTGATAGCCCAGCTCCTCTCACTGAGCTGGACAGAGTTGCTGATTCCTCATTCCTCATTCCACTTCTACTCTGAGAATAAAGAAACCTTTGGTGTTAGAGGTGCAGCTCAGTTGTAAAATGTCCATCTCATGTGAACAAGGCTCATTCCCAGCAACACTATCAGCAAAAATCTAAGAACTAGCCAAAGAGAATCATCCTAGAATGATCACACCCTGTCACAAGGATTGTGTAGACAAAACAAAATATACCATCTCAAGGGTCTAGTTACTTTTCTATAGTTTTGATCACTTGGGCCTCTATGCTTAGAATTTATAGGGCTCAGAGAAATACCTACTGTCTTTTGGACTTCTCCAATTATATTCCTCTTCATCGTCCCTTCTTTAGTATCCAGGCCCGACCTTCTCTGGGACCACATGGGAAGTCTCCCAGGACACCCACAGTTGACACACCAGCATCAACTGCCTCCTCACCACGTACCAGTCTTTTTGAATATCTGAGCAAAGTGACCTTCAACACACATCATTGTTTTGGGGCTCACACTGAGACCACTGTGCTCATATCTACATACATTCACCCCTGTAACCCAAAAGGAAGCCCGCCTGCCTTAAAGCAAGAATCACATGAGGTTGGTCTTGGTTTTTATTTTATTAGGGTTTTCTTTCCATCCTCCCGAAAGCACTGGAAAAACACGTCCATTCAAAGATGACTCTGGGTCTGGGGTCCCACCATCTCCAGTTACATTGTGTGTTTTTCCTGAGAAAGATTTAACGTTCTCACCCTCTCACATCAAGAAAGCACACTTTGTAAACGGGAGTGAAGGGGGGTGGTAGGAGTGGGCTCTGAGTCTAGTTTCAGTGTTTCGTGTTTCTTCTTGTGAAACTGAGAAGAAGAAAAAGGCAAACTTTAACATTAAGTCATGAAATAAATTAGGCTGAGAGGTGGAAATTTGAGGGCTCCCACTAGATCTGGCTAAGCAGTCACAGTTATTCATGATACTCCCTTTAGACCTGTGTGCAAAAGTAGAGCCAGGGAGAGCCTATATATGAGACAGGCTTTGTACTCAAAGATGGTCTATGATGCTGTTGATTATGGAAACAAGAAAAAGGCAATGAGAAACAGTGTGGGGAAGAAAATGCTGGGATATTTTCAAGTAAAGAAAGCAAAATGAATAGAGGTATGTAAGGTGGTGATAGAACTCTTGCCTAAAATGTACAAGGCCCTGTGTCAAATCCTCAGAAGATTAAAAATGTATTCTCTATGAAATTTCTGAACTACACACTGTTCAAGATAAAAGACTTGAGGGACACTCAGTAAAATATTAACAGCTGATGTCTGGGGTTGATAACATGATGACTTCCAAGTCTACAATGAAAAACAGGACTATAAAAGCAAAGATTCATATTCCACAGACTTCAGTTATTAGCAAAATGTAGTTTAAACATGAATTGCCAAAAATAAAATATGTATAATTGTGTTGTAAGGACAATCAGTTTCCCTTGATCTCAGTGAGGTGGAAGACTGTGATAGCTTCGGCACTGTACGGGAGCCTCATGAGTCTCTGCTTGTTATCACAGACAGAGCCCGGTCATCAGACTAAGGTGCGAGTACTCAGCTTCCACCCACTCTAGTTCGTAGAAGGCACAACACTCATTAGGACCACAATGCAAGAGTCATGAGATCCATGCAGCCAAGCATTCTGCATACAAACTCACTGCATGAGCTATAAAGGGGTGAAGAGGTTTGGTTGAAATACAAACTGTAACAAGAGTGAGAAAGAGCATGCTCTCACTGTCAGTGCCCAGCCTAGTGCAGAAGAGAGCACACCGGCTACTTGCTGGCTTGTATTTAGAGGATTTCCAGGTTTGCCTTTCTCTCTCTCTCTCTCTCTCTCTCTCTGTGTATCTGAGTGTGTGCACATGTAGAGGCCAGAGGATGATCTTGACTTTCATCCCTCAGGAATGATGTACCTTGCCTTTTGTGTCAGGAACTTTCACTGGTCTGAAGATCATTGAACAGGCTACACTTGAAGGCTAGCGACCCTCACGAGTCGACATATTTCTACATTTTCAGAAATTAAGATTTCCACCACAAGCCACCCACAGTCAGTGAGTTCTTGGGAGTAAACTCAGGTCTTCTTGTTTGCCCAACAAGCACTTTACTAACTGAGTTTTATTTTAAGAAAAAGTGGTTATAATGAGAGGCAGGACTGGAGGAGGAAAGCCTAAGGCTGATGCTGAGGCATGGAAGAGATGCTAAGGCATCAGCAGAAATAATGTGAAATGAGTTGTGAGGTGCTATATGACTGGAAAGGATGGGACTAGAGATGTCCTGACAGCTGGGCCAAAGAGGGTGAGGGTGGGCACAGGTACCAAGCAGACCCGCCTAACCTTTTGAATCTGAGCTATTGTGTATACCAAGTATTGCTTTCCAGTTTCACAAGACCCACAGTTTACTGTGTGTCTGGAGTCAATGAGGACATGTGAATGCAAGAGGAAAACTTGCAGGGCAAAGTCATTGCCAAACAGGTGAGTTTCCTCAGGAAATCATCAAGGGGTCTCTTTCAATTTCCACTCCCACCCGTCTTTCACCTGAGTTCCTGTCACACGCTGCAAGAGCTTTGGCAGAGGGATCTCATACAGCTTTTATCTTTTTACGAGGCAGTACGTCTGGACTTGTGGCAGCCGCCTCCTCCTTTCCCGAGCTCCTACCTTGTGTTCCAGCTACTCTGCCTTCTCCTTGGGCACCCATCCCAGGCCACCTATATATGGCCTCTGACTCAGGTGGTCTTTCGAGGCACAAGCAAACTTGATATCTCACTAAGCAAAATCATCGCTGCCAATGTATAGACAACATTTTAAAGCATCTATTTGTATTCTGTTTTCACCCACTCTTTGCAATTTGCAATTTGCTGCTACCCCACTGATGTCATGCTTTATTTTGTTTTGTTTTGTTTTGTTTTTAATTTTTAATATTTTTATTACATATTTTCCTCAGTTACATTTCCAATGCTATCCCAAAAGTCCCCCATAGCGCCCCCCACTTCCCTACCCACCCATTCCCATTCTTTTGGCCCTGGCATTCCCCTATATTGGGGCATATAAAGTTTGCAAGTCCAATGGGCCTCTCTTTCCAATGATGGCCGACTAGGCCATCTTTCGATACATATGCAGCTAGAGACAAGAGCTCCGGGGTTCTGGTTAGTACATCATGTTGTTCCGACAATAGGGTTGCAGATCCCTTTAGCTCCTTGGGTACTTTCTCTAGCTTCTCCATTGGGAGCCCTGTGATACATCCAATAGCTGACTGTGAACATCCACTCCTGTGTTTGCTAGGCCCAGGCATCGTCTCACAAGAGACAGCTATATTTGGGTCCTTTCAGCAAAATCTTGCTAGTGTATGCAATGGTGTCAGCGTTTAGAAGCTGCTTATGGGAAGGATCCCTGGATACGGCAGTCTCTAAATGGTCCAACCCTGAGATTCCACCTCACACCAGTCAGAATGGCTAAGATCAAAAATTCAGGTGACAGCAGATGCTGGCGAGGATGTGGAGAAAGAGGAACACTCCTCCATTGTTGGTGGGATTGCAAGCTTGTACAACCACTCTGGAAATCAGTCTGGCGGTTCCTCAGAAAATTGGACATAGTACTACCGGAGGATCCAGCAATACCTCTCCTGGGCATATATCCAGAAGATGTCCCAACCAGTAAAAAGGACACATGCTCCACTATGTTCATAGCAGCCCTATTTATAATAACCAGAAGCTGGAAAGAACCCAGATGTCCCTCAACAGAGGAATGGATACAGAAATTATGGTACATTTACACAATGGAGTACTACTCAGCTATTAAAAAGAATGAATTTATGAAATTCCTAGCCAAATGGATGGACCTGGAGGGCATCATCTTGAGTGAAGTAACACAATCACAAAAGAACTCACACAATATGTATTCACTGATAAGTGGATATTAGCCCAAAACTTAGGATACCCAAGATATAAGATACAATTTACTAAACGCATGAAACTCAAGAAGAATGAAGACCAAAGTGTGGACACTGTGCCCCTTCTTAGAATTGGGAACAAAACACCCAGGGAAGGAGTTACAGAGACAAAGTTCGTAGCTGTGATGAAAGGATGTCATGCTTTAAAGAAAGACAAACGGAAGTATCAATTCCAGAACTGAGACTTATTGCTAACAGTTCCAGTATCGTGAGGCTACAACTTGACCATATGAGACCATAAGGGTGGTTTCCTCATGCCTAACTAGAAGATGGTTCATCAGAAACCACAGGTGAGATGGTGTGTGCTTCTTCCATTACAGATATCTTGCTTAGAGTTGATGCTGCCCTTTCCAGAAGAACAGGGAAGAAAGTAAAGAAAGCCCTTTCACAATTTATGTCCATCTGGGATGGCCTGAAGCTATTCCTCAGCGGTTGGCAGTTGGGAAATCTGAAGGGATATTTTCATTGTCAAAATAATTGGATTAGAGGGGTATTACTATCATTTAATGCATAGAGATCAAGAAAGTGATATGAAATTCATGGGATCACTTCCACAACAAAGAATTACCCATTTTTAACAACCCCCTCGGACATTTAGGGAAGGGACAAATCTATTTATTATCTGAGTCTTCGGTCCAATTGTGGTTTACATATATATTTATTCACTTTGTTTATGGTTTTAATATGTAGGGAATTGTCCTGTGTTTAAATAAAAGGAGGAGTGTCTTTGTCTTTGACATTCTTCCAAGATCTGCTCACCTCTTCAGATAATCACATCACCAGTGGTAATCCTGCTAATGGGGTGCAAGCTGCCAACAGAACAGAGTTTTATTAGTCTGCGTTTATACTTGTCACACAATGATTGTGTCTCAAGCCCAGACTGTGATGGCTTTATTGCGTGCTCTAGCACAACTGTGAGGCTGTATTTACATATTAATGTGTACATAGCTTTCTACTATAAATGTCCTTACTTTCACTTTCACACTATATTATTCTTGATCATGATGTATCTTTATAATTATAGGAGTAGTCGATGAATTATCTATAAATGCAGTCAGAACAATAAAGGGGATAATGCAAATTAAGATGAAAAGGGACAAAAAAAGAAAAGAAACAGTGTTGTGTTCGCTGACGAACAATGGGAAAAAGCATCATTCCAACATAGAATTTGGCTTCCAAAAGTGGGAATTTCAAAAGCATACACATTTAAAGGGAAGTTTGGCTCAATTTGTAGGATAATTCAAAAATAATAGTAAGATTTAAAAAGTTCTACATTCCTGGTTTTATATTTGAAAACTTTTCAGTAAGACCAATTTCTATTTACTTTGGAAAAACAACTGTGTACCCTCAAAATGTGTGTCAAGAGGGGGTGACACAAACTTCAAAGGAATGTTGCTTTAGCCAAGAAGTCTTCAGCTATTTAACCTGAAAGTAACAGGAACTGAACTTTGTCATGGGAGACTGCCTCTGCTATGGTAGTGAATCTGGTAGCAAAGAGTTACAGAAATTTGGAGAAACTAAGAAAACTAATGGGGGTGGGGTGGGAGGTGGCAGAGATGTGACAACTGATTGCCTTATCCTGAGAAAATCGACATCTAAGACACACTTGATCTCTACAATTCCCCCTGTACCACCCCTGTGTACACGCAGTCCCACAGAGAATATGGGCATACTCTAAAAAGGGAAGCTTTGAAAAATAAGCCTGTATCAGAGCCTCCCACCAGACTTGAAGCTATTGTCTAAAGTCATCTGTGGACATGAACCTCGAAGAGTCCAGGGCTAATTGGAAAGAGGTAAATACTTCACCTCTATAGTTTCCCATTGGGCTCAGTTTGGGGGGGTCTTCATAATGTCTACCTCTCGGAAAAACTTAGAAGAAAGTGAAGCTAAAATAGATCCTTAGTTAGATTATCATCTTCACTCACTAGCCATACGAAAGGATCCATATCTCTGGTGTTTTACACTGTGATCTTTAAAGACATATTAATCTGTCAGTATAACTTTTATATCCATTTAAGAAATGCAAGTGTATGCACATCGGAACATAAAAACCAGAAGGCTTTTTTCCTCTTGGATTAAGATGAAGAAGACTGTTGTAAGAATCAGTAATGGGGGTAGCAGTCTCGCCCCAGCAATTCTAGGGACACCCTGTATTGGCAGGAATGAATATGGTCCTGAAGGTGATTGTGATCATGAGTCTTAGAATTTATGAGATGTACTGTTACCCTGACTCATTTGAACCTTCTTAGTGTCTTTGGAGAAAAGGATTGGAATGCTCCCCACCCCATCTTATAGAGAAAGAAATCATGAACCTACCGAGTTCATGAATTATGTCCACTGGGAAGGCTGCATACCAACTCTTTCCTTTGAATTTAAGGGTGTGGTTGTTTACTCTACAACCTGCTACCTCTTGCCCAAAGCTTTGAATGCCAGGTATATTCTTTTCATATCTGTCACTACCTCTGAATGTATTTGTTGTCTGGTTATTAATGACTTCTGTCAGAAAAGAACATAGTATTTCTTATCACAGAGATGTGACTTGGCCTAAGCTAGTCTTTGCTTAGTGCTTAGTGTTTACCACGCCAACATAAATTAGGATGCTCCAATCCATACATACTTTAGACACTCTTTTGATTTTTGCTTTCAAACTCAATCCATCTAGTCTCCAGTAGGAGACCATCACCCCTGCTTGCGTTTTCAGTGAGATAGGTTTCTGAATAGTTGCATCTCTTGAGACTGTATGCTCGATACAAATTATGAAGGCCATTACCCCTATCACCCTCATCTCTTGTATGCTTTTACTCTAGCTCTTTGGATGACAAAAGACATATTCTGACAGCAGAAGTGATGAATTCAGACAATGGTGTAAGTCTACAGCAGATGAATGGGGCATTTGGGCGCATTTCCTCAGTACACAAGTTCTCTCACTGTAAAGGTGCTGGTGATCTTTCATCTTCCTACTTCCCAGATGGATCATCTTTGGACCACTCCATAGAGTTAGACTTTCAATTAATGTCTCAGAAGGCTCTAACAGGAGTTTCTAACCACAGCCTAGACATCACTTGCACCCCATGATAGATATGAATGTGGCCCAACACAAAATTGTAAAGTTATTTAAAACATGATATTTTTATTTTAGTTTTTGTTTGTTTGTTTGTTTTTTGTTTTTGCGATTAAAAAAAATCTAAATGGTACAATTCTCAAGCATGAGCTTAGTATACGAAAGTACCATGACACATTGTTAAAAGTTTAATATACCCGCTAAAGTAATGGAGGTGACCTTGTGAGTCCCTTGGATTTCTGATCTTGGTTTGGTCTCAAATTTCACTTTTCCCTTCACCCTCCAGCAATGCCACCGCATGCTTGTGAGCACTGTGATGGTGGCTTCTGAGTTAGGGACAATGTGACTAGTTCTGCATTTAGCAGAGAGCTAGTGGTGATTGTCACTCTCCCCTACTCCCCGCCTCTTCTGTGCCCTCTCCACACATATCCTCCTGATTTTCCCACTGGATGCTCATGATATTTTCATAGTGTTCATGCTTTGATAATATTTTCTTTAACTGCGGTATCATAAAGCTGGTACTTTGATGAGATCTTCAAAACCTAGCCTCCTCTTATCATAGAAAACTGTAAGAGGTCAGATGGGGTCCCCAAGGCTGGCTTAGGCAATGATGTCCCTGATGCCATGGGAAGTTTTTCTGGACCAGACCAGTCTTACACAGGAAAAATGAAGCAGCCAACCTCTGAGCGTATGAAATTTATTTCCTAATTGTAGCTGTGCTTTCTTTTATCAAAATGAATGGAGTTAATGAATATGTCACTCAGTAATTAAATAAACCAAAATTCTTAAATAAACATTTCAAAAACAATAACAAATGATTTTGGAGGGACATTGAAATAACTATTTCTGCCTACTTAATTTGATCACATGACTTAAGAGCTTATTTTGAGCCCAGTAAAAGAGTTAGAAGTACAACACCCAAAGGAATTTCAGAGCCTTTTGTCTCTAGTTTATTTTCTGGTTAAAAACACATTTGTGGGTTACTTTGCGGCCATGTCTTTTTATAAATGCATAAGGAAGGGAGGGTTGCATAACTTGAAAATGGGAACGCTGGTCCTAATGAAGGACTGACTTAAGTTAACTTCAGTCAGTTTAAGAGTTTGGATGAAGATCCTATAAAAATGTTCTGAAGATAAAGAGTCAACAGGAAACACACACACACACACAGAGAGAGAGAGAGAGAGAGAGAGAGAGAGAGAGAGAGAGAGAGAAAGAGATTGAGAGACCAGATTTATCATGTAACTGGCTTCCATGAGCATGAAGGCTAAAAAGTCCTATAATCTGCGATCTCCTTGAGAGTCAAGAAAACCATAGTCATAATTCAGTCTGGGGATGACAGCCTGAGAAGTTGCTGCTGGTATGTGACCCAATCTGAGTCCATTAGCCCAAGAACCCAAGGCCAGGAGAACACAGTTGTCAGTTCAAACAGAGAACGAACCTCTTCTTCTCTTTTGTTCTTGTCAGGCTCCTGGTGCATTGGAAGTTGCCTCTCCACAGCTGTGAGGGTCCTTTCCTTGGATGTCTACCCACCTGGAAACCATTTATTTGTTAAACATCTCTATATTTTCATCTTTTTATATTATCACATCTGATATTGTATAACTAGCTTCTTAGATAAACATCTTTTACAGAAAAAGATGCATTTAAACTTCATACATGCTTTTTTTGTGGCTTGATAGCTTTTTTCTGTAGTGCTAAATAATATTCTATTTTCTGGATGTACCACAGTTTGCCTATCCATTAAATCACCAAGGGACATATTGTTTATTCATAAATGTTAGTAATTATGAGTAAATTTTCTATAAATATCCATGTATAGGATTTTATGTCCTCCTCCATTTAGTTTATTTCTAAACTAAAATCAACTAGACAGTTGATCTCTTCATAGGAAATTATTTCATTAATAATTCCAAATCAAACAGTGCTAAATCAGCATTTTTGTGGCTGTTTCATTTGGTATTATTTCTGTCTTGTCTGTTTTTGTTTGTTTACTTAATAGCAAGGTTTTCTCGTGTTTCTAGCTGCATATGTCTAGTCGGCCATCATTGGAAAGAGAGGCCCATTGGTCTTGCAAACTGTATATGCCTCAGTACAAGGGAACGCCAGGGCAAAGAAGTGGGAGTGGGTGGGTAGGGAAGTGCGGGGGAGGTTATGGGGGACTTCTGGGATAGCATTGGAAATGTAAATGAAGAAAATACCTAATAAAAATAAAATTAAAAAAAAAGATTCTGCTCTTACTGGCCTCTGTGTCTACAGAGCCTGGTATATGAACTACTGCAGAGAGTGGTCAAAGCCGAGGACACATATGCCATGACTGCTTCATTCCATGTCTCTCTGTTCCAAGGGAATATGAAAAAATTCTGATCTTACAGATGTGGTTTGGTAAAAATTGTCAATATAATAATAAAAAAGAGAAGGCAATAAAGCCCTATAAACTTTCTTCATGGCTGGTTGACAATTCCGTCAGATGCATATCCATGTGTTTAGAGGTGAAGCCTTTACACCAAGAGAGAATAGCTTGCTCTGCCACCCAATGGCTCATCAGTCACAGGCATGTTAAACTTACTACTGTCCAAACTGAAAACCAGGAGATTTGGGGAAATGAAAGGGCACTGGTAATAATCACTTCTAGATGATGGATGTAAATTAAAGCTTTCCAGATAAACTGAAGTGTGATGTCACACAAGAACTCGAGGAAGAGCTTTTGACTGGAAGGCAGCCACATGTGACATGAACTCTGCACTCTGTCATCGAAAGCCTGGGCTGCCGTGTGCCCAAACTTAAAGCTCCCTGTCAGACTGTGGACTTTTCAAGGTGCTGTGTAAGATTAGATGGGTGTGTGGAGGCCATTGAACCTGCTAAGACAGCAAGAGGTAGCTAGCCACAGTTAACAAAGAAAACCCTACAAAATCATATCAGTAGTGTCCAGTTAAATTGACTGGGCAATTGAGGCACAGTACATAGGTGAGACAGCTTACCTGAAGCCACAGTTAGTGGTATGGCTGTATGAACCATGCAGGAAGAATAGCTTCCTTGACCCTGCCTGACCTTCTGTACTTTGTTGTGTTCTAAACCCCTTGCTGAACATGAGTTATGCAATGTGAGCCCACCTTTAGGCAAGATAGATAGATGTTTAGCCAAAGTAATTTTCTGCCCATCCCCATGGGACTGAGAGGCCAGATGTGATAGGAAGTAGGTTTGTTAAGAGTATGCAACAGTAAGAGATCTGAGAACGTGTGATAGTGACATCCTTCAGATCAGAGTGTGGAGGAATTTGGTTCTAAATGCATATGCTGGACCAAGTTAGCATCATCTTTTCTCACTGCTGCGTGCAGGAAACCATTCTAAAATTCCGAGGTCAGTCATGGGAGATTGGTACACTGTAAGATCAGTATCTTCACCGGTGGATAAGGATGTAGGGAAATGACATTTCTTGTGCTGCACTTTGAGCTCCATGACCAATTCCTTCCCCTTCACTGCACTTCTACAGTCAGCTTCTAGTTGTGCCTCTGAGATCTCAGAAGCTTAGGAAGCCCAGATCACACTGTCTCCCAAAAGGAGTGGGCTGCTATCTTCTTAAAATGCCCAAAGCAAAATTGGGCATCTCGGGCTGTGTGAGTGCACACACCCACACCTCAACCAGCTAGAGAGACTGGCCACCCATGCTTGGGTCTGCTCTGGCCACATCAATCAGTAGCCTGGGTGGCCTCATTGTCACTGCAAGCAGAGCTGTCCACTAGGGTAAGCAGGACTAGCCACTATGGCTCTGGCCCAGTTCCTCATTTCTGTGGGTTCTAGCACAAGGCATTCATTGTAGTTCTGGCTACATGGTGGACTGGAGCTCACTGTGGAAGGGAATTTAAATCTCCATAACCCCTGACTTGGAAAAGGCTTCAAGTAGCAAACCTCAGAGAGACACCATCATGCATTTTGATAGAGTTGTATAGTCAGCAAATGTTTCTTTAATATTCTGTGTACTTGGTATAATATTAGATGTTAGAGACTTACAAGTTTTCCAGACATAATCTTAAAAACAAGACAAAATGAAATACAACAGGAGAAATCATTTTAAAAGGGCTTTTCCATCTTCCTCTCCTTCTCTCTCTCCAACAAGACCTTATATATGTCAAGTAGGCCTCTAATGTGCAATATAGCTGAGAATGATCTTGAAGTATTGATCATCTTGCCTCTATTTCCAGTTTCTAAGATTACAGACCTGAACCACTACATCCATCTATTTTCTCTGTTTATTTTGTGTGTGTGTTGAACAATAATTCCGTGTAACTTATATGAATGTGTGTTGAACATGGATTTCACATTAGCCCATGCTAGATATGAACTTGCTATGTGCCAAGAATAACCTTGAACTCCTGACCTTCCAATCTTTACCTTCCAAGTGTTGGAATTACTGGAATAAGCACTGTCCATAACTGTATACAATACCAAGTATCACATTAAAATCAGAGACTAGACAAGGCTGCCCACTTAATCCCTACCAATTCAATATAGGACTTGAGGTCCTAGCCAGAGCAATTTGACAACAAAAGGAGATCAAAGGGATACAAATTGGAAAGGAAGAAGTCAAAATATCACTATTTGCAGATGATATGATAGTATATATAAGTGACCCTAAAAATTCCACGGAGAACTCCTAAACCTGATAAACAGCTTCGGTGCAGTAGCTGGATATAAAATTAACTCAAACAAATCAATGTCCTTTCTCTACACAAAGGATAAATGAATGGGCTGAGAAAGAAATTAAGGAAACAACACCCTTCACAATAGTCACAAATAATATAAAATACCTTAGTGTGACTCTAACTAAGGAAGTGAAAGATCTGTATGATAAGAACGTGGAGTCTCTGAAGAAAGAAATTGAAGAAGCTCTCAGAAGATGGAGAGATCTCCTAGGCTCATGGATTGGCAGGATTGATATAGTTAAAATGGCTATCCTGCCAAAAGCAATCTACAGATTCAATGCAATCCCCATCAAAATTACAACTCAATTTTTCACTGAGTTAGAAAGGGCAATTTGCAAATTCATCTGGAATAACAAAAAACCTAGGATAACAAAAACTATTCTCAACAATAAAAGAACCTCTGGTGGAATCACCATGCCTGATCTCAAGCTGTACTACAAAGCAATTGTGATAAAAACTGCATAGTACTGGTACAGCGACAGACAGGTAGATCAATGGAATAGAATTGAAGACCCAGAAATACAGCCACACACCTATGGTCACTTGATCTTTGACAAGGGAGCTAAAACCATCCAGTGGAAAAAAGACAGCATTTTCAACAAATGGTGCTGACACAACTGGTGGTTATCATGTAGAAGGATGCGAATTGATCCATTCTTATCTCCTTGTACAAAGCTCAAGTCTAAGTGGATCAAAGAACTCCACATAAAACCAGAGACACTGAAATTTATAGAGGAGAAAGTGGGGAAAAGCCTCGAAGATATGGACACAGGGGAAAAAATTCCTAAACAGCAATGTCTTGTACTGTAAGATCAAAAATTGACAAATGGGACCTCATAAAATTGCAAAGCTTCTGTAAGGCAAAAAACACTGTCAATAAGACAAAAAGGCCATCAACAGATTGGGAAAGGATTTTTACCAATCCTAAATCTGATAGGGAACTAATATCCAATATATACAAAGAGCTCAAGAAGCTGGACTCCAGAAATTCAAATAACCCCATTAAAAATGGGGTACAGAGCTAAACAAAGAATTCTCAACTGAGGAATACCTAATGGCTGAGAAGCACCTAAAAATGTTCAACATCCTTAATCATCAGAGAAATGGAAATCAAAACAACCCTGAGATTCCACCTCACACCAGTCAGAATGGCTAAGATTAAAAATTCAGGTGACAGCAGATGCTGGCAAGGATGTGGAGAAAGAGGAACACTCCTCCATTGCTGGTGGGGTTGCAAGATGGTACAACCACTCTGTAATTCAAACTGGTGGTTCCTTAGAAAATTGGACATAGTACTATCAGACGATCGAGCAATACCTCTCCTGGGCATATACCCAGAAGATGTTCCAACTGGTAATAAGGACACATGCTCCAAATATGTTCATAGCACCTTTATTTATAATAGCCAGAAGCTGGAAAGAACCCAGATGTCCCTCAACAGAGGAATGAATACAGAAAATGTGGTACATTTACACAATGGAGTACTACTACTCAGCTATTAAAAACAATGAATTTATTAAATTCTTGGGCAAATGGATGTATCTGGAGGATATCATCCTGAGTGAAGTAACCCAATCACAGAAGAACTCACATGATATGTACTCTCTGATAAGTGGATATTAGCCCAGAAACTTAGAATACCCAAGATACAATTTGCAAAACACAAGAAAATCAAGAAGAAGGAAGACCAATGTGTGGATACTTCATTCATTCAGAAGAGGGAACAAAATACCCATGGAAGGAATTACAGAGACAAAGTTTGGAGCTAAGAAAAGGATGGACGAAAGGATGGACCATCCATATACTACCCCACTCAGGGTTCCATCCCATAATCAGCCACCAAACCCAGATACTATTGCATATGCCAGAAAGATTTTGCTGAAAGGACCCTGATATAGTTGTCTCATGTGAGGCTATGCCAGTGCCTGGCAAATACAGAAGTGGATGCTCACAGTCAGCTATTAGATGGAAAACAGGGCCCCCAATGGAGGCGCTAGAGAAAGTACCCAAGGAGCTGGAGGGGTCTGCAACCCTATAGGTGGATCAATAATATGAACTAACCAGTAGCCCCAGAGCTCGTGTCTCTAGCTGCATATGTATCAGAAGATGGCCTAGTCAGCCATCATTGGTAAGAGAAGCCTCTAGGTCTTGCAAACTTTATGCCCCAGTACAGGGGAAAGCCGGGGCCAAGAAGTGGGAGTGGGTGGGTTGGGGAGCAGGGCAGGGGGAGGGTATAGGGAACTTTCAGGATAGCATTTGAAATGTAAATAAAGAAAATATCTAATAAAAAAATACCAGGGATCAAATGCCACAGTGATAAACACAGGGGATTATAGAGAATTCTAGGACCCAGAGGGAAAATACTGAATACTTCTTGTGCTTCAGAAGGAGATCTGTGGAAGCCATAGATGGTTCTTTATGGAAAGTGACCTCAAGAGAAGATTTATGGCAGGAAAAGGAAGATGAGAAAGGATGATATCTTAGTCAGGGTTTCTATTCCTGCACAAACATCATGACCAAGAAGCAAGTTGGGGAGGAAAGGGTTTATTCGGCTTACACTTCCATGCTGCTGTTCATCACCAAAGGAAGTCAGGACTGGAACTCAAGCAGGTCAGGAAGCAGGAGCTGAGCAGAGGCCACAGAGGGATGTTCTTCACTGGCTTACTTCCCCTGGCTTGCTCAGTCTGCTCTCTTATAGAAACCAAGACTACCAGCCCAGAGATGGTCCCACCCACAAGGGGCCTTTCCCCCTTGATCACTAATTGAGAAAATGCCTTACAGTTGGATCTCATGGAGGCATTTCCTCAACTGAAGCTCCTTTCTCTGTGATAACTCCAGCTGTGTCAAGTTGACACAAAAATAGCCAGTACAGATGATAAGGGGATATATGTGATGATCCATATCAAGTGTTTAGTAATGTAGCACATGAAGGAAGCAAGAACAAGCCAAATGGTTGGAGATATCAACAAAGAACATACACAAAGTACTGTCCACCAGATTAGTTGTTGTGGCTTTGACCTTCAGAAGAGAAGCCATTGTTCTAGGTAGGCAGGTAGGTATAGCACAGAGGGCAGTGTGACAGATACATAGAAGCAAAAGGATTGTGGGAGTCTTAGTGATAAGCCTTTGAGAGGCACCAAGTCTCCAAACAAATACAGAGACCCAGAAGAAGAGAGTGCCATTCTGGTTAAAGCTGGCAGGTCATGACAGAGCAGACTGCATGGCTTAGTTCTCCTCCCAGCAGCTGTATTTCCAGTTTAGGAGTGATGAAGATCTAAGAGGGCATGAAAAGCCCCATAAATCAGAGTTATGGATAAGTCCAACATCCTAGCTCTAGGACATAAGCCTGGGAAACCTCTGCCTCCTCATCAGGACAGTGTTATCCATGCCGTTGGCCTGCACATCTCCTTGACATAGTAGAAGGGTTGGTTATGAAAAGAACAATTGAGAAAGGTATTATAGAGGAGAATACCGATGGCCAAGATTGGTTTAATATCTTATTTAAAAATCAATGCAAAATAGATGGTTGGGGAAATGCCTTAGAAGTATATACTCTAGGCCAATGCTTTTGCTTATGAAAATGCAAGCAAACTGCACCCACATCCTATTTCTCTAGCATGCATACACACAAAAACCACATCAGCTCTGACAAGTATTCGCATTAGACAATGCAAAGCTCTCTGGTTTGCGTGTTTTTTGGTGTGTTGAAATGCCAGGTAGTGTTTCAAAGTATAATTGACAAAAAAACCACCAACAGATTGGGAAAGGATCTTCACCTATCCTAAATCAGATAAGGGACTAATATCCAATATATATAAAGAACTCAAGAAGGTGGACTCCAGAAAGTCAAATAACCCCATTAAAAAATGGGGCTCAGAACTGAACAAAGAATTCTCACCTGAGGAATACCGAATGGCAGAGAAACACCTGAAAAAATGTTCAACATCCTTAATCATCAGGGAAATGCAAATCAAAACAACCCTGAGATTCCACCTCACACCAGTCAGAATGGCTAAGATCAAAAATTCAGGTGACAGCAGATGCTGGCGAGGATGTGGAGAAAGAGGAACACTCCTCCATTGTTGGTGGGATTGCAAGCTTGTACAACCACTCTGGAAATCAGTCTGGCGGTTCCTCAGAAAATTGGACATAGTACTACCGGAGGATCCAGCAATACCTCTCCTGGGCATATATCCAGAAGATGTCCCAACCAGTAAAAAGGACACATGCTCCACTATGTTCATAGCAGCCCTATTTATAATAGCCAGAAGCTGGAAAGAACCCAGATGTCCCTCAACAGAGGAATGGATACAGAAATTATGGTACATTTACACAATGGAGTACTACTCAGCTATTAAAAAGAATGAATTTATGAAATTCCTAGCCAAATGGATGGACCTGGAGGGCATCATCTTGAGTGAAGTAACACAATCACAAAAGAACTCACACAATATGTATTCACTGATAAGTGGATATTAGCCCAAAACTTAGGATACCCAAGATATAAGATACAATTTGCTAAACGCATGAAACTCAAGAAGAATGAAGACCAAAGTGTGGACACTGTGCCCCTTCTTAGAATTGGGAACAAAACACCCAGGGAAGGAGTTACAGAGACAAAGTTCGTAGCTGTGATGAAAGGATGGACCATTTAGAGACTGCCGTATCCAGGGATCCATCCCATAAGCAGCTTCTAAACGCTGACACCATTGCATACACTAGCAAGATTTTGCTGAAAGGACCCAAATATAGCTGTCTCTTGTGAGACGATGCCGGGGCCTAGCAAACACAGGAGTGGATGTTCACAGTCAGCTATTGGATGTATCACAGGGCTCCCAATGGAGAAGCTAGAGAAAGTACCCAAGGAGCTAAAGGGATCTGCAACCCTATTGTTGGAACAACATGATGTACTAACCAGAACCCTGGAGCTCTTGTCTCTAGCTGCATATGTATCGAAAGATGGCCTAGTCGGCCATCAATGGAAAGAGAGGCCCATTGGACTTGCAAACTTTATATGCCCCAATATAGGGGAATGCCAGGGCCAAAAGAATGGGAATGGGTGGGTAGGGAAGTGGGGGGCGCTATGGGGGACTTTTGGGATAGCATTGGAAATGTAATTGAGGAAAATATGTAATAAAAATATTAAAAATCAAAAAAAAAAAAAGAAATTCAGCTACAGGTCTAATTAAGACATTCTGAATTTCCTCCTCAATTATGAATGGCTACTCAGCCAGGTCTTAGAACTTGGCAAGTTCCTTAACTTGCTCCCAGAATGCCTGGCTTGCCTTTCTTTTGTGGTCTGGGATATGGTCCGTGTTTTTAACTCCTGCCAATGTCATTGATCTTGGGGGCATTCTATAGTTATGAATTTGTATCTCTCTATTCATTTATGCTCTTGTATCTATTCCTACAGTGAGAACAGTTCCCTCTACCAATATCCCTTTGCATCTTGAAAAAGTAAAGCATGACTTATATGGACCACTTGCAGCTATGTGTCAGCACAGATGACAACAGAGCCTCCCATTTACCTGAGTACAGCTTAGATCAAATGAGCCAGCTGGGTATGTTGTTGCTATTACATCAATGTCACCCTTGGCAATATTCCTTTCAGTTGGGGCTTTGTATAGAGAAGATCTTGTTCATACCCATAACTGAGTGACAAGTGAAGATCCAGATTTGCACAATAGCCCCTTCAGCACATAAGAACAGACTAACTTTGTTAGGCAAGTTCTGTCTGCTCACACATGTCTGCACATCTATTTTGGTAAGCAAATCTCTTTTAAAAATAAACTGAAAATAGTGTCTTCAAACAACTGTTGGACACTGTTTAATTACTAAGTTTTAATCCATACATATCATGCAGAATTTTTAGTTGGTCTATTAGATAATTACCATGCTCTGCAATGTATTAATCATTTTTATGGTGATATTTTGAGCTTTTATGTAGGTAAGTAGATCTGGCCTTGCTCCCTGGTTCAGAGGAGACTTGCAGGACCCCAAGAATGTCCTGCTTTTCTGTCAAAACCTTTGGGGGCCTCAAAAACTAACCAGCTTGGAACCCTCCATGACCATCTATCCTAGTAGGATCTGCCTGCCAACCCAGCTGGGTGTGACTGGGACACAGCCTGCAGAACAGGATACACCCATGACACAACCTGCCGTGGGGGGGGAGGAGCACTATTTAGGCACAGCCAACAGTGTAGGATACCTTGACTTCCAGTATCTGGCTCATGGCTCCCTCACACCATCCTGAAAAGTCCTGCTGACATCAGAATTATCCAGGCAACATCAGAGAAAACCAAACGCCTAAAAGACAGAATAAAAATACAATCAACAAGACCCCGTACAATGTGGACCTCCAGAGCCAAGCTGTTTTGCTACAACCAGCACTGAATATCCTAATAAAATTGAAGCACAAGAAGAAGCTCTAAATCCAATCTTATAAACATGATAGAAACCTTCAAAGTGGGCATAAACAAATCAGTTAAGGAAATACAGGAAAATACAGTTCAAAAACTGTTCAAGACCTGAAAGGAGAAATTGAGGCAATAAAGAAAATACAAAGTGAGGCATTTCTAGAGATGGAAAGAGAAAGGAATTACAGACATAAACACCATCAACAAAACACAGGAGATAGAAGAGAGAATTTCAGTTTTAGAAGATGTGAAAGAAGAAATCAATATATCAGTCAAAGAAAATGAAAATTCTAGAAAGTTCATGACACAAAGCATCCAGGAAATTTGGGACACTATGGAAAAACCAAACCTACAAATAATAGGAAGAGAAGGAGGGGGCTCTGAGTCCCATTTTTTTAATGGGGTTATTTGATTTTCTGGAGTCCAGCTTCTTGAGCTCTTTATATATATTGGATATTAGTCCCCTAACTGATTTAGAATTGGTAAAGATCCTTTCCCAATCTGTTGGTGGCCTTTTTATCTTATTGACAGTGTCTTTTGCCTTACAGAAGTTTTGTAATTTTATGAGGTCCCATTTGTCAATTCTTGATCTTACAGTACAAGCCATTGCTGTTCTCTTTAGGAATTTTTCCCCTGTTAGCATTGCTTTCATAGTGTCCCATAAATTTGATTATGTTGTCCTCTCATTTTCATTAAATGTTAGAAAGTCTTCAACTTCTTTATTTCTTTCCTGACCCATTGATCATGGACAAGAGAATTGTTCTGTTTCCATGAGTTTGTAGACTTTCTGTTGTATCTATTGTTGTTGAAGTCCAGCTTTAATCACTGGTTATCTAATAAGATGCATGGGGTTATTTCAATCTTCTTATATCTGTTGAGGTTTGCTTTGTGACCAATTATATGGTCAATTTTGGAAAAGGTTCTGTGAGGTGCTGAGAATGTATATTCTTTTGTGTTTGGGTGAGATATCCTATAGATATCTTTTAGGTCCATTTGAATCATAACCTCTTTTAGTTTCATTATTTCTCGGTTTAGTTTTTCTCTTGATAACCAATTCATTGGTAAGAGTAGGGTGTTGAGGTCTCCCACTATTAATTAGTGTGGTTTGATGTGTGATTAAGCATTAGTTATGAATGTGGGTGCCCTTGCATTTGGAGCATAGATGGTCAGAATTGGGATGTTATCATCGTGGATTTTCCTTTGATAAGTAGGAAGTGTCCTTCCCTGTCTCTTTTGAATGTTCTACGAATAGACTTTTGAAAGTCTATTTTATTAGATTTAGAATGGCTACTCCAGCTTGTTTCTCAGGTGCAATTGCTTGGAAACCCTTTTTCCAGCCCTTTACACTGAGATAATGACTATCTTTGATGTTGAGATGTGTGTTTTGTATACCACAGAATGCTGGAATCTGTTTACTCATCCATTTTTTTTTAGATAATGTCTTTTTACTGGGGAACCGAGACCATTAATGTTGAAAGAAATTCATGACCAATGATTGTTACTTCCTGTTATTTTGATGTTGTTGGTTGTTGACTCTCTGCATGTGTATGTGCATGTATGAATGTTTCTTTTCTACTAGTTTTAATGATGTGAAATTATTTATTTCTTGTGTTTCCTTGAGTGTAGTTAGCCTCATTCAGTTGGAGTTTTCCTTTAAGTATCCTCTGCAGGGCTGGGTTAGTGGAGAGCCATTGTTTGAATTAGGTTTTGTCATGGATTACCTTGGTTTCTACCTCCCTGGTGCCTGAAAATTTTGTTGATATAGTAGTCTGGATTGATATTTGTGGTCTTTTAGGGTCTGCAAGGCCTCTGCCCAGGCTCTTCTAGCTTTTAGAGTCTCAGATGAGAAGTCAGATGTAATCCTGATAGGTCTGCCTTTATATGTTAGTTGGTCTTTTTCCCTTGCTGCTTTAAAATGTTTCCTTTGTTTCACATATTTATTGTTTTGATTATTATGTAATAGGAGGATTTTCTTTTCTGGTACAATCTGTTTGGTGTTTAGTAAGAAGCTTCTTGTACCTTTATAGGCATCTCTTTCTTTAGGTTAGGGCAATTTTCTTCTATTACTTTGTCAAAGATGTTTTCTGGGCCTTTGAATTGGAAATCTTCTCCCCTTTCTCCTCCTCCTCCCCCTCCTCCCCCTCCTCCTCCCCCTCCTCCCCCTCCTCCTCCTCCCCCTCCTTTTCCCCCTCCTCCTCCCCCTCCTTTTCCCCCTCCTCCTCCCCCTCCTCCTCTTCCCCCTCCTCCTCCTCCTCCCTCTCCTCCACTCCCCTCCCCCTCCCTCTCCTCCTCCTCCTCCTCCCCCTCACCCTCCCCCTCCAATTGGGCAAATGGATGTATCTGGAGGATATCATCCTTAGTGAGGTAACCCAATCACAAAAGACGTCATTAGATATGCACTCACTGATAAGGGGATATTAGCCCAGAAACATAGAACACCCAAGATACAATTTGCAAAACACAAGAAAATCAAGAAGAGGGAAGACCTATGGGTAGATACTTCATTCCTCCTTAGAATAGGGAACAAAATACCCATGAAAGGAGTTACAGAGACAAAGTTGGGAGCTAAGACAAAAGGATGGACTATGGAGAGAATACCCCACCCGGGGATCCATTCCATAATTAGCCACCAAACCCAGACACTACTGCATATGCCAGCAAGATTTTGCTGAAGGGACCCTGTTATAGCTGTCTCGTATGAGGCTATGCCATTGCCTGGCAAACACAGAAGTGGAAGTTCACAGTCAGCTATTGGATGGAACACAGAGCCCCCATTGGAGAAGCTAGAGAAAGCACCCAAGGAGCTTAAGGGGTCTGCAACCCTATAGGAGGGTCAACAATATGAACTAACCAGTACCCCCAGAGCTCATATCTCTAGCAGCATATGTAGCAGAAGATGGCCTAGTTGGCCATCACTGGGAAGAGAGGCCCCTTGGTCTTGCAAACTTTATATGCCCCAGTACAGAGGAATCCCAGGGCCAAGAAGTGGGAGTGGGTGGGTAGGGGAGCAGGGAGGGAGGAGGGTATAGGGAACTTTTGGGATAGCATTTGAAATGTATATAAAGAAAATATCTAATAAAAAAATAAAAGAAAAAAAGGAAAGAAAACAGTGCTAAGAGGAAAGTTGATAGAAGTAAATGCCCTCATAAAGAAGTTGGAGATTTTTCACATTAACTAATTAAAAGTACATCTGAAGGATCTAGAAAAAAGAAGCAAGTACATCCAGGAGCAGTAGAAGGCAGGGAATAATTAAACACAGGACTCAAATCAATTAATTAGAAACAAAGAGCACAATTCAAAAAAATCGACACAATCAATAGTTGGTTCTTTGAGAAAATCAACATAGTAGAAAAACCCTTACCCAAACTAACCAAAAGGCAGAGAGACAATATCCAAATTAACAAAATCAGAAATGAAAGGGGAGACACAACAATGGGATTCAAAGCATCTTTAGATGTTACTTCAAAAGCCTGTACTCCACACAGTTGGAAAATCTAAATGAAAAAGATGATTTTCTAGACAGACACCAATCACTAGGTCAAGAATTAATAAATGGAACCTCATGAAATTCAAAAGCTTTGGTAAGTCAAATGACACTGTCATCAGGACAAAACTACAGCCTACTGATTGGGAAAACATCTTCAGTAACCCTATATCTAACTAATATCCAAAATATATAAAGAGCTCAAGAAGTTAGACACTGACAATCCAAATGACAATTAGAAAATGAGGTACAGAGCTAAACAAAAAATTCACAATTGAGGAATCTCAAATGGCCAAGAAGCATTTAAAAGAGTGTTCAATGTCCTTAGTCATTAGGGAAATGAAAACCAAAACAACTCTGATATTCCACCATACACCATCAGAATGGTCAAGATTAAAACCTCAAAGGGCAGCATATGCTAGCAAGGTTGTAGAGCAAGGGGAACACTCCTCTCCTGATGGTGGAAGTACAAACGCTCTGGAAAACAATGTTGCAATTTCTCAGGAGATTGGGAATAGTTTTACATAAAGACCCAGCTATACCACTCTTGGGCATATACTCAATGATGCTCCACCATGCCACAAGGACACTTGCTCAAACAGCCTAGATGTCTTTCAACCAAAGAATGGATAAACAAAATGTGGTATATCTACACAATGGAACACTACTCAGCCGTTAAAAACAGAACATTGTGAGTTTTGCAGGCAAATGGATGCAACGAGAAAAAATCATCCTGAGTGAGGTAACCCAGACCCAAAAGGATATGCATGGTATATAATCACTTATAAGTGGAAGTTAGCCATAAAGTACAGGATAGTCAAGCTATAATCAATATACCCAAAGAAGCCAAATAACTAGGAGAGCACAAGGGGGGTGGTTGCATCATTCTCAGAAGGGGAAACAAAATTGATATTGGAAGTCGATGCAAGGAGGAAACTAGGTAGAATAAGAGATAGGGAGGGAAACAGGGCAGGGAAGATCATATGTAGGGAGAGCAGGGAAGAGAGAAGGAAATTGGATGAAGGTGGGGACAATCTATAAAATGTGCCAGAGACTTGGGATGGGGAGAGGCCCCAGAGGGTCTAAGGAGGTGACTCTAGCTAATATTTCTAGTAGTAGAGGATATAGATCCTGTAGTGTACATTTCCTAGAGTCAGCCATGATATCCTTCCCAATGGAAGGATAAAGACAGTAACCTACCCATAAAGCCTTCAACTCAAAATGTGTCCTGCCTATAAGATATGCAGGGACAAAGAGAGAGCAGAGTCTGAGTGAATGGCCAACTAATGATGTTCCCAAATCGAAACACATCCCATGGACATGAGCCAATACCTGACACTATCAATGATACTCTGTTATGCTATCAGACAGAAACCTAGCATAACTGTCCTCTGAGAGGTTCCACCCAACAGCAAGTGGAAAGAGATTCAGAGACTCATATCCAAACAGTAGATGAAACCTGAGGAGTCTTATGGAAGAGTTGGGAGAAAGACTGAGGGATCCAAAGAGGAACTCTACAGGAACACCAACAGAGTAAACTAACCTGGACCCTTGGGAGCTCCCAGAGACTGAATCAACACCCAAAGAGTGTGCACAAACAGCACCTAGGCCCCCTGCACATATGTAGCAGTAGAGCAGCTTGGTCTTTGTGTGGGTCCCCCAAACAACTGGAGCAAGGAGCCTGTTGCCAACCTGACTGCCTGTGGATCCAGTGTCCACAGCCTTGCCTGGCCTCAATAGGATAGGATGTGCCTAGTCCTGCAGCAACTCCATGTGAAGGGTGTGGGGTAGAAGGGTGAGTAGATGGGATGTGGGGGTGGAGTTGACAACCAAAAGGGGTTTCCCCTTCTAGAGGGAATGGAGGAGGAGCTATGTGAGGGGGTGCTGGGAGGAGAGGAAGGGTTGATACTGTGTTGTAAAGTAAATAAATAAATAAATAAATAAATAAATAAATAAATAAATTTTTAAAATAATCCAAGTAAAAGAATGCACACAAGGTGGTAAAGGATATTGCTTTCTGAAACTTCAACCCATCTAGAGATTAGGATATTACAAATATAAACTCTTAGGCTGGAGAGATAGCTCAGAGGGCAAACCTTTTACTGCACAAGTGTGAGAACATGAGTGTGAGTCTCCAAAATCCAGGTAAAGCTATGGTAGTGTCTGTGGTAGTCTTCCTAGCTCTCCTACAATGAAAGGGAAGGTGCAGACATGAGAATCCTCAGCTAGCGTGGAGCATGCAACAGTGGTCAAGAGGATTAGATCTCAAACAAGGTAAAAAGTAAGAAAAACACACTGTTGAGGTTGTCCTCTGACCTCCACATATGTGTCATAACAAATGCACAACTGTACACACACACAGAGAGAGAGAGAGAGAGAGAGAGAGAGAGAGAGAGAGAGAACAAGTGACCCCCAGTGACCTCAGAATGTCCTGAGATAGGTACCATTCCCCAAATTTCCTAATGAACTGGTCTATGCATGCTTTATCCAGACCTTTACTTATATTGGATTCTTCATGAAGAATGCCTTCTGTGCTCCAGAGCACCATTCAAATCCCTTACACCACCCAGCTTACTAAGAACAAGAGCTGATAGGAAGCAAGAAGATAACAGTCATCTGGTATACCCCTGACCGGGATGCTTATGTTCTTTTATCTGTCTCAAAAGCACATCTTTGGAATACTAAAAGAAAGGTCATACAGATGTATGGTAGCAGACCCAGAGTCAGGGCTAGTTGACTATTGAATCCAGGCACCGGAATTCTGTCCCCTCCAAGAGCCAATATTTCTGTGTGCCCCATTGTTACTATACTGAGTGTTGCAAGCAAGCATAGAGAATAGCTTAGCAACCCGAGACTCGACTTGACTTGGACTATACTAGCATCTCTCTTTTAGCAATGCACTTGGTGACCTAGCACCTTCATCTTCACATACTATACACACATATTCTTCTCGCAACAATGTGCCCAGCAATCTTAGAACCCCGACCTCAATTGAGCTGCATGGATACTCAAAACAATGGGATGTGTTTCTTCATCAGTATCACCGATCAAGAACTCATGAACATCCTTTATTTAAATGTATTTCAGAGTATGTCCATATATGGAAGGTAGGGGTTGGTCTTGTCTGAATTGTTTTGGGGTGCATTCTCTGTAAGGCAAATTGTGTCTACCGAGAGCACTTTAAGGGAAAAAAAATCCAACATCTTATGCCTATCGTAATTGGGTGTACATACAATGGAAATTAGAGGGATCATGGAAAGGAACGTGCACAATAGATAAAAAGTTATATAACTCAAACATGTCAATCAAACTAGAGTACCACCCAAATTATGCTTCTTAGCAACCAGCACCTCTTTCCCCTAGACCCCATAAAAGGAAATCCCTAACAATAGCTAGGTCTCTCGAGTGTTCTTTAATTCTGGTGGCCCTGTGTGTCTCAGCTGTATTGTTGTTTTGTCCTTGAATGTTCACTTGCCACTTCGTAACTTGTGTGCATTTTTATTTCTATTCTTTGATTTTAAAAAAAAAATCAAGAACCTGGAGATTCTGCCCCAGACAGCAACCCTGGTAAGAACTAAAACCTGGGAGTATCAGCAGTAGACAGAGGAAGAACAGGGTAGGAGAATGTATCAAAGAAAGAAATTCAGATATTTTCTATTTCTCCTTGGGCAGGGCCTCTGAACAACAACAACAGCAACACCACCACCACCAGCAGCAACAACAACAACAACAAAACACACACAGGGTTCTACAAAGTCATTGGAACACAGTCCTTGGCTTCATGCCACCAAAGCTTGGACTTTTGAAGTTGTGCTATGAGGTGAAATTTGTGTAACTCACTCTCCAAATTTAGTTGGAGGATGCTGATATAGGACTGAGCCAGCATATTCAGAAGTTAGAATTAAGCAAAGATGGAAGGAGTAGCTACCTATCTCTAAACGCCACAAGACAAGACCAGGTAAAACCTACTCTGGATTTTGGCCTAGCTGTCCCTCAATGGCAGTTCAATTGAAAAAGAACCTCACATGCAGTTGCTATGATAGTTCAAGAGAGTGGCTAGCTACCTGTGTGTTTGTTAAAGACACTTTACATAGTTGTAGAAAGTATACAGGAGCTCAAGAATTGTCTAAACTGTTTTGCTTGGAAGCTGAGGCCTGTTTGGAAGCAGTAAACAAAGTCTACTTTAGGGAGTGTTTATATGTTCACCAGGGCTTTTAGGAACACTTCCTTTGACCATCTTTCACTGTCAACTTTAGGTGCTGAAAGCTAGATTCATAGGCCCAGATACCCAGTACTCAGAAAGATGACACAGGAATATTGTGAGTTTGAGGCCAGCCATGGCTACATAGTGATATCCCTTATCAAAAACAAAAACAAATAAAACAAACAACAAAAGCTGAAAAAGCAAAACAACCAAAGCAATAATAACAATACTCTTGGTGAGATAAAATAATTTGGATAATTATTATTAATAAAATAATTAATCCTTGAGATTCCAAATTTCTAAAGAGTTTTGAGGGCTGTTTCATAAGTATCCGAAGATAGGACAGCAAAGGAGCCTGAAGACTCACGAGTCATCAGGAAGCACATCTGTTCTCCGAAGGTGAGAGCTTAGTCCGCACTGACCTGGTACCATCACACTACATGTTCCTTGGGGTGACAGAGCATTAGGAAAATTCATGTTCCTCTGGAGGTTTGTAGATATTTTCATGCTCTCTGAATCTTTATTGCCCTGATGTAGATATTCTTATCATTAATATCATGGTATCAGTTCAGAGAGGCCAAATAGAAAAGGAAGTCTTACCCTGAATGGTATTATTGTACTGGTATTGTATGGTGTGGTATGGTACATAACTAGTGTGTGTGTGTGTGTGTGTGTGTGTGTGTGTGTGTGTGTGTGATATATATATATGTTATATATATATATATAACAATATATATTGTTATATATATAATATATATATATATTAATGTATAGTATGGTAACTCACACCTGGGACAAACTGCTGGTAAAGGTGAAAAGGTTATTTTAGTTCCTTGCCCCAGAAGGTTCAGTCCATGACTGAGTGACTTTATTTTCCGTACAGTGTTTGAGGCAGTGTGTTGTGGTGGAGCACGAGCCACAGTAAAACTGTTCACCTTGTTATGATCCAGTGATACAGGGGGCTCTACACTGTCCTTTATGGGCACACCCCCAGTGATCTAAGGCCTGCCCACTGATTTACAAGTCTTCTCATCACCTTGGATACCAAACCTATAAGAAATGGGCCTGTCATGCTTTGAATGTGAAATGTACCCCTAAGCTCATATATCTGAACACTTGCTGCTGGTTGGTGATGTTCTTTTGGTTGATGGTGGAACCTTCAAGAGGCAGAGACTTTTTGGAGGAAGTTGACACTGAGGGTAGACTTTGAGAGTCTATAAAATTGTCCCACTTCTGGTTAACTCTATGCTTTGTGTTTGTGGTTGAAGATGTGCTCTCTCAGATCCTTGCTCTGGCTTCCTACTTCCCCTGCCATTACGAACTCCCTCTCTGGAACTATAAACCCAGATAAAGTCTTCCTCCATAAGTCATTGTTCATGGTACTGACTGGCTTTGTGTGTCAACTTGGCATAAGCTAGAGTCAGTCATCAGAGAGAGCGGTTGGGGGAGCCTCAGTTAAGGAAATGCCTCCATGAGATCCAGCTGCAAGGTATTTTCTCAATTAATGATCCATGGAGTAGGGCCCAGCCAACTGTGGGTGGGGCCATCCCTGGGCTGGAGGTCCTGGGTTCTATAAGAAGGCAGGCTGAGCACAAGCCAAGAAGCAGCACCCCTCCATGGGCTCTGCATCAGCTCCTGCCTCCAAGTTCCTGTCTTGATTTTCTCTGGTGATGAACAGTGATGTGGAACTGTAAGCCAGACAATCCTGTTCATTCCAAAATTGCTTTTGTGTCCCAGTGTTTCATTGCAGAAATAGCAACCTCAATTAAGATAGTCATGGTATTTTATCCCAGCAACAGAAAAGTATCTAATACTGGGTCTTGAGATGCTGAAGATCTGAACTTTAGTACATTTCTAATGTTCTGTTTTATAAAAAGGAATTTCATGTGTAATCATTGATATTCTTCATTCAAAGGACTTGAGTTTGTATTGATGAAGTAATGATCATCAATGAATTAGCTGTGGTCTCTTCTCAAAAGCACTGAACTTATCCAGAGACTAGTTCATAATTCTTAATGCTAAGAAGACCTTTGTATGAAGATGTGTATGTAGCCTGTACAACCAGATGTTCTAATGCTATCTGAGCTTGTGATGGATACATTCTTTTCACTCAGCCGAGTCCATTTTCACGGGAACCTGCTCAAAAGGAAAAGAGTTGCATAAGCTGTTGCTAGTTATCTTAATTGGCACATTTAGGCTAGTCATGTAAATCGGGTTCTTTTTATATTTTGCCAATCTTTCATAGCATACCAGGACTGTTCCCATATTAAAAAAATTCAAATAAATGTTTCATGGTATGATTAGAATCTGATGAGACTGCCCAGCAATGACCTGGGGACACATTGCCTCTTGTGCCTGCTGGTGGATAAAAGTAAAGCATCTCTTTGCTCTCCTTCATCATCTATTTGGAGCAAGGAGGACATTGGCTATGCTGGGACTGAGGAGCCCTTCAGCACTTCTGGAAGGAGGTTCGGGTTCTCTGTGTCTTTTGCTTCTAATCACTTGACCCAGGGTTAAATCTACACTACACTCCCTTCCTGTCCTTCAAATAGAGGGAATGGCTTGCTAGCTCTTTCCCTTCAACTCCACTTTCACAGAGTTCAAGTTGACCTTTGGAAATGCAGGCTTATAAAATTTCACTCACAGCTTCACTGATGAGAGTTAGATGTCCCAGGATTGGCAAATTCCTTTCCATGACCTCTCGTAGTTCACAAATCTCTCTTCTGCACTGAACTTTTTTTTTCTTGTTAGATCCATGCTGCAGCTGGGAAGCTACATATCCCATCTTTCTGGTAGGCAGGTTTCATAGTCATGGGTTCTATTCCTTGCACAAAACATCATGACCAAGAAGCAAGTTGGGGAGGAAAGGGTTTAATCAGCTTATACTTCCACACTGCTGTTCATCACCAAAGAAAGTCAGGACTGGAAGCAGGTCAGGAAGCAGGATCTGATGCAGAAGCTATGGATGGATGTTACTTACTGGCTTGCTTTCCCTGGCTTGCTCAGCTTGTTTTCTTATAGAACCCAAGACTACCAGCACAGGGATGGCACCTCCCACAATGGGCCCTCCCCGCTTGATCACTAATTGAGAAAATGTTCCACAGCCGGATCTCATAGAGACATTTCCTCAACTGAATCTCCTTTCTCTGTGATAACTCCAGCCTGTGTCAAGTTGACATACAAAACCAGCCAGCACAGCAGGTCTTTCTACTGGTTGATCAGGAATAGTTTCATGGTGGAAAATCACCACAAACCTCACTGAGCTCTCAAAGAGAAGATCCAAGGAAGAGTTAACATGGATGTGGTAAAGCTAGGAGAAAGAGAATAGTTTGAAGTAGCCTTAAATACTCATGACACAGTCCTGCTTTCCAGAACTGATTCTCCCAGGACCAACTTCTGCTTACGGTAAGGCTATCTCTCCCCATTCAGGCTCTGTGTTTTCCTGAAGGCAACTAATGGAGATCTTAGCTAAGATAATTAGTCAGTGAATAGCCAGTCTCCTATGACCTCCAAGATGCATGGGAGTTTGGAGGATTCAGGGAAGGACCTGGGTGGAACTAGGCTTCTCTACAGGACCAAATCTTGCTGACCTTCCAATCTATTATCATTGAGAGTGAATCAGCAATATCTATAGGTAGATGGATATTATGAGAAGAAATGCCCTAGATAAAAACCTCACTCACAGAATTGCCCACCAAGGTGACTACATGGTGGTTCCTCATGAACTTCTTGTCTTTCACACTGACAGACTTCTATACTACACTGGCCTCTCATAATTACTCTCTCTCAGGTTTGATAGTTAACCTTATGTCATCTTGACTATGCCCAGGGTTTCACAGTAAACATTAGTTTTGCGTATGTGTGTAAGGACATTTCTGAGTAAGATTTACATCGAATTAGGAGGACTCAATAAAATAGATTGCCTTTTTTTGATCTTGTACTTTCCCACCTCCAAAAGCATGAACCAAAATAAGTTTCTGGTATGAATTGGTCAGCCTTTGCTCTTTTGTTATAGCATTACAACATGGACTAAGACAGACTTAAAGAGAACAAAATGTCACAGGAAGATGAAGTCTTTCTATTTTCTTGTTTGAACTGAGACATTAGGGTCTTCCTCCCTCCATAGACTGGAATAATATTTTTGGCTTTCCTGGGTCTTTAGGTTGCAGGCAGCAGGCAGTGAGACTTCTCAGCCTCTATAATAGCCCAAACCAAATTCTATCTATCTATCTATCTATCTATCTATCTATCTATCTATCTATCTGCCTGCCTATATGTCATTTATCCAATGATCAATTCATCAGTCATCCATCCATTCATCCATCCATCTATCCATCTCCTATTGGTTCTATTTCTTTGAGAAAACCCAACTGACACAATAGGAGTCATTCCCCAGGTGCCAAAGACCCAAAATATATGTAAACTTTAAGCATTAGTTTTTTGAGGCAGTGGGATCTATTATATATTGTACAATTCCTGAGAATACTTGTACAAAAAGTACAATTCTTTCATTGGAATTTGCCTGGGAGAAATGGACTTAACTAAAGCTGTGGAAATAATTCCCCTATCTTCCCCTATCATATCACAAAACAGCATTTTCATGAGATGTGTAACCAGCCAGAAATCATAACAGAAATAGCTGATGTACATTTGCCTATAAATAAAACCAAAAGCATCTTTGTAACACCGACTATGACTTTTCCTTGTCCACTCTTGATCTTGCACCCACTCTATAAACAAGGTTTAAATACATATAATAAGGTGGGAGAGAGTTATGTGCAATATAAATGGCAAATAGAGAATAATATCACAACATATAAAGAACTCTTGCAGACCTGTTCAAGAAAACAGCAAATCTTTTGATGAAAAGGGAATTTAAAAAATCATAAACAGGTTGATTATAAAGAAAATATATGAATGGCTAGAAGTATAAATATTCTTCCTTTCACATAACTTAAGAACAAAACTGAGTACATAACTTTATTTACTTGAAAGATAAACAAAGTGGTATTAGTGTATATCTAAAGCTGGTTCTCAGGTCTGACTGCACAATAGAGTAACCTCAAGAAATGCATGAAATATTGATGTCTACAGCTGCTTCTGACCATGAAGCATTAACTGCTGTGGGAATTGCTCTTCTATTATAAGCATCTAGAAAACCAGACAAATACATAAAACAACTGTTTTCAGACAGAGGGCAAATGGGCAAAGCAAGATGTTTTCCCTGCAAGAAGAAACACAAAGGAGGTGAGTCCTAAAGCTGTCAGTGTGTTTGTGGCCTGAGGCTCTTTCCAAGACACATGGCAGAATCCAGAAGAATCCAGACAAAAGCTATCCAGAAAAGTGGGTTCAGACAGAGATCCTATTTCCAAGAAGTCACTTTATCAGACTAGGATTTCCATAGTAGACTACTGAGAACAAGATACTGCCTACAGAGCACTCTAGAGAATTACAGACTTTGGGGAGTCCCAAACATTCTCTCTAGTGATCTCTTTGCACTCAGAGAACTTGTCATGAGATGGACAGGTAAAGGCATCCAAAAGCAGCAGGTTGAACAGTTCCCAAAGCTGATAAGGGAGTGTATCAAGGGTAGTGATGGTACACACCTTTAATCTCAGCATTTATGAGGTAGAGGCAGGTGGATCTCTGTGAGTTTGAGGATACCCTGGTGTACAAAGTAAATTCCAGGACAGCCAAGGCTACATGGAGAAACCCTGCCTTGAAAAAACAAATAAACAAAAATTTATATAAAGACTTGCAGAGACCTGGGTGTGATGATTGACCATAAGGCCTCTAAGAAAAACTTAGAATATAATAAAATGAATATTTTATATTTTGATTGCAATGGTAGTTACATTAAATTGTACTCTTTAAATTGGTTGATATTATTGTATATATAATTTTTCTCAGTGATGACTGCATATTCCCATAATAGTGATTTCTAGTTCCTGTTATGGATATTCAAATATAATTGGTTTTGGGTAGGACTTCTGCTTCATTTTCTTTCTTTCTTTTTTTTTGTGCTATATTGTGGAGCAGACTATGTCAAGTTGTTCTAATGGGACCCCAAGCTCATCATCATCCTCTGTGGGTAGTAAACCAGTCCACATAGGAAACTGAAAACCATTCTAGCAATTTAGTAATGACGAACTCTAGTGAAACTTGTCCTCATATAGAACCACCTCCTACAAACTCACCTTGGTAAATAATGAAGTATTGCAATGTGGGCATATAGAGTCTTTGGCACAGCAACAGTTTATAATAGTCCAATAAACTAGCAATGACTAATACATCTTATGAGGGGAAAGAGTTAATCAAACAATATACGTTCACAATAGTTTGAATTTGTCAGATGTTACAATAAATACATCATTATTTACCCAATATACGGCAAGTAAAATCAAAGCTTATAAAACACATATAATATCTCAGTTCCGTATTTTTGTACAGAGAGTTGTGTTTATGAAAAGGGTGTGAAATCATCATCACACTTTTAACAAGATTATTTCTTAGCAGAAGGATTTGTCAGGTGAGGCGTTTTGTTCCCCACTACATTTTAACATGTGTGACTTTACAAGAAGATGCATATTCTCAGGAAAATATATAAATCTTTCTATTCTTTTTTTTTTTTAAAGATTTATTTATTATATGTAAGTACACTGTAGCTGTCTTCAGACACTCCAGAAGAGGGCGCCAGATCTCGTTACGGATGGTTGTTAGCCACCATGTGGTTGCTGGGATTTGAACTCTGGACCTTTGGAAGAGCAGTCGGGTGCTCTTACCCACTGAGCCATCTCACCAGCCCAAATCTTTCTATTCTTAAATAGTATTTTACAATGAGGGAAGCTGGATAAATGAATTAGGGATTTAAACTACTTATTGCTCTTGCAGAGAACCTTGGTTCTTTTCCCAGCACCCACATAGTAGCTAACAACCATCCATCACTCCAATTCCAGGAGATCTAACACCCTTTTCTAGCCTCTGCAGGCACCCAGAAGGCATGTGGTATACATACATATACACAAGCAAAATGCTCACACAGACCGAATGAAAACAAAAGAATTTAAAAAATAAAAATTGAAGTCAATTACTCAGTTTGTTTGTCAATTCTCAAGGAGTTCTTTTAATAGTCTACGCCAAAGATTTTAGGTCTGCAAAGATACTTTATCTCTGAGATTCATATCTTTCTGCTCTTACCGAGGAACTGGGTTTGGTTCCCAGAACTCAAGTCTGGTGGCTCACAACCACCTACAACTCCAGAGATACCCAACACACTCTTCTGGCCTCTGTGGACACTGCACTACAGGCACACAATACATACAATACATACAATACAATACATACAACAACTCTCCTCTTCCACCCACATGCACATAATTAAAGATTAAAAATTAAAACATCTTTTTCAAATTACACCAGACTTTTCACCAGAGACTATGAAAGCCAGAAGATCCTGGACGGATGTTATACAGACACTAAAAGAACACAAATTCCAGCCCAGGCTACTATACCCAGCCAAACTCTCAATTAACATAGATGGAGAAACCAAAGTATTCCACGACAAAACCAAATTCACACATTATCTCTCCACGAATCCAGCCCTTCAAAGGATAATAACAGGAAAAAACCAATACAAGGACAGGAACCACGCCCTAGAAACAACAAGAAGGTAATCCCTCAACAAACCTAAAAGAAGACAGCCACAAGAACAGAATGCCAACTTTAACAACAAAAATAACAGGAAACAACAATTACTTTTCCTTAATATCTCTTAATATCAATGGACTCAACTCCCCGATAAAAAGACATAGACTAACAAACTGGCTACACAAACAAGACCCAACATTTTGCTGCTTACAGGAAACTCATCTCAGAGAAAAAGATAGACACTACCTCAGAATGAAAGGCTGGAAAACAATTTTCCAAGCAAATGGTATGAAGAAACAAGCTGGAGTAGCCATTCTACTATCTGATAAGATTGACTTCCAACCCAAAGTCATTAAAAAAGACAGGGAGGGACACTTCATACTCATCAAAGGTAAAATCCTCCAAGAGGAACTATCAATTCTGAATATCTATGCTCCAAATACAAAGGCAGCCACATTCATTAAAGAAACTTTAGTAAATCTCAAAGCACACATTGCACCTCATACAATAATAGTGGGAGACTTTAACACACCACTTTCACCAATGGACAGATCATGGAAACAGAAACTAAACAGGGACACAGAGAAACTAAGAGAAATTATGAATCAAATGGATCTGGCAGATATCTACAGAACATTCTATCCTAAAACAAAAGGATATAACTTCTTCTCAGCACCTCATGGTACCTTCTCCATAATTGGTCACAAAACAGGCCTCAACAGATACAAAAATATTGAAATTGTCCCATGCATCCTATCAGATCACCATGGACTAAGGCTGATCTTCAATAACAAAATAAATAATAGAAAGCCAACCTTCATGTGGAAACTGAACAACACTCTTCTCAATGATACCTTGGTCAAGGAAGGAATAAAGAAAGAAATTAAGGACTTTTTAGAGTTCAATGAAAATGAAGCCACAACATACCCAAACTTATGGGACGCAATGAAAGCATCTCTAAGAGGAAAACTCATAGCTCTGAGTGCCTCCAAAAGGAAACTAGAGAGAGCACACATTAGCAGCTTGACAACATACCTAAAAGCACTAGAACAAAAGGAAGCAAATTCACCCAAGAGGAGTAGACGGCAGGAAATAATCAAACTCAGGGGCGAAATCAACCAAGTGGAAACAAGAAGAACTATTCAAAGAATCAACCAATCAAGGAGCTGGTTCTTTTAGAAAATCAACAAGATAGATAAACCCAGAGCCAGACTCACTAGAGGGCACAGGGAAAGCATCCTAATTAACAAAATCAGAAATGAAAAAGGAGACATAACAACAGATCCTGAAGACATCCAAAACACCATCAGATCCTTCTACCAAAGGCTATACTCAACAAAACTGGAGAACCTGGATGAAATGGAGAAGTTCCTAGACAGATACCAGGTACCAAAGTTGAATCAAGATCAGGTTAATGATCTAAACAGCCCTATATCCCCCAAAGAAATAGAAGCAGTCATTAATAGTCTCCCAACTAAAAAAAGCCCAGGACCAGATGGGTTTAGTGCAGAGTTCTATCAGACCTTCAAAGAAGATCTAATCCCAGTTCTTCACAAACTATTCCACAAAATAGAAACAGAAGGTACTCTACCCAACTCATTCTATGAAGCCACAACTACTCTGATACCTAAACCACAAAAAGACCCAACAAAGATAGAAAACTTCAGACCAATATCCCTTATGAATATTGATGCAAAAATCCTCAATAAAGTTCTTGCTAACCGAATCCAAGAACACATCAAAACAATCATCCATCCTGACCAAGTAGGTTTCATCCCAGGGATGCAGGGATGGTTCAATATACGGAAATCCATCAACGTAATCCAGTATATAAACAAACTCAAAGACAAAAACCACATGGTCATCTCGTTAGATGCGGAAAAAGCATTTGACAAGATCCAACACCCATTCATGATAAAAGTCTTGGAAAGATCAGGAATTCAAGGCCCATACCTAAACATGATAAAAGCAATCTACAGCAAACCAGTAGCCAACATCAAAGTAAATGGTGAGAAGCTTGAAGCAATCCCTCTAAAATCAGGGACTAGACAAGGCTGTCCACTTTCTCCATACCTATTCAACATTGTACTTGAAGTCCTAGCCAGAGCAATTCGACAACAAAAGGAGATCAAAGGGATACAAATTGGAAAAGATGAAGTCAAAATATCACTTTTTGCAGATGATATGATAGTATATATAAGTGACCCTAAAAATTCCACCAGAGAATTCCTAAGCCTGATAAACAGCTTCAGTGAAGTAGCTGGATATAAAATTAACTCAAACAAATCAATGGCCTTTCTCTACACAAAGAATAAACAGGCTGAGAAAGAAATTAGGGAAACAACACCCTTCTCAATAGTCACAAATAATATTAAATATCTTGGCGTGACTCTAACTAAGGAAGTGAAAGATCTGTATAATAAAAACTTCAAGTCTCTGAAGAAAGAAATTATAGAAGATCTCAGAAGATGGAAAGATCTCCCATGCTCATGGATTGGCAGGATCAACATTGTAAAAATGGCTATCTTGCCAAAAGCAATCTACAGATTCAATGCAATCCCCATCCAAATTCCAAATCAATTCTTCAACGAATTAGAAAGTGCAATCTGCAAATTCATCTGGAATAACAAAAAACCTAGGATAGCAAAAACTCTTCTCAAGGATAAAAGAACCTCTGGTGGAATCACCATGCCGGACCTAAAGCTCTACTACAGAGCAATTGTGATAAAAACTGCATGGTACTGGTATAGTGACAGACAAATAGACCAATGGAATAGAATTGAAGACCCAGAAATGAACCCACACACCTACGGTCACTTGATCTTCGACAAGGGAGCTAAAAACATCCAGTGGAAGAAAGACAGCATTTTCAACAAATGGTGCTGGCACAACTGGTTGTTAACATGTAGAAGAATGCGAATCGATCCATTCCTATCTCCTTGTACTAAGGTCAAGTCTAAGTGGATCAAGGAACTTCACATAAAACCAGAGACACTGAAACTTATAGAGGAGAAAGTGGGGAAAAGCCTTGAAGATATGGGCACAGGGGAAAAATTCCTGAATAGAACAGTAATGGCTTGTGCTGTAAGATGGAGAATTGACAAGTGGGACCTCATGAAACTACAAAGCTTCTGCAAGGCTAAAGACACCATCAATAAGACAAAAAAAAACACCAACAGATTGGGAAAGGATCTTCACCTATCCTAAATCAGATAAGGGACTAATATCCAATATATATAAAGAACTCAAGAAGGTGGACTCCAGAAAGTCAAATAACCCCATTAAAAAATGGGGCTCAGAACTGAACAAAGAATTCTCACCTGAGGAATACCAAATGGCAGAGAAGCACCTGAAAAAATGTTCAACATCCTTAATCATCAGGGAAATGCAAATCAAAACAACCCTGAGATTCCACCTCACACCAGTCAGAATGGCTAAGATCAAAAATTCAGGAGACAGCAGATGCTGGCGAGGATGTGGAGAAAGAGGAACACTCCTCCATTGTTGGTGGGATTGCAAGCTTGTACAACCACTCTGGAAATCAGTCTGGGGGTTCCTCAGAAAATTGGACATAGTACTACCGGAGGATCCAGCAATACCTCTCCTGGGCATATATCCAGAAGATGTCCCAACCGGTAAAAAGGACACATGCTCCACTATGTTCATAGCAGCCCTATTTATAATAGCCAGAAGCTGGAAAGAACCCAGATGTCCCTCAACAGAGGAATGGATACAGAAATTATGGTACATTTACACAATGGAGTACTACTCAGCTATTAAAAAGAATGAATTTATGAAATTCCTAGCCAAATGGATGGACCTGGAGGGCATCATCTTGAGTGTAGTAACACAATCACAAAAGAACTCACACAATATGTATTCACTGATAAGTGGATATTAGCCCAAAACTTAGGATACCCAAGATATAAGATACAATTTGCTAAACGCATGAAACTCAAGAAGAATGAAGACCAAAGTGTGGACACTGTGCCCCTTCTTAGAATTGGGAACAAAACACCCAGGGAAGGAGTTACAGAGACAAAGTTCGTAGCTGTGATGAAAGGATGGACCATTTAGAGACTGCCGTATCCGTATCCAGGGATCCATCCCATAATCAGCTTCTAAACGCTGACACCATTGCATACACTAGCAAGATTTTGCTGAAAGGACCCAAATATAGCTGTCTCTTGTGAGACGATGCGGGGGCCTAGCAAACACAGGAGTGGATGTTCACAGTCAGCTATTGGATGTATCACAGGGCTCCCAATGCAGAAGCTAGAGAAAGTACCCAAGGAGCTAAAGGGATCTGTAACCCTATTGTTGGAACAACATGTTGTACTAACCAGAACCCCGGAGCTCTTGTCTCTAGCTGCATATGTATCGAAAGATGACCTAGTTGGCCATCAATGGAAAGAGAGGCCCATTGGACTTGCAAACTTTATATGCCCCAATATAGGGGAATGCCAGGGCCAAAAGAATGGGAATGGGTGGGTAGGGATGTGGGGGGCACTATGGGGGACTTTTGGGATAGCATTGGAAATGTAACTGAGGAAAATATGTAATAAAAATATTAAAAATTTAAAAAAAAACAAACAAAAAAACCCATCTTTTTCAAAAGGCCTTAAGGACCAGAGTGTTTTAAGAGATTGTTTTATGGTTTGAACCTGAGATGTCTCCTCTGTGTCTGTTGAAATATTGGTCCACAACTTGGTCCCAGTTTGGTTTCTGTTGCTATGATGAATGCCATGACCACACAACTTGGGTAGGAAGAGATTTACTTGGCTTATTTCAAGTCAGAGTCCATCACTGACTGAGGGAAATCAGGGCAGGAACCGAAACAGAGACCATGAAAGAACACTGCTTACTAGCTTGCTCCCCATAGCTTGTTCAACCTGCTTTCTTAAAGCACCCAGGCTCACCTGCTCAGAGTTGATGCCACCTCTGGTGCCCGCCCCCTATCAATTATTAATCAAGAAAATACTTTACAGATTTATCTACAGGCAATCCAAGGGCGGCATTTCATCAACTGAGGTTCTTTTCCCCAGAGAATTCTAGCTTATGTAAAATGAACAAAAATATATCCAGGACATGTTATTTGGGGAGATTTTGGAAACATTGTTTGAGGAGGACCTAGCTGGAGAATGTAGGTCATTGGAGGGGAGCCCTGGTGACTGTTATCTTGTTCTGTCCTATTCCTGTCTGTCTCTTTCAGTTCCTGGGTGCCATGAGGTAAGCAGTTTTGTCCCACCAAGCTTTTACTTCATGAAACATCACCTCACTCCAGGTCCTTCAACAATAAAGCCAGCAACTGTGGACAAAAACCCCCAAACCAAGAGCCACAGCAAATATTTTCTTCTTCAAACTATGAAACAGTTATTTTGATTCTTCTCTTTTCAATAAGAGATAAATTATGTACAACAACTAAAAAAAAAAAAAAAAAAAAAAAAGCTATGTTATTCCATATGGTAGTGTGGGGTAATGAGCTGTGCACAGGCAGCCTGGTTCATGGTTGAACACAGACTTTGAACTTCAGTGACCTGGCAGGTGACTTCTGCCTGCAAGGGATGGCAGGTGTTTGGCCATGCCCCCTGGGGCCCTGGCTCCTGTTGCAGCTACAGTCTCCCTGCCCCATCCCCCCACAGAGAGGTGTGTATCCATCAGTCATGTCTGGATCTACCACCACAGTTATCTAGCAATAGCCAAGTAGACCTGGCCCACTATAAAAAGGGCTATTTTCCCCCTCCTCCCTCTCTTACTCTCTTACTCTCTTACTCACTTGCTCTTACTCTCTGGCCCCTCTCTTGCCTCTTGCCCTCTTGCTACCCCTCTCTCCACATTCCCTTCCCTCTCATCTCCACGTGGCCATGGCTCTCCTCTACAACATGGTAGGTAAGCATTCTACAAACTGAGTTACATTCCCAGCCCATACATCTTAGCATTAGTCCTCTCTGGTCTGTATGTATGTTGCAGTTGGTCATTAGTGTTCATAATACTAATTTATTATTATAGTTGTTATTTTAACTAGACTAGTGTATTTTTAAAAATATAATTTCTAATTTTACCTTTCTTTTGACAAAATGACAACAAATGTCTTCAGGCATAACCACGTGTATACTCACAGGCTTTTACAGCACACCCAAGTTCCCAAATAACGACTTGGAGGCTTATTTATGAATCAATGCCTAGGCCATAAGCTTTGGCCTACCCTGACTAGCTGGTAACTTATACGATCAGTTTAAACTATTCTATGTCTACGAGAAGCCTCATTACCTCTTCTCGGTTTCATGTGTCTGAATTCTTCACAATCCAGGACAAATCTCCTCCTTATGATTATCTCCCAGAATTCCAATATCCCTGCCAGATATCCCACCTTCTAATCCTGCCTCAGCTCATTGGCAATCAGATCTTTATTAACCAACCAAAGATGATGGGAAACAATTTTTACATAACATTGAGATTAGAGATGCTTGCCCATGTCAACATCTGGACTGCAAACAGATGCCTGTGCATAGAAATCAGCATCTGAATACACAGTGCACAAGACCAACCTCCAACTCATGTTCTCCTTATACAAATGAAGTTTAAGTTTTTGGATACTGAGAATTGAAGTAGTCTAGAAACCTTAGTGAAAGGCAGCTTTTACATGTGCTGCTACGTTCTAAATGAAGTGCACAAAGCACCTACTTCACTACTGCCTCATAAATGTGGGACAAAAACTACTGCAGTTTTACTAATTATGAAAGCATTTCTGAAAAGTATTGAGAAGAAATAAATTATCACTTTGTATGATCATTAACAGAGGACAAGTGAGGAAGGTTATTAAAGCAGAAGTGACTGTTGTATGTCTTAAAATAACTCCCTTGGTAATAATTAGTTTGATGGTATTTGACAATGATTGAGAAATTTAAAATACCTACACATGTTCCTTTGATTAGGTAGAATGGACATGTTCACTTTTGGAGCAGTATACTTTACTGCATGGATCGAATTTCCTGTCATCAAATGTTTGTAGAGTATTTACCAAGCACGAAATGTTGGTATGGAGAGAGAGATTAGAGAGAAACATCATCATGCTTTCTCTTAAAGAACCTTACCCTGTAGTGATAGGCTAAGAAACTCCAGCTCTCCATGCTTATAAGGCAGCACGACGGGAGGGAGGGATGCATCTAATAATAATTGGAGACTGTGGGTTTCCTGGAGGAAAGCTATCTATTTTATTTAGAATACTTTCCAAAAGCCCTTCCCAGAAAGGAAACCCTGTCATTGACAATGACTATTCATAGATTCCATACTCTATGATCTGTGAAAACAATGTTCAAGTTCCAAGCATCTCTGAATTTCAAGTATCTAGAGCAGTTGAGGAATATATTTACTTACTCAGTCTCTGTTAAACTAATGAATTTTATAATTAATTGCATGCCTATACTAGAACGCGGGGCAGGGGCTGTCTCAAGTCAACTCAGGAATCTAGAGCTTTGAAATTAGAAATCTAATGGCATCTGAGGCAGGCTGTGAGGAATAAATGCCACCTCGATGTTTGCATATTCATGATGAATCTCTATCCATGACCCTGTTTAACAATAAATACATCCAACTGTCTAAATAGGCTGCACACAACGCCATGCTTAACTGGGTGTTGACTCCATAATCAAAGTCCTGGACAGCTCAGGACCCCACATTTGTTTCCTTCATTCAGTAGCCTCTACTAATGATCTAACTTAATATAGTCTGCCTCAGAACTGGCCATATGGAAGATTGCCTCAAGTCTTTTCTTGAATGCCTCTCACATAACTCACTCATGACCATTGGAGAACAACCAAACTTCCTAAATCAGAAAGTCTACATAAACTTTTTTGTGGGGGGAGGTCAGATAAAACATAATAAGGACTGCTTTCTCTAGTAGACTATAGCAGTGTTTCTCAACCTGTGGGTCACAACCCCTTTGGCAAACCTTTATCTCCAAAAAACATTTACATTATCATTCATAACAGTATCAAAATTACAGCTATGAAATAGGAACAAAAATTATTTTATAGTTGGGCTCCTCATTACAACCTGTATCAAAATTACAGCTATGAAATAGGAACAAAAATTATTTTATAGTTGGGCTCCTCATTACAACCTATATTAAATGGCTGTAGCATTCAGAAGGTTGAGGAAAAATTGGATTATATTTGAGGTGCCTTAACAGTGGGCCAAATAAAGCTATCTGAAACAAAGTAACTATTTTTTTCTTTTTTTTTTAATTAGGTATTTTCTGCATTTACATTTCCAATGCTATCTCAAAAGTCCCCCATACCCTCTCCTCACTCCCCTCCCCACCCACTCCCACTTCTTGGCCCTGGCATTCCCCTGTACTGAGGCATATAAAGTTTGCAAGACCAATGGGCCTCTCCAATGATGGCCAACTAGGCCATCTTCTGATACATATGCAGCTAGAGACACGAGCTGGGGGGGAGGGGTCCGGGGGGGTACTGGTTAGTTCATATTGTTATTCCACCTATAGTGTTGCAGATCCCTTTAGCTCCTTGGGTACTTTCTCTAGCTCCTCCATTGGGGGCCCTGTGATCCATCCAATAGCTGACTGTGAGCATTCACTTCTGTGTTTGCTAGGTCCCGGCATAGCCTCACAAGAGACAGCTATATCAGGGTCCTTCTGATGTGATAGATGCTCCATAGAGACGATCCGGCAACCAGGAGTCTCTGTTCCGTGGAGCTGTGCAGGAATCTGATCTATGTCTGCTTTCACTGGTGTGGTGACTTCATCTTCATGATCTATTGACTCCCTAGCATGGTGTTTGTATTCTTTCCTATGGTAGTCAATAAAGAAGAGATGAAGTCAAGTGTTATGATGTAGCCATTGTATACATCAACCTTCACTCCTGTATCTTTGACAGAACTCCGTTATATGCCCTTATTCTGCCAGAGATTCGGAAAAACAACCCCAACTGGATCAGCTTGTGCCCAAGCAGAACTAAGGGTTCTGTCATAAAAACAGAGAAGGGCTTCTGAGAAACCTGTAGTTGACCTAGCACACTTTCTTACCCTTCTCCAGACTTGTACAAGATGTGCTGTTCTGACAGAAACATTGACCTAGTTCAAATAAATCTGTGTACTGAGTTTGTATGTGCTGGGTGAAGGCCCATTGTTCTCCCTTGCCTAGATGTGGATATACCATAAGAATTGCTGCATATTCTTCCTGCCAACAATAAAAACAATAGATGTTAGTATCTACAACATATTTAAGAAATAAAAGCTTTTAAATATCATGGCCACAAAACTACAAAGTTATAGGAACTAGGTTTTCTCTAACATTCTAACTCTAATTTCCTCTCACTACAGATTGACCATCTTATAGTCTATCCTGACCATCTTATAGTCTATCCTGACCATCTTATAGTCTATCCTGACCATCTTATAGTCTATCCTGACCATCTTATAGTCTATCCTGACCAATACTCTCACAGACCTTCTTTTTCTGTTATCTGAAAACGAAATTATATTTTTCTGATACGTAATAATGATCTTTGACTTCAGAGAAGTTAAATTCATATATTGTCCAGTTTCTTGTCCTTGGATAACCTGAAATTGAGTATAATGCAATGTTTCATGACTAACCAATATCTGAAACACTGTGGTCAGTTTAGTAAATACTAGACTTCTATGCCAGGAACCACACAAGGAAAATCAAGTGTGTGTGTGTGTGTGTGTGTGTGTGTGTGTGTGTGTGTGTGTAATCAATTGAGAAAACATTTTGTTTGGTTCCAAATATCAAATTATTTGTTATGTCACAAAACTCTACAAATAAAGTCTGGATCGTGTTCTGAGAATTCCTATTTGATTTCATAACAGCGAGCACATACCTGCTCTTTGACGGACAGCAAGCATCCTAATCTATTAAACAGGTCTGCCGATCGCTCCCTCCATGGGGCCAGGATGCAATTTGCTAGCAAATTGGAATCAGAATTGGGTTTTTAAAGAAAGCCTTCCCACAGTTGTAAACATCCTTAATTTTTACAGCAACACATTGACTTCAAACCGGACTCCTAATTATTGCAATATTTTTTTAAAAGCCTGTATTGTAGATTCTGCAAAGTTCAGACATCTGCTTCAAATCCAGAAGTTTCTTTCCTTTCTCAAAAAAGGTTGCCCTCCTCCAATTAGCCTCGGCAGAGCAGCGGGAGCAAGTGGAGTTCTGTGGATGGGGTTTCATGTTTACTGGGTACATTCCAGCCTAACCCGCCTTTTCCCACATGGGACCATAATAACCACTTTGCCTGTTGGGCCCAAGACCAAATGGCCTTTGAAGTACAAAGGGATACATTCTGAGTCTTTTTAAAATATACTCTTGCAAATCTTCTGGTTTATCATAAATAAAGGCAGTTTACCTAAGACAATGCATTCCTTTACATTTCCGTTTTAAGTATGAGTACCGGAAATAAATTTCAAATACTGGTGGGAGAAAGCTCATGTCGGTGTTGCCATGGAGGCTGATCTCTGCACATCAGAAGCATGAAAATCTGAAGGCTGCTTAGTTGGAGCTGGTGGTTAAAACAGCAACTGTTATTATCCCAAACCAAGAGGAGGGTGGTAATAATGACCATGGACCCTTAAATGTGTCTTTCATCCTCAATAATTTCAAAGCTCCCAGTAAGTGGCCTCACATGAAGTGCCAGCGTGGCTAAGTGAATGAGTCCAACTGAAGTCTACCCCCTGCACTAAAGAAATCATAGGTTGGGATTGCAGAAAATTTGTATGTTGCTTAGATGTCAACTTTATTACTTAATGTGAATGACTTTAGGTGAGGTTGGTACTCTCTGGGTTCAGCATGTATCTGTCTCAGGACTCATTTTCTCCGTCTGAGAAGTTGGGATATTGGGGTTTTGATGGTCAATACCTCTCATCACTTCACCTCTCAGTTCATAACCAATTGTTTACAGGTGAGCTGAGAATATCTCATTGGTACAATGCCTTTGAAGTTCAAGATATACTTTGCCAAGATAGACATGTCTACCAGATGGTTTCTACCTGTGGGCCTAGAGCCCAGAGGAAAATCTAGGCTACAACTGAGTATGTTGTTAAAAATCATCAGTTTAGGGCTGGTTTAATTACAAAGACATAAAATAGTCCTTAGAGTTCTGGATGTGGGAAAAGTCAATGCCAAGGTATCAGTATAACATGCACTTCCTTGCTCTGTCACAGCAAAATGTAAAAGTGCAAGAAAACATGCGTGTAGGAGAGAAGCAAGAGGAGCCTGCATGCTTCCATAAGATGGTAATTAGTTTTCATTTTTTAAAAAATTCAATTTAAATCCTGTCATTGAAATTTGGAATAGAGAGGAGATATACAAGTTTTCCTAAGACTGAGAAAAATGGGTAGAGATGCAGATCAGAATATAGGGACTAGAGGCTATAACCAGAGTCAAAGAAGGGGTTCTGTCAGATACATGCTTTGGCTGGGAGACAGTATTTGAAAGCAACCTTGCTACCTCCAGTCTACCGGTGCTTTCTCAAGACCCATTGACAAGATCTCTTCTGTCTCATGTGTCTGGCTTGCTACCTCCCTGTTGACTTCAGCTCCTGCCCTATTGAGAACTTGTGACCTCAGCACTGATATGTCAAAATGCTATATAAACATGACTCCTACTCAGTTGCCTAAAATCTCCCCAATTTAACAGTAGTATTCAGTTCCCTGGTTTAGTTTGATGTTATTAGGAACACTAGCAATAATCGGTCCTTACTGTCCTGAGGAAGAGCCCAAATCCATAGCTAGTCTGTCTTATCCTCTATTCCAAAACTGCTCCCCTTATGTACTATCAGTCTGTCACCTGCTGGCTGTATAATTGTCACCAATTTCCAAGACTTAGTTCCCTCTTGTGTAAAATTGAGATAACAGGACCAGTGATCATTAGCTACAAGGGAAATAGATCAGGATGGTGCCTAAGCCGTATCAAGACTCCTTACTTCTCTCCTGTACATTCTATTTTCCCTGTCCTTCCTTCCTCTTTTCTTCTACCTCCCTCCCCACTTGCTCCTTCCTTTCCAATCTTTCAGGATAAACATCACTTAAAAGCTACTCGGCACTGTGGAAAGAACACAACTGAAGATACAGATGGTCTGTGTGCTCAAGGAGCTCAAAGGCTTTGGACAAGCTAGAATAGGTACATTCAAAAGGGTGCCCAATAAAGAGCATCATCACATTGTGGTGACAGGTATGAGGGAATGACTGTGGGAGAACTGGCAATGCCCCTGGGATCTTGCAGAACAAAAGAGATTTAAATTCATCCTGCAAAGCTATGAAAAGCCGGGGCTTCAAGGACGGCTTCATAGGCTGAGGAACTTGATCATCAAAGACCCTAGAAACATAGAGATCACAGAAAATGAGTCCGGGTCCCAAAGCCTTAATAAACAGCTGCTTCTTTCTGAACAGGAAGCCATAGGAGAAGTCTTGGGGAAATTTGGCTCACTTTTCACAGCCCAAACATGTTACCTTTCTTGTATTTTTTTAGTACAAATTTAACTAGAAATTGAGGGTCCAATGCCCATTCCTTGATACCATGTCTCAGTACCTGAGGGAAAGCATTGCTAATGTAGTCATACATATTCAGAGAACATGACATCATCTTATGACCCTACAAATCTCAAATCGGAAGTGGCAGTTGAATTTTAACATATTATCATCTTAGAAAAAGTTAACCCAAACATTCAGTTTCTCCATCAATGTCAAAACAATTCTTCCAAAAGAATGGATACATAAAAGCACTTTCTCACACACATCTTTTCTTGAATGATCACAATGCCCCTACGTTGTCACAACCAGTGTCTTCTTTGTACAGATAATGACACTGAGGCTAAGAGATTTGGGAGTGCTTGGCCTAAGGTGGCACTGCCAGCTAGAAGCTGGGCAAGGCTCCCAGCTCCAGAGGCACCTGCACCTTCTTACAAAACCAATCACTTGGCTGCAGCTGTTAGAAGCTTTGGTCCTAAGAGTTATCTATCCTCATGCATAGAAATTCTGAGGGCATTTCTTTCTGGTAATAAACAGGCAGTGTTATGGGACAGCTGTGTGTCTTGGCTTATCAGTTTCACAGCATGGTACTAGTCTGGCTGTGCAGGCTTTAATGGAGTCTAACAGCAACTGAGAGCACTGGGCCTACATGCTGTCTAACGAGAGAATTTCTATGCATCCTCCACAGGCCATTTTAGTCATGCATGTTTTAACACATGGGACAGTGAATGCCAACATTTAGGAAGCAAGTATCTTTTCCAAGGTATATCATGTTCTATGAAATCACAGAGAGTGGTGGGTCTTCTGACCTTAAGCCTGGGAAGTGACTGATTTCATTTCTTTTTCTTTCTTTTTCTATAACTTGATTAACTCTATTGGTCTTCCTGTAGCGTCCCTACCACCTCCTGGTTCCTCAATCCTTCCCCCAACTCTTCCATAAGACTCCCCAAGCTCGATCCAATGTTTGTGGATCTCTGCATCTGCTTTGGTCAGCTGCTAGATGAAGTCTATCAGAAGACAGGTTATGTTACAGTCTACAGCATAGCAGAGTATTATTAATAGTGTCAGGTATTGGTTCTTGCTCACATGACAGGTCTCAAGTTGGACCAATCATTGGTTGGTCATTCCCTTAGCCTCTGCTCCATCTTTGTACTTGCACTTTTTGTAGGCAGGATACATTTTGAATCAAAGTTTTTGCAGATTGGTTGGTTTCCTTATCCCTCCATTGGTAGTTCTGCCTGGTTACAGGGGGTGGCCACTTCATGCAGGGAGGGGAGAGGGGCATATTTTACTTTCTTACTATGTAATTTTTTGCTTAAAAAAAACCAAACCAAGAAGACTTCTATGGTAAAATTGCAATTAGAAGTTGCTTCCATGTAATGTGATATATAAGAAGATTTGGGTCAGTGTAGAGGTTTTTCGAGGAAGTAAAAATGAAAAGGGTTGGGAATCATAACTGGGGTTATAGAACAGAGAAAGGTGAAGTTCACAGGGAGTAAAGGAGCAGGAAGCACTTGACTTCTACAGCTCTCTGGTGGAGAAGAGGAGCAACCAAAGCTGTACACACACATGTAGTAAAAATCACAGGGAACCCGGCATAAAAGGGGATTCCTTAACACAGCAAAGGCTGTGTGCACCTATTAACATAATGCTTAAAGTTTTAATTTGAGAATATGATAAGAGTAGGAGAAAAGGGACATAAACAGTGAAGGGGTTGAAGTATCCCTATTTTCAGAACACATGATTCTATACTTAGAAATGCTAAAGATTCCACCAAAATAACTCATAAGCCTGACCATCACTGTCAGCATAATAGCAAGACACAAAGTCAACAGACATGAATCCGTAGCTTTTCTATATTCCAATAATGCAGTCACCAAAAAAGGTAAATCAGAGGAGGAATCCCATTCACAATACTTCAAAAACAATTACTAGAATTAGTCTACCCAAGTAGGTAACATGTCTCTACAATAATACCTTTTTAAATTCGGAAGAAAGAAGTTGAAGAAGATTCTAGAAGATGGAAAGACATGTTCTACTTATGTATCAGCAAAATTTATCATGAAAAAGTGACTATACTTTCAAAAGAAATCTACAGATTCAGTGCAATCTTCATAAGAATGTCACTAAACTTACATAAAGAACTAGGAAAAAAATCCTGAAATTGATATGGAACCCTAAAGGACCTTAAATAGTGAACATAATTCTGAGTGGAAAGAGCAATTCTGGAAGAGGTATCCCATTTCCTGGATCTCAAATTATGTTACAGAGCTATGGTGTCAAAATGGTACTGGCACAACGACTAACACACAAACACACACAAGCACACAAACACATACACACACACAAGCACACACACACACAGAGAAACGAATGGAAAAGCAATAGTGAACCCAGAAATAATCCCTGGCAGCTATGTCCTGCTAACTTTTAAGTAGGATGCCAAAAATGGAGTTTTAGGGAAAAAAACCCCAGCCTCTTCAACAAATGGTGCTATAAAGCCTGGATATCCATCTGTAGAAGAATAAAATTATACCCCTATCTTTCACACTGTTTAAAAAAATCAGTTTGAAATGGATTAAATACTTTAATGTAAGACCTGAAACATTGAAACTGTTAGAGAAAAACATGGGAAAAATACTTCAAAGCTAAGCATAGGCAAAGGCTTTCTGAAACTGAAACTCATAGCCTAGCAAATAATAGCAAGTTGAACATGAGTTCTTGAAAATAGAAAGCTTCTGCGTGGCAGAGGAAGCAGAGCGCTTACAGAACAGAGAGAACGTTTGCCAACTATACACCCAACAGACAATTTCTAGATAAAGTTTATAAAGGACTATAAAAATTAACTACACACCCCAAATTACCAAAAAGAAAATGTACAAATGACCAGTAAATTTAGGTAGAAATGCTGAACATTCTCATCTCTCAGTGAAATTCAAATTCAAACTACTCCAACAGTTCATTTCTCTCCAACCAGAATGGGGACAACCAAGTAAACAAACAAATTATGTTAAAGATAGAAGGGAAGTTGTGACCTTCTGCATCGTTTGTTAGCAAGGGGGATCCATCAAGAAACTAAAACTAAATGTGATCCAGCTATGCCTCCTCTGGGTATAGATAAATATGCTGAAGTCAGCAAACCACAGAGACTCTTCTACACGTATGTTTATTGTTACACTATTCCAAGCAGTGATGACATGTAACCAGTCTAGGTACACATTATGTATACAGATGAACACATAAAGAAATTGTGATATATGCATACACACAGCAGACTCACTCAGTTTCTAAGGGACTTTTGTCATTTGTCAGAAAATGGGTGAAACCAGAGATCATGTTAAGCAAAATAAGCCAGGCTCAGAAAGATAAATATTACATGCTTCCTCTCATAAGCAGAATCTAGATTTCATGCAAATGGGCTGCTGTGTGAAATGTGAGTAGGAGCAGAGATTTGTGTAAGGGAAAGGAGGGTTAAAAGAAAGGAAGAAAAAGAGATTAATCAGGGCAGGTGAAATACAAATAGAATATTTTCTTTCACGTGAAGAATCTAGATTTAATAATACTTTCACATATATACATACAATTAAAAAACTAAGAAGGAATTATTTTGGAGAGAGAAGACCAGAGGAAGGAGAATGGGAATCCATGATGATAATGAAGAGGTGAATGTTAGCTCTGTGTGTGTGTGTGTGTGTGTGTGTGTGAAATGTTGCAATACAATAGTTTATAAATGAAAATATTTTAAAATGTAAAGAAGTTATTATAAGTCTAAGCACCAAAACATGATCCTCACCACTTCTGTGAACTATAAACTTTGTTACAAATCTCTCTGCAAACAGCTTGCCTGGAGCAGGAGGATCCATTTACAAGAAAATCCTTCCTGTGTCACCAGGTTAGTAGTGGCTAGAGTTGAGAGATCTCGGTTCTTGCAAGAAGGCCATTCTATGAGGGTCTGCGATCTCAGATGTGGAAGCTCCATCTTCCATCGGAGCCAGGGGTCCAAGATGAGTTCAGTATCTTCTAAGACCCATAGTCAAGGTTCACACTATTATACTTACAAGTTTCAGAGGGTTGGTCCTCTTCCAAGTTGGAAAAGGCAATACACAAACATGAATGTCAGATGCAGGCAACACTGAGGCCTCTATCACCGAGGCTATCTACTGTGCTTCTTCAAACCTCCTTGCCACCCATTCATTCATGTCTCACTCTCATGTAATGCCCTGTTCTGCACACTCTTCCACTAACACATCTTATTATATGTATTATCAGTTCCACGTCCAAGAACTGATTGTATAAATCAAGTTCAGATGCAAATAAATCTACCCAGATCTTTTACAGTTCCTTTTACCTCATGACTTAAAGACACTCGTCATCTCTCTCCCCACCAACATACAGAAACTGAATGAACAGTGTAGGTACCTTGGCCAATAAAAGGAGTATTGAAGCACAAATGAATGACCAATTCAGACCAATTCTGGAATTCAACAGACTCTTACTGTAAGTTCCTCAAGGGCTAAGGAAATGACTCAATGGTTAAAGCACTTGCCACATAAGATGAAAACCTGAGTTTGGATTCCAGAAATCATTATAAGTGTCAGGTAGGTATAGCTGCCCAACTGTAATTCCAGCCCCAAAGAGTGGAGACTTTGAGAGCAACCATATCAACAAACTGAATTTGATTGAGACACCCTGCCTCAATGAATAAGGTTGGGGAACAATGAAAGATTATTCCTAACAACAACCAAAAATGTACATGCATACCCCCACATATGTGCAACCACCCACATGCAAAATCATGCACATAGTGCACCACACGAGGTGGGGAAGGGGGAGAGGGAGAGGGAGAGGGAGAGGGAGAGGGAGGGGGAGGGGGAGGGGGAGGGGGAGGGGGAGGGGGAGGGGGAGGGGGAGGGGGAGGGAGAGGGAGAGGGAGAGGGAGAGGGAGAGGGAGAGGGAGAGGGAGGGGGAGGGGGAGGGGGAGGGGGAGAGGGAGAGGGAGAGGGAGAGGGAGAGGGAGAGGGAGAGGGAGGGGGAGAGGGAGAGGGAGAGGGAGAGGGAGAGGGAGAGGGAGAGGGAGAGGGAGAGGGAGAGGGAGAGGGAGAGGGAGAGGGAGAGGGAGAGGGAGAGATACCAGGTAGGACTTGGTTCTACCCTTACCTTAGGGCACTGATCTATGCCATTTATATCCACTCTCTGAGTTCTTACTTCCACCCACTCGTGCTTCCTTCAAATGAAATGCAGTGTATTCTATTCTGGAGTAGAGCACTGTGCATGGTCTGTTTCTGCCTTTAAAAGCTTGGTGACCAACAACCTCTCCACATTTTGTACCATCTTCCTTTTCGTGCAAGCTTCACTGTGTTTCTGCCAGTACAACTATGTTTAAAAAACAAAACAAAACAAAACAAAAAGCTTCACTGTTCTCCTATGCATCTGTCTCTTGTTATGTGGACCTCTCTGGAGGGTTGCTGGTATGAGCTGACCTGACAACAGGTGTTTATTCCTAGAGCAACTGATTTAAAGGTGGTAGCACACGTTTATGGTCAGGTCTTATACTGTAATTCTTTCAACACTTGGTTGTTTATAGGGACGAGCCCTATTCAGTGTTGGAAGATTATGAAGACATGATTATTGATAGCTAATAAGTGAGGATGACTGTTTTAGGAGCTGGCTATCATATTGTGCAAGGTTCTATGGGCAAATAAGTAACATTTAGATAAGTGCTATGGAATGAACATTTTTGTTTCCTGACTCATATCCTAAGGCTCTAACCCCCAAGTCAAAAATTAGTGCATGGTGAAGTAGTAAAATTGAGACCATATGACTCTATTGATTACTTTTCTTGTTGTTGTAACCAAATATCTAACAAGAATCTATTTAAAGAAGAAATGACTTAATTTGGCAGATAGTTGGATGGAATATAGTTCATGGTGGGGAAGGAATGATAACAGATGGCTCTGTGACAGCCACTTGCTCACAACCTAGCAGATCAGGAGGCAAAGATGGGGCAGGGAACAGGACTACACCTTAAGCCTCGAGGCCCACCCTCTGCTGGCCACCTTCCTCTCTAGGTTCACCACTAGGTTCCACAACGTCTTCATACCATACCACCAGATCTGTTTAAACCGCACGTCTAAAAACATGAGCTCGTGAAAGAATTTTATTCCAAACCATCAGAGAATTAATTAAGCCGTCCGAGGATTAAACCATCAGAGAGATATAGAATTACAAGTATTCTTTATCTGGCAGAGATGGTTTCTTTATAAGATAAGGAAGAAATGTTAGAGTCCCCTCCTCTTCCTTCCCAATACACCTTCTCTGCTCCTCTAGCCCCTTCTTCATTCTCCTAACCTTCCCTCTTTCTGTCTCTTATTTGAAGATATGATGAGAAGTTAGCTTCTGCAAGCTGGTTAGAGAGACATCATCAGGCTGGTACATTGACCTTGAGTTCCTAGCCTCTGCTATTTAAGCCACCCAGTGTGTAGTATTTTGTTAAAGCAGCTTAAGTTGATACATATCTCATGACTTATGAATGCTCTAGATATACTAAGATCATTCCAGTATAACCATGAATTTATTTTCTTTAATAAATCACTCAAATTTTATATACTTTTGGCCTAGAGATATATTTCAGCTCTCCCTGACTCTTAGAAGATTCTGAATTGTTTTCCCAGTGCCCATACCAACTAGCTCCCTGAAGCCTTTAATTCTATTTCCAAAGTATCCCTTTTCTGGCCTCCTCAGGAACTGCACTCACATGGACAGACACAGAGAGATACACATAGGTACACATGTACAAATACAACATACTTTTCTATTCTTTCAGAGTGCTAATAAAACAATACTATAATCTGGAAAAAAAAACATTTTGTCAACCATGATATTGACTTTCATCCTAGAGCCCAAAATTCCCCAGAGTGTAAATGTGTTCTTGCAAGTTTATCCAACTTCACCTTGGGGACTAAGTCGAAGATTGCCATCTAAATCTTTCTCTGTGGAGGGTTCTCCTTCCCATTATGTTATACCTCAACTCATGGGTCCTCTACTTACAATGGAGTTAATGGTTACTATGTGTCAAAATACCCTTAAGCATCAATGAGAGAGAGGAAAGTTCTTGGGTGGAATTGATGCATTCAAGACCTGAAGTAGAAGCAGGGATGAAGCGGAGTTACTGTGATTCTTAGAAATATCTGGTGCTGCTAAGGGAGAGGAGATGATGTGATTCTTGACCCACAAGAGTTGTAATGGAGGAGATAATGATTAAAATGAAAATGACCAACACTATGATGCTGTAGACACACAAAAAAGAATGTGTTCAGCCAACATCCTTAGTCATCAGGGAAATGTTAATCAAAACAACCTTGAAATTTCACCTTATACCAGTCAGAATGGCTAAGATCAAAAACTCAGGTGACAGCAGATGCTGTCGAGGATGTGGAGAAAGAGGGACACTCCTTCATTGTTGGTGGGATTGCAAGTTGGTACAACCACTCTAGAAATCAGTCTGGTAATTCCTCAGAAAATTGGACATAGTACTACCTGAGAACCCAGCTATACTACTCCTGGACATAAACCAAGAAGATGCTCCAATATGTAGTAATGGCACATGCTCCACTCTGTTCATAGCAGCCTTATTTATAATAGCCAGAAGCTGCAAAGAATGCAGATGTCCTTCAACGGAGGAATGGATACAGAAAATGTGGTACATTTACACAATGGAGTACTACTCAGCTATTAAATACGTTGAATTCATGAAGTTCTTAAGCAAGTGAACACAACCACAAAAGAACACATAGGGTATGCACTCACTGATAAGTGGCTATTAGTCCAGAAGTTTGGAATACCCAAGATACAATTCACAGACCACATGAAGCTCAAGAAGGAAGATCACAGTGTGGATACTTCGGTTCTTCTTAGAATGGGGATCTAAATACACATGGGAGGAGATAGAGAGACAAAGTTTGGAGAAGAAACTGAAGGAAAGGCCATCCAGTGACTGTCCCACCTGGGAATCCATCCCATAAGCAGTTACCAAACCCAGACACTATTGTGAATGCCAACAAGTGCTTGCTGACAGGAGCTTGATATAGCTGTCTCCTGAGAGTCTTTGCCAGTGCCTGACAAATACAGAAGTGGATGCTCACAGCTATCCATTGGACTGAGCACAGGGTCCCCAGTGGAGGAGCTAGAGAAAGGACCCAAGGAGCTGAAGGGGTTTACAGCCCCATGGGAGGAACAACAATATGAAACAACCAGTACCCACAGAGCTCCCAGGGACTAAACCACCAACCAAAGAGTATACATTGAGGGACTCAAGGCTCCAGCCGCATATGTAGCAGAGGATGGCCTTATGGGACATCAATGAGAGGAGAGGCCCTTGGTCTTGTGAAGGCTCGATAACTCAGTGTAGGGAAATGCCAGGACAGGGAATCAGGAAAGGGTGGATTAGTGAGCAGGGGGAGAGGGGATGGGGTGGGGGTGGGGGGTTAGAGGGGAAATGAGGAAAGGGGATAAATTTAAAATACAAATAAAGAAAATATCTAATAATAAAAAATTAAAAAGAAAAAAAAAGGAATGTTTTCAGCCATTCCTATGGTCTAAGAAAAAAAGTCCTCAAAGCAACCATTGCTGTGGTCTAGGAATACAACATAAACAATGGTTTGTAGGACAGGAAGAAAACAGCAGGCACCTGGGTTATTTTGAAGAGAGGTCTACAAACAAACTAGACTACAACAGTGTGTAATATAAGAATTCAGATGACAGGAGAGTGAGAGGTAATTCAGGCATGTACCAGACTAGAGGACATTGGTTTCCCCAGTTAGGTAGTGATGCACACACACACACACACACACACACACACACACACACACACACATATTCATACATAGACGCATATAAAATAAAACAAACTTAAGAAGGTTATGCCTCTTCACATATTTATATACTTGTTTTTATAAATATTACTTTTATCAATTTTCTTAATTTGCTGTGAGCTTGTTGACTGTCTGATAAAGTGCATTTGCAATAACAAACTCGAGAGAAAGAAACAGACATTCTAGTGTTTTCCCATGCTACTAAAGATTGCTTCACATAATCTCAGTGATCATCTTCCAGATCAGCTCCAAGAAATATATTTATTTAATCCATTAATTTGGTAGATTTGAGCCCACCAAAGTATGCATACGTGGGAAAAGCATGCTTTTGCCATGAAGTGACTGAGTCTATGCTGAAGAGGTAAGCAAGAGTATTCTAGTTGGCTGTTGTGAGTATTGCAGAGGCTGATTGATGGGAAGGGCAAGGGGCTGTGGTGGCAACAGGCCTCCCTGCCCCTCCCCCCCCCCTTGCTTGGCTGGGCAGGGAGAGGGGCTGCAAGGCTGACCTCAGGTCTCTTTTCCCTTTAATGTGGAAACAAAGACAGTGCTCCCAGCCTTCACCATTCCAACTTCACTCTTAGGGGGTCTCTCTGTGAGGGAAACTGTCAGCCAGAGTGGGCTGTGCTCTTCAGTTAAGGACCAACTATGTTAATAGCATCTCTATTTTTGTGTCAAAAAGTCATTTTGGAATTTAGAAGAAACTGTGGAATTGCCTGAACTCCATACCAAAAACACATCTGGATTCATTTTTGTTCTTTTTAAGCACAGTTCACATGTTAACATAGAGAGGGAAGCCAGGAAGACAGCCCGCATATCCTACTTTATGTAAGACTGTCCTGGCTTAAGCTCTTGTATGTAACTACATTTCCTTATGAACTGTACTTAATTTTTTGATCAAGCACAAATACTTCTGAGCTGGCAGAGTTTGATGGGCTCTTGGTGACAGCATTCCCTGATGCCCATTGGGTATTCAGTAGTCAATGTCAATACCTACTGTAAGCTATAGTGCCAACACAGCTGCTTTCTAAAAGAGACCTGCGATGCCCTTTACAAAATGGGTATGTCCTGGTGGATCAGAAGATGGGAATATGACAAAGAGGGATGTTTAAAACACCAAAGCCATGCTTAGGAGCAGTTGACACACAAAGGTATCCCAAGAGTCACCACAAGGCAAGGGTGCCTCAGCTCTCACGCCTGGCTGTCCCTTGATAACGCTGATGTTTTATCAGTGTGGGCTCAGTTTTTCCTTTGGTTAAACTTCCCCCTCACCACATTGGGTGAAGCCATTGTCCTCAGAAGGAAGAGTGATGCAGCGGGGGTGCGGGGGCCACCACTTCTTTGGGTGGGTTGATTGTGGCCAATTATTCCTGGGCCCAAAGCGAAGCCAAAGAGTGGCTGTGAAGAAAGCAACCATTCTCACGAGTCATGAATCATGTTTTTGGCTTGTCAAGGGCAGTTGACAGAGGGAAGATGCCTGTTCCTTTCACGGCAGGATGCCAGAACTCATAACTCTTTGAGGCTGAAGTGCTGCGGTTCCTGTGGGGCCATTCAGAAGCAGGGAGACTGGTTGTCCTCACCCTCTTGCTTTGTGGCCTCTGTTGGGAGTGCCAGTTTGGGCTGGCGCAATGCCTGGTGGCTCCTAACCCATCTATTTCTTTAGCCAACTCAGAATTCTGGCCAGTACGACGAAAGCCCTCATTTCTCAGCAGCCTTTTCATGCTCTGTGGCTTGGGAAGGGGCTCGGTGTGAAGTCCTTGTTCTTTTGGGTGGTGACTGCTGGAGACCTGGGCCTAGAGTTTACCTGATATGTGCTCTAGCATCTCCCAATTTGTACTGCTAAGAGCAAAGTCCACTCTGTAGAAGTGATATGTGTCCGTGGCATCTAGCCCACCACTGCTCCCAGTGTAGTGCACTTGACTCTTTTTAGAGAGGAGGGAACAAACCCAGTAGATGGACGCAATGTATTAACATCTCGGTAGGCAAGATAAAATCTCTGAGCCTGCTGGTAGGCTCAGTTGCCACACAGGGTGGCTGGAGGAAGAGAGTGGTGAGTCAGAAAATCATGGAGATAAAAGGGGTGACCAGGGCTTTGTTTCCAATCCCACTACATATGACAAGTATTTGGAGAGTATAACATTTCTCTAACCCTAGGCTTCCTCAGAGTGAGTGGGAACAACATTTGGATCTTGTTGACTTATAATGTGCATTTCAGGAGGTAAACACATGAGAAACAGTACAATTTATGGCCTAAAGTATGACTCAGAGAGTATATTTTCTGTGGTATACTTGTGTTCCACCCCTGAGGAACGGGGCTCAGTCTTCTGTGCTCTGATAAACTGAATTGTGACTGAAAAGTACGTGTCCTAAGGCTGGAGGATACCCCGGGCCAGTTTCCATGGTAACGCAAAACAGACTTGTACAACTTATATAAGATTGCAGATAACCCAAAGAGAATTCTATCCAACCCAATCATTGACTCTACTTCTACATTTATCCCTTTTGACAGGAATTTTTTTCTCTAGTCTCCTAAAATTAGTATTCTCAACTGGAATTAGTACCTCCAAATTTGCCTGCTTTTGAGAATCTTCTCCCGTGTCACAAGTGTGTTTGCCTCACTATGTGTCATGCCAGCACTGCTAGAGTCTTCTGTGTTCCAGTCATGTTTATTTCACGAACGCATCAGTTGATAGGGGCTGCATTTTCCCTTCGGGAGGGATGCACACACACACACACACACACACACACACACACACACACTGCACCAGCTCAGGCTGAAGAGATGACTCAGCAGTTAAGAGCACTTGCAGCTCTGTCATGAGGTCTGGAGTTCAGATGCTTCCACTCATATCAGCCAGTTTGCAAGTGCCTGTTTCTCTAGCTTCCATAGACCCAAGGCCTTTTCCTAGCCTTCACACACACACACACACACACACACACACACACTTTCAAATATTTAAAAAATAAATCTTAAACACTTGAGCCTCCATGTCTCTTCCAATCATTTTAGTAGGGGTATCAAGAAATTAATATATAATTATAACATGATATGATATGATATGATATGATATGATATGATATGATATGATATGACATAGAGAGTTGTTATCTCAGAAACATACAAGGGTGGGATGTGAAATGCACTAAGAACCACAGCATGTCTAACAGCAAGTAAACTCTGCTTCATCCTAAGTTACTGGCAAGCAGGCGTGTATGTGCTCCTCGGGATGGAGAGAGCAGGTGCATTGTCTATGGAAACAGAACAGCTCAGATGAAAAATTCCAGATGTGGACATCTGGGAACTTCCAGCAAGAAAGCTATTCATCTTGCCTGCCCTCTCCAGGCAGAAGAGTTGGGCAACCAGGAGGCATGGACAATGTGCAGTTTTCCAGTTTCCTTCCATAACAATGAAAAGACAGAGGCATCAAAGATAGCAGCTTTCCGCCTCCAATATTTGAGATAAAGCACACAATTCACTTCACTTCACAGAATTCTTTATTCAGGCAAGTGTCAGCTGTAGGGGAGAGTAAAGACACCTTCAAATATCAAGGACTTAAACAATTCCTACATTCATTTCTTTGGAATTTCTGATGAATGTATAGGATGTTCTCTTGAGAAATGGGGAAAGGAGAAAAAGAAAAAAGAAAAGTTCCCAGGAATGTTGATCCAACGGAGTATCTGGGTAACAACTGTGCCTGGAGATAGTCCAAACTGGAACAGAAAGTCTGAGAGGAATTTCTTGAAGTCTCTCAGATGGTACACTTAGAGAGGGAAAATTGAAACTGCTGTATCATGTAACATTCTTTATATTTTAAGGGCAGTGGCCATCAGCTTCTGATAAAAACAAACCTGGTAAGGGCTAAAGCTGGCAGGACAACTGGACTAGTAAGTACCATGAATATACAATTTAAAACAAAATTTAAAAGTAACTCAAATTATCACAATGTCTCACCAAGACCTGTGGTAAACAAAACTTGGCAATCAATATAGATGATTTATTTATTTTATTTATTATCCTGAAAGACTACAACAGAGTTTTGTAAAATAAATTTCAGTGTAAAACAAAAGAGAAAAGTGTTTTAGTTTTCATGGGAGGTATTTAGACTTGTAATATATTTTTGCTAATATTCTTGTTCAGAACTATTCAAAAATGTAAAAATTCAGGGACACGGGAACCCAGACTGATGGGTAGATCTGGTCTGGCCACAAGTGGCTGTGATGCAGATTTAGAAGGAAAGAGTCTTTTGAGGTAGCTGAGGTTGGAATTCGCTTGCCAATAGGGAAATGAACAGACTGTATGTTCACATGCACAGGTCAATGTACTATTTAAACATGAGGCGGTCAATTAAAGGGAGCCATACAAAGGGTTTTAGGTACTACTTCTGATCCCTAAGACCAGTGGTCAGAAAGACTGGCAGTTACTGTCCATCGGCCTCAGAAGTGGTGTGATTAATTCTGGTGACCTCAATGGGTATCAATTTCAAGTGTAATTATGTAACAATACAGACAGAGAGGCTCAGACAGGTCTGTGGTTTCACTGTCTCTGTGCACCACTCCATGTTCCCACTGCTGAGCAGTAACATGGCTTTATGCTGCCCCCTGTGAGTTCTGGTTCATCCAAGCCCCAAGCTTTAAACAGCGAGCCACAAGCCCACATTGGGTTGTGTACTGAATGTGTGAGCCATGGTTAGGACAATATTAATAGTCCAATAACTACAGAGAAACCCTATTTCAAAAAGAAAAACCAAAATTAAACATTACATTTATTAATTTTAATTATGTTTAATTTTTAATTAAATACATTTATTATTTTTATTTTCATTTTAAAAGGACATCTATTCAGAAACTCACTCTCCAAACCAGACTTGAACTCAGAGATTTGCCTGCCTCTGCCTCCCAAGTTCTGGGATTAAAGGCATTCCCTATCACTGTTGGGCTAATAAATTTAATTTTTAATTTTTAAAATTAATTAAAATTTAATTAAATGAAGATAATTAAAATTTAAAATAATAAATAAATAAATGTATAGTTATTAATGTAAAAAAAGACCAATAGCTAATTCAGAATTCACCGTATGATAAGGCTGAGAAGGTCCTGACTATACTCACTTGTTTGACATTATTGCAGTGACTTCACTGAAGCTTTGGTTTTGTGCACACTGTGCGCACTGTGTACACACACTAGGTACTGAGCACACCATCACACCACACAATGGCAGTGAATGCTACTTGACTCTCTTTGGCTCAGATTCCACACTATGGTATGATATGAATCACAGTGTTTTTGTATGGAACTATCTGGTCTTAATTAAGGCAAATAAAGACAATGTTTTTCTAGCATCATTCCTTACTCTGAAAATAACACCTTGGCATATCTCTGGCCTATATTGTGTTAGAACTTTTGAGTTTGAAAATTGATCTTTGTGTTGCTCACATGAGTATCATTTTTGTAAAAATGCTAATTTTCACTTGATTAGGACAGAATTTTCAATAATTTCTGAAATGGCTCTGAACGTCTTTCTGCCGTATTCACAGGAATTATAATTCCCAGCATTAATGAATATAAGAAAAATACTGATCATTTCTAGAAAAGTTGAAGATGATCTAAGTTTTGAAGTAACAAATAGTCAGCCAAGATTTAATTCCTTATGAAACAAAAATTGTAGCCATTTAATTAGCATGCAAATGTTCTTTCATCTTTAATAAATGGTAAAATTATATGTATATCAAAGAGTTATTTTAAAACCCATTTTTATGATTTATTATCAGTAAATGTTTGCTTCATATACCTATTTTATATACTTGTATCAGAATTTTGTAGAAATTTTCCCAGGTAGAAGTGGTTCATGAACAGCAATAACAAAAAATGTATAAGAAGCCCTGGTTTAGGCCCTCCCTGGAGACTGGCTCAGGAGCCCATCCTCTAAAGCATGGCTCTGAAAACGGCCAGGGCCCCGGTGCTAGCCACCTAAATGACTTCACAGAAAGGGTTCTGAGTGCAAGAGGGCAACAGCGGGGAATAAGCATCTCCGTTTACTGGTGGAAACCAATTTAATTCAACAAAGGCCTCTTGGTGGCGTGAAATCTGGTTGGTAGAGCAGAGTGGCAGTTCTTCAGTGACATATTTCAGCAGCTGAATAAGCCAAACATGATACCCACCCCGCTGTTAGGTGTCCTCACCAGATTTAGTTCTCCCAGGAGGCTCCCACTGAGCTCTGTTTCCCACTGCCCAGCACTGGCTGGTCCTGAGATTGTTTTTAAGCAAATAGATGCCTCTAAGCCCAAAAACAACAAACAAACAAAAAAGACAGCAAAGGGTTGATAGGCTGTCTGCTCCCAGGTGGGGACTCCTGGAAGGTTGTATCTCCTCTCTGCTTTGAGTTATTCTAGATGAGACTATATAACCTCTCCGTAGACCCCAAGTTTTCCCTGTCTTGTGAAGTGTGGTGGGCAGTCCCAAGACAATACAAGAAATATCCATTGTTTCTTTTCTGATTGATAAACTTTTATTTTTCATATGAAATAATTTAGGGCCAATAAAAACTTTAAAAGAATAAAAGGCCTAGTTCAATCAAGAGCTATCCTATATCTCCAAGAGCTGTCCAAGAGCTATCTAAGAGCTATGCTGGGTGGTGGTAACACACGCCTTTAATCCCAGCACTTGGGAAGCAGAGGCAGGTGGATCTCTGTGAGTTCAAGGACAGTCTGGTATACAGAATAAGTTCTTGGATAGCCAGGGCATTTTTATCCCACTCTGACTGTAGTTTGCTTCTAATTCACTTCCTATTCATTGCCAGTCTAAGTGAGAATAATGAACTAAAATTCATATCCTTGCCAGGCTTGTGCCTGCCTCAGGGGTCTGCCATGTTAGTTTCTTTTCTATAACCTGTAACTATGTAACTACCTGCAAGAAGTGCCTTCCAGAAGAAATGGCTCCAGATGGCTTTTCTACTCCAAAGGGGGATTTACATCTGTTTTTACAGTACTGAGAACGTGTATAGGTAAGCAAACAAGATTATCCTTTCCCCTCAGTTTTGCTGACCTACACATACAACTTACCATGTCCCTAGCTAACACCAAACACAGAATTGTGAGGGAGGAATTGATGGAAAGAAGCACCTGAAGTCTGGAGCCCATATCGAGGGATTCTCTTCAGTGTCCTGAAGCTCAGAGCTGAGGAAGGGATTAGCTTGCGCCCTGCAGGAACTATTTGGCACTTGTGGTGGCAGAGATGTCCCCTGTATACTTTTCTTGGAGAAATCCACTCTGATTTAGTTCTTAGAGTAAAGAATAGAGGCAATTATAGATGTGTATAAGGACAAGATTAGAGGACACAGTCTTGATTCTTGCAGATGGAAGGCTATCATCAGGGCAGGTGTCTGGAGGCAGGTACTGATGCAAAGGGGAGGCAGGTACTGATGCAAAGGGAAGGCAGGTACTGATGCAAAGGTCACTGAGGAACATCGGTTACTGTCTTGCTCATGGCTTGTTCAGTCAATTTTCTTATACTACCCAGTACCATGTGCCCAGGCTTACACTACCCATGGGATAGCTCATATCATTCATTAATAAGGAAAATGCCCTATAGACTTGTCTAAAGACAGTATAGTGGAAACACCTTCTCAATTGAGGTTCATATTCCCAGATTTGTCTAGGTTTGCGTCAAGTCATCAAAAGACATACCCTAATATTTGAAAACATCCCTTCTTGTTCATGAATTGTTTGATAAGGATTTCGATTTAGAAAATGTTCACATATAACATATGCTTCCAAAGTTAGCACTGAGCATTATAATAACTGTTTTATGAACACTGGGTTCCCTGAGTAGCCTTATTCCCTAAAGGAATTAACACATAAAGATCAATAACGTGAGCCTTCTCTCATGACTTGTGGTAATGTCTTTGTTCTGCTCTATTGTCATTTTGATTAAAGTATGACCCAGAAAGATTCTTCCTAATGATCCTGTCTGCGAGGGGTTCTATTTACATCCTGTAATTGTATATCCATTTTTCCTCTAGATTTGGAGAAGAATTATCTGCTATCATTTATTAAATAGAATTTTTATGTCTTCTGTTTGTACCTCTTCTTTAGGACAGATTCATTAAGTTTCACTTCTTAATCATATCTTAGACGTCTTTAACACTTTGGTTATAAATGCTTACTTAACTGAATGGACTATTTCTTCAATCCTGTCTCTAATCCTTGGCATTCTTTCTTTTACTTAGTCTGGTCTAGCACTGGTACTTGCTTTCCACTGATGGTGTGTGTATGAGTGTGTATGTGTGTGTGTGTGTGTGTGTGTGTGCGTGTGTGTTCCACTGTGGGTGGGGGGCATTATTATCTTCTTTTGCCTTCTATGCCCCAGGAGGAATGTTAGAGTAAAAGCTTGTACTGAGCATCCAGCTTTTATCCAAGTTCTAGGGATTTGAACTCAGGTCCTCACACTTGCATGAACACTTTTATCCCACTGAAATATCTCCCCAGTTCAAGGTTCGATGGATTTTTTTCTAGTATAATTTATTGATCTTTCATTTCCATGATTCCCATATACTGTATATGCACACCTCCCTAACCCTTCTCCCCAGCTAAATATCTCTGAGCTTAACTTCTTTCCAAATTGGTGATTTTTTCATCCAAGTTTTAAAGTAACCTGTTCACTTCTTTGTATATTTGAGTCTTTATTGAAGTCACTGACCGTTTTTAAAACTAGACACCTGAATTATTTGCTCATTAAAACCATTTCTATGTCCTTGGGTTCATTATTTTAAGAGTTATATGATTTTACAATGACAAGGTGGGACAATAGGCTTGGAAATCTGTTATTCTTATAAAAGATACCTGGATGTGCAAACACAGAGGAAAAAAATCAGATGAGGAGACCATACGATGACTTCTGGCAAGGCATAGAGACAGAACTCATCAGATGCTAAGAAGTTCTACTGGCACCCAGATCTTGAATTTTCAACCTCCAGAAATGTGGGGAAAATAAGCCCCACATTTCCTTTGTGTAAGCCACCCAGTTTGTGATATACTGTTATGGCATCCACACAGACTAATACATTACCAGTTACCATGCACATATTGAAAACAAACCTGAAAAAAAAAAAGATGCTGCTAGTATAAAAAAAGAGATAAATTGAAAGGATCTTGAAATAAGAAATGGTTTTAATGAGCATTGAACAGGGTAGATGTTCTAGTTTCATACTTACTGGTGTGATCAAATATGGTGACAAATATCCTGTCTTTACAGGAGAAAGGAATTTATTTGGCTTACAATTCCAAGTTTCTGTCCAAGTTGTGGGGAGACGATATGAATCACTGCTTACTTACTTGATCTCAGATAGCTTTCTCCTCTCTTGTACTACTCAGAACCTCAGGCCTAGGGAATGGTGCTGCCTACAGTAGGCTAGGCTTTAACAACCCAATCAGTTCTTTACACATAAGCTCCCATGTCAATCTGATCTAGGCAATTCCTCCTTAAGATTCTTTTCCTTAGTTATTCCAGTTGACTATTAAAACTATCCATTGTAGTGGATAAGCCAGGATGAGCTTCTTATTCCAGTTTGGAAACTGTGTGGGTTATAGTAACACTTTATAAAACAAAGAGCTTAGAGTTTCTGGAGGAGTATTCCCTTTGAAGGGCAAGTGGTGAGTTCAGGTTATTAGTGTCTGTGCTGCTATAACAATCACACAAACTAAGTGGCTTGAAACAGCACATATGTATTATCTTATACAGATATTTACAATGAGAGTAACTTATAATTACTATACAGTTGCTTATAATGGAGATGGATCATAGCAAGTGATAATATCTGCTCATGTGACATAAGTATCAGTGTAAACATTTTAGCCAATAATCCTTAAGAATTTTAAATTTTGGTTCTTACAATAATTTTAAAATTTGGCTCTTATGATACATTTATCAAAAACCAAAGCCAACCAAACAAAAATAAATAAAACCACATAAAACAGGAGATACTTGGAGTTCTCATCACAAACCTACAAACACCAAGACTTGAGGCTAATTCCTCAAGGCTAAAACTTGTGTTTTAGAAACACAAGTCCATTGAAGAAATATTGTTTCTTGTGGTTGGGAAGGAATGCCCGGTTGGGAGGAATGCTCCTCTTACCCAAGGAGGGGCCCAGGCAGGAAACGTGAATAATTTCAAGAGATGTCGATAGATTCCTGCATGATAGGCTGCCTACAGGTCAATGAGGCATGTTTAAAGCTAGGAAATAACTCAGGCTTTCAAGGAAAGTTGGTGTAAGCTGCTTACCGTCCTTCTAAACTGAGAAAAGCATTGCAATTGTGAGTAGTGTGGAAATTTTTACGGTAGTTGAGATCAAATTATGTAGATGTTTTCTTAGTATTTTTATTATATTTTATAAAAGCACTATCTAGAAAAAGAAAGCTTAAAAATCCGGTCATTCTTCATAAACATTTGGCAAATACAGATTAAGAACATAGATGTCATTGGTCTTGTGGAATGAGCAGTGGAGTGTTGAATAGTAGGGAGTTAGAAGGGAATTTCTGTTTATTTTTAATCCCAAACTAAGAGTTTATGAGTCTAGCATCAACTTTGTGATAAATGATAAATTTTTTGTGTGTGTATGACTATGCACATGCATGTTGCATATATGCAGGAGTGTATGCCCAAATGGAGGCTAGAGGTTGACATCAAGTGGCTTCTCTCATTGAACTCTCCACTTTATTTTTTTTAAGACAAGTTCTCTTGCTAAACCTGAAGCTTGCCATTTCTACTAGGGTGGCTGGCAAGCAAGACCAAAGGATATGCCTATGTCGACCTTCCAGTTCTGGGGCTACAGATAAGCTCCATTCACATTACCATAGGATATGCGTATCTCTGATCTTCCAGTTCTAGGGCTACAGACATGCTCCATTCACATTACCTGGCTTTTCAAATCTAAACTCAGGCTCTTGAGCACTTTATTCACTAAGCCATCTTCCCAAGCTCTAAATGCCCTCCCCCATTTTTGCAAGAATAAGAAGAGGGCAAGAGAATACTCTGTTGTTATCTTCATTGACTGAAAATAAGAAAAATATTCCTCTTTTACTATTAAATAATATTGCTTTACATTCATTGTAATACTGCATTTTCTATAAATAGCATACATGCATTTTTATATAAATTACTTATAGAATTTGAGTCCATCTGTCTCAGGGACCTTGTGCACACTGCTTCCTGCAAATGTCAAGCTTTTCTTCAATAGATGCCTATCACCATGGTGACAGTTATGCCTCTTCCATACTGAAGCTCCTGCTCTCATTTCTGTAAATCGCTTCCTTCATAAAGTCCTCATAGTTCCCTGTACATAGCAGTATTAAGAGGGCCACTGACATAATTAGTTAGATAATTCCTATGTTCCCATTGCATTGTGTGTTTCACCAGCACAGATCTTAATGTGCTTCTGCACTGTGTCTTTGGAGCCCAGCACACTGGGAGGCACACCGTAGGTATTGATTACATTTCTGTTGAGCAAAGGAGTAGCAGAATGAATAGGCTAATGAATGAGTGGGTAGGTGTGTGGATTTACTAGTCCTCTGTCCACAGTTGGAGGATTTAGCAGCGTCTCTTCTCAGCTTTCTGACTCTTCCATTCAGTCTTGGTTTTGTCAACGCTAGTGGGAGACAGGTTGACTACTTAAAGATTTGGATTCCTGACTAACAAAGCCTTATACTGTTCAGAGAGAAAGCCTCAACTCCCTCCCCAACCTAGGCCCTCTTGAGAAACACTGAGAGAGGATGGTGGGTGGCAGTCATAATCATTTGCTATCCTAAAGTAAATTTGAAAGCCTTTGTAATGTGCCAATCTCACATCTTTTGAAAAACGTATACCCGAGATAGTGTTTAAGTCAGGAACAGTGTTTAGTGTTTTGTTTCACCTGGAAGAAATGCAAAGCAGAGGTTGTTAACAACAGAATGAAAAGGAGGGAGGCCTCTTGTGTAAAAGCCAAGTGCCGTGCTCCTGTGTGCATGCTGTTATCATCATTAATGAGAATAAGAGGTAGGTGTGTAATGCATGTTCCCATAGATCTATCCAGAAGATAATATGCCCTTCACTGAAAATTCCCAATAAGTGTGCCTTTCATTTACTCCTCATTTCTATTAAGAAAAGAATCACATAATATTTTAGGGCTCTGAACTAATTAACTGTGTGTATAGATTCACAAGGTGCTTGCTTTGTACACAACAGGTTATTTCTAAGTCTACTTTCCCAAGAATCTAAGGGTCTATGGCTGGGGTCCTTGGATGTGACTAGACTTCATGGTAGAAGGTCATCTGCTGACCTCTTGGCATGCAGGAGGACTGAGGAAGTCAGAATGGGAATGGAAGAACCGAAATCCATTGGAGCAAAAGAATTATGGGAGAGAGACTTAATGTTCAAGTTCCGGCTGCATCGCCCTCCAACCTGCAGGGATAGTGGCCCTGACACCTGCTCATAAGTGGTGATTCTGCACGTAAGAAAACAGATGCCAATGGGACAAAAAATAAAAAAAATAAAAATCTGACAACCTCTGAGGGTAAAGCCAGGCAAAAGAGAAGAAAGAAAGTCTGATTTAATGTAAATATATTAAAAATATACATACTTTCTTAGTCAGTCTGCTGGATTTTGTTTTTTAATTTGGTATTCACCTCCCTTTTGATGTTTACCAGGCCCTTCAAGCTGCTGTTGACATTAGCTGATGTGTGGTCTTCAGCTGTGACATATGTAATTAACAAACAGGATAAATATACGCCTCGCCATTCTGATATAAGTGGTGTAATTAGATATTTCTCTTTACATTCTTTAGAGAGAGATTCACAATCAGCAGAAGGATGACTGAAACAACGACCCAATGCCTTTCCACAATTTAACAGAGACTCGTTCTCTAAGCAGCACTCATGCGAAGCCAAAGGGATTGTTTGCTATGAAGGCTTAGTGCCCCCTCCGAGAAGATGTATTCAGTTGAATTGAATTCAATTGACAACTCAAAGAAATCATTCATATTCAATTCAAAGTGCGGTTTTCAGTCGTCAAAAGTTGGAAGCCTGTCTTTTATTCAGAGTTTCCACATCGTGTAGGGGAGAAGGGGTGTTTGTCTTTTGTTATTTCTTCTTCCTCCCTGTGCAATTAGACAGAAGCAATAGAGTCTCACCAAGAGAGTCCTTCTGACTTTTTAGATTATAAGAATAATGTTAAAACAGATAGCTGTTTGGGACAGAGAAGGGAATGAAGGAAAATCAACCCTTCGCCTTTGCAGTGGGGCTGCACACATACAGAGCAAGCATCATCCTTTGCCTTTGCAGTGGGGCTGCACACATACAGAGCAAGCACCATCCACACTAGAACCAGTTACCACGGAACTTAATCACCTCAACCTCAGACTCCTTCACCTCTGCTCCAAAGCCTCAGCTCATCCCATTGATGTTTCTAGTGTTCTCTGGATACGTCTGGATGTTCAGGCCAAGTTAGCGAACAGGGAGTATTTCCACTATTTTCAACTTGAAAGTATTTCTCTCTGGCCTAGTGGATAACTGGGTAACTTTGCTTCTTAAGGGTTAGGTGAGCCAGGGACACCCAAGACATGTCTGTAAAAGGCTCACTATAGAACAAGGAGCCTCATAATACTGCTTTTGCAAAGTGCAATAAATGCCCAAGTCTTGCAAGCAATAGTGGGCCCTTGCACAGGACAATTAAACATTAACAGGCCCTGGGGCCTTGGGAGCAGGGCCCAACAACCCTTTGAAGCCCTGTTTGCCAATTAAACACCGTCTGACATTTGTGTCAAGGTGGCAGGGATCCAAAGCAGAGATAGGAACGTCAACCACTTCAGGGGCTTTCATTAGCTCCCCAGACATTCCTGGCCTGGCCTGTTTCTTTACTATTGCCAAATCCACACCCTGCTCGGGAACTCGGGGCTCTGAGAAAGTTTACTGAGATAAGCTTATAATGGAAATAGCACTTTGTCACCCTTTACCACTCGCTCCTTGTTCAATTATCTTTTATCTGTTTAGAGTATTTGCCAGCTCTCCCAACGCCCCCTAGGATGAAACTATTGGACCAAAAGCCCTCACTGGGGTTGTAAAGAGGTGTGGTGGGGGGTGGGGGTGGGAGGTACCACTTTGTGTTTGCCAGTCTGATCCAGGAGCCCTGGACTCTCCCCATATTTTTTTAAACTCTATGAACATACTAGTAAAAAACTCTTGCATTTCCTAATGTGGAGAAAACATTCTTTTTGAGGCAGAACAGTGGGCACTCTAGCTTCTCACAAGTAGTAAAATGGAACTGGATATCTGGGTGATGAGAATTTCACAAGTTACTAGGCAAGGTGGTAAGCACTAGTGTGTCCCACTCTCTACTCGAGGTGTCTTCTGTAAATGGATGTCTAGCCTTGAAGTGTCATGAATGAAGTTTGTTGAGATAGGTCTTGGTCAGATCTCTCACCACCATACCTTGTGATGGGCTAACTGAGCTACCGTTGACATGAAGTGCCATAAAATTTCTGCATTTTGATGCCTGAAGACAGTGAGGTATGTGATCAGCTCAGCCCTGATGCCAGGATATAGGCTCCATTTCTGTTGCTGAGATAGATGCAAATGCGCATGGAAACTCCCCATCAAGAAGCAGCAGTAACCTCTGCCTTCAAGGGAGAAGAATGCACTGACCCACTACTAACTGGCAAAAGCAGGTGACAATATATGACACATGTCATCATAGGTACTGCAGATGCTGTCTACCTACACCTTACTTTGGCGGAAGATACCTGCCATGTTTTGAAGAAACTCAAGAGCCTTGTGGAGAATCCACTTGAGGAAGAAACAAAGCTACCTGCCCAAAGCCCACACATACCAGAGCCCCTCTGCCAAAAACCACCTGATAGAACTTGAAGACACAGTGCCACAGCCAAGCCAGAGATGGCATGTCCCTATTGACTGCTAACTCAGTTCAATCACAACACATGACTTCTCAGCCTATCTACTCAGTGAGTTCCTGACCTGTTGAAAAGGTGATTTAGTCAACGTTTATGGTTTGAACCACAGTTTGGGGTTATCTGATATGGGGGTAGTAGACAGATAACTAATGCACCTCAACTAACTGCTAAGGAACTACTAAAGATCTTAGAGTGAAGAGACAAAAAAGCTTGGTCACTCACAGGCTGTATGACCTTGAAAGATGCACCTGCTGTCTGTTATATGGATGGACTTACCCATCTTTCAAGGCTCTTCTTATGTTGGAGTTCCATGTCTCTGCCTGACTTGGCAGCATCAATGATCATTTATGAACTTATGGCTTGGTTCCATCGTCTAAATTGCATTGATTGACACCTCTAACCCCCATCAAACTGGAAGCTTAAGAGAAGAGCACACATTGTTTATTTACATAGACCAGAAGAGCATCAATCCTATACAGGATGGGTTTGATGAAGCTTACAAAGTGCTATTGAACCTTTACCTAAATCAACAAATACTCTTGACTTTTGTTATGGAAAGATACATAAGTAGTTTTTGGTCTAATGACTTCATTGTAAGTCATGGCTGCCACTGACTCTGAAGAATAGCTAGCATCGAAAACAAACACAATGACCTACACAACCATTGCATCATTGTAAGTGGCAAAGCCACTATCTTTCTTTGCAGAGCTTCAAGAGGTTACTTAAACACATGCTCTGGAAATTGTAAACTATGGTGTTACCTGAAAAAGACACCTCATGCAAAGCCCCATCAGAGTTAATAAGAATCAATATGATATCAAAGGAGAGCAGAATTCATTACATCTAACCATGTTACCTAAAAGTGAGGACCTGGTTCAAAAAGATGAAATACTCAGGTCTTGGTCCCTTAAGAGACTAATTGTGAAGAACAGATAAGACTTTGCTAGATTACAGGAAAGGCTGACACGATTCTTTAAAACTAAATGAAACTTTAATTCTGATGAAATTAGGTGAGATTTGATGCTGTAATAAAATTTGTAAAACTTGGAGACAATTTTATTTTCCATGTAGAGCCAGAATAGAAATAAGTATTTATTCTTATAATTGAGTGGTGATTTGAATTCTTTATTTTATCCAGTAAATGCCCAAAATGAGGACTATGAAAAGAAAGCCCTCAGATGTATGAAATGTCTTACTGCTGTGTGTGTGTTATGTATGTAGGGGTAAGGGGAGTGTCATGTGAATGCAGGCGTGCATGTGCACTGGCATGTGTGTGTGTGTGTGTGTGTGTGTGTGTCTGTGTCTGTGTCTGTGTCTGTGAGCGTATGTGTATAAGTTGATATATTTGCATGTTCATGTAGAAGACACAGGTCAGCCTTGGGGATCATTTCTCAGGGGCTCTCCACTTTGTTTTCTGAGATAAGGGCTCAATGATTAGGCTAGAATGCTATTATTATAGCTGTGTACCTACCATGACCAGTTTTTCTACCTAGGTCCTCGAGGTTACACTGGGGTCCTAATGTGGATAGAGCTACCTTCTCAGTATGAATCTGCTCATTGCTAGCAAAAATCAAGCCTCATTCCCGATCTTAAAAAGTTTCAAAATAGTGAGCTCCCTTCAGAGGACAGACTTTTGCTTTATTGGGAATTAGTATTGATGGCTCAGTGAGATGGCTCAGTGATGACAAACCTGATGATTTGAGTTTGATCCGCAGGATTCATGTGGTGGCAGGAGAGAACTGACTCTCATAGGTTGTTCTCTGACTAGGCATCTGCCCACCTTCTCTACCTTAAATTAGACATTTAGTGTTAGTATTAGACTAGTCAGGTTATTGTTAGTCCTGAGGTCAGCAACACTGATTCCCTCTTTTTCTTTCCAAAACCAAATTTCTGATAAAGTTGAGCTAGAAAGAGTACATGCTGATGGACATAGTATCCTGGAGCCAAGGTCTGGTATATCCAAGTTCATAGTGATTTTCACTGAACAAGGACAGAGTGAACCAACCACCACATGGGAAAAAAAGCATAGGTGATTTCAGTGGGGAAGAGTGGGACTGTCTTACTTGGACTGTGATGCTTCTCAGATCAGCAGGAACCCACTCAGGAGATAGATACACAATCAACCATCTGACTCTATACCACCCAGCTCATCTGACCCCAAGCCATTCAAGCTATCAGGCTTGTGAATGAAATAACTGTTCTTGCTGAGACTCTGTATTTACCCCTTTTGAGGTCAGCGTGTTATTTATTGTCGAAATTCTTAGTTTAATACACTTAGAAATGGAGAGTCTCCTGGGAAAATTGAAACAAAATTAGAGCTAGTCTGAGCTATGCATGAGCTTTGGATATTTCTCTTTAACCACATTAGTCTCAATGTTTTATGGGACAGAATTAGTCACTGCAGGCAGAGAGGAAAGAGAAAACTCAGTTGTATTTCTTCCCACTGAGAAGCATTAAACTGCATGAAAGAGTGGACGAAATGTGTCAAGCCAGCATACTTATGAATCAGCTATTTGAGAGACCCTTCCTTAAATACTTGAAGAATGCAAGATTATTAGGTAAAGATATTTGGGCACATTGAAGAGATAAAGTAGACATGAAATCTATAGATTCAGTGGGCTTTACAATCAACTTGGGTAATACCTAGTCACTGAGAAGGAATGTGTTGTGAAGACTCTCACTTCCTGTTTTCAAGAAATGAGCTCAAGTTGTTTAACGTTATTATCCATATCAAGAAGAAGTTCAGTGAGTTTTGGTACGTAGGTCAAATTCAAAACTTAGGAAATTCACAAATACTTTTTCTTGCTTTCTTTCTTTTAGGATCATACACACACACACACACACACACACACTGTAGCTGTCTTCAGACACAACAGAAGAGGACTTCTGATCCCATTATAGATGGTTGTGAGCCATCACATGGTTGCTGGGAATTGGAAGAACAGCCAGTGCTCTTAACCACTGAGCCATCTCTCCAGCCCACACAAATACTTTTTCTAACCATGATAATGCCAATCAACTACCATGGTTCAACACAAGAAAAAAAATCAGGAAAAATTAGGATTGCTGGAGTCTTTCCTGCAATCATAATCTTAACCATGGCCCTATTACATTATCATTCTCCTGTGGAACGGTAATGCTACTCTTACTGTACAGTGCCATGTGTTTCAAGATACTATCTTCACTTTCTGTAATGACATTGATTGTAGGCTAATGAGATGGCTCCATAAGTACAGGCACTTGCTACCATGTCTGATGGCCTGCCTTTGATCCCTAGGATCCACACTGCACAAAGAGAACCAACTCCTACAGGTTGTTCAATAACCTTTACACATGCATTATGACACATGCAAGTGCATACTCACAACACACACATTCACAACACACACATATACAACAACATAAATCAATATAATTTTAAAACACTGTTTCTTGATAAGGCTGGAAAACTAGTTCTGTGGTTAGGACCATTACAGAAAACCATCGTTTGTGTCTCAGCACCCACATGGAAACTCAACAGCCATCTGTAACTCAGTTTTAGGGGTGATCTGATCCCCTCTTCTGCCTATCCCAGGCACCAGGCATACATATGGTACTCATATATACATATAGGCAAAACACATAAAATAACAAATATTGTATCTAAGCTGTAAATCATCATAAGAAAATTGATCTTTATAATATGGAATCTTTTTTTGAAGATTTTTTTCATTCATGTAGGTCTTTATATACATAGGTAAAAATTGTTTTTATTCTCATACTTCCTTACATGCATGGTTGTTGAATATTTTCTATTACCATGAATTATGAATATTTAAATTTCTTGATTATCCCATCTGCTTAGTATTGAAATATAGAATAACCGTGTAGTTTTTTTGGTGTTTTGTTTTGTTTTGTTTTGTTTTCTGTTTTTCGATACAGAGTTTCTCTGTGTAGCCCTGGCTGTTGTGGAACTCACTCTGTAGACTAGGCTGGCCTTGAACTCAGAAATCCACCTACCCCCGCCTCCCAAGTGCTGGGATTAAAGGCGTGCACCACCACGGCCCGGCTACCATGTAGCATTTTATAATCTGTTTTTGACACATATGAATGAAAAGATAAAAAAAACAGGTAGAAAAAACCTATTACTTTCTACAGTAATGAAACATTAATAATTTAAAAATTTTGTTTTTATTATCTTTGTTTTTTTTTATAGACACAAGAGCATGGTTCTCATTCACAATGGTTCTCTATGAACTATTGCTCTGCTTGAACCTTCCTGATACCCTCTAGCCAACTCTTCACCCAAGCTCATATGACTCTCACCTCCAGGCCAGCTGGAGAATCCTATGAAGTCCACTCACCTTCTACAGTAAGTCCTGTAGACCTCTCACTGTCAGCTTCCTGGTTTATTCCCAGCCTTAAGTCCTGAACAACCCTGACAGCACAGAATGCTTATGCCACCCCAACACATAAGAAGCTCTGTCTTTCCCCTTTTCCCAAGGTAATGATAAACCAAGTTTCCTACTGTTGACCCTTACCTATCTCTCCATCTCCACCCCAGTGTGAATGTGTGCATCAGCTTCAGCTCCACTGTCCTCTAAGTGGTCCTTTTTATATATGTCATCTGCAGAAGTCTTGTGGGTAGTCACTGGGTATCCAAACCAAACATGGCAGCTTATAGGGAAAACAGAGGTGACCCAGCTCCTTTCCAGAACAACTGTGCTAATGTCTTCACGTGACTAGGATTCTCAGCTGCTCTGCTTCTTACTAAACCTTAAAACTGGTGGACTTCCCTCTACCATCTTCCAGCACTCACAATTGCCTTCTTCATATATAATGATAGTGGTTCATACTAGGGACTCTGAAACATATGTAATAGTTTACAAAGCGATTGCTTTCCTTGAGATAAGACATGGGTTTTGACTCTCAATCCTTGTTCTCCTGAGAATAAGAACTGTTGAAGGAAAAGAAAAAGAAAGAAATCTCTACAATCTGGTCCCCAGGAGTGTGCAAGAAAGAAAAAGGGAAGCTGGCATTACAAACCATTCAACCTGAAACACTTCAAACTAGGGTCTGGACCACAACCACCTCTTCTCTGCTCTTCAGGGCTCACATGGAAATGATATTTCTAAACTGTGTGAAGTAGGAAATCTATTTTATCAGGCTTAAGTTACCTTATACCTCAGAGAGTTAAAGTCCTGATGATAGCCTCATATGGTCTTCATTCTACACCAATGCTGTGAAGACACCTTAGCGTTGTAGCTGCATCAATACCAAGGGTTTCTACACATTTACTATGATGGTTTCTGTAAAAGGACCACAGAGGCCTTCACCCAGAACAAGGAATTTGTATTTTTTTATGGAATTCTATGAGAGACATTTTTCTGTGCCCCCATTTCTGAAAATAAGTAATTGTCCTGAGGAAGGGATGTCTTTCCATCTTGTGACTGAATTGGGCAATTGCACTATTTCCCCTGCACTAGGAGAGTGCACATAGCAGATAACATAAATGGCTGGGCCAGGCATCAGAATATGCAGCTGGCACCAGTGTTCTCTATCCTCAGTTTGTAAGTGTCATGGTGCTGACAACCAGGAACCCTCCAAGGTATTTTACTATCATGTTCTATTTTTTCACATCTTTGGTAATGACTTCAGGTATTGACTGTAAATAAAAAAATAAGGAGACTAGCATGTGTGTATTACTCTGTGATACGGCCCTCACTGAAGCTTGGCATTCAGGCAATGCTTAGAAACAATTTATATGGAAAGAAAGAAACCTCCCAGGTTTCTCTCAAGTCCCCAGGATCCTGACTGCCCAGCTTTGCTTGGACACTTCCTGTATCATGTCCCAGGTAACCAGTTCTGAGTCCACAACTGAGTATTATTTGCTTAATGGGAAGGGGGCGAGTCTCTAAGGGAGAGGGCTGTTTATGTGTGTTTGTGAAGGACTCTACCCTATGTCTATCACACAGCAGTAAGTGCTTGGTAGATTTTGCAAAGCACTGTCTCTGCTTTTGCCTGGTAGCCTTTCCAAAAGGAAGGCACCCCCTTCTCTGCCATGTCACTGCCACAGGCCACCAAGAGAGGCTATACCAAGGTGTTAAAGCAATAGTAATTTCATAGTTTCACATCCAAAATCTTTTCCCTGAAGGTTCTACTCAAGCAGCATCATTTAAACCTCCATGGAAACAAAGCATGTGGGGAAAATAATTTGAAGCTACAATGCTACCATCTTTGCTTAGCCAGGAATAAAGTGCAATGTTCCTTTGGGATTGCACCGTGTTCACGGTCTCAGGTGAGGGAGGCCACTCTCTGGTACCAACCAGCAAATATTCACAAGCAAGAACATGGACCAATCACACCACTCTCTAGGTAAGCAGTATGTAAAATCCATGTACCAGATGAATTTGATTGTTCCTCTCATACATCACACATATGCCTGCTCTACCATCATGGGCTGACTCATTCTTGAAGAAAGATTAGCCATGTACTTGTAAAACTAAATCAATTCTGACCCAAGTCTAAGTTCTCTAATGTAATCAGTGTAGTATGATATCAGAAGTGTGTTAAGAATGACTATGCCTAGCAGATATATTGCACCGTTCTAGGTTCATCTTAGTCATGGGAGACCTACTGCTGCAGCATTAAACCCAACACAGTCCTGAGACAGAATTATGACAGATATTGGCTCAACAAAATCAAAGCCCGTTTCTAATTCGAGTTAGAAACTAAATAGTGCATATGGTTTTTGTCTTTCCCTAGCCATTCTGGAGCCCACCCTGCATACCAAATTGTGAGTCTGCTGCTTCTGGACTCTCATCAACATCTGTGTTTACCTGTCAGAGAGTAGGAGGAGAAAGTATAGGAGAACTCAGACTGGAGGATCTCATTGACCAGGCCTGTCTGAACCATTAATTTGCCCAAATTTCTTCACCTGTTACTTAGGGACTGGTCTAACACCTAGCTCCATAAGAGACAGAACAAGATTTTGATGAGAAAACAGCAATTTCTGTTCAAAAGAAGAAAAACAAATTCCACTGAATGTTAAAAGTAGAGATGTTTGAGCTCAGTCAAGGTAAAAATCACTTAAACTGTTTACATGTCCAGCAGTAGTAGCACAGTGCTTTAAGATTTGAGAAGATTCAAATTGGGCCAAAAGAAGGTATTCTCAAGTCTAGGCTGCTGAAATCACCCTTCAGCTCTTCATAAAGTTGGTGTGCCACCTTTGGCTCATGATATCGTAGAGTACAACATATTGCCTTTTTAGGGGAAGACAGCTCAGTTGGTAAAACATAGAGACATGTACAAATCCCCTACACCCATGTAAAAAGCAGGTGGTGGCATATGCAGGTTATCCAGTGCTGAGAACGGAGAGAGAAGAGACTCACCAAGGCTCACAGAGCAACCAGTCTAGCCAAATCTGTGAGCTCTGGGTTCAGTGACAGCGTTTTTCTTAAAAAGTAGGGTGAAAAGCAATAGAGGTGGACACCCAATGTTAAATTCTGGTTGCAATGGCATTGAAGAAAGAAATTAAAGAAGATGTCAGAAGATGGAAAGATACTCATGGACACCTGGTTTTGCATACAGAAGCCAGAAATAAAGTAGAGAAAAGAGAACATCTTCAACAAATGATGCTGATCAAACTATATGTCCTTTCCTGGGCTTTTCTCTTTCTGGCTATTTTGTTCTCTAATGTATTAGTTTTTGTTTCATCTTATTACATTTGATTTTATTATTATACCTTAGAATCCTATTTGTTTTCTAGTAACAGAAGGCATGTGGATCTGGATGGGACTAGAAGCAACTTATAAATTCTTTCTCTGGGATTTTAAATGTTATCTGAAAGTTAGGCATCCCTGGGATCAACAACAAAGCTTGCCAGCCCCACGGATGGTACAACATGTTTCAGACCTTTACATCATGTCTATAGGATTATCTTACCCTCTGCTGGGTAAAAATAGTCTCTGCCCTCATCATAGCTAGAGCCAGGGCACATGATGCTTGCTTATCTGGGACATGCAGGCCGCTCATACAATGAGCCTTACTCAGCCACATGCCCTGAGAACCTCTGATCAGCTCTAACATAGAAGGCAAATATCCTGGTTTCCTCTGGGTCTGCCTCTTTCTGGAGACTTCCACAGTCTCTCTCTCCCTCCCAGTGTTTTCTTTTTAAGAGCCGAGAGCATTGCCAATTATCTGTGTTAGTCACTACCTCATATACAAAGATTCACTAATTGGACAGATATTTGTTGAGTACCTTCACTGAGTGGGGCTCTGTTCGTGTTGCTTAAGATAAATCAGTGAGGACATGAGACAATAAATAATTCCTGCCCTAGCAGATATTATAGTCTAGTAAAGGAAAACAAACAGCCAATAACAGACATAACAAATGGGTGGAGAATACAGCATGACAGAAGAGGGCAAGCACTGGCAGCAGGGGGTGGGGGTGAGGGGCGATTAGAGAGGAAAGAATGCTGAAGGCGGAGGTTTGCAATGTTGAAAAATGTGAATAAGGCAATTACCATGCTTGAGCAGAGAATGTTCAAGCAGGAACTTGCACATCGACAGGAAGAGAGTTTTAAATAGAGAGCAAAGGTCCTGTGGTATCAGGATGCTTAAGTCAAAGAAAGATGGTGTGGCTGGAGGGTTAGGGCTGCAGGGGATAAAAGTGAGCTTGAAGAAGAAAGGGCAGCTTGTGTGGAACTAAGTGACATAGGGTCCTCGAGGTCCTTTTAATGGTTTGACATTTGCTCGGACTAAAATGAGGAGCAGTGGGAATGGATGAAGGGAAGGCAACATACAAATCTAATCCATTTTGTAAGAGAATAGCTTGCTAGTGTGAATGTGTGTGCATGTGCGCACATGTGTGCACGCAAGCACACTCACTCTTGTATATGTGCTTCTTTAGAAGTGAGAAACCACTTAGGAAACACTTGTAATAATCCAGATAGATACACCCAGAGTGCAATAGGTCCAAAGTAGAGTAAGGGAAAAGTAATGGAAGACCTAGCATTATTTCTTAGTGAATTGGATTAAGATTCGAAAGAATGGAGCAGCCGTAGATGACTGCAAGGTTTGCATATCTTAAATGTCTCAATACTGTACATGCACTGTGTATGTATGGGACAAGCCATCAAGACTTCACTTGGGCCATTTTGATTTGACACATCTCATTGACAATCATGCAGTTTTAGAGAGGAGACAGTGAGATCTAAACAAAAAGGACAGGAAGAGGTTTGGGGTTGAGATGAGAGCCTGAGAACCCTCTCTCTGTTCTGCAGTAAAGCCAAGAAGGGTGCTGTGCACTGAAAGCGTGTGTTGTATATGGTGGTCTGACTCTCGATGTGACTATGTTTGGAGATAGGACATTGGAGAGTAGTTATTTCAGAAATGGCCAGCTAGACAAGGCCACATGATGATGACATTAGTCTCTCTTTCCCTTTCTTTTTCTTCTTTCTCCTCCTTTTCCCCACACTTCTCCTGTAAAACCATGTGTAGGAAGAAGCCTCTTACCAAGAACCGAGTATATGAGCACCCTGACCTTGGCCTTCTGCTTCAGACCCCTGAGAAATCAATGCTGCTCATGCTAATTTGTTTCAGCAGCTTGCCTGACCAAGCAAAACTGAATCAAATGGATGACTGAAGAGGGAAAAGTAAGACCCACAGCCTAGGCTCTCCAAGGCCAGAAGTGGCTGAGGACCAACTTCAGGGGATAAAGGAGGTCAAGAAACTGGCTTATTCTTAAAGCTAGTCGAAGATGAGTAAGAAGGGGATGGCAGAGCAGGCTGGTAGTTCTGTTGCAGCAAGGAGGTTGAGTAAGATGAGACCAAAGAACCGGCCTTGTGGTTTCCAAATTGGAAGTCATCCATGCAATTAATGACCATTTCCGTAATTTTAAGAGTAATTTTAGGAACGTGATGTGTGTAACCAGATTTCACAACTCCTCTGAAAACATGTACTATAGAGAAGTACTGAGCAGCGGGCAGAGCAGTCAGAGAAGGCTTTGGGTCACTGTGGAAAATAGAAGAATGGCCACATTTTGGTAGTAAGTGCCACATGATGAAGAGACACTGAGTAGACCGATGCTCTTGAGCCTACTGAGGGATGTGAGGGTAGCAGACTCAGTGACCACCTATAAGAAAAGACTAAGTTCAGGTCCAGGTTAAAGGCCACAAGGCATCCTAAGATCAGAGGGTCGCCATTTATCTTGAAGGGGCCATGCTTTCTGCTTTAACTATTTGGCTCAAGTAGCCACAGGTAATCGGTACACAGTGGCATGGCTGTGTACCTAGTGTGCTCATCAGATCATGGATTTTCTTCATCAAACTGAAACGCCGGTGATGAGTTGGAAGGTGGATCTCCCAGGGAAATTTGAGAAATATTGATCTGTTGATAATCCTCTCCAAGAGGGAACAAAACTCACTCCTCACTATGATAACAGCAGCCAGCTCAAGGCCAACACACATTACATGCAGCAGGTACTCGGTTTGCTACCTGTAGAGTCAGCACAGGGTATAGGAACTGTTCTGGATGGAGTAAATGCATAATTATACATTCTCATTTCCCCAGTTTCTAAAATAAAATCAGACCATTCTACTGCCTCTCGGGAAGCACCAAAGAGAAAAAATGAAGCTCAATGGAAAGATTTTGGTCACTTTTATTGAATAATTACCTTTCATTGTTGGGAAGAGCTCTTAGTTAGAGGTGGACGGGGGTCTTTAATAAATGAATGCAGGTGAAACACAGCCGTGACTCGGTGTGTAAAGGAACTTGCCCCCAAGCCTAGTGATACAAGTTCCATTTCCAAGACACAGTAGGACATAATTGAATCTTAAACACTGTGATATGATTGTGCAGAAAAACACACACAAACCAAGGTAGTCTAATTTTTAAACAACAACAAATTATTTAAAACAAACATGGTACCACTGGCAAAAAACTGAAAGGAGAACTAGTATTTGTTTCCAAACAGTGGTGTTGTCCTTTAGATCGGTGATTTTCATCCTAACGCCGTGGGCCTTTAATACAGTTCCTCATGTTGTAGTGAACCCCAACCATAAAATTATTTTTGCTGGTACTTTATAACTATAATTTTACTAGTGGTATGAATCATAATGTAAATGTGTGTATTTTCCAATGGTCTTAGGTGACCTCTGTAAAAGGCTCGTTCAACCCCCATAGGGGACCCAACCTTCAGGTTAAGAACCACTGTTTACATGAAGAACATGATGGTGATGGTATGCTGAGGTTGGCTATGATAATAGGTGGTGGTGGTGGTGGGTGTGGTGATGGTGGTGGTGGGTGTGGTGGTGGTGGTGGTGGGTGTGGTGATGGTGGTGGTGGGTGTGGTGGTGGTGGTGGTGGCTGTGGTGATGGTGGTGGTGGGTGTGGTGGTGGTGGTGGTGGTGGAGGTGGTGGAAGTGGTAATGGTGGTGGTGGTAGTGGTGGTGGAGGTGGTGGTGGTGGTGGTGGTGGTGGTGGTGGAGGTGGTGGTGGTGGTGGTGTTCACAATGGAGAACATTTAGTAAATGATGGAGTAACCAGCCTCCACAGCTTTTACAATCATAACAACAACCTACTGAGGGCACAACAGTGCCAAACAGTGCACATGAATAGTGCACACCAATAGTGCACATGAATAGTGCACATCAGTTAGTACACATGAGTAGTGTACAAATTCATGCAGCTAGAATCAGCTTTGAATTTCAATCAAAGCTCTGGAAAGTGCATCTGTGCAGCCTTGATCAGAGATCACTTAGACTTTCTGGAAAGAGCTCAGCTTCATTATTGATGGAAGAGTAATAAATATAATCTTGCATACTTTACAGACTCTTGATGACAGACAAATTCTCGTGCAGGAAAATGAAACAAACAAACAAACAAACAAACATTGATGTGCCAGGCACACAAGTAAGAAGTCTTAACCTCTTCTCTACTGAATTTTTATCATGTTCTGTGTAGTATCTTCTTCTTTTTCCTCTAGATCTGTACTTTTGACAAAAAGATGAGCAAAAGGTTATAAGACAGTCAGAGTTAGCATCAGTTCTTGGTACAATCACATGTAACAAATAGTACATCTAAGGACTTCCCCCAGTAAGCTCAGCCGTCTTGGCCTGCTAGGGTAGTTTTGCATGCTCTCTCCAAGCAGATTTTAGAAATATGCTTGCTGTTCTGGTTGCTGGTACCCACTAAGAGATCTCTATCCACCTAAGATGGCAACCTTCGTATCCGCCCTTTGTTGCTTATCACTCTCTCTCTCCCTGCCCAACCAGTCGTCTAACTGATTGTCACTTTTTTTCCCTCCAGAACAATTTTATTAAAGCTTAAAAGAAAAATCTTGGGACAAGCAAGATATAAATCACAGACTCCAAGAAAGAGAGTGGAGAAGAGAAGGAAAGGAACATGTAGACTTCAGCAGGGAGCCATGCCGCAGGGAGTTCGCTTCAGGAAAAGTGAAGACCAAAGTGTTAGGGAGAGTAAGCTTAGAAAACAGAAAAGCTATGCGTGATGATGCACACCGTTAATTTCAGCATTCAGAAGACAGAAGTAAGAAGAGCTCTGAGTTCAAGGCTAAGCTGGTCTACATAGCAAGTCCCAAGCCAGCCAAAACTACATAGTGAGATCTTCTCTCAAAAGAGAAAGGGGATGGGAGTTCAGCTTTTCCCTGTAAATCATGAAAGCAGGCAAGCTTACAAAGCTGCATGTGTGTCGGCAGCTCTATAGACTGTGCTGGGTGTTCTAACCACGGGAAGAAAAGGCATGTGGTCTCATTAAAGGGATTATTATTCCAACTATTTCTTTAGCATCACTCAAGATGATTCTTATCTTCCTAGGAGTGGTCCCCTATTCCTGAAGGGCATCCATTAACCAGGACCCACCCAACAGTGACATAAGGGATGGGACAGTGGTATATCTCCATCTAGAAATAAATTCCATTCTTTATTACAGAACTCCCCTCCTGAAGAGATAACCATGAAATCATCTAGGAGATGGGTTAAGATTGGAGAATAGCTGTAACTCAGTTTTCATCATAAAAATTTAGAGATCCAGTTCTAAGTGCTTTATCAGAAAGTACTGGTGTCTGCCTAGAGATCTAGCACCCACCCTCACACACAGCCTTTAAGTAGGAATGCATATTTAGAAGATAAGAAACCATCCTTCAGGGCTGGAGAGATGGCTCACTGGTTAAGAGCACTGGCTGTTCTTCCAGAGGTCCTGAGTTCAATTCCCAGAAACCACATGGTGGCTCACAACCATGTGAACAGATGCACTCTTCTTGTGTGTCCAAAGAGAGTGGCAGTGTACTCACATACATAAAATAAATAAATAAAACTTTAAGAAAACAAGGAAAAAAAGAAAGAGAGAGATAGAGAGAAGGAAAGAAAGAAAGAAGGATTGGATTGTTTCCTTCTGACTGAAAACTACGGGCATTCCTAGAAGTGCTGCTGAATTGCCTGTCCAGTTTCTACCCTGTTTTCATCATTTCCCCCTCAGAGGGGGTAACTGTAACTGCCTTTAGGGTGACCATCACTCTGTCTCCTTTGGGCAGGGAAGTTGGGGTGTTCCTCCAGGGATCCTGTCTCTTAAGACCTTAGAAGTGAATTGCTAGTTCCATTTGCATAAAAGCCAGGTATAAGAAGGAAAGAAAGTCCTTGAGTGGTACCTGAAAAATAGAGACCAGAGTAATTAGCATTAAAAGCCCTAGATAGGGAACCAGAAGAAGCAAGATGAAGGGTGCTTTTTAAATATTCAAATAAAAATCCATGTAAATCTCTTGATGGCCCCACAGGGACACTCATCCACTAGGCTCCTTTTCACTTTTATTTGATTTCCAAAGCTGCACTCCAGAGTGATGAACCTGGGATCTGCACTTTCATACCTGTTGGAATGTCTGCAATTACAATGTGGAATCCATCCAAGATGACTTTTACAAAAAGAGGGGAGAGAGGAAGGGAGGGCGGGAAGGAGGGAAGGAGGGAAGAAGGGAAGGAGGGAAGGAGGGAGGGAGGGAGGGAAGGAGGGAATGAGAAGGAAGGGGAGGGAAGGAAGGGGGAGGAAGAGAAGGAAGGGGGAGGAGGAAGAAGAAGAGGAAGAGGAGGAGGAGGAGGGGGAGGGGGAGGAGGAAGAGGAAAGGTTTTTAACCACCATTCAATTTTTATGTTAAAGCAGTTGTGGGGCTAACTCTGACTGCAGATGGGTTCTGTAATATTTAATTAGCTAAGGGCAACATTTTTCTTTTTTTTTTTTTTTTGAAAGAATGCACCAAACACATTCGCATTTATTTTTTTTTAAGCAAATGACAAAAACCCAAATTACCAGCTTTTTTAAACCTAAGCTTAACATTACATATTTAAACAATAGTCAAACTGACGAGGTTGCCAGCATCCATGCACAACTAGAAAACATCCTTAGTGTACACTGAACCAGAAATGTATTACCATTGATGCAGTAATAGCTTTCATCACTAAATACTGAAAATAAAATTGAAGTATTTCCGTAGAAGATTTATCTGGCAATGTTAACTTCACAGCAGGCTGACACTACTCACTCACAATTCACCACAATGGGAAGCAGATCCATGCTGGTGTTACAGACAATCTCATCCTAGCACTACTCAAGTCACAGGGCTCACCTCAGATTACGATTTGTTTAAAGCAAAGTGCATACAGAGATTACAACAATTTTAAAGACAAAAGAAATAGAAAGGTCCTATTTTGTGGTCCCAACAACAAACTCAAAAATCTGATAGTTGGAGGCTCCAATGAGCTTTTTTATAAATACTTTAGTTTAGGTACAGTTATACAGAAAGTCGAGTTCGTTTCAAATCTTCAAAAAAAAGTTCCTGTTATTCCTCAAATGGTGCTTGTTATGGTTTAACACTTTTGTTAAATGCGTGCGTTGAATTACTTGTTATCCAAGCGTAGCAGGTGCTCCTTACCATTTATAGTCAAGGACTTTAACTGCCAATCTTCTTCAACTTCTACTCTTTCTTGACCATTCTCCACAATTCTCTTTGTAGTGATTTTTTTTGCCATTAACTATCTTAGTTGAAGTTGATATTGATTTGAAGTTGCCCATTCCACTGCCGCCAAATGACGTTGAAGAAAATGAAGTGAGACCCCCATGACCTAGTGACCCGAATGGAGTAAAGCCTGTATCAAAAGCAGAAAATCCACTTCCAAAAGAAGGAAATCCACTGAAGGTAGAGAAAAATGAGCCGGCACCTCGGCTTCTACTTCCTCGGGGACCTCTTCGGTTTCCAAAGAAGTCATCAAATGGGTCTTCAAAGAAGTCAAATGAAAATGGGTCCCTTCCACCAAAAAATTCCCTGAAGACATCATCTGGGTTCCGGAATGTGAAGCCAAACTCAAATGGACTGTCAAAATGACTTCCACCTCCTCCTCCACCACCATTTAATCCTTCTTTGCCATATTTGTCGTAGATGTCCCGCTTTTTAGCATCCGATAACACTTCATATGCCTCAGCTACTTGTTTGAACTTCCGCTCTGCTTCTTCTTTATTTTCAGGATTTTTGTCCGGGTGCCATTTAAGTGCCTGTTTTCGATACGCCTTCTTAATGTCCTCAGGTGAGGCATGTCTCTGCACGCCCAGCACTTCATAGTAATCCACCATGTTTTAACTGACTGTTGGAATAAATCCGAGGACACGGCGGCCAGCGAGGAGGGAAGTCAGGCGGCCGGTCTCCTCGCGGCTGTGGCACAGCTGCGCTGGTGGCGGTGGCGGCCAACATTTTTCTTATTAAGAAGAAAATCATTGATGAGAAATAGTTGTCTAAAGAGCTTATGGATTTAAGCATAGTGTCTGGGGGCTGTCATTCTTTGAACTAGCATAGTGTCTGGGGGCTGTCATTCTTTGAACTTTAAAGAAATACAACAAAATCATTTGAGGAGTTGTTACATTCATGGATAAGTGCATCTCCTAACCCTCATCAGAGGAGCTTCCCTTTTCATTAAATGGAAATTAAGACAAAGGCCCATAACTGGCCAAGGTGGAGAGAATAAGAACCTGTGGGATTCTCAGCCTTAACTGGGACAACTATATCATCCTTTCTCCTCCCAAGGATCAGGGATGATTGTGGAAGAAAAGGTAGAAATGTTGAAACAGCCACAAGCAATGGGTGACTACAGCATCATAGTACTTCCTGGACACAAGACAGTTGTGCATATGAACTTACAGCAACTATGACTGCAGACAGAAGACCTGTAAAAGATCAAGCCAGACATAATACCAACATAGAAGAGGAAAGTTGTCAGGAAACCCCACCCCTTGTTGGAGAGCTATTCGGCAGTTGATGGCCATTGCAAGAGAAAGAGTCAAGCCTTCTCCAGTTATCTGGGTGCTGAGAGGCTCCACTTACTCCCAGAGATGGCCCTCCACCCATTCATATACTGTGTTGGCTCCTGGCAGCACTGAGGGGATTCTTGAAGGTTTTGTTGGCGGTGTTGGTATCATTGAAAGAGAGAGAAAACACGTGAAATTGGAAGGGAATAGGAGTATCAGGTAATAGGGGTGGGATTACATATATGAAATTCTCAACATTTTATAGTTTGATTTTTTGTTATACTTTCCTTCCAGGAGTTTGGGTACATGGGCATGTTTTCTTAGTTCCAACAACAGCTGGATCCATTCTGAGTCCCAAGTTAGTCAATCTACCTGTGAGCCTCAGATTGGTCGACTGGCATTCTTGTCTTTGATAAGAGTTCTTTCAGCCCAGAGTCTATATTATGGCCAATGATACATCGCCTGCATCTGTATTAGGCACAAAGATCTTCACTCAATGTTAAAAGCAGCTATTGGCAAAAACCCATGTATTGCTTTTTAGGAACGACCCCCAAATGGGTGTCACTGACCACAGTCCGCCGACTCCTTGGAGACTTTAAACTTCATGAGGAGGCCATGATGTGTGGTAACATCCTCTGAACTGAAATCGTTGCTTACAGAGGCCATAAGGGTCTTCAGTAGTAAACAAGCATCCACATCCTATGGAGCTAAAACCAAACACACCAGCTCCCCCTGTGTAGTTACAGAAGCACAGTGTTCTGGAGAGAAGAGACTTCCTGACCCGTTGAAGTGTGTGCACACTGCACAGAAGACTCCCAGGATACAGCTCGTGTGAACTCATCACACAGGCTGACGTGGACTTCACCTGGATACAACAGTCATCCTTGCTCCTAAGCCAGCCACATAAATTCATTTGATCACCACTTTGATAAATTCCTTACTTCGTTCTCTCCTCAGTTCCCTGTCTTGGGCAAATAGTCATCTGTGTCACTTCTCGATAGGCAAAGGCTCATCGATACCCCTGGGCTCCTTCATGTGGGAATCTAACCCAATAGCTCACCACTCTGTCTTCACAGCCATCCAACAACCAGTCTCCATGGTTCTCTGAGAGCAGGGACAGTTTCTATGCAGCAGTGGTGCATGTGTTTTCCAACCTTGCCTAGCCTACGTGGTGATTAGAAAGCAGCAGTGTGATAGGTAAGGGCAGGGCAGGCAGGAGATTTTCAATCTCTAAGCTGGTAAAACCCAGAGAGCTCAGGCATTTCCTCCATCCTTTTCTTCCCAAGCTGTAAAAGTCTTAGATGCATTAGTCCCCACACTGTGCCCACACAATGGAGTCAGGATCACCCCTGATGCCACCTCAGTAAGAAATAACCCTTATTGTGTTCAGCCATTCTAATTTCAGGGCTTTACTTTGTGGATGGCTGGCAATTAATCACCTCACTGGAACCACCCTCCAACTTACGTGCAGTGAGGAACATTTATTGAAAACACCCACTTCTACATATATAAATGAGTCTATGGAAAATACAGTTTTGCCTCTTTGGGGAGCAAAAGCTAACATGAGAGTATGGGCATAGCATGCATAAATCAAAGTTTTGAACCCCTAAGCTCGCCATCATATTAACAAATGTCACAAATGTAACTGGGTTCTTGACCTCATAGACAATAAAACCCCACGGTGGTTGCATCCTCTTGAATGAGTATCTTTTATAGTGCTAGATAGCAGTGACCAAAATACAAATAAGCTTTTTTGATCATCAATTACTCTGCATGGAAATAATTATACTATTTAATCACCTCATTTGAATCCTTCCCGCTTCCTTTTGCCCTGATGAGCATTTTGATTATGTCTCTTAGGGGTGTCCTTCCCAGCATCTTTGCTATAAGAAAGTGCTAAGCCTTGGATCTGCTATCCTTCTAAGGGTCACAAAAAGATTTTGTGTTGGCACTTACTAAAACTATAGTCTTTAGAGACCCTTAGGAAAAATAGCATTTATTGAGACCATATATTCCAACACCATCAAGAAGCAGAGAAAACATTAGTTTATCAACCATCCTCTGTCAGGCATGTTCTTGAGGGCTGTTCTCTCAGGACCCACAGCAATCCTACAAATTGTGCCTGCATTGGAAAAGGGAGGACACTGAGTCTCACAGAGACTTTAAAATGGAGACCTGTCACCCTCCAAGCCATGCTTTTTCCATGACATCATGGGCCCTCCATTCACATGCCTCTGCCACTAGCCAGATGCCTTCAAGACATTTGGCGGCTAGCCAGTCTAAGCCCAGGAGCAGGGTGTGGACCCAGGCTAACCTGATCAGCACCTGCCCAGAATGAAGCCCTGTGCTGAGGTCTATCAGGGCATCTGTTGCCTAACCTGGTACCTGGTGATAGGATGACTCAAGGCCCCCTTTCAGGTCACACGTGCCTACATTATTAATATGATAGCTACCATGAGTCTTCTTATTTAATGAAATATTTGGGGCCACTCAATCATTTGTTAGGGTTCAATGAGAAATCGATGCCTGTTTATTCAAAGCCCTGTCAGGAGCTTGGAAAACATCATGCTACTTTGAAAAATGAGGGTTTTTTTTTTTTTAAGATTAAAAAGAAGGGGGCCCCAATGATTTGAGAAGTTCTCTGGTTGCCAGTTGGCGTTGGTCCTTCCTAAGGGAGCCAATCCAGTGCCACCATGGTAATAAAAGCGCCCTCCCCCCTTTCTGGCTGCTTTCAAGAGTGATTAGCAGAAGGGGATTCATAGGCCTTGGTTTTGTGTTGTTTTGTTTTGGGGAGGGGGTAGTTCTTTTTTTTTTTTTCTTGCACTTGGAGAATAAGTTAATTATGATTGGCTAAAATTTGTGTGGTTTTTGCTTTTATCCTTGAACCACAATTAGAGCTCCCAACAGCCTCCTGGCCCTCAGGAATTCCAGCTGGCATAATAATTGATAACCGTGGTTATGAATAGATTGGAAACAAGACTGTGAAAGAATGCCCAGCCACTTCAGAGGGTCATTTATAGCGCACTGAAGGGAAAGGAGAATTTCAGGCCTGGAAAGCTTAGAAACAGAACGAGTTTTTATCAGTTTCCCTGACACTGGCAGATCAAAGCCTGAGTTGTGCTCTCTAAGGGTTACAGATAATGGGGTGGCTGCTAATTCATTCGGCTGCTGGAGCCGAGGCCTATTCAGCAGGGTAAACCAGGGAGTTTTCATAGCCCTGCTTTGTAGTCTTTATCATAGCACCAATGCAAGAATCACCTTTATATTTTAATGAGACATTTGAAAAGTATTTGATTCCCTCTGGCTAGGGGCTCTTTCTCAGCTGAGACAGTAAGAAAGGGTCGCCCAATGGAGCCTCGTTTTCTGAAAGCAATACTATCTGCATTCCTGCCCCTCCCCTGTCACTTTAATAACTTCAATGTGAGCAAAAGTGAGAAAGGAATTGAACGAGCTTAGCATAAAAATCTAAACTACTTTCCCTTGCCTCCCCCTCACAACCCCCCTCATGCCTGCCCGGAGAATGAGGCTGATGAGATGTAGGTTCAAATCCCTTCTTGAGCGTGCTGTATGTATGATGCTTCAGGGACAGCTTTATGACCTCCTAGAAGCCTTCCCCTCCCTGACCTATGGAATCAAGATAAAAACTGTGTGCTGAAGGAGATTTAAAGCCATTCCGCAGGGTGTGAGGCACTCTGCTTGTCTAATGATGAGGAATTTAGAAGCATATTATGGTAAAATAAATGAGACAGTGTTCCCCACTAAAGCCCCATGAAGCTCCCTTAACTGTGTTAAGTAGATAGATTTTTTTTTAATACTGTAAGCATTTTAAACATTCTTATGAGCTAAATAATGCCACCATCAGGTCCATATATTGATGTTCTAACCCTCAGAACCTCAACATATGGATGTATTTGGACTAAGGGTCTCTAAAGAAGCAACTAAGCTAAACTAAGTTCATATGAGTAAACTCTTAAAACCTGTCTGGGGCATGTGCACACACACAGGCAGAAGATGCTCATCTCTAAGCCAAGAAGGGCTGACTGCCCCTAAACCAGTTACAACCTCCACAACAGTGAGAAAATAAACTTCCTTCTGTTGTGAAATGAACCAAAGTTATGGAAGCTATTGCTGGCTAAAATAAGTGTCTGCTATGCTGCGGTCTACTTTACAAAGTCTAGTGCTCAGGCCTTTTCAGTCCTACGAGATCTTTCTGTCTGAGCAGAAGGGATATGATTATTGCGGGGAGGGTGTAGACTGTGGTCTATATTTTTTTCAAGCAGATTATTTGTTGCCATTCAATGTTCTCTGGAAGTCTCAGTTCCCCCATCTAGAAAACTGTGAGAGTTAATGGAAAGAATCGTATAACAGGAATCGGGGTGGGGGGTGCTCCCCTTGCCTCCAGATTTCCTGGATGACATACAGAGAAACTTGCAGGCAGCAGAGGTGATTTACTTCCAGCCTCTACTCTCTCCCCTCACTGGCACCTGCGATGTCACATTTGTGAGGACACAGAGCCCCAGATCCACCACCCAGAGCTAACTCTACTCAAGCTCCAGAAAAGGGAACTGTAAGTCCCATGGAGCATGCTCGTCAATTGCTGTATGTGGACAAGCCAGAGACAAGTTTCACTCCTCTCTGTTCAGCTGTGTGCACATAAACCCCTATTTCTCCTCTAGAGGTAAGGATGATCTAGCACTTGTTGCCATACGTGCCCTGTGTGAGACACAGGCATGAAGTGTGTCCAACACATCCTGAGGTCTTCCAGTAAGACACAGCCCCAGGAGAACTCCAGAATCCAAAATCACTTCCACTGAAGGACTTTGCTCAAAATGAGTCCCCTGTGCTACCAAGGATTCCCAAAGTCCTAGGTCCCAGAGGCCCCTTTTTTCCACTTGGCTCTACCTCAGACTCAAATATAAGCTACTCCTGGCCAAGAACATTGTTAAGCCATCTCAGAGTCCAGGAAGGCTCTGACCCATAGCTTTCTTCCATTCACAAGACAGGAGTAAACTGAAGGAAAAAATAAACCTCTCTTGACACTTTTTCTTTGTCATCCAAGAGGTCTTAAGCAGCATTCAGTGTGTAGCATCTGTGCTTAGTATACACAAGTGACCCAAGTCATATGTTGAGGTGCAAAAGGTACACACATGAAACAGCCTACTGGCATTTTCAGTTTGATGGGCAGAAATGATTAAAGAAAACAAAGCACAAAATAGTTCATGACCGTCGATAGAGTTCTCATGATTCCGAAGAAACTATAACTGTCTCTTGTATAAAAAGAAATACAGAACCCCTAAAATTATAAATCTGTTTCTCATATTAGAAATTGATTGTCCTGGGCCATTCTGACTATTCACTCACAGTACTTTCTGCCTCCAGCCCTGTCTTCCTTTCAAACTGATCATGCAATCACAGAAACCAGATCCTTCCTTCCTTCCTTCCTTCCTTCCTTCCTTCCTTCCTTCCTTCCTTCCTTCCTTCTTTGCTTCCTTCCTTCCTTCCTTCCTTCCTTCCTTCCTTCCTTCCTTCCCTCCTCCCTACTTCCCTCCTTCCCTCCCTTCTTTCCTTTCATTCATTTGAATAATCCCTTTATTTTCCTACAGGAAAAATCCTAATTGCTTAACCGGAAGTTTCTTGAGTATTAAGCCAGTCACATTCCTATCATTTGCTGGTGTTTTAACTTCTGCCAATCTCTCCCTGTACATTTTTTTCCATAGAGTTTGCCCTTGACTCGCATGGGTTGTTCACATGCTTCCCTCAGCCTGGAATGCGGTCACCTACATTCCTTGCCTATCAAAATTATTTTCCCATTGAAGGATCGGCTCAAATTCCCCTTCTGTCTACAGTTCTTCCTGATCTAGTTAATAATTTATGCCTCCTTTCCGACTCACTTGAGTCATTCCATATACCTATGCACCTGTTATGCTCTGGCAGAGAGGCAGGAGATGAGTAGGGAGATGAAGATGAAGATCTAGATAGATGGAAATTTTCTCTCGAAATTTAAAAAATGCCTCCATGTAGGATTCCTTCAGGACAGTCTCAGGCCTGAAGAACCCTTCTTCAAGACTTTTGAACCTGATATAATAAGATGTGAACTGGTTGGTTGGCAACTGTGTACACTACGTAGCAGGGGCTGAAGTAGTTGAGAACTTCCTGAAATCCAGGCCTCTGCCTCATCCTGCAATCCTGGTAATTATTGTCCCATGTATGTGGCATGACTAGCATACGCAGAACGATCAGAGAAGGATGCACTGCTCCTTGAATGGGTACCACTAGACTGCGCCGACAGTGACAAGCTCCAATGTGTATCAGTGGGACACCATGAAGAAAACTCTGGCATTTGTGTCTTTTACTTGTGATTGTTTTTCTGTGTCCATGACCCTTCGCTTTTTCACCTTTTTTGAAAATGTATGAATGCACTATCAAATTATAATCAAGCGATGGGTCTTGCTGGTATGGGAGCATTCTACCCCCTACTGTGCGCTGAGTATTCATTAGTTTCACTCTGTCTGAGCATTATGGGTGGCCTCAATCCAGTTGCCCGTGTCACTGCAGTTCTTTGTCAGTAACTGTGCCTCCCAACCTTGGCTGTGAACTCTGTAAAGACAGGGTTTGTGTTCCTTTATCTCTATGCCATTCAATGGCTACCTCACTGCCAGAGCACACATCGCCTGTGGACTTCTGAGAGAATGGATGACCTGATGGATGGATATATCAGTGAAGGGATGTTTGGGTAGATGGACAAATAGACAGATGAGGAAATAAGTGCTACTGAAATCTTGAAAAAAAACTTGGAAGACAAACAAAACTTATAACCATGTTAGAGGTAGAATTTCCTGCAAGATAAAAACAGTTTGTTTTTGCTTCAATAGACTACCTAAAATTATCATGTAATTGCAAAATATGAACTACCTATCTTGACCAGGAATCCTGTTTTTTATTAATTCAACAATGTGCTAACGAGGAGATGTTACAAAGGCTGAACTAGGACTAGACACACACACACACACACACACCATTATCATTACACAATGCTCAACTGAATTTGTCTTAGGACATTCAGAAGGCCTTTCAGGCTTCCTCACTATATGAAATTTGAGTCTGGAAAATCAGCATTTGAATACTTCTCCAGACACTTATTAGCTTTGTGACCTCTGGCCCAGCTTCATCTCTTCTATATCAATTTCCTCATCTGTCAAATCAGGATAATAACTTCTGTCCTGCAAAGCTGACAGAGTTAGTGCAAAAAGGGTGACATTCATTTAAAACCTTTGTGACAAAGTACAAACTGAGTGGTCATCTATAGAAGACATGTATTATGCATCCATCATACCCTTTCCTTCTGGCAAATGTTCTCTTTAATATGTCCAGATGTCCATGAGGCAGTTTTGTCTTCTCCCAATTCTGCATCTTTGTCAGATAGAGGAATGGACACATGGTCCCCACTTCAAGATATTTAAACTGGGACCACAGAGAAAGACTTGTTCTCCATTGCATGGCATGTCAATCAATGGGGACTAAAGGGACAAGTAAGCACAACTTGGGAGCCAAATGGAGAAGAAGAACCTTAGTAGATGGAGCCCAGTCATTAATAGAAGCTGAGACAATAGTCATTAAAGTGTCTAGCACATGGCAGGCACTTACACAAATACGTGCATGTGCACATGTGCATGTGGGTGTGGTATATGTATAGTTCCATGTAAAACCATTGTCTTCTTAGATACTAAGAGAGGAATTTCTCCAAGTAAGTTCTTAGATGTAGAGCACCTCCACCCACACCCCTCTGATCTCAAACCAAAGGAGAACCTTTGCAAAACGTCTCATGGCACCAGAATCAGATTTTCCTCAGTGTGTCTTATTCTCTGACAACCCCCAAAACAGAACTAAACTGGTTTTTTTTTTTTCTTTTTCAAAACCTGTCAAATCCAGTTTGTGCTGTTCATGCACTCCTAGAGGTATGGCTGTCCGTCGGAATGATGACAGCCTACTTAAGGTATGATTGACCTACTAGAAGCAATATCTTAAAACAAACAAACAACAAAACTGACCCTTCCTCTCCCAGCAGCTTTCCATTGCTAATCTCCTCAGCAGTGGGTAGGACTTCATGGCACATCCCCTCTCCATGCTGGGATTTTTGTCTGCCTTGAGCTTATGCAGGCCTTATGGATTCTGTCACAGCTGCTGTGAGTTTCCATGTGCAACTGCCCCATCGGGTCCAGAAGACACTTTTTCTTTGGAGTCATCCACCACCTCTTACAGTCTTTCCACCCCTTCTTCTGCAATCATTCCTGATCCTTAGGGTGTGATATACAAATATATCCCTTAGGGATGAACACTCTACTGTCTCTTATTCTCTGCACCTTGAACAGTTGTGAGTCTCTGTGTTAATCACCATCTACTGCAAGAGAAGCTTTTTCTGATAAGAGTTGAGGCACATACTGATCTTTGGGCATAACAAAGTTATTGAAAGTCGGTTCAGTACTCCATTTAACAGGAAAATGGTGATAGGTTCTCCAGGAAGGCTTATGACCTGCCTGGTTCTTGACTTTATAACAGTGCCAGGAATTGGTTTCATCTTGTGAATCAGGCCTTAAGCGTAATCAGAAAGTGGCCTGATGTTTCTGTAATGTTTGTGTCACAATTACACCAATGTGTATATCTCTCCAGGCAGGTCATTAGCATAGCTCACTGAGATCAGATCTGGGTAGTCCTGGTGCTAACTTTGCTTCTTTGGTAGAAATGTATAGCATCTGCTGGCACTACGCTATCTAACCAACAGGGATGGAGCTTCCAAGGAAATACCAGCTTGCTTTCTCCATGTTCTATAATGAGAATGTCTAAAAATGAAGAAAACAAACAACAGGGCATTAAGTTAGGAGACTAAGGACAGGAAGTGGCTCTGGAAGAACTTAGGAGAGAGATATACATATGATCAAAATACATTGTGTGAAATTCTCAAAGAACTAATGAAACATTTAAAAAGGTAAACTCCTATCAGTCCAGTGCAGTTAGAAATTACAGTCTTCACAGAACACAATTGAAGGTATGGTCCTTTCTTCATTATCCACCAGGAAAACACTTCTCTAGCTGCTCCTTACATGGCTAGCTTAAAAGTACAATTTATGAATTCCAGTTCCAATAGTCACATCACTTACAATACTTTATCTGTGACTTTAAATATCTGGATCATATTCCTCTAGTTATCACAAATAAATTACTGCTACATTAGAGAAGGAAAAGAAAAGAAGAGAAGAGAAGAGAAGAGAAGAGAAGAGAAGAGAAGAGAAGAGAAGAGAAGAGAAGAGAAGAGAAGAGAAAAATGTAAAATAACAAAACATCAACAAAAACCAAGGCTTTCTATAATTGTGTCCCCCTTGTTCTCCATGGCTACCCCAGGATGTCTCCCAGCAGAGGTACCACTCTGAAGTGCCTTGTTATCTCTAGAAGCTGGGCATTCTTTAAGGTTCACGGAAGCCCAGTCCCAGGCAATAGCCCCTAACTGATAAGCACCCCAGCTTCCCCCAACCTCTTCCCAGTAAGTGCCAGGAAAATCCTCTGAGTAATTGTCAGGGGTCCCAGGGCTTTGAAGAGCTGGGCTTATCTTTATGGCTCCTGTTGGGCCCAGCTGAATATAAGAAAGGTCATGACCTGCTCTTCCAGTCTCCCTGGAGAGAGAAGAGAAGGAAATGAGCTGAAGTTACAGAAAGAGAGTTTTTAATCACAGAAAGTAAGTAACTGCTGCAGCCATTCTGTGCAGACAGCTAGTGTCCTGTTTTGTCTGATGGCTTCCAGCAATCCCTATCCTTGGTGTTATAGACCCCTATTATGTTCTAATAATCCCAGTCCCATTTGGAATCAATGTTTGACCCCATGTTTCGGGGTCTTCTATGTATGTTTCTTTGTGTCTTAGGCTGTCCATGGCCTCCTACAGGAGACAATGGAGGCAGTAGTTTCTTACGTGTTTAATCAGTGGGCTATCTGAACTCCTAAGCATCTAAACATAAATGGAAACCTGAAATGTGTATTTTAGACTCATAAATAATCTACATATTACATAGATAATTACTAACTTCTCTAAATAAAAATTTCAATAATGTTAAATCTAATTATTGAGAGTAAGTTGACCTACAAAGCAATTGATATATCTTGAATCATTAGTACAACATAAGTTGAATATTAAGAATAGTCTTATTCTTAATAAAGAATATTCCTAACAAAGAATAAGTATGTTCAAATATACACATATAGTTTATGAATCTATAAGTAATTGTGTTATACATAGATATATATGTGTTATTCATATAAACACCCACACCTTTGCCCATAAACATAGATAGACCTTATGTCTAATTAGGATCTGAGGAGTTATATCTGGCTTAAACTTTCAAAACCTTATCTGATTAGTATATTTAGTTTTCTACACTGACATAAGTGACTTTGATATTGTAACTTTAAAATCATATTAAGAAGCAATAAAACTTTTATCATATGAATGGGTGTTCGATTTTGTCAAATGCTTTCTCAACATCTAACAAGATGATCATGTGGTTTTTGTCTTGCCCCAGTACAGGGGAACACCAGGGCCAAGAAGAGGGAGTGGGTGGGTAGAAGAGCAGGGTTGGGGGAAGGGTATAGGGGACTTTCAGGATAGCATTTGAAATGTAAATGAAGAAAATAACTAATAAAGACATATAAAAGTTAAAAAATATAAAAAAATAAAATAAAAAACAGCAGTAAAATAGAAAAAAGACGCAATAAAATCTATAGAGACTTAAATCAAGTTTTTAAATGTGTAAAATATATTTCTGACTTCTTAGTATGACATTTATATTTCTTTTCTGAGTTGTGACCTTTATTAGTTACCTTTCTAGTCACTATAATAAAGTACCATGACCAAGGCAATTATTGAAGAAAGAATTTATTTGGGCTTACAGTTTCACATGTCTAGAGTCTGTGATGACGGAACAGAGGCAGCAGGTGCCAGGCATGGCATAACTGGAGAGAAGCTGAGTCTCTGTATCCTGATCCACAAACACAAAGCAGAAAGAGCAGACTAGAAATGGCATAGTCTTTAATTTCCCAAAGTCCAGCACCAGTGACAGACCTCTTTCAACACAGCTTTGCCTCCGAAGCCTCTCCAAACAGCACCATGCACTGGGGACAAAGTATTCAAATGCTTGAGACTGTGGAAGACATCTCACTCAAACTACCACAAGAACCAAAGGTCTTGTGAATTTCTATGGCTTTCTCTTGAGCCACATATAATGATGGTGATCGAAATTTCTACCCACATCTGCTATCTGCCAAGTGCAATGTTAGGTCCATCAGAGACAGTCTCTTCAACACTCCACACAATCATACCCATGTAGACACTAGAATTCCAATTTTATGGATTATAAGACAGGTTCTGAGAAGTTAGTTCATTAGTCAGTCTAATGTGTAGCCAAGATCTGAGGTCTGTCAATTTTTTTCTTCTACCCTGTTCTGCCCACATTCCACCCATTACAAACTGGAAAGACAGCAGCCACTGCTCCCATGTGGTCTGAGGTCACTTAGTCTTTGGCTATTACCTGTTAGACAGGCCCAGAGAAGAACTGCAATGATTTGATAGCCTTTAGAACTTTTGTTGCTAGTTCAGAACTTGCTGAGAGATGCTTATTTAATGGATAGTCCCCGTGTTTTCTAGAATGCATAAAAATGAGGTATGTGGTAGGGGGAGAAGCAACCATTTTGACTGCTTAAAATAGTTATATGTATTGATTCAGAAAGGTGCCCTTCAATATAAATAACTCCAAAAACAATGATGACATATTTTCTAGATGGTAAAATTTTATTAGACCGAGTCCTATTTTTTTTAATAATTTGCTCAATTCTTACTGAAATAAGAAGATCAAATTCTCTGTGAGGAGAGTGTTAAGCACATGTGGGTAGGGGGGAAATGCTTTCCCAGCAAGATCCAACTAGGAAACATCATCTTCCTTGCAGGAAACAGCCAGGAATTAAGTAGAACTTCTGAGCCACCAATCTTCAGAAACGTCCATGTCTTATTCTCCTTCTCAGTTTTTCTAAATTACCTTCTAGGGATCAGCTCTCTACTGTGTGCAGACAAATAAAGGTGATTGGGCAGATGGCCACAAGCAGCTCACAGTTTGAAAGGAAAATTACACATATGTAAATAGCCACTAATACTGCATGCCCAGGGCTGTAGTGTTGCTATGCACACAGTACTGTGTGGGCTTCTGAGAGACAGCTGCCCATTCAAACAAGGGACATAACATCCAAGGAAGTAACATCCTGTCTGCTGGATCTATTTGTCAAGAGAAAGCAGGGTTAGAAAACTGATGAGACCATTTTGTACAATACCCCAGGAAACAATGAGTTGTCTGAAGATCAAAAACAAGGTAGTCACAGACTCCCAATGTGGAAGATTGGAAGCAAGATAGTCAACCACGCACAGTTCGGCACAAGGGCAACTTTTGTCAAAACTTTTTATGACTTCAAGCAGATGTGACCTCTCTTCCTTGGAACTCCATGGCCCTTTCTTTGGATATGCCTTCTGTCACGTACTACATGAGCACTAACTTTCTTAGGGCCATTCCCTTATTCACAGCGTTTTCAACCAGGGTCAGGAGCACAAAAGTGCAGTGGTATTTAATATTCTACATTAACTACATACATAATCTGAGAAGTGCTAAGAGGTTGAGATTAGAATACTCAGAATTAGGCTGGGAGCTGAGTTGGTGGATAAAGGTACTTGGCACACAAGCATGAAGACCTAATTTCAGAGCCCCCAAAAAGCTGGGCACATTAGCCAACGGTTCTAATACACAGCATGCTTGCCAGGGGATGGAAGGCAGAGACAAGAAGATCCCTGGTTGCTTGTGAACCAACTAGTCTGGCTTACACAGGAGCAAACAAGAGACCCTGTCTCAAAGAAGATGGAAAATGGGTGGTAGTGGCCCACACCTTTAATTCCAGTACTCAGGAGGCAGATGCAGGCTAATCTCTGTGTGTTTGAGGTCAACCTGGTCTACAGAGTAAGTTCCAGGATGACCAGGGCTACACAGGAAAAGAAATCTCTCAAAATGAAAATGAAAAATCAGAAGGAGGAAGAGGAGGAAGAAAGCAAGGACTGACACCTGATAATTGTTCTATAACCTCTACACATATACACTGACATATACATATGCACACTCTCTCTTATACACACATGCACATATGCACACACATTGATAGTTAATTAAATTGTTTAGTGTCTAGCAAAGAAAATATGCTTACCAATATATTAATCTGACGTTATCTGAAGTATCAGTCCTGTGTCAGAGGAATACCTGCAGCATGGTGTCATTTGGTGGACAACACTGGAAACCCAGTGTGCTCAGACAAGCCTGTACTCAGAAGGAGCTAATTAGCTTGATTCTTAAAGGATTGGCCAAAATTCAGCGATAACGTGGCTCACTTCTCATGACATAAAAATATTCTCTCTGTGAGGTGCATCAATATCATGCTGGACCATAGGTGTATCGGATGTCCGCAGAGGTAGCTCCAAGCAACACGGCAGAGCTATGGAGTTGAAGAGCATAGGCAGCAGGAGTCAGATCCCTCATTGTCTGTGAACACCACAGTTCACTCAGACCCTAGTCTCTGCAGATTGGGCAAACCCCATCCCAAAGCCTACCTCTAGCAACATTGCTGCTTCTTCCCTCACTTTCTCTCCTTCACTTCCTTGGAGACTCCAGAGACTCTGTGAAATGAAGAATCAGTGACCTTGGAGAGCTCTGTTGAGCACTCAGGACCTATCAAGAAAAGCTGACCATGCATGGGACCTTCAGAGTGCAGAGTTATGGCAGTCATGCCATGCCCTCTGAAGAGACACTGAAAAGCATCTCAAAGACAGTAGGACACTCTGATGCTCTCAAGCACTTTGTGGTAATTGATTCTCAACTTGGAAAGATCTAGAGTCACCGGGGTGGAAATAAGGGGCAAGTCTTTGAGCATGTTTGTGAAGGATTGCCTAGATTCAGTTAAGATAAAAAAAAAAGGGGGGGGGATCACCTAAATGTAGGCAGCACCATCCCCTAGGCTAGGGACCCAGAGAGACCAAAAAAGAGAGAGCCAGCTGAACACCAGCATTTGTTTCTCTTTGCTTCCTGACTACCCTTGGGATGAAGTAAGTTCCCGTTGCCTTGACTTCTTCACAGTGATGAAATATATCCTTCTTAAAGGCTAAGCTAAACTGCCCACCATCTCTTCAGTTACTTCTTCTCGTCAGCTATTCTGCCACATCTACAAGGAAACTATTACATACCTGCATACCAGTTTTCTTTCATTTGCTTTCTCACATCACTTCCATTTTACAGATGGGCATCCTGAGGGTCAGAAGAGGGATTCTTACTCAGGACCACAAAGAAAATTGATAATGGGGCCTGCGTTGAGGATACAACAGCAGCTGACTTAGCCTGCCCCTCTTGTTTCAGTCTGAGGACCTGGCCACTCTAAGATCTAGAGCAATAGTTCTCAGTCAAATTATTTCATTGCTACTTCATAACTATACTTTTCTGTTACTTAATATCTAATATGCATAATATCTTATATGGGACCCCAAGGGGTTTGAAACCCAAAAGTTGAGAAACACTAGAGTAATCCTACTGATTACTGCCTACCTTTCCTACTAGGCCTGTGGTCCCAGAGCTGTATAATCTTTCTTCAGGGTCTATATTGTTCCAGAAATTCCTCCAACAAGGCAGTATGGGGCTCTGTGGAGGTTTCTACATTTCATGTGTGAACAAAGAAGCATATAGGTTGTGTGATTGGGCGCCTACCTGTGTGCTCATATTTAGATGCACAGTCAAGCCCTGAGTGTGTCCTCTCTTGCAGGCAGGTTTATGTCTGTATATGCATGCCACCCTTGTTTGTGTGTGGTGTGGCTCTCTTGGTGCATATCCCTGAGTTATGTGCAAAGGTATTTTATGATGCATATGGGGTATGTGCGTGAGTATTTGTTGCTGTAGTGTACAGTGCTAGTGTATAGCAGGTGGGGTATGTGCATGTGTGAGAGATGAGAACTCTGGGGTACCTGTTCAGATGTCTTGGAGTTATATGTGTCTATAGTTATGTGTCTCTACATGGATCTCTATGATCTCTATGGTGCATGTGTGCCCCCCCAGATCTCTATGGTGCATGTGTGCCCCAACATGAGTGCACGCAGTAACCTGTCAGTCACTGCTGACCTGGCTTCCCCATGAGCACAGGGCACACAGCTGAAGAAGTACAACACTGAGACAAGTCTTGGAAGAAAACCACACCAAATAAAAGCTCCACAAAGGCCCAGTGAGAAGTACAGTAATCACTCAGAAGTCTCTGACAGCAAAGGGTTTCCCAGGCCTCATTCCCCAGGACCTACAGGGGCGGCTTAAGGCACCACAGAGATGGAGTCATGATGTTCTTAAGGGTGCAAGGTAATATGAGGGCCAGTCTGAAAGGGCTGATACGAGTCTGTACTATAAAGGAGAAGGAGATCAAGAGGTGGGGTTGAAAAAGAGGCTCTAGGTAATGGCTCTAGGCAGCACTGGGTGGTGAAGTTTGTGCCTGTGGACATGAACACGAGTGCATGTGAACATTGTGCCTTTATGGGATATTTGTGCAGATATATGTAGTGTGTGTGTGTGTGTTGTTTATCATGTGACCAAGAGTGTGGACTGTGCTTGTGTCTTCTGGGTATGCATGTGTGTTGTATGTTTGTATGCACAGAGGTTGTATGTTTGTTTTCTCACAGGGTCTATGCACTCTTTTTTTTCTCATCCCACTGGCTCACCAAGCAGAATCAGCCCTCCCCTTCCTGCAGGCTGCCTGTGCCTTCTTCTCCCACTGCCCTCTGCCCAGAAGATGATAGATGACTCCTTGTGATTGTGCAAGCCTCCTGGGCCCATTGTCAGAAGGCCCAGGCTGGGGGGACATCAGCAACCTCTATGCAGATCGGCAGGCGGCCAGCCTTTGTTCTAGCCCTCTTAACATACTTTCATCTGTAGGTTAGCCTTGAACAAAATCCTGTTCAAATGCTGCAGACCTGAGGATAAACCTACCTTTCAGATTACAGTCTAAACTCCACTGCCGCCCAGGGAAGAGAAAGGCAGGATTCCTGTGCACTTCGGTGCACCTTTCTGAATAATCCCTTGAGCCTCCCTACAGGGCTCCCATCCCCTAATGGATGCTTTGATGACAGCAGATAAAGGCCAAAGGTACTTTTATTCTTGCAGAAATTGCTCCAAATAAACAACCTTGATGATTAAAGCAATAGAAATCCCCGGAAGATTGATGGCTTAGAAAATGTTGCTGAGTGAATGAATAACTTCCCCCTTTATTTCCAAGAGCTAATATTTGTCCACATTTGCTGCATTTTAGAGAGAAGTGCAACCTTTTTTTGTGCCCAGTGTTGGTCAGAGACAAATAGTCACCAGCCAGCTATTACTTGAACTTTAAACCCGGCTCCATTTATGAGCTATAGGCTGCTTGTCGGTCTCTACTCAAGTATCAACTTCAACTGGGCAGCAGGGAAAAACCACACCTGCCAATGAACTTTGGGGTGGGGCCAGACACTGAAATACTTTTTTTTTTGATTTTTAATATTTTTATTACATATTTTCCTCAATTACATTTCCAATGCTATCCCAAAAGTCCCCCATAGCGCCCCCCACTTCCCTACCCACCCATTCCCATTCTTTTGGCCCTGGCATTCCCCTATATTGGGGCATATAAAGTTTGCAAGTCCAATGGGCCTCTCTTTCCATTGATGGCCGACTAGGCCATCTTTCGATACATATGCTTTTTGAAGCCTTACCAAGCTCCATCTCCTCCTCCTCCTCCTCCCCCTCCCCCTCCTCCCCCCTCCTCCCCGCCTCCCCCTCCCCCCTCCCTCTTCATCCAAGCTCCTGTCCTCAGGAACACATTCTGAAACACGTGTCCCAGCCCATCCTCAAGCTGTTTTAAAACCTGACCCCGAGTGCCAAGAGGAAATCTTCAGCCCTGTTAGTTTTGGCCAACTTAGGAATCATGGCTACTTATTCATGTGGGTAGCCCCTGCTGTTGGCTCCATGAGAGAATGAATTGCCACCTTCAGAGTCGGTCCCTGGATAGCTGGTGATGGGACAGGTCAATACTCAAGGCCCTGGAAGGAATCTGGCTTTGGATAGCAGTTCAGGATGTTATACCACTCTTGCTAAATTACTGTAGTAATTGAGGATGAGTCCCCATCATACACAGGTGACTCACGTTCAACACACGTTCACCTCTGTCTGGCACACCTCAGCCTCCTTAGCAGTCTCTTCCCACTGAAGATCACCACTCTCAAATCTCAGGGTTTCTTTGCATTCTGGAGTAGCCCGCAACAACAGTGACGCAGCTATATCTCATCTTCCAGCTCCTTAATCAGCTCTGCTCTCGCCACTATTCCTTCTATCCTAATTCAGCCAGCCACACCCATGACATCATATAGGAATCTGTCATTACATAGAGGTGCTTTAGCGGGAACCCGAGACTACACGTGGGCCTCCTCTGACCACTACTCCCAAACCTTTATAGTTTTCTTCCTCCATTCCATTCTTTCACAGAACACTTTTCTGGGTCCCCTGAAACCTGTTTCTCAGCCCCTTATTTCCCTGATTGTCAGTTGACCCTTCCTGAGCTCAGTTACTCTCTCTTTATACTTGTGTGGATACATGAAAATCCCGCTTCCAGCCCTCTTCTCTGTAGCCACACTGGGAAGGTGGCATGCCAGTATAGAAACCAGAAAATATACAGCTTCCTGTCACTCCACATTAATTGTCTCTTTCTTCATCAAGTTGTGTAATACTGTTTGAATTCCCCATACTTCCTGGACAACCACATGCCAACCCTCTACAGCCTCACCCTCTCCTAGATCTCCCACCTCACAAACTTGCCCTGACTAGGAACTGATGTCAATCATGACATCATGATGAGTCAGAAAGAAAATCTACCTAGAACAGCTTGCCGAACCACCTGTAGGCTCTGCTCTATCTCTGTCTTTGTGACCTCCTTGGGACTCATGGAAAGAGGCAAGAATTGTCCTGTCCAAACCACGTCTTCCAGCCTTATGGTTCCTGCCAGAATCAATAAAAACTTCTGTCTTCTTAAATAATCTGAGATGTTTATACCAACTGTCTTCTTCATGGAATTCTACAAGGATCAAAACATCCTACTATAAATGAAATGAACAGACAACTCTCAAAAGTACAAATGTCTAATGCATATGCAAAGAAGTATCTACCATTTTTGGCCATTAGGAAAATGAAAAGCTACACTGAGATTCCATCTTGTCCCAGTCAGAATGGCTGCCATCAATAAAACAAATGTCCCACATCTGTAATCCCAGCACCTGGGAAACCGAGGCAGAAAGATGGCTGTGATGATGCTCAGGCTGCATAGCAAGACCTTGTTTCAAAGGTCTCAAAGAAACAACAGTGAAGGGTGGTAAATGTACGTAAGGGTATATGAGAAAGGAGCACCTTGCTACACTGCTGGTAAGGATGGCAATCAGGAAAGCCACTGTGGAAAATCAATGTGCAAATTCCCCAAATAACTAAGCTAACTGAAACTACAACTACCACACTATTGAGCTTCTCTAAGCTTGGGTATCTACCTGAAGGTTTTTTAAAGTCAACACATCACAGAAATACCTACACATCCATGTTTATTGCCGCATGATTCATAGTAAATACCAATCAACTGATAAAGAAATTTAGGATGCATACACATATTATATACACATACAAATATATATATATATACATACATAAATATACATGTATATACATACACACACATATATATGTATGTGTATGTATATACATGTATATTTATGTATATGTATCTATATATATGTATATATATATATATATATATATATATATATATATATATATAGAGAGAGAGAGAGAGAGAGAGAGAGAGAGAAAGAGGGGGAGGAGGTGGTTCATTTAGCCATAAAGAAGAATTATGTTATCTTTGGGAAAAATTCATGAACCTAAAGTTCGTCATGTTAGCATGTATATTATCCATGTACATATGAGTACATAAACACACACATCATATATATATGTGTGTGTTTATGTACTCATATGTACATACGTGTGTGTGTGTGTGTGTGTGTGTGTGTGTGTGTGTGTGTGTGATTAAAATAGAAGAGGGAGTGTCTGGAGGATGGGAACTAATAGAAGGTAAATGGCAGAATAAGAGAGTATAATCAGGAGGTAAATATGAACAAAGTACATGGTATACCTATATGAAGATGTCACAATAGATCCATTGTTTTGTACACTTGTTTGCAAACAAAGCCCTTGCTGTATCCTCTCTGCCCTTGCTTTTTATATAACCATGGTCTTCATTTCTTCTTTCTGTGTGGTGATCCCCTTCTGGGTGTCCTCCTCCCTCCTGTGTTAAGATGATGATTTTTCGCCCCACCTTCCCTCTAAGCATCACTCACCCTTCCAGAGTCCCATTGGAAGTGTCTGTGCTCGGGATCCTGTGTATGTATTTACAGAGCTTCTTTGCTCCAGACAGAAGCAGAGCCTCCCTGTCTACTTGGCATCCCTGCATGGTCCCTTCAGGCCACACAGCTGCTCTTTCCCATGTATACTCCCTCTGTTCTCCAAAGTCCTCCATAACGAAGACATGGCTTCATCTCAGGCAGTCAGCACCCTGCTTGGTGCAAGGGGCTCACACAGGCTCTCAGTGTCAGATGCATGAGTGGCCAATTCTTTGAAGTACATGTTATCATCTTATTGTAAACACCCAAGGTGCAGAACACTAAGTAAAGAAAGCAGTTACACCATTAATAGGAAGAGTCCATACATAATCCCGGGTCTTTTTGAATTTGGGATTTAAACACTTAACATTTTGTCCTTCATCAAGCTAGTGGATGGGATAATTTCACATGCCAGTATGAAGTGATATGCATATTTATGAAAAAGTTAAGAACTAAACATGTAACAAGCAAGCACTCTGAATCAAATTGGAAACAAATTGTTCCCGGTGGTCTCTAAAGCTCTAAAAATCTATTTTGTTCCTCTGCCATAATTCCTGATAGACAGGCCCAAGACCCTCCATGTCATTATGATGGATTTTTGAATCACTGCTGCCTGGGACTAGCTCAGACCTCCTTGGCTACACTCTCCTCTTTTCTTTCTTTATTCCTTTCTTTCTAACTGGCCCTATGCCATCTGGTGGTTGTACCCAAGACCTCACATTGCCAAATGTGATCCATCTCAGCCAGAACGCAGCAGAACCCAGAATCACTGTACTCTAATATACATACACAGACAGGTAGACTCTTGTGCATACCCAGCTCAGATATACGAACATACGTACATAAACCTCTTGCACAATGTGTGGGACGTTAGACCATCTGAGTAGAGTCAAGGTTGCTGTGGTACGATACAGTAGAAGAGTCCAAGACAAGGTAGGGCGGGGACTTGGTTGCTAAGATACCTGCTGTGTGTGTGTGTGTGAGGACGTGAGTTTGAATCCCTGAGACCTGTGTAGAAATACCGATATGGTGACATACATTTATAAACCCAGAGATACAAGGACAGAAACAAGTGGAATTCATTGGCCAGTCAAGTTGAGTCAATAAGCCCCTGGTTCAGTTGAAAAAACCTGGTGCCAAAATATAAGGATGTGAGTAATTGAAGAAGAAGGAAGCTGGCATTGATCCCTGGCCTTCATATGCCTATACATAAATATAGCACACATGCACGCAGAGAGAATGCTGCATAGGATTTTAGAGATGCAGCAACTTGCAGCATCTTCACATCCCTGATCCTATGGGGAAAGGAGTGTTCAGCAGGATGGACACACAGCTCGGGGGCATGTCTCTGCGGCAGAAAGAGATGAAATTTATTGACATTTAATGGCAGCTGCAGGCATTCGAGTGCTGAAGTTCCCCGAGGAGAATAGATGAGTAAGAAATGAAAAATCCAAAAACAGAAACCTGGGACTGTGGATCTCAGGAGAAGGGAGACAGAGGCCCAGGGCATGGGTTGAAGT